>NC_071516.1:29511575-30136575 GCF_027887155.1 Malaclemys terrapin pileata | reverse complement strand
CAAGGAGTACCCAATATCATTTGATTAGTTTGGGGGAAAAAAAAAAAAAAAAAGTTTGGCAGAACTTAAGCATACAAAGTATTGTTAGCATTTTCTTTTTTAAAGACAGTTATATTTGCTTCTTTTCACGTTACGCAAGTCATGTACGTAATCAAAAATCGATTTCTTTAACTTAGTCTGATATTTGTTTATCATTTCCAAGAATTTAGCTATTTTCTTAAACCCCACGGAAATATCAGGCAGCAATGTAAAAGAAGGTTTCAGAGTAGCAGCCGTGTTAGTCTGTATCCGCAAAAAGAAGAACAGGAGTACTTGTGGCACCTTAGAGACTAACAAATTTATTAGAGCATAAGCTTTCGTGGACTACAGCCCACTTCTTCGGATGCACTCCGAAGAAGTGGGCTGTAGTCCACGAAAGCTTATGCTCTAATAAATTTGTTAGTCTCTAAGGTGCCACAAGTACTCCTGTTCTTAATGTAAAAGAATATCATCTTTGTTATGTGCCCAAGAGACTGAACAGAAACTCGCCAAGTCTTTTTATACCACATGGAAAAGAAAGTCCCTTGCTTTTGAACATGTAATATCTTGGAAAGTACTTGCAAACCAAACTGAAAGCAGATGTAATCTTGTGGCGATTCTCTTCTGAAATCTCTTATGACAGTACAACCAAAGCATCTAATCATATGTGATTTGCATTTATAGTCTCTCCAAATTGTTTGATTTAAAGACACTTCTCCCGTTTATTCTCGCTAAAAGCCTCAGGAGGTTTGACTATAGCCATGTTTAACAAAAACCCCGAACACTTACATCTACTCCTCCAAACAAATCAAACGTGTATGTGTTTGGGAAAGTGGATTCTTGAGCAGCTTTTCTATCTTCTGTGACAAATGCCATGGCCTCCATTGACAGAAGTGGAGAAATTTCCTGAGAAGAGAGGGAAAAAAAACCCACCACATTCAGTCAACACATTAGCAATGTACAATTTCTGTAACTGCCCTAGAATAACTGGATGATCAACTGATCCCTGATCGTGATTACATGCATTTTTACTCCACTTCACAGATGGGCATTACTCCATATGCCCAATTTCAAGGACTGAAGCTACAACTGCATGAAGTCAAGTTTCTTAACATGCAACAGTTGAAGAGACTAGCTTCCAAGAAACAGGGTGGTATTTCAATAAAGTCAGTGACTGAGTATATATTACCTTGAGGATGCTTTGGCACTGAGAGAAGTCGCTGTTTGGATGGCTGTTCTCATACAGTTTCTGCAACAGCAGGGGAATTCCATTCCATTTTGCTTGTTTATCCCTTTCCTTTAACAAGGCTTCTGTGATCTATGACAAGGGAGAATACCATTGGTTTTCGGACTAACATTTGCTTATCCCTTCCCCATACTACATGCCACCATCAAGTGACCTCATGACTCACCATCGTTATGCTCCCAATTTGGCGAACTCTCGCTTATTTTACTCCATGTTAAACCACTGAACATTTCTATACAACACAAAGGAATAATTGAAGGGGTTCTCTAATTTTAACATAAGTGAGGCATAAAAAGGAGAAAAAAAGAAGCTATATTTGGGTACCAAGTAAGATTAGTTCAGCACAAACAGAGTGAGAACACATCCGTATCAGAATACACAATAGCAGAGATCAGCATTTCACCCTTGAAACCACTGGTCCAGGACCAGCATCTGAATAATCTTACTGGTCCTGAAAGGGTTCGTATTGGTTTGCCAAGGTGTTGTAGGCATTACAGGATGAGAGAGCTTTGAGCATGGGTGTTCCTTAGTATATTTAATATTTCTTTCCACACTTATGATATTGTCTATAAAAATCTCAATAGTTCCATTAAATTTAGTAAGTTCATATTTCTCCCTGTGACATTAGTAAAGCTTTGAGTCATATGTTGCTGCTGCCAGCATCATAAGCAGCTCTGGTTTCCTCTTTCAGGAATTACACAGGCCCAGTTCAGTGAAGAGAAGGTTGGAGTTAAAATAAAATTAGACAGAAAGGCTCTACCAACAGCAAGTAACAAGGAAGAATACCTACAGTCCCCAAAAGTCCTCACCATTTCTTTGGCTGAAGTGATCCACACTTCCTCAAACTTTGAAAGTTCCCTCCAAAATGATGTACCAACACTGCTTAGAGTATTGTACTCGATAGACTTGGCTCAATAGGTGGGAGGATCGACAGCCAGGGAGATCAATAGGAAACAAGGTTAGTGACTTGGGAGGCTGCCTGAAACAGTGAAGCTAAATTCTTGCTGCTGGAAGGTCCTTTCTATTTGTATAAGTTTTCTTTGGTCTTGTCTGAAATCTGGTATCATAAGGTTCCCCTTGATTGTGGATACCAACTACTGTTTCTAATGTCAGAAGCAACACCGGACAGATAGCTTTGCAGATATCTACGGCAAAAGATTCACAGTGAAGATGTAAACAAACTACTGAAGTTTTGTGGAACTACGAGAGGTTTTCTAGTCATCAGGTAACAAAAGTGATAAAAACAATCCAATGAAAAATTAAATTAAATGCCATCTGTGCTTAAAAGATTATCAGTTACCATATTGCCTTTGGTTCACCCTCTCCCACGAAGACTTCAAGGGAACATGAGCTACTGAATGCTAGAGTCATTAACACTTAGAGCTGAAATTTCAAGCTGCTTTCACAAAATAAAAAAGTCTGCTAAATTTATGCTGAACATTTATGCTGAAATTCAAGAGTGGGAGAGGAAGGATTCCGATAAATAGAGCCCTGTGCAGATACAAAAATGTGGATCCGCAACAGTCTTACCTGTATCCACATCTGTGCCCACAGCAGCAAGCCGTCTCGAGGGCTTGCGACTGAGGGGGGAGGAGGGGACTGGGTCTTGAAGAGAAGAGCATCATGAGGGAGTAAGTGGCAGCACAGGGGCGGGGTCTCGAGGAGACAGGGTGGCGCAGAGAGGGGCTGGGGGGAAGGGGCATCACATCACATGCTGTTCCCGGGAGCTTGCGAGTGACGGCACACGGCAGCAGCAGTGCAGTGTTGCGTCACAGTGGGGCAGAGGAGTGGGACATTGGGGCCCAGCCCTCTCCAATCCCTGTGGCTGGGGGCAGGCCCTGCTGCTTAGGAGCTGGTGGGCCGGGCTTGGGACTGGGAGTGTGGCCAGTGCTGCCAGGCAGGGCCATGGTGGGGACGCTGGCGCTGCTAGAGAGTGGAGCCCTGCGTGGTTGTATCTGCATCCGATCCAATATCCGCAAGAAATGGTCCACGGATTTGCAGGACTCTACATAGAAAACTATCATTGTTTTCTATCTAGTTTAAATTTCTCTCATGGCCTCTATCCCAGGTGATGCTCAAAATGCCTTAAAACCATTGTTAAACTAATGCCAGGAACTTACTGTATTACTCAATATTTAAATGTATCTCAGTCTAAAAAGACATCTATCAAAAGCTCTAGGCACCTTTGGCCTATGTTTAACATACATACTCCAACTAGTATCCAAACCAGTAAACCCAGCATCCTTTCCAAAACCAGTGAGCCAAAATACCCACACCCACACTGTGCCCAAAAGACAGCCCTCAGCACACCCCTGCCACTCCAAAAGCTCAGGAAGAAAGATTGACTTTGCAGGTTAATACAGTTTGGCTGTTATGGACTGGTTTACTGGCAGCAGGGCCATCGGAAAATGAATTCCAAAGCCAGAGGCCCCTCAGGTCATCCTGGCAGCAGTCCTTCAAAGTCACCAGTCCACAAATCATAAAGTAGTAGGCCAAGCAAAGCAATGCCCTACATTCAACTCAATGGCATTTCTGTTTGTATGCAATACAATAACTTTGGGATTAATCAGATGCAATTTTCAAAAGTTTCAGGCAAGTTTGATGATAAAAAAAAGAAAACCAGAAAAAATGTATTGCCACGAAAACGAGAGGTTCTGATTTTCACTAACGCCAATAACAATAGGGTTCTGTCCAGAGAGGGAGGGGTCTGGCTATATTGGGGGAGAGGAGAGCTGTACAGCTTGGCCTATATAAGCAATTACATATTCAACCTTCTAGTAAGTTACAGTGCTTTTCATGACCCATTTGAACACTGTGGTAGAGTCCCAGATTCTAAGCTGTTGTTTAATGAAAGTAGCAATAGCCTATACCTCCACCCATATGTGGCTCTCTTTCTTTAGTGAGCCACCAACATGCTCCGGTCCACATTCTGCAAGATTGAGCATTAATTGCACTTCAAGGAGTAGAAAAAGGGCCTGCTTATGAAATGAAGTTTGTTCAGGGATAGAAGCATCTTTTCTTAGCAGTTCTTTTTGCTGGTTATGGCGGGAGAGACCACACTCAATAACAAAAGGCTGGATAGTGTTGATTGGTACCAACCTTGTCAACTATCCATTGTAGGAGAGCCTAAAGAGCATTGTAATCTGCTGCACTTGAGTCAATATACACCATTGTCTAGCAGTTAGTCCAAAATAGAAAAGTGCTGCCAAAAATTAAATCTTATTTAAAGACCTTAATCCCAGCGAACCAAAAATGGAAGGGGTTGGGGGGAGAATTGGAGATAATCTTGAAAGTCTAAGGAGATATTAAAAGAAAGGGTTATGAAGATTCTGAATGCAGTTTGATGCAGATTCCAGTAGGGATGCATAGCAGCAGAGAAAATACAGATCTTTCCCAGAGTGGACTACTTCTTGAGTGAATGGAGGGGGGAGGGGAAGTTCTTGGCAGGCTGTGAGGGTTTGATAACAGGGGCAGTGCCCCAAAATTAGACTTACCAGGAAAACACCGAAGATCTCCCGATTTAAAGTACAGAGATGGAGGAATTTCAACAGTGTTTAGGTATCTCACAAACTAGGACCTGAAGAGAGAGTGTGGAGGGTGTGCGTGTGTGGGGAGGGAATGGATGCTGAAAAGCATATATACACTGCACCAAATACTCCTGCAGCAAGGGCATAGATTTATACTCACTGTGCGAAACCTTCTACAGATTCTTATTTCTATGTCTCTCAATTCCAGGAGGAGTATACACCACAACAAAGAGCACTTGCTGGAGAGTCTGAGATGGAAAGAACCTTTATTCAACTCAATACTAACCAGCTGTTTGTTTTTAAGAGAGTTTCCTGAGCCCTCCTGCCATTACCAAGGAAGAACTAGTCACAAAAGAGAGTAGGAAGCAAAGCTTCCTAGAACCTGGAAGTGGAGGACTCAGTATCATCCACTGCAATGTGGTCTGTGGATTACACCATGCAAATCTAAATTACTGTATTTGAGCACTTCCATACCACAATGATGGGCACTAAAATTTGTACATACAAAAAACTACATTCAAATCTACCATAAAAAGAACATTACAGTTGCTAATTCAAGCACTGACGTTAGGAAATGCCAGAATTAAGGTTTCCGAAGCAATCTTAATTTGGCTCAATTTAACTTGTGTGTATGCATTATGGCACACTCTAATTACAGGATCATATTCTATTTTTCCCCCACAGCACCTGTCTCATTAAATTCACAAGAAGCTTCCAACCTGGTAACGCTTATGCATATGCTCAACTTTGCTACCATCCGAAGAAGTGGGCTGTAGTCCACGAAAGCTTATGCTCTAATAAATTTGTTAGTCTCTAAGGTGCCACAAGTACTCCTGTTCTTCTTTTTGCTACCATGAGTACTCCCACTGACCTGGGCATGTTGTGATAACTGGGTCTATAAATTTGCCCTAATTGTGAGCTCAGCCATGAGGAGTGTACATTCATAAAATGTCATAACCGCCTATAACAAATGTTGAAGAGAAAAAGTCCAAAAGTGGGACAGAAACTGAATTAGTCCAAACAAAAAAGGCCTACAGATCTAACTCAAGGACTGTATTATGGCAAACAAGAGAAGTGTAGAAACAGAAATCAGTAAACCAAAATTGGTGCTTCAGAAATTAGGCCTAATTGGTGGACACCATAGTAAGGGGAAATGGGCTATTCCACTCATTACTCCCTTTAAGGACCCAAAAGAAAGACTTTGGGGTGAAAAACTGGCTACTGGAGCGAGCTTCACCATCATGACTTCCACCCCCACCATCTCCTGGGACCCCAGGCCTTTGTCCTACTCTTCCTGAAGGATGTCCTGATCAGACCAGGCCAGAAAGAAGACCCAGATGACATTGCCACCTCTACCAGCTTTGGCTGAATCCCCAACTACTGCCTGGGATGTGAGATTTCATTCCCTCCCTCCCCCATGTCCTTTTCCTTCCCAACCTTTTCTCTCTCTCTCTCCCTCCCCCCTTTTGCCTTCTGTTTAATAAGAATCTGGCTTAGCCATCCAAGACTATATATTTTGCAACACTGCTACAAGCCTGTGACCAGAAAAAGGCAGCTAAAAGCAATGCCCTAAACAGCCCCATCCTGGTACATGTTTGCCAGGTCTCAGTGTCCCCATCCTTGACACTACAGGAATAAAATTTTATTAGAAAATATTTAAAAATAAACGATACAGAAAATTTGAAGCGTCAGTTATTGGTCATTAGGGGTAACATACAGAGCATAGGGGGATGTTAGTATTTTGGGATTGGGCAGAACACAATATATACAGACTGCAATGTCCCCAGTGGGGGGGTAAATGGTGGGCGGGATCAAGATACAGTTGACAAAGCGGTGAGGGTCCATCACTCATACAGAAAGTACAGACAGTCATGGGTATAAGTAAGCGGGCTGGGTAATGGGGATGGAGTGACCCTCACGTGGTGGGATTCAGTTAGGTTCGGTGGGTTCAGGGCTCAGGGGATAAAGTCCAGCAGGGGGGGTTTATAGGTCTCTTCCCCCTTGTGGGTGCACGAGGTCTCCCCGGCTCACTCTCAGTATTGGCGGTGGCCGGTGATGTGCTCTGTGTAGATGTCCCGTGACCAACGAATAGTGTCCGAGACCATTAGGCATCTCATGAGCCGAGCGTAATGACGGCCTACCCCACATTTCCTTAGCATGCGTTCGTTACATGGGTCTCAGACACCCAGGGCCCCAACAAGCAGAGCGTCAGTGTGCACCTCGTAGCCCTTTGTCCGCAGGGTGTCAGCCAGGGGGGTGTAGTTTTCGAGCTTGCGGGCTCGGGCTTCACGGAAGGCCGGGTTCCTGTTCGCGAATGGAAGCGTTACGTCGACCAGGATGATCTTTTTTCCAACCTCGTCCGTGACGACGATGTCTGGGCGCAGCGGGCTGTCGGTGCCTGGGACGGTGCAGTTGACGGTGACCTCTCCCAGGCGCGGGTCGATGGCCTTCACGAGGCGGTCCTGGACGGCGTTGTGGCGCAGTTGCCAGGCTCTGGCGTGGGGCTTGCAGCTGCATAGGACATGGGGCAGGGTTTCGGCGAAGTACCCGCACTTCCTGCAGCGCTTGTCCCGGTTCCCTTGAGGGGGACGCAGTTCAGCCGGGCACAGTGTATGAACCGCCAGTCGGCGAACCGGGTGAAGCTGCCCGTGGGGAGGAAGTGGTTGCTGGAGTCCCACTTGCTGGTCACCTCGAAGGCCTTACCCTGGTCCGTTTTTTTCTTCAGGGTGTCCACGTAGAGCGTGTGGACGGCGGCCTTCAGAGATCTCTCCAGCACGCCTCTGGCTCTGGGGGTGACTATGGTGTTGTCCTCCGTCCCGATCCGCAGCACCAGGACTCCCAGCTGCTGTCGTTCCTCGCTCCATACCTAGCGACAGCCCAACCACTTCCCCAGTCAGCACGTGGCATTGCGGGCGCGGGACACAGCGAGGCGATGTCGCCCCCGTCCCGGGCGAACTCACTGTCGAGGGAGCCGCTCGGGAAGGTGGCCACATCCCGGTCGGAGGGAGGTCTGCCCATTAGCTTCCCGATGACGGTGCGCAGGGCGGTCATCGCGACGTTCCTCACCTTAGCGTCCGGGCACGTCAGGAGGCGGAAGGTGTGCGTGATGACCGCAATGTCGCACAGGTCTCCCATGCGGGGGACGCTGGTGCCATCGTGCCTGTGCGCGATGTATACGAGCTCGTTACTGGCTCTCTGGAGCAGGGACAGCCATTTCTTGACCAGCTGCCGGATGGCATTGTCCGCCTTGTTGAGGGGCACCTTTGCCACAGCGGATCCTCTCAGGACGAAGGCGATGCAGGGGATCAGGAAGGTGTTGAGAGCGTTGATTTTCTGCCACGGCGCCAGCAGGGATGCGTCGATCTTGGTAGCGTCCTGCAGGATCTCCCGGATGGTGTCCTCAGGGGTCTGCCGGATGCGGAAGCCAGTCAGCGTGCCGAAGTGCTGGTACGCCTGCCCCTCCTCCAGGGGAACGACGGACTCGCCCTGGATGAGGAACTCCGTCATCAGTACCGAGTCCCTCTTGCTCCCATCAACGTGGAGGGACGCGCACTACTTGGCATTGAAGCGGAGTCCCGTCCAGTCCGCGGCTCTCCTGATGATGTCAAGCATGCCCTGGAGCCTCTCGGGGTCGTCCGCGATCAGGACTAGGTCATCCGCGTAGGCCAGGACGCTCACCCTCTCGCCGTGCAGGTCGAAGCCATCGGCGCTGTCGACGATCGCCTGCAAGAGTGGCTCCATGGCGAGGTTGAAGACGATCGGGCTGAGGGGGCAGCTCTGCTTCACGCCGCTGCGGATCGGTATCTCGGCGGTCTCCCCTTCTACCGAGCGGATGGTGGTGCTGCAGACCTTGTATAGTTCCTGGATCAGGTGAAGAAAGGTCTCTGGCATCCCAAACTCCTGGAGTGTGTCAAAGATGTGGTGGTGAGGGATGAACCCGAAGGCGTTGGCCAGGTCGAGCCATGCTATCGCGCACTGCTTGCGCATTCTCCTGGTCGTCTGGATGATGGTCTGGAGCAGGAAGTTCCTACTGATACCCTTGCCAAATTTCAAGTCTCTGTTACAAAGCTAGAGCTTCAGAACAAAATGGTTGTAAGATGTTTTTCCCTAACCTTGTGAGAAAAAAGCTGAACTGTTTTTGCTGACGTTTTCCAACAAAATTCAGCCTGAAACAGACACCTGGCATGGAAAATTTCAGCCCAAACATTTTAAGTTTGGCTAAGTTTAAGCAACTGAAAATATGGCCTTACAATGGAAAATGATGAGCAACCTTAACTAAAGGTGTCGCTACCAGCATGACCCATAATACATTAGATAGGAAGAACAGTACAAAACTAAGCAGCTAATTCCTGAGACTTCCTGAAACTTTGAGCGTTGGAAGTGACATGCTAGCAAATTTCTTAGTAGAAAGGTTTCAGCTCACAAGGTATGCTGATCTCACAACACTGTTGTGGGGCAGAGGCTTACCCTGTGTAAGGTAATTACAACCAGGTAATTGTCACTCAAATACTTCCCGAATCTCCCTTCCAAGCTCTCTACAATCTAAGGCCAAGTCTATGCCAAGGAATTACGTCAACCCAGCCACATCCCTGAGCAATGTAATTACTCCAACCTAACTCCTGGCACAGACAGTGCTGTGTTGACAGAAGAACTTTTCCATCAACCTAGCTACCACCTCTCGGGGAGGCAGATTAGCTATAGCGACTGGAGAACCTCTCCCATCATTGTAATGAATGTCTACAGTGCAACACTACTGCTGTGCCATCGCATACCGGTATAAGGCCTGGTCTACACTACACAGTTGACATAACGCAGCTTATGATGGCCTATGTCAGTGTACACACTACAGCCTTGCTCCCGCTGATGTAAGTGCCCTAGTACACTGGCAGGGCTTATGTTGGTGTAGTTGGGGCGAAACAGTGTCAACGGAACATTGCATTACTTACATTGGCTGTTGGCAAGAAAGCCAAACTTGACAAGAAAGCCCTGCTCCCCAGCTGGGCTGCTGCCAGGTATTCACTCCAAGCCAGGCTGCCACCCAGGCTTCCGGCTTGGGCTGCACCTCCCCCCACTACCCCCACAGGGTCCTGGCTTGGAGCCCTGCTTCTTCCCCCCGGGGCTGCATCAAGACTCCAGTCAGTTCCCTGTTGGGAGCACGGCAGCTGAGTGGACTCAGGGTGCCTGGGCCAGCCCCCACAGGGGGCGGGGAGGGAGCGCCACCCAGCCCCACTCTGCCCTCAGCTCTCTGTCCCCAGCCCCAGTCCTGCTCCTGGCTGCAGCCCCAGCTCGGGCCCCGACACCAGCCCCCCGCTCCCAGCCATGGCCCCCAGCTCCTGGCCCCCAGGAAGCTAGGGGAGGAAGGGAGGTGGACCAGGTAATGGGGGGGGGGGGGTGACCAAAAAAGTTTGGAGACCATTGCCCTAGACTGGGGCGGGCAAACTTTTTGACCTGAGGGCCGCATCGGGTTTCTGAAGTTGTATGGAGGGATGGTTAGGGGAGGCTGCGCCTCCCCAAATAGCCATGCATGGCCCGGCTCCCAACCCCTATCTGATCCCCCCTTCTCGCCTCTTGACGGTCACCCCGGGACTCATCCAACCCCCTTCCCTTCCTGACTGCCCCTCCAGGACTCCTGCCCCATCCAACCACCCCTTCTCCCTGACCGCCCCCGACCCCCTACCCCTAACTGCCCCCCGCCGCCCCATCCAACCACCCCTTCTCCCTGATTCCACCACCTACCTAGGTAACCCATTCCAGTGCTTCACCACCCTCCTAGTGAAAAAGTTTTTCCTAATATCCAAGCTAAATCTCCCCCACTGCAACTTGAGACCATTACTCCTTGTTCTGTCATCTGGTATCACTGAGAAAAGTCTAGATCCATCCTCTTTGGAACACCCTTTCAGGTAGTTGAAAGCAGCTATCAAATTCCCACCCCCCCCATTGGTCTCTTCTGCAGACTAAACAATCCCAGTTCCCTCAGCCTCTCCTCGTAAGTCATGTGCTCCAGCCCCCTAATCATTTTTGTTGCCTTCCGCTGGACTCTTTCCAATTTTTCCACATCCTTCTTGTAGTGTGGGGCCCAAAACTGGACACAGTACTCCAGATGAGGCCTCACCAATGTCGAATGGAGGGGAATGATCACGTCCCTCAATCTGCTGTTGATCCCTACTTATACAGCCCAAAATGCTGTTAGCCTTCTTGGCAACAAGGGCACTCTGTCGACTCATATCCAGCTTCTCATCCACTATAACTCCTAGGTCCTTTTCTGCAGAACTGCTGCCATTCGGTCCCTAGTCCGCAGCGGTGTATGGGATTCTTCCGTCCTAAGTGCAGGATTCTTCACTTGTCCTTGTTGAACCTCATCAGGTTTCTTTTGGCCCAATCCTCTAATTTGTCTAGGTCCCTCTGTATCCTATCCCTATCCTCCAGTGTATCTACCACTCCTCCCAGTTTAGTGTCATCTGCAAAGTTGCTGAGAGTGCAGTCCATGTCATCCTCCAGATCACTAATGAAGATATTGAACAAAACTGGCCCCAGGACCGACCCCTGGGGCACTCCGCTTGATACCGGCTGCCAACTAGACATGGAGCCATTGATCACTACCCGCTGAGCCAAACGATCTAGCCAGCTTTCTATCCACCTTATAGTCCATTCATCCAGCCCATACTTCTTTAATTTGCTGGCAAGAATACTGTGGGAGACCGTATCAAAAGCTTTGCTAAAGTTAAGGAATAACGCATCCACTGCTTTCCCCTCATCCACAGACCCAGTTATCTCCTCATAGAAGGCAATTAGGTTAGTCAGACATGACTTGCCCTTGGTGAATCCATGCTGACTGTTCCTGATCACTTTCCTCTCCTCTAAGTGCTTCAGAATTGATTCCTTGAGGACCTGCTCCTCCTCCTTTTCCATCAGAGGATGCTGATTTGCCAGAAGTGAAATACCTGTTTCTGTGCTCCAAGATGGAATTTTGGTCACCAGCTGAGACACCCACCCCAGAATAGCCACTAGTCCTGTGGTTAAGGCATTCACCTATGATGTGGGAGACCCAGATACAAAACCAGTCTCTGAATCAGGCAAAGCAGGGACCTGAACCTGGGTCTCCCACATCCCAGGTTAGGAACTTAACCACTGGCCTATGGCTATTCAAGGGCGGATGTCCCTTGTTTTTCACAAAAATTCCAAGAGGTGTTGGTTTCATTCTGATGCACAACACCTGGGTTCTAGCATTTTGCTTTGTTTCACAAATCAGAACTTTTGCTTTCCACCTTGCTCTATTGTCAGCATCTGATTTAGGCTTGAGCTCCTTTGGGCAGAGACCTTGTCTCCATTTGTATGGACAGTACAGTGCCAAGCACACTGACAGCACTTCCATAGCATGCTCTTCAGACAAAACTAAATCTTATCAAGCTGAACTGAAGCTCCTGAGATAGAAAAAATTCCATCTCTAATTAGAAATCCAATAGGCATTTGCTCCTGTAGTCCCCCCACCACACACACAGAAGGGCTCCTTTCTCATTGCAGTTCTTAACCCAAGGTAAGAAGCCTATTCAGGAGGCTTACACTAGTTAACTAAAGATAGATCTTGAAAGCCATCAAATGTATCAGAGCTTTGTGAGAGCTACTTCCAAGAAAAGGGGGGGGAGGGGGGGAAAGAGTTTCAACATGTCTGAGGGAGAAATTTGAAAGCAGTAACCTAAAAGGGAACATTACACATTGAACAATGACAAGAGCTCATTTTCCTTGGAGGGGACAAACTTTATTTTAAAAAAATACATTAGGCCTGTACACTGATTGCTTGTCCAATGGACCTCATGGTAACCTATTTTTAAAAGTTATAATCTGATTGTGAATTTGTTGCTGAAAGGAGGAACTGAAGCAGACAGTTCAGTTTACATTTGAGAATCACATACTCAGTCAAGCTCAGCACAGCAGCATGAAAGAGAAGTATTTTCACCATGAATAAAGAACACTTTCAAGTGTAACTGGCATGTCTGAGCTAACTGCTAGGGCAGCTATGCCAGGAATCAAGAGTTTGTAACACTTGCTGGATACTCCATGACATCAATGAAACAAGCTATTATTTTCTTTAATAAAAGGGTGACACACACTGGCAATAAACTCTGTTAGTGCCAATTATAATTAAATATTTGTAATTACCATTCAGTTTACATACAGTAAGACAAAGTATACTTCTCAGTATGGCTAATTAGGTTAGGCCCCAAAATATTTATGTCTGAGAATATTTAGTGTTACTGTAAAGTGTGGAAGATACTGTAAAGCCCTCTCTATGGCAACAGTTTACAGTAGTCAACAACTAGCAGGTGTTAGGAACACAAACGAGAACACTACCCTCTCCAAACTTTTATCTCTCTTCACAGTTACTGTCAGAAGGTCCAATCCACCACTGATCTCTGTTAAGGAATGGGTTTTTGTTTTGGTGGTTAACCTATATGGGGTTGAACCTGTGAACCCCAAAAAGCTTATGCCCAAATAAATCTGTTCGTCTTCAAGGCAGGGGTGGGCAAACTTTTTGGGCTGAGGGCCACATCTGGGTGGGGAAATTGTATGCAGGGCTGGGGCAGGGGGTTGGGGTACGGGAGGGAGTGCGGGGTGTGAGAGGGGGTGCGGTGTGCAGGAAGGGGCTCAGGGCAAGGGATTGGGGCAGAGGAGGGGTGCGGGAGTGTATGAGGGGGCTCAGGTTGGCACATGCTAGGCTGAAAGAAATTCAAAATGATTAGCTTTTATTGCCAACTAGCTGTATATTGTTCTACATACCATGCCTAATCAAGTATTAACTGTGTTTCCAGCCGCATAAAAGCACAACTTCATTTGAAAGCTAACAAGCAGAATATATTTAGAGAAGGTTGTAGTTAAAATACAGAGCTATAAAATAGCTCAGTCATCCAGCCCACCCAGGATTGTTCATCATCATTTCCCTTGAGATCATTCCAAAACCTGATAACTCAGTCACGAAGCTTTTCCCCACTATTCCATCTAAATAAATCTGTTCCTGTTTTAATATCTAAACTATGTTCAGCACCCTGTGTGCTTTGAAAACAGGTATTTTAAGAACCAAGTTATACATTTCCTTTTAATTTCATCCCATTCTGTCTATTTATAATACCCCAAAGACTAATCACTAGTACTTGCAGCTTTCAGATGATCTGAAACAGCCCAACCTTAAAACATTTACTTAAAATCAAGCCCTTGATCAGCTTTGTTCCTCTTCTCGGCACTCACTCCAATTTGCTAATGCATTGTTAAAGTGCCCAGAAATGGATGCTGTATTCCAGGTGCAATCTGTCATATGAGGGGATTAACCCATCCTCTGCTCTGTGACGGGGCCACTGTGTTTGCACTCAAAACTGTACTTTCTTTGCTAGTACATTTATCTGATTGGCTGTCTGATATCACCCTGAAGTCTCTTTCAGCCATTCCTGCTTTCCGTGTTCTTCCCTTTCAGCGAATCTTTTCAGATTATCCCCCAGCGTCCCATGTGCGTTAACTTGCATTCCCTCTATACGGAATCTCATTGTTATTTCCTATCCCTGCTTCTATCATCTCTAGTTCCCAAAAAGATGGGCACCTAACCATCCTTTAACCATTACAACTTGCATTGGAGAGTGAATCCTTAGGCCACAATCCTGAAACTATAGCACTTGTATAAAATAAAAAAAAGGTTAGTGTGGTGATGACGCATCAAACAGACTTGGAAACCCTTTAGAAATGCCAAGTCTCCCACTTTCAGTATTTCACCTATCAGCTTTTCAAATAGCGTGTTCTACAAATTTAAGAGAAGAACGTAGAGTCGATGGTACTAATCAACAAAATTAAGGTTGTTTGATTATCTCAGATATGCTTTTCCAGTCTTTAAAAATTCCACATTTAAAAATAAGGAAACAAACTTTTTGAAGGTTGTTTTTTTTTTTTTTTTTTTTTTTAAACTTGATAGGTTTGAAGCATTTTATTTGGGGGAAAAAGGGAATGTTGATGTCTGTGCAACTAACCGTTTAAATCTTTTACTGAGACGAATAGATTTATTTGGGCATAAGCTTTCGTGGGTAAAAAAACCTCACTTCTTCCCCACGAAAGCTTATGCCCAAATAAATCTGTTAGTCTTTAAGGTGCCACCGGACCCCTTGTTGTTTTTGCGAATACAGACTAACACGGCTACCCCCTGATACCGAGACTAGCGTTCCTTAGCAAGCACTCACCGAAAAACTGCCAGAGGAGTGCTATTCATTATTTTAGGGAGTGCCCAGTTAACTGAGATGACTAATTTACTTGTAGTTTTCCAATCACTAACAACGACAATGTCAACTTGGCTGTTTTTTCTCAATACAACTTTCTCTGCAGAAAAAACTACAATTCGACTGAAAGGGTGAACAAGACCGCCCACTTCAATTTACCACCAGAGATGGTAACAAATACTAAATCGGGATTAGGCAGTAATTTTCAGAGGAGTTTTAAGTGAACAGGGATGAACTGCTGGTCCATAAATAATGGTGAAATGTCTCAATTACAGCGGAGATTATTTTACTGATAACGATATAACTGGGACTCCAGTAGGGCAGCTCAACATATGAGAGCATTAAACCTGCAAGAGACTTTGCAAATTCTGTTAAGATTACATGCAATATATCTTTCGGTCTTTTAAATATCAGAGGGGTAGCTGTGTTAGTTTGTATCCACAAAAACAACGAGGAGTCCGGTGGCAGCTTAAAGAGTTACATGTTTATAGCACTCTATTAATTTTTACTATTTCTTGAGAGCCAGCATAATCTAGTGGCTAGGGCACTGGACTAGGATTCAGGAGACCAGGGCTCTATTCCCAGCTCTGATACTGACCTACTGAATGACTGTTGGCAAGTGACTTCACCTCTCTGGGCCTGTTTCCCCTTCCACCCTTTGTCTGCCATGTCAATTTAGATTAATATCTCCAAGGAAGGGACTGCCTTTTACTGTGTGTTTGTACAGGCACTACCATAACACAATGCTAGTTTTTCTTTCAACAGTTACTTTACTTTAGAAAAGACTGAAAAACCCCTGCCTCTCATGCTCTTGTATGCAGAATTGCCCGTGTGCCTTATACTATTGCATGTCAGATTCAAGATAGTGGCTTCTTACTTTTAATTATACAGAAGATTCTTTTAAAATGTTAGCAACGTACTTTTTACATTTACCTATACCAAAAGTGTCATATCGTGCTGCAGTTTTCATTATTACAAGCAGCTCAGTGCCTGACCATTTTAGGAGATCTCTTTTGCTGGATTGCCATCACAGATGTCCAGGAGCTGATACTAACCCACTATCACTGAAGAGTCTGCCTTTCAAGATGAATAACGGATCCAATATTCCAGCTGCTCCTCATGTGGAAATCCCACTAACGACAATGGGGTTTGTGTGTGCACAGCAGCTACAGAATATTGCCCTTAATTACAGCAGCCTTCAGTGTTAAGCTGACTGATAGTTTGCAGAAAAGGCCACTGATATTTAGACATTCTAATGCTCAGAACAAGGCTAGTATATTTTCTCTAAAGAAAACAACCCCATCCATTGGTTAGTTTACCTTTCAGTCCCTGACTGTTCTTTCACAGACAGTGAAATTGGAAAGTTTACTGCCTTGAAACTTCTTGTGCCCTTGTCACAAACTAGATGTTTTACCGAAACTGTGCACAAGCGATGGCTCTTTCCATCGCTGCAGCGAGGTCCTCCTTCATACGAGCTCCCCAAAGAGTCAGCAAACAAGCAGGTACTCCATAGTCTGCACGTCACTGCACTCATATATATTCGTGTCATTAGAGTAGCCATATTTGATCATATTAGTCTTTGATCTGCCTGTTTGCATGCACAGGTAATTCAGGCATCACCACGTTGACAAGACTGTATCGGCCCCTCCGGGAATGTCCTCCTAGGGTTCCAGATCTATTTCAGTACATCCAACTGTGTGTAGTCTTTCATTCCATAATCACAGTCATGCCTTGCCAGCTGGCATATCCAAAGGCACTACACTGGCTATAAAACTCTTGTGATTTAAGGCATTTGATTGCTCCTGTGTGACCATATAATGGATACCTTGGATCTTCCATTTGCCGTGATCTTTTCCTTTGGCTTGCTATCCTCCTCCTGATATCAGGTAGTGCAATGCCAGCCAGTACCGGTTATCCTTTGGTGTTGGCTTTAGACATCCTGTTATTCCATGACAACTGTCATTCAGAACACGGTCTAATTCCTTAGCATGGATGGATCATTCCCACACTAGACATGCATACTCTGCTATGGATTAGCATAAGGAACAGCAGTGGTTCACAAAGTATCTGGATTGGCACCTCACTTTGAGGTGACCAACTTTTGGAGGATGTTGTTACAGGCACTTTGAAACTGACTAAAGTTTTCCCTTTTTACTCACTTTTATGCACACTAAGTAATAGTATAAGAATACTAACATCCAGCCCTTATTTCATAGGACTTCTAGAGCATGGTATAGCCATCAGGCATGCTCTCCCTTCTGCCATACATAAGCACATCCCCAGGCTTCCTATGCCCACAATCCTGAAGAGGCAGCAATCTACCAACAGCAACTGCACTGGGGCCCAGCCAGGTCCTTTAACCACCAGGAAGAGCAGCCCGAAGAAGAAGCTGTCAGAGGCCTCAGGCTACAGCCAAGAAAGACTACAAGGGAGTTGCAGCTGCTACTCGGTCTGTAGCCTGATCCCTCCCTTTTGCATGAACTTGTGTGAGGCTGTTGATCTGCAACAGTAATTGTGCTTTTTGAGTGGGTGCTGTGGATGTGAAGAAAACTTCCCTTTTTTAAAGGGCCAATACTTGAATAGGATTGAAAAGACTGTTTAGAAGAAAAAAATCTTAGGTGATGCTGGGGGAGAGGGGAGAAGAGATTTGTAGAGCGTTGATAATATGTAGTGGGGAGATCCATATGTATGTTTTTAAGGAATTAAACATTTTCTTTTGAGTGAGGGATTTGATAAGTGGATAGAATGGCACGGTCAGTTTGGAGACTTTATTCCCAGTAGCAGCTGATCATACGGAATGGATAGAGGATAGACTCCTTTTGAACCTCATTCCAACTGTTTCAGCTAGACCTTGGCAGTCCTGCAGGGTTTGAGACCAATTTGATAGCCTTCTCTCAGAGACTGCTGATGGAACATAAATGTATTGCCAACGGACTACTGTGAATGACCTGGTTGGACTTTACAATGACATTGTTTCCATCATTATTGAGAGAGGCCCCTAGGCAACCTCTCTCCTGGTTTCACCCACACATTACACCACTGTTTACAGTGGATTTGCACCAGATGAAGGAAGAAGAGAGCCTGTTAGAACACCAATAGGGGAGTCATGTTTTAAGTTTGATCAATTGCAACAAAGTGTTCCAGGTGTTATGCCATGACTGTACAGAAGGCAAATAAAGGTCAATTGGCAGATGCTATGGTGGAGGAAAAGATGCATACAGTGGAACTGTTCTGATAGGTTGATAAATTATCTGGGTTCCTTTACTTTGTTAGCACCCACTTTTTCTTGCTGTGAGGAATTTTTTACTTGAGGAAAATTTGTTTCAAACTGAGGCAAGACTTGAAGACAAACAGGGTCTATTCTGTTTGAGTTTCTGGCACTACTTTGCTCTATGTCTCTATTATAGGACCTTACTAATGCAGCACAGTGGATTGACCTAGTCTCTTACTGGTGATTAGTGCCTGCCCGCATGAAGGCTAACTGGCTGAATCTCAATCCAGATAAGGTAGAGATAATGTCAGTAGATTTGAGAAGTAGCCAGGAAGAACTGGAAGGAATTAGATCAGCACTCTTGCTGAGATAATGTGACAACCATTTGTTATAGGAGGTCCATAGTTCAGGGGTCTGGCAAGACGCAAACTGCTGCTAGATATTCAGATGCCAGCTGCAGCTGGACAAGCTTTTCCATCTGTTCCTGGTAAGACTAGAACGACTGTACCTTCAGATGCAGATCTTGCAACATTTATCTGTGCCTTTGTCACTTTTAGACTAGGCCTCTATATTGTTTCTTATGGGGGGCTGGATCTTGAGATTGCCCAGAAACTGAAGCTAGTGCTGAATACAGGAATCCATTTACTAATTAGAGCTTCATGTTGAGAGCAAATATGAGATGCTCAAGGAAGGTTACTGACTGCCTCTCAGTGTCTAGATGGAATTGGAGGTGTTGGTTTAGGTAACCAGGTCCTGAGAGACTGCCTATCCCCTTGCTGTACTGCCTCACCCACAGTTAGTGGAGGCAGTTGACATTGAGCTTCTCTGCTATGAACGGGAAAGAATGTCCCCTGTGCCATTATCCTTGACTTTAAAATTCATCTTCTGCCCTTGGGTTGCCAGAGCCCAGCTCAGTTAGCCTTCCATATACCTGCAAAGCCAACCATTTCTCTCAGGCATCTAGGAGTGGAGGAGTTGAGGCTCTGGGGAGGGGAGGGAAGGATAGTTGAGAAGCCTGCTCAGATGAGGGCTTAAAGAACTAAATGAATTCGTCTATTGGGAAATATTTGTAATACTTTGATAACGTGGAATTTTAACTGATTAAAAGGCACCTAAAGATTGTTTTTATAAGCAGTAAATAAGTGTCCAAACAAGCAGAACAGGAGTCACACCCAACTGCTTTACACATGGACTTCCCACAGGGACAGAGGAGAAACTCAGGCTAAACACAGATGGTATATTAAAACAGTGATTCTCCCCTCCCTCTGCCCCGTTTGGTGAACTCAACTGTTTGGTGAAGTCTTTCACACAATAAATGAAAACCCATGAGTTTAAAAGAGCCTCAATAACATTTGCCACAATACAAAAGAAATACATGCCAGGTTATGAGATTATGACACTTGCTTGACTATCTCCCAGTTCCAGCAAGTATACACAGGCATTTAACACTGCACCACTAAAATTATTTTTTAATGCCATAGTTAAGTTCTAATCCTGTGCCAGTTATACAGTTCATAACCTGTCAGGCAATTAAATTGCTCCCTCAATCCAAGTAATTTAATGAAGTGTTCTTGTGGCACTTAAGCACTGGGAGCTCTCAGCCTTCAGCTTTAAGCCTCTCAATGCAGCCAAGTCATGCTGAAAGCATTTTAGAAAGTGAGAAGAACAGGAGTACTTGTGGCACCTTAGAGACTAACAAATTTATTAGAGCATAAGCTTTCGTGGACTACAGCCCACTTTATAAAAGGAGTGATGCAGCTAGCAGAAAGGTTCTGACCAAGTATTGTGGGTAATTGCACAGGTCTAGTCTCACACACACATTTAATACAAGCATTGACAACAAAAAAATGCACTAACGCGGTCATCTGCACTTCTCAGCTACGTGCAGAGAGAGGGGCTAAAGTGAAGGTGTACAGATATCTAAAGTGACAGAACACCTTGCTGTACATTCTTTTATTACATGCACACCTGATCATTTACTTAAATCTGTATAACATGAGATTAGCTGGGTGAACACAGCACAAGGCAGGACTCAGACCGTGAATGTATTACAGATATGAAACCATCTGTAGAAATAAAAACTCACTTTAAAGAAGCCGTGTCAAAGTTAAATTAATATGTTAACAAAATATAAAGAAAAGCAAAAACTGGTGAAAAGTCATTTTGCTCAGATTGGACAATATCCTGGACAGGCCAAAAGTGCTTAAACACAAATACTCGTTTCCACTGAAGTTATCTCTTGTCCCAATCCCCTCCAATCCAGCAAAAGAGAAATAGCAAAAAAGTTAAGTGTAGAGGACATGTCTCATTAACCAAGGCTCAGTCAAAACGGTGAACTTTTTTTTGCTGGTATTTCTACTTTGGGGGAAGAGGAGGAGGAGGAGGAAGGGCTTGCCAGAATAGTATAAACAAGTTCTCAGTCTGCAAAGTCCATATAATTCTTCATATTTTCCTCCAAAATAAATGCTACTTTCTTTATATTAATAGCAGCTCGCAGCCCAGCACCCATGCACTGCTTTCCAAAACAGAACACACAGAGTAAACAAAGAACCAGTCAAGAAACAGACTTCGTTCTCAATAGTCCATGAGACCAACAGTGATTTCAAAGTGTCAAGATTAGTGTTATTTTAACAGAACACACAAACGGGCCTCCTACTCAATAGGTGCAGAACCAGAGTTCTTCTCAGAACTAAAGTCAATAGGTCACGTGTGCCAACTGAATCAATAATGCGCTTAACATATTAAATCAAAATTCCATGCAGGGCTTCATTTCTCTTCAGAGCAGAGAGCTACCCATCCCCACCTCCAATCAAAATGCAGAACAGCATTTCTATGTTGTGGGAAAATTTGCCCTTCTCCTCCAGTTCTTTTACACAAATACCCTGGTGGCAGGGAAAGGGAAAGCAAGTCACAAAAAATAAGTTCATTCCCCTCACTACAGGTGATGCTGAGGTTTGTAGTGCTGCTGGCTTGCAATGCTAGATGGACCCAGAAAGCAGACAGGGGAAAAAACCTAGTCCCTGGAAGGCCAAAGAACTAATTAGAAAAGTGGTTGAGAGTTTGGGGGCACTGAGGGTCGCTTCTTCAGTTGCTGCCACCAAATAAGAACTCAGCTACAGTTTTCACAAAAACAACGAGGCATCCAGTGGCACCTTAAAGACTAACATATTTATTTGGGCATAAGCTTTTGAGAGTTAAAAAACCCACTTCTTCAGATGTATGGAGATGCAGATGTCGCCATGCCTCTGAAGAAATGGGTTTTTTAGCCACAAAAGCTTATACTCAAATAAATATGTTAGTTTTTAAGGTGCCACTGGACTCCTCGTTTTTGTTGATAAAGACTAACACAGCTACCCTTCTGATATTAGTTACAGTTTTGTTGCTCAGCACTTTTGACTTTTCCTCTAGTTTCCACCACTAGAACCACTAGAGCAGCTGTGGTAAGGCCCTCCAGACAACCTATATGCTGAAGATATACACTGCTGTGGTAGCCAAGCTGGTCCCAGCATATTAGAGAGACAAGGTGGGGCAGATCATATTTTTTATTTGATCAACTTCTGTTGGTGAGACACAAGCTTTCAAACTTCCACAGAGCTCTTCTTTACCCACCTTATCTCTCTATACGCTGAAGAGTCCAGCAAAGAGGGAACCAGAGGCCTCCCAGCCAGGCAAGAGTCTTCCAAGTGGGCAGATGTAAAGTACCCAGGAGAGAATTTAAAAACCTACAGTCCTGGCGATGGCGAATTTGAATCCTGCATCCAGCAGGAGAATCCGAGACCTTCACTTCTGCTGCACAGAAAACCGGGGAGCAAAACCAAGTCACCTCCCAGCCCAGGCTAGATTTTGCGATCTCCACCTTCACAGAAGGTGCGAAGGCTCGAGGCCAAACAGAGGAGCCAGCCAAGGCCAGAGCCATGACCCCGCGCTGGGAGCGGGAGAAGGAAGCGTCGGTGCCGTGCCGAGCGGCTGCTCCGGAACAGGCCTCCAAGGCTGGCCCTTGCGCCAGGCCAGGGACAGGCAACTGGGGAAGCTCGAGGCAGGAGGGCTCGGCTGGTTCCCGCCCCGGACCGCACGAGCTGAGCGAGCCCACAGCCCCTCTGACAGGTCTCCAGCGGCGGGCCTGCCCCTCCGCCCGAGGCGGTTCCCCCCGGCCTGCCCCTGGTGCTGACTCTCCGCCGCCACCCAGCCCGACTGGGCCCGCCCCGTGCGGGGACCCGCGGCCTCCTCAGCCCGCCAGCGCGGCCCCCCGCCCGACCCGGCCCGGCCCGCAGTACCTGCGCCCCCCGGGTCAGGCCCCGGCCGCTCAGCTGCCCGTGCCGGAGCTGGGCCAGGATGTTGGCCGCCCCCCTGCGGGCTCCGCGGCGGCCGCCCCCGCCGGGCCCCGGACCCCCCGCCGCCGCCGCCGCCGCCGCCGCCATGGCCGCTCCTGCCGCTCGGCCTCGGATCGGACGGAGACAAACAGGAAGAAGCGCCCCCCTCCTCCAGCGCTTTGTACGGAGCGGCGCAGGGGCCTCCCCACAGCGCCACCCGCCGGGCCCCGGCCGCACTGCCGGGCCGGGAGGAGCGAGAGGCAGCGCCTGCCCGCCCGGGGGCCGCTGGGAAACCTAGTCCCGACCATGGGATGGGACATGGAGCGCATGCGCACTAGCACCGTCTAGAGCTAACGTGTGTTCGGATGCGCAGGGGGTCTCTTTCCAGACTCCAGCCGAGAGCTGTAAAGAGCACGGTGCAGGGCACCTCACAATGCCACCCTCACTGCAACACCCAGCACTAAAATACCACCCTCACTGTAACGCACACCACTCTCACTGCAACACTCAACACCACAACACAACCCTCACTGTAACACACACCACCATCCTCACTGCAACAACCAACAGCACAACAAATCCCTCACTTCAAATCCGCCCTCACTGTAACACCACAACATAACCCTCACTGCAACCCTGCCCTCACTGTGACACCACAACACCACCTTCACTGAAACACCCAACATCACAACACAACCCTTACTGCAACACAACCCGAACCACACTGCAACACAGCACACAACACTGCAAGTCACTACAGAGTACTGCAGCACAACACCCCACAAACCGTTCTGCAATATAGTGCACAACACAACTGAATGCCACAAAACACACAACTCAGACTGCTGCACAGAACACTGCATAATTGCAAAACATAAACACTAAAAAACAATAAAATACATTGCAACACAGCGTAACCACACTGCAACACAGCACATAAAACTGCAGTACAGCACAAAACTGCTACACAGGGCACAACGTGTCATAGCACATTCTTGCACGCCACAAAACCACCGCACAACACAGTAACCCACATCACGATCCTGGGCGGAGTGTTTTTCGGGACAAAAGTCCCATTGTAGTGTGTATGCTCTTGCAGTTTTGTCACCAAAAGGCAGTTTGGGGCGACAAAACTTGCCAGCGTAGACAAGCCCATAGCCCAGAACTAGAAGATCAGGGGATGCTACAGGTCAAGTCTACGATACAGCAGTAGAGTTATGTGGTGGCCCAATATTGGACTAGCAGAAGGTACTGAAGGTCAGGACTGAGGTGAATCATCAGAGCTGGGTGTGGAGTGGGACGGGTCGTGACTGGAGTAACAGACAATACAGTTAAGCAGTGTGGAGTGGCTGAAGCTTTACCCTGCACCTAACTACTCTATACTATGCTGCAATATGCTATAAACATGGCTATCAAACCTCAGCTACCCTGGCCAGCAAATTAACTCAATTAATTAAACTGCTATTTCTGTTCAGCTTTATATTTAAATACATGAATGCAGTATTATAGGTGGAATTTGCAGCAATGCCTCGAGTTGCCTGACTCTTCCCATTATAAGAACCTGTTTTCAGTTGCTTATAACGTTGCCACGCTTCAACTATCCAGGCTGAAATTTTCCATACTGGGTGTCTGCCTCAGGCTGAACTTTTCTGGAAAGTTTCAGCTAAAATAGTTCAGCCATTTCTCAGAACGAGGTTGAAGGAAAAATACATTGTTTTGCCCACATAAAAAAATTCTTACAGCCATTTCATCGAGAAGCTCGAGAGTTTCCGTGCTTTGAGGCAGAAACCTGAAATTTGGCAGGGTGAGGAGATCATCCTGGGGCGTTCCCAGGAAAATTGTTCAAATTTGACCAAGTTATAAAGCTTTGAAAAAAAATCTTAGTTTGCACATGCTCAGTAAAGACTTGATAGAATTTGGCATTTAAATTCTCTGAAGAGTCCGTCAGCACTGAGCAGGCTTCAACGTGGGGTTGCAGGAGCTGACCAGGACCCTCTAGTTGCACCTTCTGAGAGGCAGGAGTCCTATGGAAAAAATAATTTGTGATCATGTAATTAACGACTATCATAATGAATACATACGCCCAAAGAGGCCAACTTAAGGTTGCCCAAGGAACCTTAATTCTGGCAACCTTGAGTGCTTGACTTTGCAACCTTAACTTTCTTTTAACGTAGTGTTTTTGTATGTAATTACTCATATGAAGCATCCATTATGTTTCTTTCTTGACTAGAACTGGGTCAAATGTTCCAAAAACAGTGTTCACAAACATTTGTTCCAATTCTGAACGGCTATTTGGTGCCATCTTGCGTCATGCCTTTCATTAATTGGTATTTGCCCGCATTTGCACAACTGGGGTTTGTTCACCTGAGCATTTGGGAAAGAGTTGTCCTTTGTGCATTTACATGATCCCAGAGATTCACTACACCTCTACCCCGATATAACGCGACCCGATATAACACAAATTCGGATATAACGCAGTAAACTAGCGCTCCGGGGGGGCAGGGCTGCACGCTCCGGTGGATCAAAGCAAGTTCGATATAATGCGGTTTCACCTATAACGCAGTAAGATTTTTTGGATTCCGAGGACAGCATAGACAGGGTAGAGGTGTATTTGCTATTCTTTATTTTTCTGTTTTAAAAGTTTCAGCTCTTGTATTGAGGAGTAGAAACAAAACCACGTGACTTAGTTTACCAGTCATCCACCACACATATAGATACTAGTAGAATTGATCATTTTACAGCTATACCACTGGCTGAAAATTGTTCAGCCCAACCTATTTGATGAATACTTGTGAATAACCCGATAGATTCACAAAGAGCAAATTGGGCTTTCAGATGATCTGCTGACAGATACACAAAGGTTAAATTCATCAGCTAATTAATTCCTAGTGAATAACTAGGCTGACACTATTCCTGAAGTTTACTATGTTCTCCTTACACTGACACTTTTTGGAAACTGTTATAGGGATATTCACAACATCTTAAATAAACCAGAGCAGATAGTGCAGGTGATATCAGTGGCCTGTAAGTCATTACAATTTTAGTTACGCTACTTCTCCACTAGTCCTCTTAGCTTAATTAATATGCCCCTGTCCAATGGCATGTGCCTAATAGGATTTATTACACTGATTACACATGCGGCACATTGAATCCAGAACAAATGTTATTTTGAAAAATAGAGCTGGTTTCTCTTCACTCAGTTTGGGTCGTGTTCTTTTCAGGAGCTTTATACCAAGCAACCTTGCAAAAAAATGTTCGACTGCCTGGAGCAGCATATCCAGGCCGTCACATTCACTGCATCCTTCCGGCTGCTGCCACAGGACAGGAGACAGAAAATACTGCAGAGTAATGTCATGGAACACTAGTCAGAGATAACCTTAATCAGCCAGCCACAGCTCTGGGGGTTTGATTTTAACAGAAGCTTCCCTGACTCAGTTTGTTTTCTGCATCTCAAACCTCCTTCCAAAACACTGCTAGGTATATGTTGTTGGCATCCTTTCATCTGCGAGAGACGGTAGGAATTGCAGCCTATGATATAGATGGTTTGCAATGTCTCAGGTGACTGAATAGGCCAATCCAAGATTTGCATGAACTTTGGCAGTTATTGCAAATGTATATATCTTGGTTGGGAGCTGCTTGCTTCCTACGGGCTCTTTTCTCTTCAAGCTGTAGGAACCAGCTCTTGTCATGGACTTTGATACTCTGATGGAGATGATGGCACCACTTGTTACGATCACTTGCCAAGATTTCCCATTGGTCAGGATCAATTCCGAATTCCTTCATATCTCGCTTGCATGAATCTTCATAGCGAAGTTTGGGACATCCTGTTGTTCTTGTTCCCTCTGATAGCTCCCCGTGTAGCATGTCCTTGGGTATGCATCCGGCTTTCAACCTACTCAGATGGCCCAGCCAGCTCAGTCTTCTTTGCTTGAGCAGGGCTGTCACAGTTAGTAAATTTGCCCTTTGAAGAACCTCTGCGTTGGTGACTTTATCTTGCCATTTGGTGTTGAGTATGCGGTGTAAACAACATAGGTGGAAACTGTTCAACCTTTTCTCCTGATGAGCATAAGTTGTCCATGTTTCCCCACCATACATGAGAGTGCTGAGGATGCAAGCTTGGTACACTAGCATTTTGGCC
Organism: Malaclemys terrapin pileata; assembly: GCF_027887155.1. Classification (NCBI taxonomy): domain Eukaryota; kingdom Metazoa; phylum Chordata; order Testudines; family Emydidae; genus Malaclemys; species Malaclemys terrapin. Next base: position 30,109,875 of record NC_071516.1, on the reverse strand, counting down.
TTGATGGTAAGCTTTGAGTTGTTCCATACTCTTTTAGTTAGTCTGCTAAAGGCAGCCTTTCTAATGAGAACATTTAGTTCTTCATCCAGTGAGAGGTTGGTGGTCACTGTAGAACCTAAATAGCTGAACTTTTGGACTACTTCTAGCTGGTTTGTATTTAAGGTGATTGAAGGATTGGTGTCCATAGCCTGTTTGCCAGAAGCTGGGAATGGGCGACAGGGGATGGATCACTTGATGATTACCTGTTCTGTTCATTCCCTCTGGGGCACCAGGCACTGGCCACTATCGGAAGACAGGATGCTGGGCTAGATGGATCTTTGGTCTGACCCAGTATGGCCGTTCTTATGATCTCGTGGAACCCTCTGTCCTAATACAACCGTTTTCTTGATGCTGATGGTGAGAGCAAATGCCTGACAGGAACTTGAAAGGCGGTCCATGAGTTCTTGTAATAGATCTTCATTGTGGGCTATGCGGGCAGCATCATCAGCTAACAGAAGTTCCCTGATTAGCACCTTTTTGACTTTGGTTTTTGACTTAAATCGGGACAGATTGAAGAGTTTCCCATCTGATCTTGTGTGGAGATACACTCCATCTTTCATGTCCTTAAATGCGCAGTTCAGGAGTACAGACAGGGCCGGTGCAAGGATGTTTCGTGCCCTAGGTGAAACTTCCATCTTGCGCCCTCCCTCGTCCCGGAGCCCTGCGGCAGCTCCCCGCCCCGCCCTGAGGCGCCCCCCCTGTGGCAGCTCCCCACCGCGCCCCGAGGCGCCCCCCCCCCACGGCAGCTCCCCAACCCCGGCCCGGGGAGCCGTGCGGCAGCTCCCCACCCCAGCTGACCTCTGCTCCACCCCATCCCCGAGCCCTGTGGCAGCTCCCCACCCCCCTCCGCCCTGAGGCACCTCCCCCGCGGCAGCTCCCCACCCTGCCCGGGGAGCCGTGCGGCAGCTCCCCATCCCAGCTCACCTCTGCTCCGCCTCCTCCTCGAGCACGCTGTCGCTGCTCCACTTCTCCCATCTCCCAGGCTTGTGGCGCCAATCAGCTGTTTGGCGCCGCAAGCCTGGGAGGGAGAGAAGCAGAGCGGGACAGTGTGCTCAGGGGAGGAGGCGGAGCAGAAGTGAGCTGGGGTGGGGAGTTCCCCTGCGTGCCGCCCCCCCCTTACTTGCTGCAGGCGGCCTTCCCCACGCCCCCCCTGCCCCAGCTCCCTCCGCCTAAATGTCGATGACAACTGGGGTGGCCGAAGATCCGGCTGCCATGGTCGCCACTGAAGAAAATGCCGCTCCCCAAATGCTAGCGCCCTAGGCGACCACCTAGGTCACCTAATAGGTTGCACCGGCCCTGAGTACAGAGAAGAAGATTCCAAAAAGTGTAGGGGAAAGAACACATCCTTGCTTCATTCCGCTTTTCATCTCAAAGCTGTCCGAAGTGGACCCATCAACCTGTACAGTCATTCTCATGTTGTTATGGAATGAACGTATAAGACTTAACAAGGTTGGTGGACATCCTATCTTTTCTAGTATTTCAAATAGACCTGCTCTGCTGACTGTATCAAATGCTTTGGATAGGTCAACAAAAGCGATGTACAATGTTCGGTTTTGCTCTCTGCATTTTTCTTGGAGTTGACGCAGAGAAAATATCATGTCTATAGTTGATCTTCCAGCCCTGAATCCGCACTGTCATTCAGGGTAGACACGATTCGCCAGCTGTAGTAGTCACACTAAGATGACTTTTGCAAAAGCTTTTCCTGCTACTCTTAGTAGCGAGATACCACTGTAGTTGTTGCAGTTGCCCTTTTCACCTTTATTTTTATACAGTGATGATGTTTGCATTGCACAACTCTTGTGGTTACCTAACCCTCTTTCCAGCATTTAAGTAGCAGCTGATGAAGATATGGTAGTCGGCTGTCTTTCCTGCACTTGAGGATTTCCGCTGGGATGCCATCTTTTCCAGGAGCCTTGCCACTTGATAGCAAATCAATGGCCTTGCTTAGCTCTTCTACAGTGGGCTCCACATCTAGCTCTGGCATGACCTGTAGAGTTAGTATTTGGTCCAGTGATTCGCTCGTGATGTTTCTTTCTTATGCATATAGCTCTGAATAGTGTTCAACCCAACAAGACAACTGCTTGCTTTTATCTGTAATGATTTCACCGCTGTGTGATTTGAGAGGGGCAACCTTGTTGGCAGTGGGACCTAGAGCTTTCTTCAGGCCATCATACATGAGTTTGAGGTTTCCTGTGTCTGAGGCTGTCTGCATCTCTTCACAGAGCTTGATCCAATAATGATTTGCACAGCATCTGCTTGGTCGCTGTATCTCGGTTTTTGCATGTTGAAGTCAGCCACAGCTCTGGGTCTGATTTTAATAGAACCTTCCCTGACTCAGTTTGTTTTCTGCATATCAAGCCTCCTTCCAAAACACTGCTAAGTATAACAGATACAGCAATCAGCATAAAGCGTGCCAGAGAGAAATCAAAGTCAATTTCACTGCAGTGGCATAATACGTTGCAAATGGCAGTTTGCTCATTGTGGGATTCCAGCTGTGTTAATAATGGATAATGACCCACAACCCATATGTGGCTCATTTTGTCCATTCTCTTTAATATATCAGTTCAAGCCCTTACTACATACAGTCAAACCCCGTCTGGTTCTCTTCTTTCGACCCTTTGACCACACTCCTGTCCCTGTTTTTACATTAGTTGTCCCCCGTAATTATTTGAGTTCCAGGTCCTGTGGATCCTCCCCTTAGGCTGGGGGGAGATCCTTTAGCAGTGGGCGGGCTTACGCCCGCCCACTTCCCGGAACCCAATAGGTACATACAGTCAAAGGGTCAGCAGTCCAGTCAGTACAAATAGCAGAGTACTGGAATTTAGAAAGCCCTGGTCGGTGAAGAGATGCATCTTTAGTTGTGTTAGAATATCACAGGGTTACTAGTTCAGAGGCTTATGGAAGAAGGACCAGGACCCAGAGTGCAGCATCTAAAAAGCATCTTGAGCCAATTAACATTAATTCTGAAGTAGTAACAAAAGAGCTGTATGAGAGGAAACTAGAGCAGGAGAAGTAATATGGTAGGAGTGCTACATGGTTACCACCCTCGCAAGCAGGAGCTAACTTTAGATTTCACTGGAAATTTTTAAATCAAGATTGGCTGTTTTTCTAAAAGATCTGCTAAAGGGATTATTTGGGGGAAATTCTCTGGCCTGTTTGTACAGGAGGTCAGACTAGATTATCACAATGGTCCCCTCTGGCTTTCTAATCTATGAATGTATGAAAACAGAAGGTGGATGGCAATCTGCTAAGATAACAGCTACAGACCACACATCATAGAAACCCCCGAGGGTTAGTGAAGATACTGAAACCACGTGAAAGAGGATACTGGCTCTCTGTTTCTTGGGGCCAGGCAGAATGCCTCTGACAGCTCTCTTGGGCTGACCAAGGTGACATGCCCATTGTCACACTGTCTGCGGTGGCTCACGACTGTGAGTGCCTACCTCAGGGCAGGTTTCAGAGTGGTAGTCATGGTAGTCTGTATCAGCAAAAACAATGAGGAGTACTTGTGGCACCTTAGAGACTAACAAATTTATTTGGGCATAAGCTTTCGTGGGCTAAAACCCACTTCTGCCTACTGTTTTTTCCACTCCATGCATCTGATGAAATGGGTTTTAGCCCTCAAAGGCTTATGCCTAAATAAATAAATCTGTTAGTCTTTAAGGTGCCACTGGACTCCCTGTTGTTTTTCTAGTCTATCTTGCCACCCAGACAAACTAGACTTAGTGATAAATGGTCACTTACACCAAAAATCACACTGCATTCAGGTTGCTTCCAGTTCCAAGAGACCAATCACTTACCCTCAGATCGATTGGTACATCAAAGACAACACCTGTAATAAACTATTTGAAGGTTTATTAACTAGGAAAAAGGAATAAGAGTTATTTACAGGTGAAAGCAAGCAAACCTGTACACACAAATGAGTTACTACTATCTATGATTTCTAAAGATGACAGAGATATGGGAATCTGTCAATTCAAAATGTCTTTCAGGGCAGACCGAGGGGAAAGTCCTGGGGATCTCTGGCTTTATTTAATGTCTCTGGCCCTGTAAGAGTTCAAACAGCAAAGAAATGAAAAATCTTCATGTCCACTATTTTTATTTCCCTCTTCCAGCCTTCTGCATATACTCCTCCATGGGTGGATGGGGCAATTAACAAAACTTTTCTCTTATAATGGCCCACTTAATTTTTGATAGTCCTTCTGGATGGGTGAGAGACGGATGGACAATTCCCATGTCTGGGTTCACAAGTTCATAGCAAACATTTTCAGAGTTATAAAGCAAAATCTACATATTTCCTTATAGCATGGAATACAGACATTACAAGTGAGGTTAATGCAGGCAGCAACTTACAAGCATTTCACAGTCTAAACACTAAATACAGTCTTATAAGACTACTACCTATTTTGAACAAAACTAACATGCAGGTGAGCTGGTTTGGTTTCCAGCTATGAGTTTGTCAGTTCTTAGCTGACGCCTATGGCCCTGGCCAGGGCTGGCACTTGTTTTACCAGCGTCACACCCATCACTACCAACAGTGAAAACCACCAGAAGCAACAAATACCAGCTCCAGGAGGTGGATCCATGTCATTGGCTGAACAGGCCACTGCTGAAGAAACTGTTCTGAGACCAAAAGTGGCTTCTGTGACGGTGTACCCCATAAGTCTTCATGGGAATATGCTTATGAATATATATATGATATAACTGGAATATGTTTTATGCTATATATGTCATGTAACATATCTATGTAAAGGTTATGATCTACTGAATACATTCCTCCTATTTGTATGCATGTATCATTTTTGTACTTGAAGTTAGGAATATTGGCTTTGAACTTGCTTGATTTCTATTGAGAAAGGAATGTGCAAATTAAATGCCCAGTCAAGAACCACTTAAACCAACAATGAACTCGAAGACGCCAATCCACATCAGAGCTTTCCCAGGAATGTGGCTTGGCTGGTAAGAAACTCAGTCAGGTATGGACATGTGACTTGCCCATGTGACTCCAAAACTCCATCTTGGAGCTGGACTTTGCATAGAAGAGAGGAGGGGGTCTCCCCACACAAGAGGAAGTCTATTTAAGCCTGTGGGAGACCCCTCCATTTTGTCTTCAGCTGGCTAAAGAGATAGCCTCTCCACCCACAAGGATACCTGAAAGAAACTGGAACAAAGGACAGTAACTACAGGGGATGTGAGTGATTGCTGGACCCAGACTAGAAGGAGACTAGTCTGTAAAAGGAAGCTTACTGGAACTGGTGAGGTTTTATCTGTATTCAGTTTTCTTAGAAATAGACTTGCAGGTTCTATTTTATTTTACTTGGTAATTCACTTTGTTCTGTCTGTTACTACTTGGAACCACTTAAATCCTACTTTCTGTATTTAATAAAATCACTTTTTACTTATTAATTAACCCAGAGTATATATTAATACCTGGGGGAGGGGGGCAAACAGCTGGGCATATCTCTCTATCAGTGTTATGGAGGGCGAACAATTTATTATTAGGTAAAACGGATTTATTTGGGGTTTAGACCCCATTGGGAGTTGGGCATCTGAGTGTTAAAGACAGGAACACTTCTGTAAGTTGCTTTCAGTTAAATCTGCAGTTTTGGGGCATGTGGTTCAGACCCTGGGTAGGTGTTGGAGCAGACTGGAGTGTCTGGCTCAACAAGACAGGGTGCTGGAGTCCTAAGCTGCCAGGTCAGGAAAGCAGAAGCAGAAGTAGCCTTGGCACATCAGTTGGTGATTCTCAAGGGGGTTTGTGTGATCCAACCAGTCACAGCTTCATGATAAGAAGGCCCTTGAAGTAATACGTGCATTAACAGAGTGAACAGGGCTCTCCTTTGTCGGAAGGGTCAGGTTATCTCCCCGACCTCCATGCCAGACATAAATTCATGGGCTCTATTTGTTTGTGTCTGTGGGTTTTGGTTTATGTTGCTCTGGGTTGGGTTAAACCTTGTTGTTATGGGTCAGGGGTAACTCTTGCCTTACATTCAGGATAAACAGAAGAACTCGACTGAAGTCACAGCAGTAGCGCCCAAAATGTGGGCACCTGGAAAAAGCCTGAGAAGAAGCTGAACCATGTGGCCAAGGGGTTTCAAATGCAGGGACTAGTGTTTGGGTTGGTGGAACGATTTTTGTCTCCGTGTGTGAGACACACAGCCCAAGCTTGCACTCCTCAGAAGCAGAAGGAACGCCAAGCAGACACAGCCTGGCTGCCTGGTGCATGGCCCTAGGAGAATCCTAGAGAGAGGCTTTGAGCCGAGGTGACACATTGGGGGGAGCCTGTGGGGCCCCAGGCCTCCCCTTCCAGATTTGCAGCTTGTAGTGAGCATGCTGCTCACATGGATTAAGCATGCTCACTAACACTGCTGAAGCCTGCTGCCCTCACTCTGCTCCCCCACTGTCGGTAGGCGCAGGTCATCTATGGCTTTGGGTCAAAGTGCTGTGTGGAAAGAAGCTTGGACCTGTGAGCAAGGAAACTGTTTTCTGTTGTTGAGTGTGATGTTGCACCCCATAATGCTTTATGGAAATATGCTTATGAATGTAAATATGACATAACTGGAATATGTTTTATGCTTCATATGCCATGTAACATATCTCTGCAAAGGTTATGATCTACTGAATATATTCATCCTATTTGTATGCATGTATCATTTTTGTATTCAAAGTTATGAATATTGGCTGTGTACTTTTAAGTAGCCTTAGTAAGGCATTTGGTCATCTTCTTTAGAAAGGAATTTGCAAGTTAAGTGCCCAATCAAGAAACACTTAATGGACAATGGACCTTGTAAGACTCCAATCCACATAAGAAGTCTACTGAGGACGTTCAAGGTAGCATGTGAACAATGGCTGCCACCTGTAAAGTTCTGACTCATGCATGGGCATGTGACTTGCCCATGTGACTTCAAAACTCCATCTTGTAGCTGGGTTTCTAAACAGGGGGAGGGAGGGGTGTCCACCCACAAGAAAGGAACTATATAAAGTCCTGGGAGACCCCTCCATTTTGTCTTCAGCTGGCTCAAAAGGTAGTCTCTCCACCCCCAAAGGATACCTGAAAGAAACTGGAACAAAGGACAGTAACCACAGGAGTGTGAGTGATTGCTGGACCCAGACTAGAAGGAGACTAGTCTGTAAAAGGAAGCTTACTGGAACATCTCTGTGGGTATTTCATCTGTAATCACTTTCTTAGGTTTAGACTTGCATGCTTTATTTTATTTTGCTTGGTAATTCACTTTGTTCTGTCTGTTATTACTTGGAACCACTTAAATCTTACTTTTTGTATTTAATAAAATCACTTTTTACTTATTAATTAACCCAGAGTATGTATTAATACCTGGGGGTGGCGAGGGGGTGGGGGTGCAGACAGCTGTGAATATCTATCAGTGTTATAGATTGTGAACAATTTATGAGTTTACCCTGAATAAGCTTTATACAGGGTAAAACAGATTTTTGGGGAGTTTGGACCCCATTGGGAGCTGGGTGACTGAGTGTTGGAGACAGGAACACTTCTTAAGCTGTTTTCAGTTAAGCCTGCAGTGTTTTGGGGATGTGGTTCAGATCTGGGTCTGTGTTTGTAGAGGGCAAGCGTGTCTGGCTCAAACCAGGCAGTCCCAAGCTGGCAGGGAAAGTGGTCTCAGAGGTAGTCTCAGCACATCAGCTGGCAGTTTCCAAGGGGTTTCTGTGATCCAACCTGTCACATTGAGTTCCTCCCGTGTTCAGGGAAACAAGTTTTTCTACGTTCTTTGTAAATAAACACACTTGCATCAAAGAAATACCTGCTGACTCTCACCTCCTAACTGGAACAACCTACAAGACCCTGAATTTTTGGCTTGCCACTTGGGGTAACAATATTTTGTTTTATTTTCATTTGGCGTGCAAAAGAAAAGAGGGAAGTTGAAAGAGCAGCCACTGGAGTCCATGGAGATGGATGTGGCAGGGCTGTCTAACCTTTTGTAACCCTGGCCCATGTCATGTGACTAGCCAGGAAACAAAAGATTGCTCTCTTACTGACACTGCGGTATATCTCCAGTATATCTCCCATGACATGCTGTACGTGAACAATCCACAGGCTCCAACATGCTCATGAAATCTATTAACCAAACTGTTTCGAATTTGTAACAATCATGATCTGCTGATAGACAATGTGCTCAGTAAACTGTTCACAGCAAATAGTTCAACCAGTTGTAAATCTGGCACTGTGCAAACATGTCCTGGCAAGCTGCTCCTGAAATATTACCATAATGTTTTTGCTTTGGGTTTCCTGCTTGTGGGGAAGAAGAGAAGTAACGACATTACAGCGGGTGTAGCCCTGGCCCCTATATTTAGTTTGCCTGTCACTGTTCATGAAAACAGTTCCTGCGAACTTTCTGTGAAGCGCTCTGCCAACTCCACAATTTGCACCAGGACTCTGCGCATAGCCTGGGGGCAAGGTAGGACCTCATGAAAATCAAGTCAGGTTTGGCTGAGTTGTAAACCACTGAAAATCACCATTGCCCATCTGTGTTTCACACCGCATAGCTTGGTTTTGGCTTGCTGCCACTACCCCTCAAGATTCTATTAACGCGGCACCTACTCCACCCTCTTGCCTCACTTCAGCAGTCTATGCACAGAGCCAAACCTCCAGGTGGGACACAGACAAAACAGATCCTCCTCTTGATGGTGCTGTCCCCCATTCCCACAGCCTCTGACCTAGGGGAAGATGCACTGCACTGGGAACCAGGAGATCTAGATTCACTTTTTCAACTAACTTGTGTTAATAACTCTGTACCCATCACAACCTTTGTTATGAAGAAGGCCTCATGGGTTATACGACCTGGGAATGGAACCAGACCGCTAATATGGCAGAACCAAGCATCAACCACTTAATCTAATTGTCCCTCTGAAAGAGCCTCCCAAATACTGGTCCTTGCCTAAGCTGTCTGTAAAACGGTGCTACTCATGCATAGGTAACCCCACAGTTTAAATGTGTTACATGTCTTCCTCTAGTGGCTAGTCCCCAGAGGATAATATTAGCCTATTGCTAGTGCAGCTACCTTTTAACTCAAGTCTGTGCTGCAGTGCTGAAAGTTTACAGTTCACACAGTGATGCTGATGTATTGAAGGGGTGACTGTTAGAGTTGCACATAGTATAATTTGCTGTTTCTGTTTTCTTTCTTTTTAAAAGAACCTAGGAAATCACTCCCTCCCCCCTCCCCAGTTAAAACAGTGTTATTAAGGCTGCAAAGTCAAACACTCAAAAGTAAGGAAATGCCAAAATTAAGTTGCCCCCTTCCATGTATTGATTACACAATACAATTGTAGCCTGTAGGATGGCTTAGGTTAAGAAATAAGTAGAAGTCAGGTTTGGGACCTAAGTTAGCCAAAGTGTAGAGGAGTCTGGGAAACTGAAGCTGCCAGTGTGAGATGTTGGAGTCAGAGTGTTATGGGAGAGTAAGAGTTAGCAAGGCCATGAACCCAGGGTTATGTTACTCTTATGTTGTGGTTATAACTGGGTTAAGCAAGGTTTTTAATGAGAGCGCTTTTGCAGGAGAGCTCCAATTAACATCAGAAAGGTACTGTTTGGGTCCAGGATTATAAAGCAGTACTTCACTCTGCCCTGGTCTACACTACAGGATTAGGTCGAATTTAGCTGCGTTAGGTCGATTTTAAACACACAACCAAGCCCATTCCGTCGACTTAAAGGGCTCTTAAAATCGACTTCTGTACTCCTCCTCAGTGAGGGGAGTAGCGCTAAAATCGACCTTGCTGGGTTGAATTTGGGGTAGTGTGGATGCAAATCTACGGTATTGGCCTCCGGGAGCTATCCCAGGTTGCTCCATTGTGACCGCTCTGGACAGCACTTTGAACTCCGATGCACTAGCCAGGTACACAGGAAAAGCCCTGGGACCTTTTGAATTTCATTTCCTGTTTGGTCAGCATGGCAAACTCAGCAGCACAGGTGACCATGGAGCTCCCCCAGAATCGTAGAGCGTAGAATGTTTCTATGCTCCCCCTATCCTCTCCATCCTGAGGTTATTGCAGATTAGAAGGCGAAAAAACGCACTCGCGATGACATGTTTTCTGAGTCATGCAGTCCTCCCACACTGATAGGGCACAGCTTAATGCATGGAGGCATTCAGTGGCAAAGGCCAGGAAAGAATTAAGTGAGCATGAAGAGTGGAGGCAGGATGCGATGCTGAGGTGAATGGGGGAGCAAACGGACATGATGAAGCATCTGTTGGAGCTGCAGGAAAGCCAACAAGAACAGAGACCCCTGCTGCATCCACTGTATAACCGCCTACCATCCTCCTCATGTTCCATAGCCTCCTCACCCAGACGCCAAAGAACGCAGGGGGAGGGAGGGGAGGCTCCGGACACCCAGTCACTCCACTCCAGAGGATGGCCCAAGCAACAGCAGGCTGTCATTCAAACAGTTTGATTTTTAGTGTGGCTACAATAACTAATGTGGCCTTGTCCTTACCTCCTCCCGCACCCCACCCGGGCTACCTTGTCCATTATCTCTCTTTTTTTTTTAATTAATAAAGAAAGAATGCATGGTTTCAAAAAAATAGTTACTTTATTTTGAAGAGGGAAGGGTGGTTGGCTTACAGGGAATTAAAATCAACAAAGGGGGCGGTTTTGCATCAAGGAGAAATACACACAACTGTCACACCGAAGCCTGGCCAGTCATGAAACTGGTTTTCAAAGCCTCTCTGATGCGCAGCGCGCCTTGCTGTGCTCTTCTAATTACCCTGGTGTCTGGCTGCTCAAAACTGAATGCCAGGCGATTTGCCTCAACCTCCCATCCAGCCATAAACGTCTCCTCCTTATTCTCACAGATATTATGGAGCACACAGCAAGCAGCAATAACAATGGGAATGTTGGTTGCACTGAGGTCTGCCCTAGTCAGCAACAGTGCCAGTGAGCTTTTAAACGTGCAAAGGCACATTCTACCACCATTCTGCACTTGCTCAGCCTATAGTTGAACTGCTCCTTACTACTGTCCAGGCTTCATGAGCCATGGGAGCAAGGGGTAGGCTGGGATAGGTGCTACCGCGTGGTGCTGCCGGCTGGGAGAGCAGCCTGAGGCAGAAGCCTCCAGCTCGCATGATATTCCAGGCAGGACTGAATCTCCATGAGATGAAACTTAAAGAAGAGAATGACCTGGAGTCTCTGGCTCCCATTCGGTGCTCTAAGAGGAGGATAGCCATGTCTGTCCAGGTGCCCCTGATCGACCTCACCGAGGTCTGTCAGGAGCTCCCAGAAGACATACAACGGCTATCGGTCCTACTACACCGTCTGCCGCAAAGGCAAAGAGCTGCTGCTGTGTAGCAATGCAGTACCACGTCTTCCAGCAGCACCCAGGAGACGTACGGTGACGGTGAGCTGAGCGGGCTCCATGCTTGCCATGGTATGGCGTCTGCACGGGTAACCCAGGAAAAAAGACGCGAAACAATTGTCTGCTGTTGCTTTCATGGAGGGAGGGACATGTACCCAAAACCACCTGCAACAATGTTTTTACCCCATCAGGCATTGGGAGTTTAACTCAGAATTCCGAAGGGCAGCAGAGACTGCAGGAACTGTGGGATAGCTACCCACAGTGCACCGCTCTGTAAGTCGATGCTAGCTACGGTAGTGAGGACGCACTCCGCCGACTTAATGCACTTAGTGTGGACATACACAATTGACTGTATAAAATCGGTTTCTAAAAATCGACTTCTATAAAATCGACCTAATTTCGTAGTATAAACATACCCTCTGTTGTTGGTGGACTGATCACACATTGATACACTATTTCATCTTCGAGTGTACAGGTAAATATAAGTGTCGTATTGTATTGTGTAAGTAGTTACTGCATCCCTGTTAGCTTAACTAATCATTTTTCTTTTTAATAAAGTTTAATTGTATAATTCAAAGTGTCGCCTAGTGGTCCTCCACTAAATAAATTTTCTGTAACCAACCTAGAGGCTCAAATCGGAACACTAATTAGGGTTTTATTGCAACCTCATTTTAACAACTTAATACTAATTGGGAACATTTCACAGAAAGGTTACAGAAGGTTTACACAGGCTATAATTGCAAGATTTTATACTATAGTTTCCACAATCCATCTATCTCAGGGGCGGGCAAACTTTTTGGCCTGAGGGCTGCATCGGGTTTCGGAAATTGTATGGAGGGCCAGTTAGGGGAGGGGGTCGTGGCCCGGTCCCCACCTCCTATCTGCCCCCCCGGGACTCCTGCCCCATCCAACCCCTCCTGATGCCCCCCCCGTGACCTCTACTCCATCCACCCGCCCCCGCTCCCTGTCCCGACTGCCCCCGGACTCCCGCCGCCCCATCCAACCCCTCTCATTCCTGATGGCCCCCCCGGGAACCTTGCCCCATCCAACCGCCCCTTCTCCCTGTCCCCTGACTGCCCCCTGCCACCCCATCCAACCCCCCCTCCTTCCTGACTTCCCCCCCAAGACCCCTGCCCCCATTCAACCCCCTATTCCCCCCCGACCGCCCTGACCCCTATCCACACCCCCACCCCCTGACCACCACCCCAAACTTCCCTGCTCTCTATTCACCCCGTGTTCCATGCCCCCTTAGCGCGCTGCCTGGAGCACTGGTGGCTGCCGGCGCTACAGCTGCGCCGCCCGGCTGGAGCCGGGCCACGCTGCTGCCACCACCACGCAGCACAGAGCACCGGGTCAGGCCGGGCTCTGCAGCTGCACCCGCACCCAGAGAATTGCACCTGCGGCGGAGCGAGCGACCTGACGCTGCGGGGAAGGGGGGACAGAAAAGGAGGGGCCGGGGTCAAGCCTCCTGGGCCAGGAGCTCAGAGGCCAGGCAGGACGGTCCCGTGGGCCGGATGTGGCCCGCGGGCCGTAGTTCCCCCCCCCCCCCCCCCGCTCTGTCTCATTCAGTCACAAGATGGATGGCACTCAGGGAATGAGTCAGGGATGTACAGGGAATGAGGTTCCTGTTTGTAGGATAGCCCTGCTTTGTGTGTTCCAAAAGTTAGCAGGTGTACAGCAAATGAGGCAAGGGTTGCGGGAAAAGAAAGGATGCTCTTGGAGTTACAGCAAATGATTGCTACCCAGGAAAACTCAATTATCTCCCTATCTTGCAGGAGACATTGTGTATGGTTCAGTTTCTGGATGCCCAACTTGAGCCATCTGTGGCCTGAATTTCAGAAATGCCAAGTGCTCATATCTGCAACTGAAGTGAAGAGAAGCTGGGACTGCCCAATATTTCTGGCAGTGGGGCCTGGTGGACTGAGCAGTGGTGGGAATTAAGAGGTTATGAATTCTAAGGGTATGTCTACACTACGAGAGTAGTTTGATTTTACTTAAAGCGAATTTGTGGAACCGATATTACAAAGTCGAACGTGTGTATCCACACTAAGGACAGTAATTCGACTTTGTGAGTCCACACTAACGGGGCAAGCGTCGACATTGGAAGCAGTGCACTGTGGGCAGCTATCCCACAGTTCCTGCAGTCCCCGCTGCCCATTGGATTTCTGGGTCAAGCCCCCAATGCCTGCTGGGGCAAAAAATGTGTCGAGGATGGTTTTGGGTAACTGTCGTCATTCAACCCTCACTTCCGCCCTCCCACTGTGAAAGCGCCGGCGGGCAATCAGTTCGTGCACTTTTCCGGTGATTGACAGCGCAGATGCCACAGCACTGCAAGCATGGAGCCCGCTGCGATCATCACTGCAGTTATGGTCGTTGTCAACACCTCGCACCTTATCATCCACCTTTTTCAGAGGCAGATGCTGAGAAATTGGGCGAGGAGGCTACGGCAGCGTGGTGAGGACATTAAGTCTGAGAGGGGCACAGACCTCTCACAAAGCACGGGACTCCACGCCGTGAACATCATGGTGGCAATGGGTCATGTTGATGCTGTGGAACAGCGATTCTGGGCCTGGGAAACACGCACGGACTGGTGGGACCGCATAGTGCTGCAGGTCTGGGATGAATCCCCGTGGCTGTGAAACTTTCGGCTGCGTAAGGGAACTTTCCAGGAACTTTGAGAGCTGCTGTCCCCTGCCCTGAAGCGCAAGGACACCCGGATGCGAGCAGCCCTGACTGTCCAGAAGCGAGTGGTCATAGCCCTCTGGAAGCTTGCAACGCCAGACAGCTACCGGTCAGTCGTGAACCAATTTGGAGTGGGCAAATCTACCGTGGGGGTTGCTGGGATGCAAGTAGCCAATGCAGTCGTTGAGCTACTGCTCTCAAAGGTAGTGACCCTGGGAAACATGCAGGTGATCATAGATGGCTTCGCTGTGATGGGATTCCCAAACTGCGGTGGGGCTATAGATGGAACTCACATCCCTATCCTGGGACCGGACCACCAGGCCAGCCAGTACATTAACCGAAAGGGCTACTTTTCAATGGTGCTGCAAGCACTGGTGGACCATAGGGGACGTTTTACCAACATCAACGTCGGATGGCCGGGCAAGGTTCATGATGCTCGCGTTTTCAGGAACTCTGGGTCTGTTTAGACGGCTGCAGGAAGGTATTTACTTCCCGGACCACAAAATAACTGTTGGAGATGTGGAGATGCCTATAGTGATCCTCGGGGACTCAGCCTACCCGCTAATGCCCTGGCTCATGAAGCCCTATACAGGCACCCTGGACAGTGAAAAAGAACTCTTCAACTACCGGCTGAGCAAGTGCAGAATGGTGGTGGAGTGTGCTTTTGGATGTCTGAATGGGAGATGGAGAAGCTTACTGACTCGCTCTGATCTCAGTGAAACCAATATCCCCATTGTTATTGCAGGTTGCTGTGTGCTCCACAATCTCTGTGAGAGCAAGGGGGAGACGTTTATGGCGGGGTGGGAGGTTGAGGCAAATCGCCTGGCTGCTGATTACGCCCAGCCAGACAGCCGGGCGATTAGAAGAGCCCAGCGGGATGCGCTGTGCATCTGGGAAGCTTTGAAAGCTAGGTTCTAGAGTGAGCAGGGTAACCTGTGACTATTAAGTTTGTTTAAACAGAAGCTGAACCTGCCCCCATTTCTTTACCCAGTTAATGTTGACTATCCTCTCCAGTTACCAATCCCCTTCCCCCCCTTCCAACACACCTTTAAAAATAAAATAAATGAAACTTTGTTCATTAACACCGTTTTATTAAGGATTTCGTGGTAAAGTGTTGAAACTGGGACGCAGACTGTGGTGGGGAGCGGGTGTAGTGATGGAAAGGACGCTTCTAAACTCGAGGAATGACAGGCTCCTGCTCCTAGAGCGGTCCGCAGTGGAGGACTGGTTGTTTCAACAGAGCCTGCCACCCCTCCTTTTCGGGACTCTGTGTGTGGGGGCTATGTGACTTTGTGGCGGGGGAGGGCGTTTACAGATCCCCTGCTGCGTGGCTCTGTCATCCAGGCTAAGGACCGCTGCATAAGATCTGTAACCACCCTCCCCCACCACAAACTCACATAGCCCCCCCCACACAGAACATGAAAACCACCTCCCAGACTGACCAGTGTGCCTAGTGACTGCAATGTGTGTGTGACCTTCTGCTGAACCTGCCCCCGTGTCTGTACCCTGGTAAAGGTGACTGTCCTCTCCAATTACCAACCCTCTTCCCCACTTCAAATACACTCTTCTCTAAAAGAACATGACGGAAACAGTAATTAACAGAAACATATTTTTTATTAACAACTACACAGTTAGGGGATGAAACTGGGACGGGGGCTTGGGTGAGATGCTTTTGGAGTGAAGGAAAGGACTTATCAAATCTTTGGGAATGAGACCCTTCTGCTTCTTGAGCAGTCTGCAGGGGTGGAGTGACAGTTTTCACGGCCCCTGCCGCCCCTCCTTCTTGGGACTTTGGGTGAGGGGGGGATGGGACTTTGTGGCGGGGGAGGGCGGTTAGAGATAGAATGCAGCGGGGCTCTGTCCTCCTGCCTCCGGTCCTGCAGAACATCTACAAGGCGCCAGAGCGTGTCCGTTTGCTCCCTCATTAGTCCAAGCAGCGTTTGAGTCGCCTGCTGGTCTTCCTGCTGCCACCTGTCCTCCCGTTCGCTGTGTGATCGCTGGTATTGCGACATGTTCTCCCTCCACTGGGTCTGCTGCGCCGCCTCGGCTCGGGAGCAACCCATAAGTTCTGAGAACATCTTATCCCGTGTCCTTTTCTTTCGTCGCCTGATCTGCGCCAGCCTCTGGGAGGGAGATGCCGGGGTAGCTCGGGAGACACTCGCAGCTGTGGGATGGGAAAAAGGGAGTGAATTCCTCACAAAGATACAGTTTTGCGAACAATTAATATAGTCTTTCTCTGTGAACAAGACCATGCACAGTACCTATCACATGCGCACTCAGTACAAGGTCGAATTTTCGGCCTTCCTATTGAGTGCCTGGGGTCTTGCTGTACAGATCACACAAGCGGGGCCGGACAACAGAATTCGGCTAGCAGGCGGACATGGTAAGCCGTAGACTTTTGGCTGCTTAAAGCTTAATTTATAGCAGTGCCCTCCTTTCACATTCCAAGCAATGGTCCTAGTGTTGACCAGTTCCTGCTGCCGGCAATCCGGCCAGCATGAACTCTGCCCCGTCCCACCCCCCTCATGGCTGTCCCAGGGAAAGATCCCTGCATGCTGCCCCTGTCCTGCCTCCACCGCGTGGCTGTAAACCGCCGGTTACAGTTATGTAAAGGAACAGGCAATCAGTCCCAATACTAACATTCCCCTAATTCAAAGCAGGTCACCATGAGTAATATCACTCTGATGAAGATTTCGGAGACAGAGAAAGACCACATGCTACGTGAATGCCAGCAAACACCAGGGCTATATGCCGCCATGCTTTGTGAGGCAATGATCCCGGAGTACTTGCTGCTAGCCTGGCGCGGAAAAGTTTCCTACCACGGAGGACGCAATAAGGCCGCTCTCCCCAGGAACCTGATACAAAGGTTTTCACAATACCTCCAGGAGAGCTTCCTGGAGATGTCCCAGGAGGATTTCTGCTCTATCCCCGGACATATTGACAGAATTTTCCAGTTGCTGCACTGGCAAGGACTAAAAACTAAAGCGCCTAATCATGAAAAACCCATTGTTAAGATACCATTCCTATTCTGTTCAAAATAAATGTTTAAAACACTTACCTACTGATCCTTCCCCTGATTCACGGTCCAGGTTACTGCCTTGGAAGGGTTGGTAGGGGATCTCCGTCAGGGTGATGAAGAGATCCTGGCTGTCGGGGAAATCAGCGTTGAAACCGCTGTCGACTGCCTCGTCCTCCTCATCTCCTTCCTCATCTTCCCCGTCTGCGAAAATCTCAGAGGAAGCGGCCGTCGACAATATCCCATCGTCAGAGTCCACGGACAGTGGTGGGGTAGTGGTGGTGGCCGCACCTAGAATGGAATGCAGTGCCTCGTAGAAACGGCATGTCTGGGGCTGGGATCCGGAGCATCCGTTTGACACTTTGGTCTTCTGGTACCCTTGTCTCAGCTCCTTGATTTTCATGTGGCACTGCGTTGCATCCCGGCTGTATCCTCTCTCTGTCATGGCTTTTGAGATCTTCTCGTAGATCTTCACATTCCATTTTTTTGATCGCAACTCCGAAAGCACGGACTCATCGCCCCGCACAGTGATCAGATCCAAAACTTCCCTATCAGTCCATGCTGGGGCCCTCTTTCTATTCTGCAATTGCATGGTAACCTCTGCATCGTTGCCAGTGCTGCTGAGCTCGCCACGATGTCCAAACAGGAAATGAAATTCAAACTGGCCAGACAGGAAAAGGAATTCAAATTTTCCCAGGGCTTTTCCTATGTGGCTGGTCAGAGCATCCGAGCTCGGACTGCTGTCCAGAGCGTCAACAGAGTGGTGCACTGTGGGATAGCTCCCGGAGCTATTAGTGTCTAATTCCATCCACACCTACCCTAATTCGACATGGCCATGTTGAATTTAGCGCTACTCCTCTCGTCGGGGAGGAGTACCGAAATCGATTTAAAGAGACCTCTATCTTGAAATAAATAGCTTCGTTGTGTGGACGGGTGCAGGGTTAATTCAAGTTAACGCTGCTAAATTCGACATAATCTCCTAGTGTAGACCAGACCTAAGGCATGTTTTGCTACTGCTTCACTGTGCACCTTGCTGTTTTTCTCAGTTTCCCCATCTGTAAAATGGGAATACTCCTCTCCTACTTCCCAGGGTATCTGAGGATCAGCTGGATCCTCTCGACACAGTGCTCGGGATATAGAAAAGTACTCTGAATAATCAAGCTTGGTGTGCTGCAATCACTCAAGCATCCAAGATTAGTGGAGATGTTTGCAAATTTTGGCCTTAATTTCTTTGTGCCAGTTCCCCATCTGTAACATGAAGAGAACACTGTCTCACAGGGGAGAAGTGAAGAGAAATGCAAAGCAATCCTGGTCTAGTGGTTAGAGCTTTAGGTCTTGGGAGACCCACATTTAATTCCTGCTCTGCCACAGATTTCCCATGTGACCTTAGGCATGTAACTTGGCCTTGCTGTGCCTCAGTTCCCCATCTGTTCAATGGGGATAATAGCACAGTGGGGCTGTGAGGAGAAATAAACTAAAGAGTGTGACGTGCTTTGAAATCTACTGACAAAAACACTACATAAGAGCCAGGTATTAATACTTGTGAAAATGAGACATGGTGATGAATGGGACGTAAAAGATCACAAGGCAATTAATATTCCCTACTCAGTGCAGGGTTTGAACAGTGTGCAGTAAATAAGACCTGGGGCCACAGCTTGAATGTCAAGAACAAGCAGAAATATTGAACAATAGCCTCATTCCCTGAGAACAGCCCACTGCATGAGGCAGAGGTCCCGTGGAAAAAACTGTACATAATCATGCAATCACAGACTGTATCATAAGGCCTACCTGCAAAGGGCAGAACTGAAGTAAGTTTGCATAGAACCTTGGTTCTGGAATGAGTGTTTCAGTGTGCAGCCTGACTAATGTTTTAAAATAGGGTTTTTTAGTATGTAACATCTATTTAGAGGGGATAATAATGCTTGTTGTTACTACAATATCAGAGCACCTGCATCTCCTCCACAGGCAGGCATCTGCCTAATTCCAGAAACCTGGCCTGTTTTTGCACTCAAAAGCTTCTCTTACATTTCTGGGGAGCTAAAAGAAACCAGGAGAGGGGTAAGGGAGGAGGATTTCTGGGACAGGGAGAACTGGTAGTGCCAACAGTTTTTTGACCCTGCACCACGGAAGTCTATAGCAGGAATGGTAGGATTTTTTGTAGGGCTCTGAACACAGTTGCAGGATGCTTTCTAACCCAGAGGCATGGATTCAAGCTGTGTTTGGAAAACAGCAGTAAGCTGTTACAAGCATCGCTGTGGCCTGAGACTATGTGAACCGTACCCCACAGCCTGCTCTGAAAGGGTATCTGGTCTGAACACCTCTTGCCCAGGGATACAGAGACTCAACACTACACTGAGGCCTGGTCTACACTATGAGTTTAGGTCGACTTTAGCAGTGTTAAATCGAATTAAGCCTGGACACGTTCACACGACGAAGCCCTTTCTTTTGACTTAAAGGGCCCTTTAAACGGTTTCTTTACTCGACCTCCGATGAGGGGATTAGCGATAAAATCGGCCTTAGCGGGTCGGAATTGGGGTAGTGTGGACGGAATTCCATGTTATTGGCCTCCGGGAGCTATCCCACAGTGCTTCATTGTGACCGCTCTGGACAGCACTCTCAACTCAGATGCACTGACCAGGTAGACAGGAAAAGCCCCACAAACGTTTGAATTTCATTTCCTGTTTGCCCAGCGTGGAGAGCACAGGTGACCATGCAGAGCTCATCAGCACATGTAACCGTGATGGAGTCCCAGGATCGCAAAAGAGCTCCAGCATGGGCCGAACGGGAGGTACGGGATCTGCTCGCCATATGGGGAGATGAATCAGTGCTAGCTGAACTCCGTAGCAGTAAAAGAAATAGCAAAATATTAGAAAAGGTCTCCAAGGCCATGAAGGACCGAGGCCATAACAGGGACGCACAGCAGTGCCGCGTGAAAATTAAGGAGCTATGGCAAGCCTACCACAAAGCCAGAGAAGCAAACGGAAGGTCCGGGGCAGAGCCGCAAACTTGCCACTTCTACACGGAGCTGCATGCCATTCTCGGGGGTGCAGCCACCACTACCCCAACCGTGTGCTATGACTCCGTCACTGGAGAAACACACAGGGAAGAGGGTTCGGGGTACGAGGAAGATGAGGATGGAGGTAATGTAGATAGCTCACAGCAGCAAGGAAGCGGAGAAACCGGTTTCCCCAACAGCCAGGATATGTTTGTCACCCTGGACCTGGAACCAGTAACCCCCGAACTCACCCAAGACCCTGAGGGCACACAGGGGACCTCTGGTAAGTGTACCTTTGTAAATATTACACAGGGTTTAAAAGCAAGCGTGTTTAATGATTAATGATTAATTTGCCCTGGCAATCGCGGCCAGTACAGCTACTGGAAAAGTCTGTTAACGTGTATGGGGATGGAGCGGAAATCCTCCAGGGACATCTCCAGAAAGCTCTCCTTCATGTACTCCCAAAGCCTTTGCAAAAGGTTTCTGCGGAGGGTCTGCCTTATCCTGTTTGCCATGGTAGGACACTTTACCACGCCAGGCCAGTAGCACGTAGTCTGGAATCATTGCATAACAAAGCATTGTAATGCATGGCCCCGATGTTTGCTGGCATGCAGACAACATCCATTCCTTATCGCTCTTTGTTATCCTCAGGAGAGTGATACCATTCACAGTCACCCGGTTGAAATGGGGTGATTTTATTAAGGGGACATTCAGAGGTGCCCGTTCCTGCTCTGCTGAACAGAATGTTCCACGCTGTTAGCCACACGGTGGGGGGAGGGGGTGAAGTGATCATCCCAGAGAATTGGGTGTGTGTGGGGAGGGAGGTGGGTTAGTTGGGTTTGTGCTGCATGTTAACCCGTAAACCGCAGCCCCTCCTTTTACATTGCAAACCCATTTTAAATGGCCAACCCAATTCATGCTTGATATGGGAAATGAGGGCGCTGCTGTTTGAAACCATTCCCACATGTTAAGAAGTTTAAAAAAGCCAAAAGACTGTGGCTTACTGTGCCTGCAAGCCAAAATCTGTTGCCTGGCACTGCGTGAGTGATCTCTCACACGAAACCGGCAGGCCCTCACTATAAGAGGAAAAATGCGACCTTGTAACGAAAGCACGTGCTGTGTAATGTGGACAGCAAAATTTAACGTGAAAGAGTGTACCCATTGTTCTCTAAAATGTGTCTTTTTTAACCACCTCTCCCTTCTCCTGCACCAGCTGCAAATGTTTCTCCTTCACAGAGGCTAGTGAACATTAGAAAGAGAAAATGGAGGACGCGGGACGATATGTTCACGGAGCTCCAGATGTCCTCCCACGCTGATAGAGCACAGCAGAATGTGTGGAGGCAGTCAATGTCAGACGACAGAAAGGCACAATATGAATGAGAGGAGAGGTGGCGGGCTGAATCGTGGGATGAACAGAGCAAGTTGCAGGCTGAAGATGATAGGTGGCGTCAGCTTGCAGACAGAAGGCAAGAGTCGATGCTCCGTCTGCTGGAGCATCAAACTGATATGCTCCAGCGTATGGTTGAGCTGCAGGAAAGGCAGCAGGAGCAGAGACCGCCGCTACAGCCCCTGTGTAACCAACAGCCCTCCTCCCCAAGTTCCATAGCCTCCTCACCCAGACGCCCAAGAACACGGTGGGGGGCCTCCGGCCACCCAGTCACTCCACCCCAGATGACTGCCCGAGCATCAGAAGGCTGGCCTTCAATAAGAGTTAAAGTTTTAAAATGCAGTGTGTCCTTTTCCTTCCCTCCTCCCCCACCCATCCCGGGCTACCTTGGCAATTATCCCCCGAGTTGTGTGATGAATTAATAAAGAATGCATGAATGTGAAGTAACAATGACTTTATTGCCTCTGCAAGCGGTGTTTGAAGTGGGGAGGGGAGGGTGGGGTGGTTGGTTTATAGGGAAGTAGAGTGAACCGGGTGGGGGTGGGGGCGGAGGGCTCATCAAGGAGAAACAAACAGAAGTTTCACACTATAGCCTGGCCAGTCACAAAACTCGTTTTCAAAGCTTCTCTGATGGGCACCGCGCCCTGCTGTGCTCCTCTAACCGCCCTGGTGTCTGGCTGCGCGTAATCAGCAGCCAGGCGA
The DNA here is from genome assembly GCF_027887155.1 of Malaclemys terrapin pileata. Taxonomy (NCBI): domain Eukaryota; kingdom Metazoa; phylum Chordata; order Testudines; family Emydidae; genus Malaclemys; species Malaclemys terrapin. The sequence goes on along the minus strand of NC_071516.1, from coordinate 30,087,737 downwards.
TTTGCCTCAACCTCCCACCCCTCCATAAACTCCCCCTTACTCTCACAGATATTGTGGAGTGCACAGCAAGCAGCAATAACAATGGGGATATTCTTTTCGCTGAGGTCTGAGCGAGTCAGTAAGCTGCGCCAGTGCGCTTTTAAACGTCCAAATGCACATTCCACCACCATTTGGCACTTGCTCAGCCTGTAGTTGAACAGGTCCTGACTCCTGTCCAGGCTGCCTGTGTACGGCTTCATGAGCCAGGGCATTAAGGGGTAGGCTGGGTCCCCAAGGATCACGATAGGCATTTCAACATCCCCAATGGTTACTTTCTGGTCCGGGAAGAAAGTCCCTTCCTCCAGCTTTCGAAACAGAGCAGAGTGCCTGAAGACGCGAGCATCATGTACCTTTCCCGGCCATCCCACGTTGATGTTGGTGAAACGTCCCTTGTGATCCATCAGGGCTTGCAGCAGCATTGAAAAGTACCCCTTGCGGTTTATGTACTCGGTGGCTTGGTGCTCCGGTGCCAAGATAGGGATATGGGTTCCGTCTATGGCCCCACCACAGTTTGGGAATCCCATTGCAGCAAAGCCATCCACTATGGCCTGCACGTTTCACAGAGTCACTACCCCTGATATCACCAGGTCTTTCATTGCCCTGGCAACTTGGATCACAGCAGCCCCCACAGTAGATTTGCCCACTCCAAATTGATTCCCGACTGACCGGTAGCTGTCTGGCGTTGCAAGCTTCCACAGGGCTATCGCCACTCACTTCTCAATTGTGAGGGCTGCTCTCATCCTGGTATTCTGGCGCTTCAGGGCTGGGGAAAGCAAGTCACAAAGTTCCATGAAAGTGCCCTTACGCATGCGAAAGTTTCGCAGCCACTGGGAATCGTCCCACACCTGCAGCACGATGCGGTCCCACCAGTCTGTGCTTGTTTCCCGTGCCCAGAATCGGCGTTCCACGGCATGAACCTACTCCAGTAACACCATGATTTCCACATTGCTGGGGCCTGTGCCTTGTGAGAGGTCTATGTCCATGTCAATTTCCTCATCACTCTCGTCGCCGCGCTGCAATCGCCTCCTCTGCTGGTCCGGGTTTCGCTTTGGCATGTCCTGGCTCTGCACATACTCCAGGACAATGTGCGTGGTGTTCATAGTGCTCATAATTGCCGCGGTGATCTGAGCGGGCTCCATGATCCCAGTGCTAGCTATGGTGCCTGGTCTGAAAAAAGGCGCGAAACTAGTATCTAAAGGACCAGGAGAAGGAGGAGGGAGGGAGGGCCGAGTGACAACATGGCGTACAGGTACAGGGAATTAAAATCAAGAAAGGTGGCTGTGCATCAGGGAGAAACACAAACAGCTGTCACACAGAATGCCCCCCCCAAGGATTAAACTCAAAACCCTGGGTTTAGCAGGCTGTTGATTTCACAGAGGGAGGGGAAGCAAATGAATACAGAAAAAAATCTATTTTTTACATCTTAAGCTGGCAGCGACGGTGCAACATGACTGATAGCCACTGCAGTACGACGACGACAGATACCAGTCGTAATATACCATCTTCTGCCAAAAGGCAAGGTGCTGCTGCTGTGTAGCAATGCAGCCCCACCTCTGCCAGCCCCACCTCTGCCAGCACCCAGATCGCCCTCGGCCTCTTCTGGGTGCTTAGCAGAAAATACTGGGCGATTGGCAGAAAATAGCATGCTACGACTGATAGCCATCATCATCGAGACAGTTGCATGTCTGCCCAGGTGCCCATGATTGACTGCCACTGCAGTATGATGACAACAGATACCAATCATAATATACCATCTTCTACCAAAAGGCAAGGGGCTGGTGCAATGCAGCCCTACAGCTACCAGTCATGCTGCACCATCTACTACCAAAAGGCAGTTAGCTGCTGCTGCTGTGTAGCAATGCAGTACGTCTGCTGGCACCCAGATGACATATGGTGACGGTGAGCTGATCTGAGCGGGCTCCATGCTTGCCGTGGTATGTTGTCTGCACAGGTAACCCAGGTAAAAAGGCGCAAATCTATTGTCTGCCGGTGCTCTGACGGAGGGGGAGGGGGCTGACAACATGTACCCAGAACCCCCTGCGACACTGTTTTGCATCATTCAGGCATTGGGATCTCAACCCAGAATTCCAATGGGCGGCGGAGACTGCGGGAACTGTGGGATAGCTACCCATAGTGCAATGCTCCAGAAGTCGACGCTAGCCTCGGTACTGTGGACGCGGTCCGGCGACTAGAGCACTTAGAGCATTTTATGTGGGGACACACAGAATCGGCTGTATACAACCAATTTCTATAAAACCGGCTTCTATAAATTCGACCTAATTTCGTAGTGTAGACATACTCTGACTCTCATTCAGTAACAGACAAGACCTATGAGGCCTGCCAAAACCCCGCAACCCCTCCTCCACAGGCCAAGGTAGTAACAGCATTCACTGCCCCATGCGCTAGAGTCATGGCTGGTGCTTTAGCAGCTGGAAAAGAGGATGTTAGTGGAAGCAAAGACTGAAAAACCAAAGCCCACATGTCCTTCTCCCACACCTGGGCTGCACATGCTGCATTCTGGAATGACTCCAGGAAAAGGAGCATTATGGGAGGCACAGGAAGTAGCCATGGTGCAATCAGTGGCTTGACATGCATGGGAAGATCTGAGTTTCCTCCATATGTCATCTAATTTGTGTAATCCAGTATATAGCTCAGAGATGTTCCCATACAAGCCCCACTCCTCCTGGGCTGCAGTCAGGCAGTCTTGCTGGGATGAAAATTAGCATGACAAAAATCAATTTGGAGCCTCCCCCATTGATTACAGTCTTGTTTATACCTGTTCCATCTGGCTTGGTGTGAAGGCAGATCACATGCAATTCCTTTGCTCTCTATTCATAAGTCTCCTTTTTTAGTCTTTACAAGTGGTTCTGGTAAGAGCACTTTGTACAGTCACCAAAGAGGGCAGAGAATTGACTAAGCTACAACACACTCATGAGTGGAGAAACTTTATAGCAGAGAAAAGCATGCCTTTGTGTTTGCTAAGTGAGTCAGCAGGTGCAACCTCACACTCAAGGCACCAAAGCACTGATTCTCAGGACAGAGAATATATCTTCATATGCATTTGTACCCCACCCTGGGGGCTCTGACATGGAGTTTGATGGAATATATGGGACAAAGGTGTTAACAAGCAGTTCCCAAACTGTGGGGTGTGACCCCAAATGGGGTTGTGTCACCAGCAGATGGGGTCATGGGTCCAATGGGCCAGATTTGGCCTGCAAGATGATGGCACCTGTCCCCCGTCCCTCCCGTGTCCAGATCTGCTCCACAAATGCCACACCAGGAGGCTGCCAGTTTGACCTACAAAATGGTAGCCCCCACCCAGCGTAATCTGGCCACCAGGCTGTAGACCAAAATAGCAACCTTCTCACAGTGTGACCTCGCACATACAGTGTGACCTCACACCTACGGTGCAGTTCTCGAAGACATTCTGTTCTGTCTCCTTGCACGGTCTCTTTGCAAAACTCTGTGAAGACCTGGGGTCCAATCATGCTGTGTTGCTGTTCCACACTGAAGCTTGTTAACTCTCAACATGAAAAGTGCTGGGCCGATTTTCTGAATGGAGAGATGAGCTGCGTGTCTGTGCAATAGACTGCTAACAGAGAGAATGCGTTAATTTTCTGTGTGCCCAGAGGAAGAGGTGCCTTCTTGCCTCTGTCACAGATGTATTTGGGAATCTGAATGAACTGAATACAGGTCTGCAAAGCAAGAACCCCCCCCCCTATCCTTCAGTTGAGTCAATCAAAATCACAGGATTCATGAATTGTTTTCTGGAAGTATAATCTATAGAAGATGAACTATGAGTCCTTCCTTCAGCTTTGTAAGTTCCTGGCTGACAATGAAATTATTCAGGTGATGACTGAGCATCTCAGCTGCCCAGAGGAACAGTTTACATCCTTTCCACCCCGACCTGGATGTGACAAAACCCTTTTCAGTGCAAGTCTGATGCCAGGAAGTTGCCAGCAGCTGAAATTGAACAGCTCACTGAAATTTCCTATGATAGATTCTTGCAAGAAACATATGCTCAACTTTCTCTCCAGGAGTTTGGCTCACTGTCACAAGAATGAATATCCTGCACTTTCAAACTGATGGTGCCATTCGCAAGCCTGTATTTGTGTGAAGCTGGGTTCAGTGCTTGTGTCCATCAAGTCTCAGGGTTGATCTACTGTGGATGTCACAACTGGAGATTAGATGTGCAATTTCTACCATGCTGCCAGACTGCGGGAAGCTGTGTTGTAACACACACACCCACGTGTCACATTAGAGAGCATTAAATAATGTACTTGGTTGCTATGATGTCATCTGGGGGCACATGAGACAGTAAGTCTCAAAATGGGGTTATGCTGGCAAAAAGTTTAGAAACCCCTATGTTAACATAATCTAGTTACTGTCCAACATTAAACAAGGTTTGGGACTTGGTGTACAGAGACCGTAGCCTGCCTAGTATCATGGTAAACATGTCAGTAAAAATCATTTGAATCTTATAGATAAAGGAGGACAGTTACAGTATTTGGAATGTAAAGCATTAAGTAAGCCTTTCATTTTAACAACATCCTTTCCCTTACGCTGGAGAGTTTTTAGAAGGAAAACACCCTTGTCTGACAGTCTCTTAAAGGGTATCAGATGGTAATAACTGTCCTTTTGGGGAAAGAGAAGAAGTTAGTTGAGATGAGCTGGAGCTGTTGATGCGGTTAAAGTCCGATCCCATTTCATCCCAGCTGGTGTCTGGGATTCTGCTGGAGCCAGTACAGGTGGCAATGTCATTGGGGTCCTTCTCTCTGGTCCAGTCTGGTCAGAACATCCCTCAGGATCAGGATGCTGAAGGCCCAGGAGATGGTGGGCGTGGCAGCCATGATGGTGAAGCACCTCCAGTAGCTTTTGATTGTTTTTCCTGTATCTCCCCTCCGCCAACATGTCTTTCTTCAAGGACCAAAAAAAAAAAAGGGGGACTGGTGGTGGAATAGCCCATCCCCTTCTCATGGTTTAATCCACCAATTTGGCCTAATATGCAACATGCCAATTTCAACTAACTAACTTCTGGCTCCACATCATTTGCTTTTAATGAGCATAATTTCAACAGTCCTTGGATTATATCAATTGTGGCCTTTTTAGTTTAAACTAATCTAGGTTGTCTGGTTCTCTTGCACCTGTACAATGTTCTTTATTGAAAATAACTTGGCCATGGTCAATTTCTAAAACAGGTAAAAGTTATAGACCAATGCCCACACTGAGGCCCCCATTCTACTTAACACCTTGGGGCACTATTGGCATAAAAATGAGCAAGGAGAGCCCCTGCTTGGTCAGCTTCTGCTATCCCAAGCAAGAACAGATGTATTGCACATGCAAAGAGAGGGAGAAGGGAAGCTAGGAATGGCTATATGGAATCAAACCATCAGGCTATGCCATCTCCAGCCTTGGGCAGTTTGCTTCCTGCTACAAAATGAAACTCTTGCAATGCTCCTGGCTGCCCTGATAGAAGTGGGGACAGACTCCCCAGGGGGCCCTGGAAGATCATCTCCCCTACTGAAGCAGAAGGGTCAGGGTTCTTTATAATTCCTGTAACTCTCACAGAGTGGCGGGTGTTGTCAGATCCCGCCAACGGCCTGTTTATTCAGGAGCAAGGTTTTTCACTATTAAAAAAAGGAAACAACATGGTTCGACTTCACTTTAAAAGAATGGGGCCATTAGGAACCCATCCTCCCCCACTTTTAGAGGAGTTACATGTCCATTCAGCCTCTCCTCTGTATTGAGGGGCTGGAGTATTCTATACCTCACTCTGAACAAAATCGGTATCTTTCCCTGGCTTTTGTCCTATCTCCCCACCCCACACTACCCCTGCCCTACCACTGGGCTGGCTACCTCATGCTGCGTGGATTCCTGCTGACTGCCCCATTAGCTCCCAACAAGAAGGTCCATGCAGCAGTTAGAGGGAGATGGGTCACCTTAGGCATTGAAGGCAGGGAAGGAGGAAGGATTTTTCAGAGCAGAGGCAGGCAGAATGCTTCGGGAGTCAGTCAAGCCTCACCCCTTAGGGTTAGAAGGGTTTATAATTCCCAGCACAAAGTCCCTCCTTCCCCACGTCACAGGCCCCAGAAAACTACAGAAATTTAATCAGCTTCCAGGCGACATCCATGCAGCAATCAGTCAGCCAGCCTCCTAAGGGACAGTGTCACTCATAGGGTACCAACCAGCACTAGTGCTAGATGTAAGAGAAAATTTCTCATCACACATTCCATGACACAAATGAATTCGTTTCCTGACACTTGACAGACCCTTCCATGTTGGTTTCCTCCCCACTGCCAGATGTACAGTTCATTTGTCCAACAGCCAAGCATGGAACTGAAAACCTGTTACTTGGAATAGAGGTTGCCCATGAACTATTCCATCTCTGGGCGTTCTGGGTGTTCAAGCTGTGCCCACGTGACCCCCTGGGACCAGCAGTAAAATTTAAGGCTAATCAGAGAGCAAATCTGCAATTTATGGAGTAAGAGAAGTCACTGCTAGTAATTAGCTTCTGTTCTCATGTTGCTACAGCCAGGTAACTCAATTTCCTTCTTTTCTTAAGCAGGAGGCACTGTAAACTCTGCATATGGTCGAGATTTTAAATGGCCTCAGAACATTTAACACAGCAGCAAATGAAACAGCAAAAGTCACAGGCTGCAGGCTCTTCCTTCTCAGAGATTTCTGCTTTCCAAACTGGTGACTCATTCTGGTATAACCTTTGAGCTGTGTTAACAAATGTAACAGTAGCCCTGATTCACACAATACAGAAGGCGAGAGTGCAAGGGGATCTAATAGAAGGATATTTTACATAACAGTGGAAATTCTATTGTGCACTTTTTTCAACCACTGAAAAATATTTCTCACAGAATAAAAAAGTCCACAGAGTGCAACTCCAAGCAGATTTATTAACTTCAACAACTTGGACTCGTAGTGGAGTCACGTGTCGTCTAGAAAAACCTGTCCCAGAACTGAAAGTTTGGAGGTAAAGGGCTGATTAGGGCAGCTCAGGAGAGGGATTCTCCTTTTGGTGTTCTTCTCTGGGTTCATTTCCCCCCTGCTGCTCTCTGAGGAAGCATCTGCAGATGCTGTCTGGCTTTCCCTCCCACTATGGTCTGCAGTTCTCTTGAACATGGACTTTTTGCTTCTCTTCAGAAAGTAAAACTCTCTCATTAAGTCTTCCACTTCCCACTGCTCTTCCTTCTGTTTCCTACAACAGTGCAGGGCAGCAGGGTCTATGGGATGAGCTTCGGTATTGAAGACGTATCCGCCAGCACCAAGGATGCATTCCCCATAAGGCATGGGCACCACATCAAAGGCTGACCCATCATTGTGAATAAAGTTATCTGGGTCAAACAGCAGATACAAATATTTCACTGTTTCAGCCAAGAAGAAGGATTCCATGCGATTATCCAGTCGGTGATCCCTCAGGTCTTTGATCTGTAAGAGAGCAGATCAAGTGGATTACATCTATCCTGAACCCAGAACCTCACAGAGTGCTCCTAGATGTCATGAACTTGGGAAACAGTCAGTTTGGAATTCCTCTTTACAGCTAAGCAATACATGGACGCACCAGTCCACTGCCGATCCTTACCCAGAGGAGTTGCCACTTGGCTTGATGGTGCACGACATTTAAGATTAATTACTTCTAACAGTTACTTTTTGGCTGTTTTATCCAGCTGAACTGTCTAGCAATTAGAGCAAGAGACTGGGAATCAGGAGAGAGGAGTTCTATGCTAAGGATTTCCTATGTCACTTAGTGACATGAAGCGACTTACCCACCATTTCCCAAACTATAAAATGGGGACTTATCTATGTCAGAGTTGTGAGGTTGAATTCTCAGTGTTTGTGCATTAACAATTCATTGCGACAGTGCGAGATCCTTGAATGGCAGGTGTTAGAGAAGTGTAAAGAAATCACTCGTACAGGCTCAGTTGTATCTGATCGGGGCAATGCAGAGCTGCACCATTCCAGCAGATCGCTGAGACATGCAGTGCCCTACAGGTCCATAGCATGCAGCAGGAACATGCCCTGGCCCTGCCTTCTCCCCAACCCCTTGCACCCACAGAGGCACTAAGAGGAAGCAGTCCCTGGGCTGAGGCTTTTTGTGCCATCCCCAGCTCTGGGTACCCAAACAGTAGCAGGGCACAACATGGCTCTAACTCCCTTACTGCTCTGGCAGTGGAGTTACTCCCTGAAGCATGACCAGGGTTACAAAATTGAGTTTTACAAGGAACTGTTTGATTTGTCTTTAAAAAACAAGAAAACCTCCCCTCCCCTCAAGTGATCAGCCAGCCTACAAACATCACCCTCTTTGGCAAACGATCAAGAGACCAACACTTGCTGGCTGAAAGCTGGTTTTCAGCAGACACTTACTGTTGCAAATCCACACTCCACCTTACTGATTTTCTCTATGGACTCCACAGCATCTCTCCCCAGTTCTAAGAGGGTGGGATCTCGTGTGGCACGGTACAGATACATGGCACTCTCGATCAGCTCTGCAAAATCCAGCAGCAAAGACCTTGTTATAGTGCACAGAAGACACCACTGCAATTTGCATAGATTCACCAATACAATTCAAGAGGATCAGATCAATTAGCCCTATATATTGCCTCTGGCTCACACCATAGGCACCCATCTTCCCAGAGGACAAGCCAAATCTGAAATTAAACAGTTTGAACTGAGATGACATGTTAACTATGCATTCCCTGCCTCACATTTGGGGGATGGGAATGAAGTGAAGTTAAAAAAATATTTTAAAATTAAACCTTCCCTAAAAAAACCTAAATTTAGAAAATTGCTTTTAGACTGCAATTCTGCCTCAGAAATTTCAGCCCCATAAAAAAAAGTTGTATATTATTTTATAAGCTACTGAAAGATAGGGTTTCCTGATGTTTAGATACAGTGATGGGCAATATGGAAACACCCACAGCAGATATCAGTCGCACCTTCTCTTTTCCTTACTCTAGAAACATTGCTACTGTGATGCTATAATACATGCTAAGAAAATGAGCATTGCTTAGAATTTTTGGTAAAAAAGTCCAGTTTACATGCCACATGGAGAATGTTGTTATGCTGCTGTAACAGCTGTTCAGGGAACTCAAATTAACAAACCCATTCGCAGACCTACATGATGCAAGTGCACAAGTAAACCAAGTAGAACCATGTGTGTTGTAAGAAACAGGGAAAAGGGAAGTCAATGGTTGTGGAACAGAAAAGGACAAAGGAACAAGGGAGAAATGTTATTTTCCAGTTTCAGAGAGGATCTTACATCATGGGATTATTTATTTGTGTTACTCAACTGCAATAAGGTTAATAAAACTGGAGGAGTAGCAAAAGTCTGCTTTACTCTGTGCACTTCATTCAGCAAAACTAGACTGGTCTGTTTATAGTCAATTTCACTTTCTAGTTACACTAGTACAGAATTCATGTGTGCAAGTGAACATTCACATTAAAAAGCCTTTTACTGACAGACTTTGAGAACACAATACTACACCTGATGCATCTTTTTCAACAGCACAAATCCTACATTTTGGACCTAATCCATTTGACAGGGCCCCTTTAAGAAGTGGCACAATGGTTAGGCTCCTTTAAAATTTAATTCTACCTACAGTGAAAGTCAGACTCTACAATGTGTGTCTTGTCGGAAATGGAAAATGGGAGTGCACTGGCAACGAAGTTACTATTGCACTAGCGTAGACCTTGCAGGTTAGAGGTTAGGTAACATTAATTACTACACCAGAGTAAAAGCAGGATTCAGTATCAACATGTTTATTTGTTGCTTCTGTTTACCAGGTCTAAGTGGGTATCCTTCTCGCTTCTCCACAGTATAGCCCTGGGGAATGTTGTAAAACTCAGGCAGCCCACCAAACTGTTTCCAAACAGTGTAATAATTGAGGAATGTTCGCATGGCATTATTGATGTCCCCTATCAGGCTCTGGGGAAAGAAAACACACCTGTGAAGCAACATTCAGTTAGGAAAGAATAAACTACACAGGACTTAGCTACAAAAAAACCAACAAAAAACCCTCTCTCGTACAGTCATTAAATGAGACGCCAATGGACTGCTCCCAGAGTTTGAAAATATAACTAGTCATATTCAGACAGGGTACCTTAAGAATAGCTGGAGCTAAAGAGGAAGCAGGTGACACTTTTCTGTTAGATCCTATTCCACGTGATCTCTGAAGTCATACCAAGTTTTCTAATCCCTTCTGACTGATGTGGGTCTCAGAGTATTCATTCTAGAGCTTTCCTGACTCATTTACAAGACACCGTTCCTTTCATTTCAGCAGCAGAGGGGCTGCTACTGTGTAGTCAACTACAGGATACTAGGGAGTGGGAACTACTCAATAAGCAATTCTCATTGCAAGAAATAAACTCAAACGTGAAAAGTGTTTAGGATGAGACGGGGAAGGGATTTGGTCTCTTTTCTTAGCCCCCCCCTACATAAGAACAACTGTTAGGAAAGCAGGTTACAATATGACTGTCCCCATTCACATTTAATATATAGTTCTGTATGTAGCTCTACTGGAGTCTAATTCTGCTCTGCCAAAGGCTGCAGGAGATGAAGTCCATCTACACTACGGAGCAGAGCCAGGCTTTAACCAGGACAGAAGATAAAGTTATCATCATATGCCCTGGCACAGTATTTGTGGTGCAGATGGATTCAAGACAGGGAGGAACAAGATTAGTGTATGTTATTTCTCTTCCTACCTGTAAGCCTGGCCAGTAGGCCTCCAGGGACTGAAAGACAGGCATGGACACTGTCCCTTTGTACATCTGAACCCACAGGTACCAGTCATCAAATTTTGTGTAGTTCCCAATGGCTTTGTTATATTCTAAAAAGAAGCAGAGAAGAATAATTTAACACAACCGAATTTTTAAATAGCAGAAGAGAAGCCCCTTTTCCACTGTGGTTTAGTCAAATTAACACTAAGAACATTCATTCCTCCCAGTCCACTAACTGTCAGACAGAACACTCACAAAGGTCTTATTGGTAACAAAAACCATCACTACAGGAAACAGTCTAGAAAGGAGTTTTGTCAGACTTTTAGCATCCTCTTGCTAAAAGAAAGAGTCGAACCGACCAAATGTTGGAAAAAGAAATTTAGCTCCAAAAAGACACAGGTAATAGCCTGGCTCTACTGAGATCAATGGGAGCCCAGAATTTCACCCAGAGCTGAAGATGCCTCAGAAGTGAGTCTGCACCATGGAGATGCTTAAGGTCACATTTCCAGGGGCCTCTCTCTGCACATACAGATATCAGCAGGTCCACTTAGGGAGACACTCTTGGGACAATCTGGTGAAAAAAGGCCCAGTCATCCAGGGAAAAAAAAGCTCTCACCTAGGAACATGGACATCAGCTCTTCATCATGCAGCAGAATGGCTCCCTTAACAAGATATTCAAAGTAGGAATCTACCCCTGCCCCGATGCCAGCATCTTGGGCTACCCATTTGGCAGTTACTACATCAATGTGGTTACCCACCTGTGGGAAAAGGAAGATTTTTAAAAAAAGCCAAAGCTTGCCTGTTAATACTAGATTCCAAGGACTATCTTCTCTTTCTATAAGGGTTTTCAAAGAAACGGATTCCAAAACACTTGGCAAACTTTATAAAATACAGACACATACAGCAATACAACATTAGCATTGCTGTCCTGATTTTATTATGAATTTGCAACCTTCAAGTTGAATTAACTGTTTTCTACATTTCACATCTACGCCTGGTTTGTCAATAGGCAGACATGAACAATGCTATGGGAACCATTCCTTTGCATTTTTAATTTGCAACATTAATGCCTTATCGGTATAAAATTTTACCTAGGATTTTATTAATTACAATGCCATAAAGTGCAGCTTTGTTAGGTATTATCTGACTGGAACTCTAGGACTACAGAATAGAGTAACTGCATTTTGCTGAAATTCCAGAGGGTTTTAAGCTAGAAAACTCTTTAGATACAAGGAAAAAACCTATTTATGGCACTCGAGTTCTACAGCATAGCATTGTGGAGCTGGGCAAGACCATAACTATATGCTTAAAGATTTTTCTCTGTTACAGTGCATGTGTAGAAACAGATTTGTAGTTGTTCATAATTTTTTTCATTAAATTTGCCAAGTTCCTCATTGAGGTCTAGCCACACGTGGAGACAGACATTTTTAAACTTCAGAAATGTCCAAGTTTTGTGTACAAAATGTTAGTGTCAAGAGAAAATATTTATATTTATATTTATATTTATAAAGTATGGGGAAATTGTGTTCTAACCCTCCTCTCCAAAGCCTAAACCATAAACATCTGAACTGACTGGTCCCGTTTAAAAAAAATAAAATTATCACCCTTCGACAGAGACTAAACTTGGAGTTGCGGCGCTAAACAGCATTTTAAGGTGTCTGAGAGTCAATAATGACAGGGGATCATAAAGAAAGCTGAGTTATAAAAAATATAAAACTGTGAAAACCAAAATATATTTCCCCACCAGCCTCTTCTGGGTGGAATACAGGAACTGTGTAATGTTTCTGAGGTGGATATGGTCTTTAACTGAAGTTACAGGTGTTCTGGAACAGTAGGCTATGTGCCACCTACTGCATTATTACTGGTATTGCAGTTATACTCATGTAGTACTATAAGAAATCACTAATTGAAAGCTAACACATGTCCTCTATCTATCCTGGCTTACCTAGTACCATACACTGTTTACAAAAAGGATGTAAGCATAACATGAAGGGCATTTTCCCCCACTCACCAATCCAATATCTGAGCGATTTTTCCACAAGGCCTTAAGGGCTTTTCTGGCCACATTCTCAAACACTAGGTCACCTGTAAGATGACTTAACGTGGCAAATTCCACTATGAATGTACCAATACCAGCAGTACAGGTAACCGGGGTCTCTCCAGGGTTTACTCCATGCAGCAAGTTCACTGTCCCATATGGCATCCCAGTTGGGGTCTGAAAAGCTGAAACATCACAATCGTGATTCACAGGAGAATGTTCGGCATCCATCACCAGACAACATTTAGCAGGCTGACTGTTACTGCCTGTGCCTCTCATTCAAGCATGGACGCCAGCAAGAGACCAGGGTTTGGAATAGTCCCAAGTGCACTGAAATAAATGGGAGGTGGCACCATAGCCCAGTATGGGGGAGAGAGGGAGAACCCAGAAGGCTAGACAAGAAATGCTGGACATCAATTGTGGAGACCTAGCACTTAGCATTCAATGTTTGAGGGCACGCCTGCCTCACTGCACAAGTGGGAGGATTTCTGAGAGGATGCAAACAGCTGCCTCATTAACTGAGCGCAGTCCAACCTGTGCCCTGGATGAGGCACATAAAAACAACGCAACTACTCACATTCTCGGACTGTGTATCCTAATGGAAGCCCAAAATGGGGCAGAGTTGAGTTTGCACATTTTCTGCCTCTAGAGACCATCACTTGACCACCTTAATGTTCTTTTAACTTTTTTTGCTTGAAGTAACTAATATACATGATGGTGTACGCTCATGTGACTGATACCACCACATTCTGGGTGTTTCCCGCAGGCATTACATATACCTAATGCTGTCATTTCAAGAAGAACACACATCATCTATGATATTTTGTCTCAAGTGACCCAGAGTCCTGCATTCTGCTTCCAACAACCATCCCACAGCTGCTGTGGAAGCTTCAGAGATTTCCATGTGGATTGTAAAGGATGTATTTGAGCCTAGACTCATTCCCCAGACTTCAGTAACACCAAAATACCTGTACATCAGTGCAACACTGACAAAAATATGGCTGGTTAATACAGCTAGTTAGGCTTCCCCTAGGATTCCAGTGATCTGGGGACTATTGTAGATGTTGAAGTGATGCCACTTGTATTACTACTGGCCAGTTAACTCAGCATGTACTACGCAGAAGAGTGCAGAGAGAAGTTAGATCTGCAGCTCTGGAAAGGTTCTCACCTGGTAGGAGTTTACGAGCAGCTTCTTCCGCCATCCTCAGAAGAGGCCCCGAGCAGGGCCATCCTGCTTCCACTTCAACACCAGCCTTCTTAGACAGCAAGTGAGCAGACAGGAGACCACCGACCACTGGAACAGTGCAAGGCGAGGGGCTCATTCGGAAGTACAGGGAGGAATGAACTGATAGTTTTGCCCACAAAACCCCCAAATCAGCAGCATTTGATTGCGTAACTAGGAAGTTGTGGGTGGGCAGGGGAAGACAGATAGCTCATCTCTAGTATCTAAAAAGGTGCTAATCAAAGATGCTTTGCAAAGAAAAAAGTTGTAGTCTTGCTTCTTAGTAAACTGTCAAAAAGAACTGGAAGCACTTCTACTTCATTGCATTAGAAACAGCAGATCTTACCTATGCCCATTTATCTGTACTACTCTATAGACAACTGAAAAACTACTGGGACTATGACATCAGGAGAACAAAGTCTGGGCAATTGAAAGGGAAAAGAGTAGGTGAGGTTGTTTTGTATTTTAAATGAGTTTAGAACTGTGTAACACAGCAAGCGTAGGTCAAAAACTATTAATGTGTAAAATATTTTAGCAGAAACTGTCCCAGGGTGCAGAAACTAGCAGAACAGTGCTGGGCAGGAGAATGAGAATAAGCATAGTACCCAGTTTTCTTCCCTGAAAGTGTCATTTAGGTGGAGGGAATTGAAGGGGTAAAACACGCAAGTAGCACTGAAGGCAGAGGTCCTCATGATTTTTTCAAGAGAAAGAGGATTTTAATCGTAGTTTCTTAAAAAGACTAATTACTCTCCATTCCAGAACATCGTCTGCCTCAAGGGACACAAGAAACTAAGGCTAGGTCTACACTACCGGCCTGAATCGGCGGGTAGAAATCGACCTCTCGGGGATCGATTTATCGCGTCCCGATGGGACGCGACAATCGATCCCCGAATCGACGCTCTTACTCCACCAGCGGAGGTGGGAGTAAGCGCCGTCGACGGGAAGCCGCAGAGGTCGATTTTGCCGCCGTCCCTACAGCGGGGTAAGTCGGCTGCGATACGTCGAATTCAGCTATGCTATTCGCGTAGCTGAATTTGCGTATCTTAAATTGACCCCCCCCCCCCGTAGTGTAGATGTAGCCTTATTCTAGAAGCAACAGCAGATTTGATGTGCAACGTTATGATTTCAGCATGAAACCTCTAATTCCAAAACTCAAAACTAACCTCGAACAAGAACATAAACTGTAGTATGTATAGTTTACATCTGGAACCACTCAAAAGGGGGCTGGGAGGTAATGCATAATGAAGGAAGGGAGGTGTATTTTTCCTTGTTTAGTTTGTATGCAGCAGAATTCAATTCCCACTGTTGTTCTGCATTACTCCTCTGTACTATATATAAATTATGAATTCAGAGACTGATTGTGACACACAAACGACTTCCAAGTTAAGCCCTACTCCAGCACCCAGCTCACCTCGGATGTTGGTTTCAAAGACAGACGCATTTACGTCAATATCAAAATCAACCCCCTCCTGCAGCACATTGACAACCCTCTGGAACTCTGAAACATTTCCCAAAATCTGGAAAAGAAATCAGGATAAATGAGAGGGAGGCTCATGAGGCAGCAAATGACTATACTCAGGAAAACAAAGGATCAATGACAAGGAACACGTGACATGACATAGACTTCTCAGCAGCTTCACTGTAGGGTTAGATGCTGTTTTAAACCTTTTTCACTTGACCCTAGCTGCAGGGATGCAGGTTTGTATAATTTTTGGTGGTGCCAAACAGGTTCAAGTCCTGCCCCCCGCCTAAGGCTCTGGGAGGAAGTTTGGGTGCGGGAGGGGTGCAGGCTCTGGGCTGGGGCAGGGGGTTGGGGTGTAGGAGGGGGTTTGGGTGCTGGGCTGGGGATGAGGAGTTTGGGGTGCATCAGGCAGGCTTCTCCAGGGCTGGGGGCCAGAGAGGACTCCACCCAGCCCTCTCCCTGCCAGCAGCAGGGCGCTCCGGGGGGAGGGGAGGGGCTTCCCCGGCTCGACATTCACCCAAGCCCCCCCCAGGTTGCTGCTCAGGAGGTCCAGCTAGAATAGCCTTCCCACCCACCTTGGAGACGACTTGGGAGTTTCCTGCAGGGGGCGGGGCCATGCGCCTCCTCCGGCATAGCAGCCGCCTCAGCTTGCCCTCAGTGCCGCTCCCTTGTAGCTGGCAGCGGCCGAAGGAGCACAGTGCGGAGCTGCAGGGGGCAGCTGCCCGCTGCCCAGGGCAGGTAGGGCCGCTCAAGGGAGGTGCGTGGGGGCAGCAGGCGGGGCCGGGGGACAGACCTGGTCCCGAACATTAGTGGAGCCAGGCTCCCCGGGCCCTGAATTTGCTGGAGCCCAGGTACCACAGGCCCATACAACTCGCTGCCAGTGACTAGGTGGGAGCTCAAGCTGCTGACTCATGAAACGGCGGTTATGGAAGACACTAAGAATGATTCCTACTTGACTTCAAAACTTTCCACCCTCATTCTGGGTCCTTATGGCATATTTAGAAGGTGTCAGAGGCTGGGAACTCCAGGCACCTGCATCTCAGTGGAGTGAAGTCAGCGCAGGCTCTCCCTCGCTCAGTTAATAAGTTACTCTCACAAGTAGGTGAAGAGCACCTGAGAGGAGCAGAGGTAAATCTAGTCCTCTAATGCAGCATGTTTAAGAAGTGCAGAAAGTAACATTGTACGAAATAAAACCAGGGCTTTGGAGCTGTGCTCCGGCTCTGCTCCAGCTCCAGGCAAAAACCTGCAGCACCACTGCTCTGGAGCTGCTTCGCGCTCCAGCTCCGGGCTCCGCTCCAAAGCCCTGAATAAAACAGAGGGAAATTAACAAGAAAAGGCTGTAATTGAGTGAGGTACTTACTAGTAGAGTGTCCAAAGCATCAATCAATGTGAGAGAAAAACTGAAAGAGAACAGAAGGCACTGTGAGGAAATGCCAATGAGATAAGTAGCAGCCAAGGTGACAGACAGGAACAAATATAACGCTTGGATACTGAACAGCAAAAACAAATAAAAAGTCTAACTACAACTCCAGCTACTGAGAGGCAACAGCATGAGCCAACCTGAGACCCCTAAGCTGTGTATAGAGAAGATTGGGAATTCTACCCACATGGCATCTGTTTGAGATAGGCATGAAATCATCCGGCTGAATCTGTCAGAGCACACCCATTGCCATTAATACCATCAACACAAAATGATGACTCTACTGCAGGGCCAGGCAACAGGTGGCACGAAGAACAAATTTCAGAGTAACAGCCGTGTTAGTCTGTATCCGCAAAAAGAAGAACAGGAGTACTTGTGGCACCTTAGAGACTATATATATATCTCCTCATTATATGTTCCATTCTATATGCATCCGAAGAAGTGGGCTGTAGTCCACGAAAGTTTATGCTCTAATAAATTTGTTAGTCTCTAAGGTGCCACAAGTACTCCTGTTCTTCTTTTTACGAAGAACAAAAATATACTTTATTCCAACAGCAATACCTGCAGCCTTAGCGGGAAAATACCTCCCAATAAGATTTCTTGACATAATCATTTTATTCTTTCTTATTTACAGAGTTGTTTTAGCTGCGTTGGTCCCAGGATATTAGAGAGACAATAAAATATATTACCTTATCCACCCCGTCTCTCTTACACAGTTCTCTTTTACTGGCAGGTGCCTGGCTTGCGTGATCCAATTGATTTTCTCCTTCTCCAACTTATACGATTCAAGTGAATGCAGTTTGAGACAACACCGTTACCAAATGGCTTGACACAGATACAGCGGAGACCATGACAGTGCCCCACAGTCATCAGAGCTAAAGATGAAGGTCTTTTACATTCTTAAGTCTAGTGAGACGTTAGGAAACACCAACACCCCGGACACAACAGATGAACAAGCTCATAGGGAACATTAACCCTCCCCGGTACCTTCCCCAGGTGTCCTGTCCATCACACGTCAGAGGCCGCAGTTCATCATAGGGAAAAGCGTTTTCCAGGTAGTTGTTGTAGGCGTGGTAAAACATGGACTTGACTCGCTCCCTGGGGACAGAGGGGACATTGGAGACTGACATTAATACCGATCTATCGGCACGCGAGGAGTTTGTGCCTGGCTCCGCCGAACTGGCCCTTGGGTTCCCCTGCTCACCGGACCCCCCGCCCGGGTCGCTGCGCGCTGGCCGGACCGGCAGCGGTGTGGCCGCACTGCCCGGACCGCTCGGCAGCAGCACAGCGGGGCTGCGGTTAGCAACGGCTGGGAGAGGCGCGCGGGCGGAGCCGGGTCTCCGCTAGGCGCCCAGCTGCGCGGCCCGGCCCCTTCCACAAGCCTGGGTGGGACTCGCCTCCTGGCCCCAGCCGCCGCCGCGAGCCTGGCCCAGAGCGGGGCCGGATTGAACCCGGTCCGGCGTGGACCGGAGCCGGCCGCTGCCAGGCTGACGGGGCCGCTCCCGGCCGGGAGGTGGGGGGCGGGGAACCGAGCTGCCCTGTGCTCACCGGTAGTGGGCGGTGTCTATCTCGCGCTCCGCCGCCCCCTCCCCAGCGCCCGGCAGGTGCAGGGCCCAGAGGCAGCACAGCAGGTACCAGGAGCGGAACATCGGAGGGGGCAGCGGAACCCGGCCGCGCCGGCGCTTCCGCGTACCGCCCCTCGCGCGGGGGTAGCCACGCCCCTCGCGCGCTTGCGCCTGTCCCACTCATCGGCCCCCCTTTGCGGTAGGCCTTATTGCGCCTGCGCACAAAAACCCTTTACGGCTTCTCTACCTCCCGGGCCTAGTGGCCGCTCACCGGAACGTATCGTGTCTCAGGACGAGGCTGCGGTTTCCCCTTCCGGGGCATAGGCCGCACCTGGAGCTGTTGCCAGTCCAGGGATTTAGCCACGTTCGGTTCCCCTAGCGGGAAGCCGGTGTCCCAGCCACCGGCCCGTTACAGCCCGGCTCAGAGACGGGCCTCGCGCCTGGGCGCAGCCACGCAACCAAACCCACCCCGCGCTCTTCTCACCGCCTTCCCTGGCGCCCAGTCACCGTCCTCGCGAGGAAGCGCATGCCAGGGCTGTGAATGAGAGGAAGGGTTTTAACCCCGGCCTGTCCACTTTGAGTTGAACCAGTTGCTTAATTTCCCACCAATTCTTATAGCACCGCAGGAGTCTTTGTATGTAGCTTTTATTATTGCAGTTGGTTTATCTCGAATGCCCCATGCTTTTGCTGCTGTCCATAATGCTTCTTCAAACTGAATCAAAGGTGTTTGCAAAGTTGATGAAAAGAGCAAATATCTTTTCAGGGGCGCCTTCCAGACCAGTGAGTGGTGGCGTTGCTGCTTGCCGTGTAACCCTGAGTGCCTCAAAATACCTGCCACTGGAGCTCCTTTGTCTGGAGGCTTCCCTCCATCACACAAGCATGCACTGAGTGACTGTGTATTAAGCAGCCCTAGTTCAGTCTTCTGATTCTAGGAACCTGCTTGTTGTACCACATCCCCACTCTGGCCTTCACCAGCCTTGTTTATCCCTGGCAAGATGAACGCAATGCCCTCCAGTCCTGAATTTTCCCAAACCATGTGCTCTGCAATTTCCAGCCCTTTCCTGGACAATTCAGAGAGAGGCTAAGGTTTGTTTGTTCCTTTAAAGATATATTACCCAGCAGCTTGTCACATTAGCTGGAGTTAACATTCACTTTACATCAAGCACAGCACTGGGAAGGTATAGATTAAAATTAAAACAAGTTTATTAACAAGAGGTGATAAGATTTTAAGTGAGTTCAAGTATAAAGGGTAGAGTTAGAAATGGTTACAAGCAAATTAAAGTGAAAAATGCTTTCTAAAGGCTAAGACCAAACAAAACAAGCCACAGCCTTTGTTCAAGGGAGTTTCCTTACCAACATATGCTCCAGAAAGATAGTTGACCAGCCCCTTTGGTCAGGATCTCCCATAAAGTTCAAATGGTTCCTTTGTTGTCTCAGGTGAAAGATAACTTGCGGTTCTTTGCCCCTTTCTTTATAGTCCAGTGAGCCTTTGAAATGGCTTCTTCTGAAGACTAACCCTCAAAGTAAAGTTCGTTTGAGCTATGAGGAAGGAGACATGGAGTCTTGTGGTGAAGAAAGTTTCATGCTGGTTTCTCTCCCCAATGCTGTTTGCTAAAATGCAAAGTGATCCGTTTCCTGCAATCTCTTCCCCTTGTTGACTTGATGGTCCTTTTTACCTTCTGTGTAAATTGTATTCCTATTGTCTCTAAGGCCTGGTTAACTAAGTTGTCTTAACTACATTGCCCACTCGTCTCTCCTAAATTCTTGAGAAACAATTGGGAGCCTGACAGCAGCTCCCAACATATGTCCTGGCACCAAACTTTGGGTTCAGAGCTGCTCAGCTGTTTTTTCAGAGCACCAGCTGGGCTTGTGGGGGAAGGGGGCAGGATGTGTGAGCTTCCTTTTTTGAGTTCTTGTTTTAGTGCCCCTGTGCCTCAGAAACACACCTGTCTCTGCCTTCTTCACACCCTATGAAACCACTCTCCTTGGTCCAATCCCTGAGGGAAATGTGTTTCCTTCTCCAGGTACCTTCAGCCTTGCCTCCTTCCAGCCAGCTCCCAGGAACTCAGCCCACCTCCCTCTCCAGTTCCCATGAAGACTCTTCATCTTCAAATATCTATCCTTCATTCCATGCCTCTCAGTAAGACACCCTCCACCCAAAATCTCTCTTAGGCCTCTATTGCCCTTGAACTGCCCCCCTCTGCAAAACCAGTTCACGCCTCCCCCTGTCAATTAAAGTCATTCACTGAGGTGCTACGACCCTCCCAGAATCTACTGCAGTGGGGACACCTCCACCTCAATTGCTCCTTCCCCCTGGCCTTTCTTTGGGGGCCCTCTGCTGCCCCTCTTCCTAGTGAACCCTCTTGTGGGAGCCCCAGCTTGTCGTGCACAGGCTGCTATGTTGCTTTGTTTTTGTTTCAGTCCCAGCTCCTAGAGCCATGTGACTTCATGAGAATCTTAGCTTTGGTTTAAAACAAAGTTTCCAATCTTTGTGGTTGCAGAGAAAAGATTGGAAAATGTGAGCTCCTCCGCCTCCAAAGGGGAAGTGAGCAGAGCCACATGTTTATTTTAAAATCTCATGATTTTAAAAGTGGGAAACACATTTTCAATTCATAATCACATACAAATACACATTTTCTTATTAACACAGCCCAACTGATGGTTAGTAGTGCTGCTGGGCAGTGATGAGCCTAGCTGGATCATGAACCAATGTAGCTTTTGGAGGGCAAGCTCCCTCCAGACCAAGTGATGCTATGTAGCTAGCTTTTCATTTTCACCACCGAGGCATATGTGCAGGATGGGATTGGAGGAAGGTGAAGGCATTTGGCAATCTAGGTCTTGGCCTGCCAATGCTGTGCTCTGTAGAAACCAAACATATCAAGCAATTTGCTCTCAGGAAAGGGAAGGATATGGTCAACCTGAAAGCAGCTGTGTGTAGTTATGGTGCGTCATGTTGTTGCCAGCTGTCATTTGTTAGAATGAAAGGTGCTTTAACTCTCAGTCTTTAAGGGACACATCTTTATTCAAAGGTCTCTGTGTGCAGTACCCACAGCAGTGGGCTGAGCTGGGGGGACAGCTAATTTTGGTGCAGTCTTTTGCAAACTGGTGTTCTTTTTTAAAAAGCAGAAGTTTCATGGACTGACAGCTTCAGTGCTGGTGGGTTGGTTTATTGCCTGGGTGTGTGACCACTAGGTGTCACTGCAGGCTTGTGTACAAACAAAAAGCCACCAAATAATTTCCACATATTGTTCATTTGCTGCAGTTGTAATTTAGGCTTCTAGGGCCATTTATCATAAAGCCGTCTGCTTTCTTATTCCATGGCTGAAGGCTGCTAGAGTATGTCTCACTACGCTCCTGGGAGAATCAAAGTACTGGAGCTGATTTCACTAAAAGCTGTCACAGCACATTATTGGAGCACATTTTATTAAAGTTCATTTTCCAGACTTAAATTTAACAATGTTCTAGGCCACTCTAATTTACCATACACCGGAACAGTCATTTCTCTATCAAAGTCAGTTATTGAATTCTAAAAGTTGACAAATGTATTTTTGAAACAGATACAGTATGTGACTTGAAAGAAAAACAGGGGGACAAGATGCTAGAGCGGTAAAATGCTCCAGTGTCTTTCACACAGCTAGATGCTGGAATCTGGGACACAGGACAGCAACAGTGAGAGTACAAATAACGGGATATGAAAAAGGCAGATTCCACAGGTGAAATTACACAAATACCAATCGGCCCATGAAAATTGCACATTGTACCCCAGTGGGCACCTGCGAAATATGGTGGAAAAACATCTCATTCCTCCTTCCTATAATGTGGCATGAAAATGTTCCAAACAAAAGTGTTTCCTGTCTTTCGACCTGCTAAGGCCAGAGTGTGTCCAAAACCAAGAACGAGACTAACAGAGGAGTTTGCAGTGGTGTTGTAGTTGTGTTGGTCCCAGGATATTAGAAACAAAGTGAGTGAGGTAATATCATTTATTGGACCAACCTCGGTGAGAGAGACGAGCTTTCAAATTCCAGAGAGCTCTTACTCACTGCTAAAGATATTCCTCACCCACCTTGTCTCACAAATAGAGGAGTATGCTGTCAATGATGTTGAATCATTCCTTCAAGGTGTGATGATGGGAGAGCAAAACTGTTTAGGTGGGAGGAATAGCTGGTTCTAAAATGAGTCTTGCTTGTAACAGGCTCCATCCTGTGTAGTGCTAAGACCCTGGACTTCTATTATAATAGCAGCGTATCACCATGCAGGATCAGGCCCACTATATAACATTTGAGAGGCAGATGGATCCTGTATTGTACGAGCTGAGGTGAAGTAGTGCTGGAACTTCGCATGATTTCTGAACTCCTGGCAGTCCTCATCCCCTGACTGCTTTGCCTTTTAATCATGTTAGACACTTGGGAACCAAACTGCCAATTTACTCTGAGTCCCATTGAAACAAAATGAGTTTGCGGGGAGTGCCACGCCCTCCGCCGCATGGAGTTTGGCAGCGTCGCGGTGAAGGAGTCTGGCTCTGAATAGCTCGTGCTTCCAGAGCAGGTTAGAGAAACTGAAATTGCTGGAGCCTGCGTAGCCCCTGCCTTTAGGATATAGAGTGAATGCCAGATAGTAACACAACCAGTGCCTTAATGTTAATAAGCACAAATGTGCCCTGTGCAAACAGAAATACTGTGGAGAAATGCAAACTATTTGTCTGAGTGTGGTGGAATATCTCATATATATTCCCCTTGATCATGCTAGTTACATATGTCTGGCTCCAATGGATGCAAAAAGGAATGTTGAGAACAGTGCTTTCAAATGGACATCATACATTACTAAAATATTTAGGCTACATCAGGCTTAAGTGCTTCTTCAGCTATCTCACTATACTGCTCAGGCATTCTATCTTTATAAAAAGACCACTGGTGAAGTCATAAAAAGTTTCGTTTGGCTGTGGGGGAGGGTACTCCTTAATTATTATGAGGGCGTTTAATGCTTTGGTTTATGAAATCCTTAAGCTGATGACTTGTTTACTACATACTATTACCATAAGTAGTTTTGTTGCCCTGCCTGCAGATCTGATGCCCATTAAGATGGAAACTGTATGTAAATCAGGATCCCCCATTAATATCTATAATTCATGCCGGAATGCAGGAGCTTGCTTGTTACAAGAAGAAACCATAAACAGGAGTTTTATGAACACTAAAAATTGTTGCAAAGGTGATTCTCTTGGAATAATTTTCACTTGCAGGCTCACATCAATTCTTAATTTTAGTAGCACCCGTAGCAGGATGGAAATGATGATTGATTTTTCTCCAAGTATTGTGGGCTGCCGAGTTGAGATTTCACTATAAAAGACTAGACATTTTCAATTGCTTTTTATACGTTCAGAATAGATTTTATTTGCTTAGCACGAGACTAAAATAATGAAAGAAAAAAACAAAGCACAGTCAAACACTAGGGCTGACTGTACAGAAAATACAGTGGTACCCTGTTTTCTTGTCTTCTTTTGGGTACCATGAAATTGTCATCCCGTAGCTTAAAAAGAAAGAAGCATGCACACAGCTCTTCACTTATGAATGACAGGACATCCTATCGCTGTGTTACAAAATCAAGTAGGGCTTGGGGAGCAAGGGGGAAGGGTGTATATCTTCAAAAAGGATCAGAAACTGGCAGAAAGCATGTGTGGGGAGAGGCAGCAGCTGACTCAGCAGCATTCCAGGATGGCATAAACAAATCATAGAATATCATAGAATATCAGGGTTGGAAGGGACCTCAGGAGGTCATCTAGTCCAACTCCCTGCTCAAAGCAGGATGCAACTCCATAGGCTTCAACTGTGCCTCCTTCAATCTCCTTTTGCTTTTTAATAAACACTGATTTTCAGAGATTGTCCATAGACTATCACCTTTCACCTTTGTCCAGCTTGTCCTTATCCATCCCTCCATGAACGCAAGTCAACGGCACACCATTCTATTTTGTTGTGAGCATGTTCTTTCCATTTCTGACCAAAGAGTTTTGTTATGGGATTGGCCCATTGTGTTTTCGGTGTGCCCAGTGGTCGCTTGTGGTCTCTGGGGATCCGGTCACTGATACGGGTTGTCCACCTATTGTCTTGCCTGCGGACTACATGACCTGCCCATCTTCGCTTTGTGTAGTACATTGCCTGCACTACATCGGTCACCTCTGTACGCCTTCTGATCTCCTCATTAGGCATATGATCACGGAGCGATATCTTACACATTCGCCTTTCCATTGCTCTCTGGGTGACAGCAAATTTGTCTTTCTCTGCTTTCATCATTGACCAGCTTTCTGCTCTGTATATCATTGCTGGCAGAACAGTGGAGTTAAACTGTTCTTTCCTTTTCTTCATGGGCAGTTCATCATCCATCCACAGACAATACCCAGAGAAAAAAAAGGATGTTCCCTACATTATAATAATGCAGTGAGGATTACAAAGAGCAGGTACTTTACAAATAGCAGGATACAGTGCAATAGGTCATGGCGAGACTGTTTATGTGCATCAGACAAAGAATTATGGATCTATATAGAATATGAATATTTTATGCAGGTCCAGTTTAGTGCTATGGTTTTGGCAGGTGAGCTAGAAATATAAACCAGAGTTAATTGTTAACATGTCTAGGTTTTTAGGATGGGCATTGCTGGTACTCGCATTGAAGGACTTCAATGAAGTCCAGGGCTGCCACGCTTCTGTGAGTGGGGTTTTGTTTTCATTAGCCAAGTACTAGGGTTTTCCCAAAGGGATTATGATTTTGGTCTTCTTTACCCAAGCAGACTTGAAGGAACTAGATGCTGTGGAGATGGGCACTATATGAGTACCAAGATAGATCGACAAGAGGCCAGGCTCCATGTCCATTGCAGGGTATTTCTGCAATTGGCCAGGAGAGGTGCCAGATGTACAAGTGTCAGACCCAGTCCCGTGGGGCACTGTGTGCCTTCTGAGGGCCACTGAGCACCTTCAGCCCCCAGTGGCTCCAGCAGCGTGTCAGCACGTTCCAGGATTGGCCCCTCCATCTTTGGCTGGCTTGTGCATAGATGGGGTAGATGAGCGTTAGAATGAAAGGGCGTGTTCAGTCTCTCTGTCCTATCCGTGTGCTCCATCTTGTGACCAGATCTTAAACTGTCATCCATGAGCCTGTTGTGAGTTGGTTACAGGGTAGCTCAAGTTGCCTCCCCTCCTAGGCGGCAAGTTTTGGGTTGTATTGTATGATGGGGAAGTCAGTTCTGAACAACAATTGTGAACTCAATGTTGAGAACTGGAGGTTCCATCAGTTGAGAGTCCTCCCAGCTCTCCTCCCGCAGTCCACTGGAGGGCCGGGAGTCCCTTTCACTATCATGTCTGGGGGGTTGTTGTCCTGTATTGGATTTGGAAGGTCTAGGTCCCAAGGCCACACAGCTGGCTTGCATGGATTATTCCAATTCTGCAGAAACTCATCTTTTTTTCTTTTTGCTTTTTTTTTTATGTACATTTTTAGCCTTTCAGGGTTGCAAACTTAATCCCAAATGTGACTGAGTGAAACCTGCCTAGTGATCTCTTCCTGAGTCTGCAGACAGCCTGAAACAATGGCCCATGTGTAGGATATTCATGTGGGAACAGAGGGACTTGAATCTAGATCTTCCACATCCTTGTGTTTTTAATTAAAATGTTCAAAAGGTCCTGGTTTCATTCCGATACAGAATGGGAAAATTTTTGGAATCATGAAAATATTTCCCAGGACAGGAAAACCATCTCCTGCCCAGCACTGCTTGTTTGCCTTTCTACATTTAACAACTGTGCCCCTTGTAGGCAGGGGGGCTGGAACAATTTGTATAGTGGCGGGGGGTGCTGAGAGCCATTGAACCAAACTGTAAACCCAGTATATGATGGAAATCACTTCAAAGCCAGGGGGTGCTGCTGCACCCCCAGCACTCTAGTTCCAGCATCTATGTTTGCAGGGCAGATTCGGTTTCTCCATCCCAGTGTCTTTGAACCAGGGATGCTTTGGGGAGCTCCTTTTAGTAGATGGAAGAGTCTTGGACCATGCAGACTTTTCTAACCTTGATCAATGCTGTGCACAGGAGAGCTAGGGAAGAGCTGCCATGAGGGGTGACATCCTGGCCCTATTGAAATCAATGGGAGTTTTGTCATTTGCTTCAATAGGGCCACGAGTGCATCCTAGATGTTTACAGGCTTTGCACCTGTTAGCATGTCCTTTCCTGACCACATGGAAAGATAGTGCGATGGCCTGAGTTTAACATGGAAGTGGAGCAGAAGTGTTGAGTTATTTCTCCCTTGGCTGCCTTAACTCACACTTTGGATACAGAGAGGTTTGAGTTGGTAGGCATGTGAAATGAAATCAGTGGCCCTTGGATTCCCCTGCCAACAGGATTTCCTGCTGTTAGCTAACAGTCAGAACAAAGGGGGGGGGGTTGCTTTTTAAAGCAGGAGACAGTGATAGTGCAGAAATGTGCTGTTCCGTTGACTCTAAGGCAGTGGTCCCCAAACTTTTTAAGTTGTGCCTCCCTTACTCCAGTGTAATTTGCCCCCGCTGGGAGCTACAGTCAGGAGCCAGGGCTGGGAGCAGAGCTGCGGCTGGGACAGCAGCCGGGGTCGGAACTGGAGCTGGAAGCAGAGCCGTGGCTGGGGCCAAGAGTGGGGCAAGGAGCTGGACTGCAGTTGGGAGCTGGAGGCCGAGGCCGTAGCTGGGCCAGGAGCTGGGGCTGAGGCCGGGGCCACAGCTGGGAGCCAGGGGCTGAGGCTGAGACCAGGAGCCGGGGGCTGAGGCAGGGGGGTGGGCCAGGAGCAGAGTTGGGAGCAGAGCAGGGCTGGGTGGTGCTCCCTCCTCGCCCCCATAGGGGCTGGCCTGGGCCCCGCTGTGTCCCCCTGACTGTTCCTCCATGCCCCGGGGCACCCCACAGTTTGGAGACTACTGCTCTAAGGCCTACACACACACTGGATTTTTGAGATCAGTGTGGTTATATTGATGTGGACACTCTCAAATCAGTCCGAGTGCCTTATGCTGATGTCGCCTCACTGGGTTTGTTACTAGATTAAATTAACTCATTGTAAATCATTCTCAAACCAGTGTACGTGTCACTGCATGGAAGTGGCACCAGTTTAACTACATCTTTGTCGACAAAAATAAGAACTGGTTAAAATTTTTCATCGCTATGTTTTTTCAGTGAAAAATGTCTTTTTAGATGATACAAACATTTCTCATGAAAATGTTTTTATCGTTTTAAAGTTTCTGATATTTTTGTCAAACCAATTTTTGTTTAGTCAAATCAGAACAGAGTTTTCAATTTCCATTTTTTGTTGTCCACTCGCCTTCACTCCATTTTATTTCCCTTGTCTAGTGGGCAAAAAAGTGAGAGAAAGTAGGGGGAAAAGACCCAAAAAATTAAAACCATTTTTTTTCATTGAGGTTCAGGTCAAATAGAATTGAAATGAAATGGTTTGTTTCAAATCTAACTGAAATGAATTTTGAAAATAATTTTTAAAAATCTGTGAAAATTTCCTAACCAGACAACAGTTGCTTTGTTTCACAAAAATGAATTGTCATTTCTAGGAAAGGCTCCCATTAACTCCCAGGAGCTTTGGATCAGCGCACTAGAGAGAGGCTAAAATCACCAGGCCAAATGCTTGCTCCTAACGGTACCATTAGAGAATAGCTGGATTGTAACTGATCTAGGCAGGGATTTCCAAAGGAGCCTGTGGGAGTTAGGCACATGAAGCCCCCCTAACTGCCTTGAAAATCCCACGCTTAGAGAACAAGGGTGAAATCCTGTCAACATTGAAGTCAACAGCAAAACTCCCACTGATTTCACTGGGGCCAAGATTTTGCATGTGTCACTCACTCAGTCTGTATTGTAATCTTTTGAATCAGCTGATGCCTGGCTTACTTGGTATTAGTGAATAATTATTGTCAGCTATCCCCTGACATGATGGCTGGCTCCAGTGCATGATTTTACACTTAAAGGGTAAACTCTTGCCCCCAATGAAATCAACGGGAGTTTTGCCATTGCCTTCAATGGAGACAGGATTTCAGCTCAAGTGTTGAGGGATGAGATTATGCTGTCAATGCAGAACACTGGAGCCTGGTGGCAGGTTCTGCTTAATGAAGGTTCTTTGTGAAAGTATTGCTAGTAAATATGCATTTAAATAGATGTGGCTGGAACATGCATTGAATTACAGCATATGCCTTCAGAGACAGCATATGCCTTCTTTTTTCTTGTCTCAATATCTCTGCTTTCAAACCTAAAATTACTTCATTGCCTTCACCTGAAGTGTGTCATATTAAAGCCAATCGGATAACATCCTCTTGGCTACATCATGTCCTCAGACTTATTTTTTGACAGGAGTAAATAGCAAGTTCCTCCCTGATGCTGTTGTTTTAGTCTGCTTGGGATAATAATCTGACAGATGCTGAAACCTGTTATCCTCTGTGAAAATTACTTGGATGCTAAATAATTTCCAATTTTGTGACATCCAAATAACTGTGAAAGCAGCACAAGTGAATCTCCACAAGTAGTCATTGAGAGAATGATGGAGCCCTCATCTGTTGTTAACGGGGAATGGGTTGCTCCATACAGTAGAGCCACTTTCCTGCCCATGTTGAAATCTATGGGAATTCTGATGTTGACTTCAGTGGAGCCAGTATTTCACCCCAGGAGGGACGTCTGGGCTGGCAGCGGTTGCTGAAAGAGCTGGCCTGGCTCTGTAGGGATGTACCTTCCAGCCAGCTGAAGAATGCAGGCTGTCTGGTTTCAGAGGGATCTGCCGCCTTAGCAAATGGTGTGTTTGAGTTCCATGATAGAAACTGTGAGCCAGCTCTTCAGCAGGTGTAAATCAGCATAGACCCACTGTGCCAGTTAACACCAGCTCAGAATCCAGCACAAGGACTTTTAGGGTTTTTTCACTAATACGAGCTTTTTCTTTGCCTGGCTTAGCAAGACTTTCCCATGGATGTCTGGCTCATAGGAAGGAAGGATAGTTAAGGGGTTGGATGAGGACTCGGGAGGTCTGTGTTCAAACCTGGTTCTAGTCAAATACACCAGAATGGTCTGTTGTAATCACTGGGGCCCTGCGGATCTACACCAGTTGTGAGCCCTACTGATGGAAAATGGGTTAAAGTTTATAAAATGTTCCAATCTCCTATTACACCAAACGTTAATAAAAAGGTGCAAAAGGGAGCTAGACAGACTGAATTAGCTGAACAAAATGGTCTCCTAATACAACCCAAGGACTGCACTGAGATCACGTCTGGTAAACCAAAGGAGACTGGAGTTGGAGATTAATGGACCAACTGTGGTGTGGCAAACATAGGGGCTAATTGGGGAAAAGCCATCCTGTCCATTACCCCCTTTTGGAGTCCTAAGAAAGGAGACGGGGGTGTTAAATATGGAAAGAACTCCTGGGTTTCTGACTTGCCTCCATTTCACTCCAGAGACCCGTCCTCCATTCATGAACCTCAAGGGTCATCATGGCACCCAGACCTCAGTGCATCAGTAGGGATGTCTGGCCATCACTGCTGCACCTGCCAGGACTCAGCCTGATACACAAGGTCCTGCTTTCTCTGCCCTTCCCTCTTGTGTTCTTGTTTTCCACCTCCCACTATCTTCTTCCCTTCCTCCCTCTCTACTGGCTTTTAACTGATCCTAAGACCAGCCGCACCACACAGCACCGGCATGATGGGATGACATGGCCCTTCCAATTCTGCCTAGCCCGAGAAGGACCAGCGAAGGAGAGGGACCTGACGATACCAGCCAGATGGTATCCCAGACTAGGAAAGTTAGCCAGAGTTCAGAGCAACAGCTGTTGTGACCAACACATAACATCTGTGCATGACAGGCCAGCCAGCTTGTATTCTGAGAACATCAACAAATAGCTGTCTTTCCCCCACCTTTATTAGCCTCTCCCTTCTTTTGCCTTGTGTCTGTCATCTTTGGCAAAGACACGAAAAGTGGCTGTCATCCACAACTCAGAATCAGCAACAGAACTAGCTCCCTTCAGTCCCACCATGGAGGACTGCTTAAGAGCATAAGAGAATCTAACTGATATCCTCTCTCTGAAAAAGGGACTTTGGTGAGTTTCAATTGTTTGTTTTGCATGACCTTTCCACTTTAAAATGGTTTAGGTTTTCTGTTTGGTGTTTATTCTCTTGTGTATCTTAATCAATTCAGTTCCAAACTTTGGCATGAATTTTCTTGTGTGTTTACCATCGGATGAAGCCAGCTGTGGTTCTGTGTGTACCCGGAACACGTTAACACCTTTGAATCGCTGGGCCAATTCATTCCAGCAAAATTAACACAACAGGTCCCATTGACACTCGCACCTGCCTGAGTCTGAGTTGCTGAAAACGCATAGTTGTTTAATACTATGACACAGTGTTTGTTTAAAACCAGAGGAGATCCCAATGACAGACCTATTGCCCAGACACCAGGACACAAACTGAGGGTAAGTGTACACTGCAACTAGAGGTGTAATTTCTAATGTGGGTAGAAGTACATGCACTAGCTTTGATCAGGATAGCATGCTATAAATAGCAGTGTGGCTGAGGAGGAGTACAGGTCAGCCCTCCAAATCTGTACCTAGGATCTCAGACAGGATTGTAGCTGGGAGGTTAGCCCATACCACCTTACACGCCCCTATGGCTATGCTGCTATTTTTAGCACGCTAGCTCCATCACAGCTAGTGTGTGTATGTCTACGCGCGCTGGAAAATACACCTCCAGCTGCAGTGAATGCATACCCCGAGAGGGATGCATCAGCACAAACAAAGCAAAGGTCGAGTCTGAGGCTCCCATTTTCACACACAGATGTGTGTAAGAGCTTCACACTATGGTTGGCAAGGTGGGCCCGATAGTGGTCTGTGGAGCACAGGAACCAAGAGACACCTGATCATCAGCCTCAGCTGATGTCAGGGGGAGCTGCAGATGCTCAGTGCCTCTGCAAATCAGATCCACAGAAAGAGGGGAAGCCCAGCCAGCATGAGTAGCACAGAAAACACCCTTCCCACAGGAACATGGCACCCTGCCTGTTCTAGGATAGTGACAATGGACTATGTTTTCCAAAGGGACTCATGATAGTGGGTACCCAGCTGGAGACCCCTCAAAGGGATGTGGGTTTTAGAACTAGCCAAGCACCTGCCCTCTGAAAACCAGGCCCTTGTAGATGTCATAAATTAAGTGTCCTTTGGAAAATAGGCGCCCATCTGTTCTGGCCCTCTGGGAATTGATAAGGGAAGCTGAGAACTGAGTTGGCTGCATAATATTCATCAGTAGTCTCTGGGTAAATTAGTTGATGACCTTTTCTATTCCTAAATCTCCCCTTCTCGCAGAGAGAACTTGGGGAAAGAAAATAAAAATAAAAAAGCAAGACTAATTTAAGGTGTTTGCCTCTCTGTGAGTAGGTGATGTAATGTAAATTTTGTGTAATTTGATCTCAGTAGCTGTAAACAGCCCTGCTTTTCCAGGAGCTGTTTAGTGCTTTGCTTAATGGATATTAGCCATTTGTACAGTAAGGAAGAGTATTGTTAGCCCTGGATTTATTTTTCTTGAAAGACAGGCCCTGGCACGAACATGCAGTAAATTCCTTGGCCTTCCTGCTTTACAGTCATGAACAAGGGATCTGAACAATTGGTCTAGTCAGGTGTCCTTTGCGCTAAACTGGCCCACAGCTGATGCTTTAGAGGAACCCCCAAATCCTAGTGTATGTAGGCAGTTGGCCAATGCTAGGGAAGGGGTGGAGTATTACCTCCTGCCCCCAGCCCCCATTGCTTGTTCCTTTATCATGAGGGTAAGCAAATATATTTCACCTGGTTGAGTTATTGCTCTTCTGAGTAGTATTAAAATGATCCAGCCTTATCCAAAGCCCACTGAAGTCAATGCATGCAACTGATTTCATTGATCTTTGGATCAAGCTTTCAAACCCAGTCATGGAATCTGTCCTTTTTTCTGCTCATGCAGTGAAGGAAATGCTGCAGAACAACATTTGTCTTTATTTGTTGGAAAGATATTACTCCTGAATTTTGAACTTGCTGTAGATCTTATGCTATGGGACATTTCCATTTCTCCCAGACAGTCCTGGCTTTTCATATGACATGCTGGTGCCCTAAGAACTTTTGCCAGGATGCCTGAAATGTCCTGGTTTCTCATTTCATCAGCCAAAGTCTCTGGGGTTAACATAGCTATAAAATGTGTCTTCAGAACATTTTGCTCTGCCTGCACCCAGAGTCACCCCATCACTTAGTGACCAGGGTTCTGTGCCAACCATTGATCAGACCAAAGCTTCTCATAATGTGTAGGTGGCAGCACTAGATACGACCCAATGGAATTAATGTGAGCCCTGTGCTGGGCCCTCGGGGAGGGGTGTTTGGGGTGGGTTGGACAGTGTCACAGATCTACAGGAGCAGTGCGATGCCCCAAGCTTTGGAACAGCCTCTTGGAGGAATCCCTTCAATGTGACAGACCCCCAAGGGGTCTCACTCTTCCTTCAGGGTTTCACCATCCCCTAAGACTAAACCTGTAGGGCTTCAGCACCGTGAGCTCCACTCACCAACTGAGACAGACTCCTGGGAGAGACTTGTCCCACGCTGCAGGGATTAATGCACCTCACCAAGTATTTACAGGGACACCCAGGCAGCATTTTCACCTGGCACACACCACTGGAAGTCCTTAGGGTAGCATGGAGAACTGAAGGTTAAAGCACAGTCCATTCAGGCCAGCCCAGAGCCCAGAGCCCAGCCAAGCTGTAGCAAACTCCATTTTCAGGCTCTGTCTCTCTCAGTCTGACCTCCTCTGTCAGTTTCCCAGGTAATAGGGAATAGGTCTTACCTTATTACATTCTATGGCAATCTGTGCAGAAAAGCCTCCATTTCTGGCAGCCTGGCTGCAGAGCTCAGTGACTAATCGCAGGGTAGCTTACCCTGCAGCAGCAAATCTAGTCCATGATGCCATGTGAAAAGGGGAGAGTGGCTGGCTTCAAGCCCTGCAGTTTGGTGCTGGAACGGCTGTCACAGAATGTGCCATGGAGGATTAAATCTGCTGGGGCTGAAACATGCGCATGCAGGAACTGCAGCAACACGCCAGTTTGACAGCTGCTGCCCAGATTTACCCCAATACCCAGGCTACTTTGCCCTGTTCCAGCACGCGTAGCCGGAGCATCCGGGTAAATGCAGTATCACCAGCCCAATGCTGCAGAAACCATGACCTGGACACCACTCTGAGACTGGCCCCACAATCCTGATTTTTTTGGAGTTGTGTCTGTGGTCTGGCTTTACCTTCCCATCCTGCAGTGGATGTTATGGGTGTGGAGCAGTTACAGTGTTGCTAACTCTCTCACTGATTCTTGCCCCCCTGCAGGAGCCCCCAACTCCTCCCAAAGCCCCAGAGTTCTTCTTAATTATATATATATCCTGTCCTCCAGCCCAGCAATTAATTCTGCTCCCCCCAGCCCCACACCTGCCCCTTGTTCCTCATCACACAGCAGCAGAGTCCCTTCTGCAGCTCCATGAGTTCATCACTTCCTCTTGTCTTGGAGGGCAGCAGTGGGGTCCCCTTCTCCTGCTTCCCAAGACTTAGGGAAAGCAGCTTCCAGGGGTCTTCCCCCTCTTCTCTCCCCGCCCCCCACCGGTATTGCAGAGATGGGGATGGGGAGGATCAGGGAGCAGACTGACCCATTGTTCACAGCAGGAAAGGGGAAGAGAGGGAGCAGGGCCACCCTGAGCTGCTGGGATCCCTCTCCTGCCTCCCATATCCCAAACCTCCTCTTGGTTGCTGAGGGAAGGAGGGAGAGTGTGGCCTGCCTCCTGCAGCATCTCTGATTGGTTGCTCTTCCCCAGGAGGAGGCGGGGTAGTGGGGAAGTCAAAGCGGGTTTTCCCCAGGGCAGGGCTGGTAATTTGACTGGATGGTCTGGAGTTGTCCACACTGGAGCTGTAGTGGCAGAGACCTGATGCAGGTGGGTGTGTTGGCAGTACGTGACCATGCCCCTCTCAACCGGAGGCATCGCTCGAGATAATTTGGCATTACAGATGTGTGCCTGACATGTTTTCCTTCCTAAAGACATTGCAGCTCATTTGAGATGGCTTAGTTTTAAGTGGCTCAACTGAGCATTTAGCGTAGACTGAAGAGATTTGCTTTGTTGGTGATAAGGCAAATGAGCCCTTAGTGGTTTCAGAAACCAAGTAAATCCAGTTCCCAATTAATGGATTGCCGCAGAGTGAAGCTGGCAGTACATTTGCTGTGACACAGTTAGTACAGTGCCTGTGCTGCTTTTCCCATGAGGCCCATAACTCCCCTCCCATTAACATTATATGGGGCTGTGTAGATAGGGCCTGATGCAATGCCCATTGAAATCAGTGGGAATCTTTCCAATGACTTCAGCAGACTTTGGATCGGGTCCAGCATGCCTGATCCTGTGTGACGCTGATGGGAATAGAGGCCGCCTGTCGAGAGAGGCTGCACCGGTAATAGTTACCATTTAGGAAACTTACCAAGGGATTTTTAGGAGTCAAACTAATTAAATTATTTAGTTTGCTAAGCTTAGACTTTAAGAACCTTACAGGATACTGGCTAGACGCTGTGCTGCAATACAGCTGTGAATTATGAATGGCAGATTATTAGCTGTTCAGCATCAGCCACTGCCCTGTTCCACTGGAAATCACTATGCTTAGGCGCTTGCTTGCCCCCTGCCTACACTGTTAGCTACACCAAGCCCCTGACAGGACAGACTCTGCTCTCAGCGGCAGGGGCTTGAACTGGAAAAGAAGAGTACTGGTACTCTCCCAAGCTCCATCTGCAAACCTGTATTCACCCACAACCTCAGCTCTGCCCATCTCAGAAGCCAAAAAGAGATGCCACGTGTAGCTTGTACAGATCTTCATAACCTGCTCATCCTGCTCCTTCCCTGCATGCCTCAGTGAGCAACGAAAGAACAGTGTTGACTGTTACGTTATCATCATCAGCCTTTCCTACTGGGATGAATGGGGCAGATACCTCTGAGTTATTGTTTCAGGCAGATTTTGCTGCATTGGTTATACCCCAGTCACCCTTTGAAGGGTTCTCTACAACTAGAGTGACCAGATAGCAAGTGTGAAAAATCGGGACGGGGTGGGGGGTAATAGGCACCAATATAAGAAAAAGCCCCAAATATCAGGACTGTCCCTATAAAAATCAGGACATCTGGTCACCCTATCCACAACAGTCAGGGCTGGAGCCTTCATTACTTTGAAACAGGAAATAGGAATTGCCACAGCGGATCAGACCAGTCGGCCAAGTAGTCTAATATCAAGTCTCCAACAGTGACAAGCAACAATTGTTTCAGAGGAAGGTACAAGAGACCCCTAGTGGAAAATTGTGGTATAACCACTTAGAGCAAAGGGCACATGAAATCTAGCTTTATTTAAATCCGAAGAAGTGGGCTGTAGCCCACGAAAGCTTATGCTCCAATAAATTTGTTAGTCTCTAAGGTACCACAAGTACTCCTGTTCTTATTACGGATACAGACTAACACGGCTGCTACTCTGAAACCTTTATTTAAATGCATTCTCCAAATGGATTCCATCCCACTCA
This sequence comes from Malaclemys terrapin pileata, assembly GCF_027887155.1. Taxonomy (NCBI): domain Eukaryota; kingdom Metazoa; phylum Chordata; order Testudines; family Emydidae; genus Malaclemys; species Malaclemys terrapin. Next base: position 30,051,712 of record NC_071516.1, on the reverse strand, counting down.
GCCACCCATCTCAGGCCAAGAGAGGAGCCTTGCACAGTGCTTGGAAGGTAACAGAAGCTCGCTGATCTGTCCCAATGGGGGAAGTGTGTTCCTACATTACAGGCCGTCCCTGATCTCACTGAGTATGCACTGAATATGCCCAAGCTGGAGTCTGGGGAGGCAGCAGAAGCATCCTAGCTGAGAGAGCTCTCTGGAGGGATCAGGGGAAAGGGAGTCAGGATCCAAGCCAGGCTTTTCAGAGCAGTGACTACACCCTAAACTGAATATGGCAGCAAATGGCAGCCAGTGAAGCCTATAGAGTGCAGGTTGCTCAGCAGGGGCAACACCACTAAGCACGTAGGTAGTTGCTTTCTGTACCAGCATAAGCTCTGAGGCCTAGATCCTCCACTTCAGGGGACTAACACACTGCCAGGGAATCCAGGAGTAGCTAAGGATCCCGAAGTACATCTAGACCAGGATCCTTGCTAACAAATGGGGAACACAGCCACTCCCATTACTGAAGGGGGACTCCTCTGCCACCTTCCCCAATCCCCCATCATCACGTCTAACCTGTCTGAATGGAGCTTCATCCAGCCTGATCTCATTGCTTCTGTCAGGCAATGGGAAAGGCCCTTTTCTCTCCCTCCAATAGCTGAGCACCTCATCCTCATGAGTGGATTTCTCCTCTTACAGCACCTCTGAGATGCTGTCCTTGTTTTACAGGCGAGAAACTGAGTCCCAGAGAGGGAAGAGAATTGCCCAAGGTAACCCTGGTCTTTGGCAGAACCAGGACACGAAGCCAGGCCTCTGGAGTCCTCAGTCCTGTTCTCAGCCCCCTAGACCAGCCTTTCTAGCCTCCAGACACAAAACTGAGTTTTTCTTCCATAAGTAATGCTTCCTACCATCTCTGGTTGGCTAGGAAACACCATCCCAACCTGGGAGATGACGACCTGGCCTTGGATATCCACACCTTTGTTACCGCCGGTCTGGACTAGAGCAGTGCTTGGCCAACACATAAATCTGTTCCAGTTTAATTACATTGGTTTAAAATCAATCCTCTAGTTAAACTGTGGACACTCTTGAATTGACTTAAACCTATCATATCTGGAGTGAGACAGTCACGAGTCAAACTGGTATGAACCAGGTTTAAACTGACAGACACAAAGTTGCACCAATTTGACTACACTGGCTTTTTAAACAGCTTAATTTAAGTAAAACCAGGACACCCTGTGTTGTGCAAAAGCTCGTAGTTAATTGGATGCACATCTGTGCATAAAGCAGCCCTCAGGTACAACCCTCAGAAGGGGTATCACATAAGCTGCACTGTCCCAGGAATAGCCCTGGGGGGCTGTGTGGGCTAGTGAAAAGAGACTGGTCTAGAGCTTGGACTACTGGGGTTCTATTCCTGCTGCAACCACACAGTGACCTTAGGCCAGTTATGACCCTGCTCCGTGCCTCAGTTTCTCCAATATGTATAGCAGGGGTAATGATACTGACTTCTATCGTAAAGTGCTTTGAGATTTAATGGAGAAAAGCCCTGCAGAAGAGCTAGGGATTATTCTTATTATAGACACACCTCAGGAGTAGAATGTCCTTCCTGCAACCAACCCCCTTGCTCTGAGAGGAGGGCGGCTGTAATTTGCAGATGGCCCATTTCAGCAGCTTTTGTTTGGCTGCTGACCAGGGAGGGGTCGGATGCTGGGTCACTAGGATGGTAGTTTTGTCTAAGGAGGGTAAGAAATGGAGAGTTTCCCATGACTCCGCACAAGCCAACCTGGGAGGGATTCTTCATTGGTCACTGATGGGGCTGCTAGATGGTACCACTATGCACAGAGTCAGTCATTAGCATGAGTTGTTATTGGCCTGATGTTCAGAGTGGCTGGGAGCCTGCAGTGCCCATTGACTTTAGTGGTCGTGGTGGGAGATCTGCGCTTCTGCAAATCCAGCCTAGTAGGTTTTACATTTTTGAACAATTTGTTACTCTGCTCCTCTTGGTTTCAGATGATGGTATGTGTTTTCTTTGCTTCAGTCTGAGTCACTGGGGGCACTGCTGACTTCTCACCCAATGACCCTGTCACACTGTTCTCATCTGGGAGGGTGGGGCGAGGCGAAGGGGTTGATGTGCCACACAGGCATTGTGCTGGCCCGCTGCACAAGGGCCAGTTTCCTAGTGACCCAGGGCAGGATAAGGAAGCCAGTGCTCTTCTTGCTACTCCCGGGCTTCCTTCCCTGACAGTCCCAACTTACTGAGCACCCATAAGCAAAGCCCTGCATTGTCTGCAGCAGGCCTGGAGGGCAGAGCAGTCATGGGGCGTAGGGGACGATGAGCGAAGGGTCTGAATGCTGCTCCTAACTTGGTCAGCAACAAACGTGATGCTGGGCAAGTCACTTACTTGCTCTGTGCCTCTGTTTCCCCCTCTGTGAACAGGGGCTAATCAGACATTCACTGTGCTGCCATCTAGGGTCAGAAGGAGACCAAGGCCTATCTCCTCTCCCAGGCCCCTCCTGTAGAGTTACCAGTGCCACTGGAGTTGCTAGACTCCCCTGCCTCTGTGCTGAGGACACATAAGGACCTAGTCTGTGTCTTGTCCTCCCACCCCCAACATAACCAGCCTTAACATGGTGGCAAGGGTCAGCAGCACCCATTCCGGGAGGTTAGTCTCGGCTCCCCACAGGCGTGGCTCCTTCACAAAACCCAGCTGTGTATTTCCTGTATTCTCATCAGACACAGGAGGAAGGGGAGAGGCAGTGAAGCTACGGGAATGCACAGAAATGATATTACTTGTTGCCTAGCCACAAAACATTTAATCTCCTCATCAGGGAGGCGTCAGTTCAACCACATGCAGGCCCTGCTGCAATCCAGCTAAGATCTTCACTCTTCCCCTTTCCACTGAATGAGTGTAACTGAACTATCTTGGGCTGACAGCAGGATTTGAACCTGGGCCTCCTGACTTTATATAGGGAGGCCAACTTTCTACTCGCACAAAACTAAACACCCTTGGGCCACCCCTTGCCTTGCCCCTTCTCCGAAGCCCTGCCCCTTCTCACTCCATCCCCTTCCCTCTGTTGCTCGCTTTCACTACCCTCACTCGCTCATTTTCACCAGGCTGGCTCAGGGGGTTGGGGTGCAGGAGGGAGTGAGGGCTCCAGCTGGGGGGGGCAGAAATGAGGGGTTTGGGGTGCAGGAGTGGGCTCTGGGCTGGAGCCAAGGAGTTTGGTGTATGGGAGGGGGATCCAGGATGAGGCAGGAGGTTGGGATGTGGGAGGGGGTACAGGCTCTGGACTGGGGGTGTGGGTTCCAGGGTCTAGCAATGAGGGGTTCAGTCCAGCCACACCCCCTTCCAGGGGGGTGATCAGCAGTCCTCCTACACCCCAGCCACCATGTCCAACCACACCCCCAAAGTCTAATCCCTCTTGACAGGATCTGGCGTAGTCTATGACGGCCACTCCCTACAGTCGATGGCTGGGTGTACTGCAAGGGGGGAAAGGGAGGACCCAGGCCCGCCCTCTACTCTGGGTCCCGGCCCAGGGACCCTCTGGTGGCAGCCTCGCTGTCCTCCTTCTCTCCCCTCATCTGTCCACTTCCCTGGACCACTTCCCCTACGGCCCCTTGCACCCGCTAGGCCCTTCCCTTCAGGGCCTGCAGGCTACGGGCTAGAGCATGCTTCTGCTGTCCAGGTGCTAGTCTCTGGAGACAGACCTTCCCCTCTCAAAGGCCTGGGACAGACTGACTCTCCTCTCCCTGAGCAGCCTTTTTATAGGGCTGAGCCTGGCCCTGATTGGCTGTCTTCAATGTGGGCCCCGATTGGCTCCCAATAAGCCCTTCTCTAATTGGCTGCCTGTCTGCACAGGCGCACTGGCCTGCCACAGCCCACACTCTCAGGGAGTGGGGCAGCCGCCCCACTACAGTGAGGCTGTGTGGTCTGCAGACTGGGAGCTAGGAACTCTGGTGCTCTATTCCTGACTTCACCACTGATTGGTTGTGCGACCCTGGGCATGTCCTTTCCACTTTTTGTGCCTCAGTTTCCATATCTGTAAAAAAGGGACAGGACGACTTGCTGAACCCATCTGCCTTCAATAGGGAGGAGGATTAGTCAGACAGTATTTGCAACTTTGCCACTCCAAGTACTTTGGAGGTAGAAGGTTCTGTGTAAATACCAAGGAGGGCTTGAACGGTGAAAAAGGAAGTGGAGCTCTCCCAAGTTCCACCTACAAACTAGACTCCACTCAAAAATTAAACTCCACCCACCCGAGAGACCCAAATGAGATGCCATTCATAGTAGGATGTGTGGATGTTCAAAATATGATCATGCATGTTCTCCTGAGCTCCTTAGCCTCAGCTCTCCTCCCTGTGGTTTGGATACTCCCACTGCTTCTAGTGTTGCCAGACTCTGAGTTCAGATATCATGAACCAAGCCCCCAAATCATGAGATTGGCTTAAAAAAATCACAAGATTTTATAACACAAAAGATGGAGAGCACCTTTGTATTTCTCTGGGCTTTGAGCATCAAAGAGCCACATGTTCCATCTTTTCTTCTCAGCCATGAAGGCCAGAAACTTAGTTTAAAAATGAAAACCAAGATTGTCGTCATCTAATCAAAGGACTTCAGGAGCGGGGGCTTTAAGAAAAACATCAAATATACCAGGTCTCACAATATAATTGCCAGAGTTGACAACATTGGGTTTTGCTGGGCTCCTGCGGCTCAGCTCTCCCTCTGCAGGGCTCAGATGCCCAGCTGGACTCCTCAGATTTGCCTCTCTCTTGACTGGGGTGAAAAAAAATGGTGGACACTCTGCACCTCAAAGCAGCACCCTGGAACCCCCATATTCGCCCATCATATAGTTATGATATATTTCATACAAAGCATGCCATGTAAGGTATCGTATGAAAGGTCATGATCTGCTGAAACCCATTGTTATGTCAAAATATGTATATAATTTGTGTGTATGAAGCTATGAGATTTTGGTTGTATGGTTGTCACTGAAATATGCTGTAAATTTGCTAGTGACAGACAAAGGAGGTGATTCCCACCCAGGAGGGAGTGCATTGACCATTATTCAGCAGGGGAGTTGTAAACAAGGGATTTACACAATGCGTACTGCTCAACTCAATGACTCATTTGCACAAGATTGCACCAGGGGATTGCTCAACCATGTGACTCAGCAAAGCCCACCAGGACATGTCTGGGCTTGTGTTTTCCAGGCACATGGACTGAGGATATAAAATAGGGGACAGTGGCACCATGCTTTTGCCTTTCTCCTCCCCCACCTTTGCTGGAAGCAACAAGGACGCCGAGAAGACAAATTACTTCAACAGAGGAGACTAGTCCCAGGTTTAAGAGAGAGAAACCAGTGTATTATGAGCTGTAACATCCAGTGGGGGTAAGAAAATACTAAATACTGCCTAAATAAGTTTTAAGATTTAGACTGTGAGCTTACCTTTTATTTTCTTTGGTAACTATCTTTGACCTTTTATGCCTATCACTTATAATCACTTAAAATCTATCTTTCTATAGTTAATAAATCTGTTTTATACTTTACCTAAAACAGTGTGTTTTGCTTGAAATACTTGGGAAATCTCAGCTCAGTTTGCAAAGGCTGGTGCATGTCCTGTCCACATTGAGGGAGGGGCAGACTGGGTAATGAACTTGTCAGGCTTCTGACCAGGGCAGGACAGTACAACTCTGGAGTACAAGGCTAGGGAGCCGGAGAAATCAGCTGGTACCTTTCTCTGGGTAATTCATGAGTGGCTGTGGGGGCATTCATGCAATATAGCTAGGTGTGCAGCTCCACATGCTGTTGTGCTAAGTGATCACAGTGTCTGGAGGGGTTTGCTGCTTGTCACTAGCAAAGTATTGTGAGACACAGCCCAGGTTGGAGAGTTAAGGGGGCACAGTAGTATCCCAGTTCCAGGTTGACCCCCAGGATCTGTGTTCCCTCTAAGCTGTACGGCCGCCCAGGAGTGAATCAAGTGCCATGTACTTGATTAGCAGAGCTCAGCAGCATGTGTTCAGGTGCCCCTCCCCCCGCTGCTCTGCAGCCACACTGCTCTACCTTTCCCATCCTGCAACCCCATGATGCAACAGGAAAATGTTTCAGGCCCCCTTTCCCATTGTTTTGGGATTCCCCTCCCATCGAGGTATCAAGAGAGACTGGTGCTGAGCCCTGGCAGAGACTCCATTGCTAGTGGAGTGCTGGCCCGCGCCAAAAAACAAAGGAAATGTTGAGTGTGTTTTTAATGCTGAAGTTTGTCATTTTCCTGTCGAATCCCATATGGATGGGTTCCAATAAAGATGTGTAAATTTCCTATGATGTAGGGAAGCGTTGTGCTACCCTGCCTTTATCTTCAATTGGTATTTTTTCTGATCAGACCCTTCACTTCTAGGCTTTTTGTTTCCCTTTTAATTTAACATGAGGTTGAGCTGCATGATGACAATTTCATAGAGCAGGAACCTTCCGCAGAGAGTCCATTAAAATGTAATGGCAAAATTTACGAACATTACATTACAGCCCTAAACACCAAGCATTCAATTTCCAGCATGAACAAATTGCCACAAAAGCATGTCAGAACAATTCTCCAGTGACAGCCTTTGCCTCCAGCAAGAGGAGACTTCGTGTCACCCGGATGAGCAGAATGACACACTCCTTTGTAGTGAGAATGTTTCTGTCTGAAAGCAATAGGCCTGGGATTGGAAGTACACTTTCCTGGGCTTCTGCTACACAGCCTCTGCTTTGCAGAGATGCTGCGCTCCAGCTGCCATCCTTCTGCACACTGACTACATGGCAAATTCTTCAGAGCCTGTCAGCTCTGGTCCTTAGCTGACCTGAAGCAACTGTTGTACATCACAGGGAATTCCCTCACCCATCTGGCCAGATCCCATGTGATGAACACATTGTGGCAGTGTTCCGATAGAGTTTTGTACCTTCATGTGACAGGAAAGATAACGGGATGGGGAGGCCAAGTCCACAACCCTACAGCTGGCTGTGGGGAACTCAAGAGTGACGGAGGCAGTGTGGACTAGTGGATAGCGCACTGCCATGAGGCTTGGGAAAGTTGGGTTCTGAGCCTGCTGTGACCCTAATAGCCCTTTAGTGCTAGCTGGCAAAGGGTTCATTACTGTGTCATCAACTCCTATCAGGCCTGGCAAACTTACTACACCCCATGGTATTTATCCAAATAGTGCCTTGTAAGGTATCAAATGAAAGCTGGTGACATATGTGTCATTAATATTATTGTGACATGTACATACTGACACCCGGCAAGGAGTTGTGGATACACACTGAAATGATGTTTCAAAGTCTGTAGCAAGGCAGAGCTGACAAACAGGTTTTTGGCCAGATGAAGCATAACTATGCCCCTATCCCTGTCTCTGATGTCAATTATGCATTGGAAAGCCAACACAAGGGAAGCCCCACCTACATGTGAAGTCAGCAGAAAAAATAGGTTGGTGGGCAGATATGAAACCAACAGGGGGAAGCACAGTGGGGAACAAGTAATTGGGGAGAAGAGTTGTCATGGTGTCTGGAGTAGCTCACCCCCCTGAGTGCCGACCTCAGGGCAGACTGTCAAAAGCAGGGCAGACAACCCAAACTGGTGGCGTGTTCTAGAATTAGATTTCACCATCTTAGTACCCAATGTGAACTCTTAGATCACTATACCAGTCTTACCATGGAGTCACAGACAGTCCTCTTAGACCCTCCAGTCTCTCTTGCCACCCAGACAAGCTGAACTTAGCGATAAATGGTCGCTTACACCAAAAAACAAAACAACCACATTCATGTTGCTTCCAGTCCCAAGAGATCAGTAACTGATCCCAGATCAGTTGGTACCCTAGAACTTACAGCAAAGACAACACCTGTAGCCAGCCCTGTAATAAACCATCTAAAGGTTTATTAACTATGAACCAGAAATAAGCATTATTGACAGGTTAAAGCAAGTGAACATATACACAAATGAGTTGCAATCTAAATCCTAAGAGTGACAGAGTTGTGGTGATCTGTCAATTCAAAGTGTCTTTCAGGATGGACCCAGGATCTCTGGCTTCAGTTTGGTGTCTCTGGCTTTGTGAGAATTCAAACAGCAAAGAGATGGAAAATGTTCCTTGGTCTTTGTTTTATTTTCTTCATTCAGCCTCCAAATCCCTAGGAGGACCCTTCCTTGCAGGTAGCATTTCCAAGGTGTGGACAGGGCCATTAACTAATCCTTTGAGTTGCGATGTTCCTTGATGAGCCATCTGATTCCAATAGTTCTTCTGGACAGGTGGGAGGAAACTCAGATGAGTGACAAGTTTAGAGCAAACTTTTTCAAAGTTTGAAAGCAAAATTTACATATTTCCTTATAGCCTGGGATACAGACATTACAAATAAGATTAATACATGCAGCAACTTACAAAACATTCTCTAGTCTAAACACAAATTATATTCTTATAGGACTAATACCTGATTTGAGCAACACTAACACATAATTGAACTGGTCTGATCAACAGCTGTGAGTGTGTTAGTTCTTAGCTAATACTTGCAGCCTTGGCAAGAGCTGGCACCTGGCCTGGCGCTTCAAAGGTTTCCTGGACTATAAGAGGAAAGCAAAAGGACCTCTTTTATCCATCACCGAGGGAGCAAGGACAGGCTTTTTGTCTCCATGAACACTGGATCCCCAACCATGTAGGTTGGTGATGCCAGAAAATTGCTTTAGGTGAGAAACAATGTTAGACAAGGATTTTAGCCCATTAAAGGTAAATTTAGACATTTTGAGGCATTTTGTACTTTGTTTTAGATGTACTAGATCACAGTGCTGTGTTGTTCTAAAGGGACTGATCCTGAATTGGGCCAGCCAAGCTGTGTGTACTCTGTCCCTTCAGGAGCAGCTTACCTGGGGATTTCTGTGAGGGCCAGTGCCAGGGGCTGGATACTATAGTGGGGAGGCTCTGGGGACTCAGGGGTTATGTGTGCCTGTTACTAGCCTGAGCTGAGAGCACAAGGTCTGCACAGGCCTGGAAGGCAGGGCTGGTGTTGCCAGAGGTGGTGGTTTCAGGGAGCTGAGCTGTGGCAGGCACACACAAGACTGCTCCATGCTAAGGACAGAAGGTGGTGAGGTGCCTCAAAACCCTGGGAACCCTGGAGAGTGTCACACCTGCTCTTTTAAAATGGACACTGGACACGATAACCCAGGAGGTCCCTGTGACGGGTTTCCCCCAGGGTGCCACCTGGAACTGGGGTACCACTAAGCTCCTATGACTCACCAGCCTGGGCTCCCTCCCACACTGTGTTTCTGTGACAAGCTGCAGAAATGCTCCCGGTCCTACGCTTTCACCAGCATTCACACAGGTGGAGACATACCCAGCTGCAGTTACATGCAGGCTCTCTGACCAGCCACTGCATGAGCCAACAATGTCACATGAATCCCCAGCTTCCCAGCCTAGGACCCCAGAACTGTACCATCCTGCCCCGGCCCAAACCCCAACCAGTATGAATTTATTAGCCAGGTTGCCTCCCCCTCAATGTGAAGAGGAAATGCAACAGCCTTTGCCCCTTGAGCTAAGATTTCCCTACACTTCATTCAAACACACTGATTTAGATAAAGCAAAAACAAGTTTATTAACTACAAAAAAGAGATTTTAAGCAATTATAAGTGATAGAAAATGGATCAAACCAGATTACCTAGTAAATAAACAAAAACGCAAACTAAGTTTAACATACTAGAAGGATAGGATTTGAATTAACAATCTCTCACTCTGACTGATGATACAAGCAGTCTTGCAGATTCTCAGGGTACAAGTTGCACTTGCTTTTCAACTTGGGATCCCCAGGTTTTCATACACAGCCTAGAAATCCCTTTAGCCTGGGCCCAGCACTTCCCCCAGTTCAGGCTTTGTTCCTCTGTGTAGAAGGTTCGTGCCGTGGCTCGACCCTCCTGGGCAGGAGGGGAGCCACACCGACTCACTACCAGTGGGACAAGCAAACAGTTAGTTCAGGGCTCAGGCCCTCAGGTGCAGGGGCTGAGCAACAAACAGTTAGGGGGCTCAGGCCCTTTGGTGCAGGGGCTGAGCAACAATATAGTGGTCAGGCTAGGCCCAAGGCCCTATACCTGAGCGTTGGGTGAGGGGGAAGCCTGCCACCCGTGAGTAGGGTGGTGGTGGGGGACGCAGGCCCACCCATTCCACTGCGTCCCAGCCCGGGGCCCTAGCAGCGGCTGCTGCTGCTGCGAGTCAGTGGGGTATCCTGACTGAAACACATTGACATCGGCTCGTACGTGTCTGCAGCCTGACCAGGGCTGGCTACCCCCAGGCTACTTCCCGGTTCCCCCTCAGGGCCTACCTCGTCCGTGGCACTGGTCCCAGTCCAGTCCATCAGCATGGGTTCTTCCCGGCCGGGGCTTGGTGGCAGGTCCGGCAGCTCCTCGGGGAAGTCTGGTGTGGACTCAGGCGGCTCCTCCGGGTAACAGCAGGGGCAGAAGGGCCCTGGTGGCGTCTCGCCTTCTGGGTTGGTGTGGGGGAGTTCCAACGGCTCCTCCCAATGACGGGATCGGACGGGCTCCGGTGGTTCCTCCTCGTAGTGGGCTCGGGGCAGCTCCAGCTAGTTAGGGCCACGGCCTCGGTGGTCTCCCGGCCGCAAGCTTCCCGCCGCACGTCTGCTCCCCTGTGGTGGCTGGGGCCGCACTGAGCTCTGGCGGCCGGCTTTTATACTTCCTGTCCCACCCCTTGACTTCCGGGGAGCGGGAACAGGTGGCGGAGGCTCCGCCCACTTGGGTGTCTGTAAGGGCACTCCCTCTGCTGGGCAGGAGGGGAGCCACAGCGAGTCACTATACTCGGGTTTTTCCAGGAGTCCTCTTGTCTGGGGAGTGAAGAACAACAGATGATGTCACTCCCTGCCTTATATAGCTTTAGCATATGGCGGGAACCCTTTTGTCCCAAACTGAATTTGTGGAAAAACATTGACATCCCAAGATGGAGTCCAGGATCATGTGGCCTGGTCACATGCCCTTGCATACCTTGCTGAGTCATAGCAGCCATTCCTTACAGGCTGTCTGGAGTGTTCTCCGGAGGGCTCACCTGTGGGGGATACATTTCTCCTAAGGGCTATTATTTTTCCTAACAGCCCATTACCTTGAATAGGCCCTTCACAGCCGGCTATCTAGACTGGAAGCATTTTGCCTAGTGGGTGTCGGCCAGGTGTAAGTACATTTGAAATACAGATATATAGTCAATATTCATAACTTCGGATACAAAAATGAAACATGCATACAAATAGGATAATCCTATTCAGCAAATCATAACTTTTCCAATGACACCTTACATGGCCCGTCTTGTACAAAACACATCATAATTATGCCAAGACCATATCATAATAATATCATGGTGAAGAATATGGGGCAATGTCACAGTCCCTTCCAGTCCTACATCCTAGACATATATCAGTAAGCACTGAATTTCCAGTGGCAACCATGGCATGGGGTAGCGGGGGAGAGGTGTCAATATTGTTACAACTAACTGGGACTAGAAGGCTGTGCCATATAAGGAGCAACATTTAAAATGGAGAGTCAAAATTTCTTTTCTTTTTTTTTTTAAATGCAAGTGATCAAAACACTTTAATTTTGTAGCCGTAAATTTGTAATTTTTCAGAATTTTTCATTTTTGGTCTGACCTGAAACAAATTTGTTGTTTGACTTTTCCAGATTGTCAGTGAATCAAAAAATCCATTATTTGTCCAGCTCTAACTATAGATCCAGTACTAGATGTGCAAAGGAGAGGCTAATGTGGATGAACAAGGCTATGTAGGAAGCAATCCAGAAGCCAGAACCTGTTTTGAATTAGGACAGCTTTGTACCACTCTGCTAATGTCAAACTGCCCTAATGCTGGCTACCTGGCTCTCTCAGGACCACCTCTGCCTACAGCAAATGGGTGGAATTTGGTAGGAAGCAGTAGTTTCCCCAGTCTGGCTGCAAACTTGTGGGGACATCATTGCCAAGTGGTTACCATGTTGGTCTCTTAGAAATTTGGTCCTGAGCCTGGCTCTTGATGTAGAAAATAACTTTAATCTAATCTGTGTCCACCCTGCCACTCTGCTCAGAAGTAAACATCGTTCCTCACTAATAGGAAGTCAAAAACATCTCTTGCCTCCCAATGATGCTCTTTGTTTGCGTTTTCTTGTGGGCAAAGTGATTAAACTGCTAAATCATGGCGGCTTTTCTCATAAAAAAGACAAAGCGCCTTTGGATCCCGACATCGTTTCACGAGCTGCAGAAAGCCTTGTGTACACAGGGATGATTAGATCTATCTTGGTTTTATCGCTGCACCTCCTACTCCTACAGGCTGCCGAGCAGGGTGTATTTACTGTCTCCTGGGCTAATAGCTTCCTGTGTTACTCATAACTTAAACACCAAGAGAGCGATAAGAGATCGGGTTTGGTGTGTTTTGTTTAAGAAGAAATGAGCATTAATAAATATCTCATTACCAGAAAGTGTTATATTGACAGTACAGAGCCTTCTCCAGGTCCACAGCTGGAGCGCTAATTATCGCCACAGTTAATAGAACACCATGGAAATCCTGAATGGGGATTTATTTCCAATAAATACAGGAATGGATAGCAGTTAGTGGCTATTGCAGGTGATGATCAGATAGGTGGAGTAAAGTGCTGTAGCCTTTGCTCTGCACAATGACTATACAGAAATGACTATTAGTGAGAATTTGCCAACCACAGCATAAGCTGCATTTCATGGCTATCAAGCATCGTATTTGGTTGCTAGGAGCAATGACCTCTCTGTTAAGTCACTGCCCATTGTATGTTCTGCAGTGACTGCCTCAAGTAGCTTTTCTTGGACAGAGATGTCCACTTCTGAGGCTTTCTTCTACTCTCCCATTTTGGAGGGGCAGCCTTTTGGGGAGGACTGGGGTACAGCCTTATCTATAGTTAAGGGTTACTTTAACCAGTTACCCACCCCAAGGTGAGGGTTTACACCTAGTTTAGTCTGTGAGAGTTCAGCCCCCAAGATCAACTACAGTAGAGAGGTTATCAATAGAAGGGGGACCCCATGGTGCACAACAGAGACTACACAGTGCTCTTTCTGTAATAATTACTTCTATAAACCAACCAAACAATACGCACACTGCAATCTGGTAGAGGAGAGAGACCAATTCAGAATGCATAATATTTGCATTACTCACACCACACCTTGCAGAAAAACCCAAAATTTCATATGGGTGTCTCCCCTCCCCCGACCAAGGCACACAGGCCACGTTACAGCTTTTATAACGTATTAAGCTAAAGCCCACTGGGGTTCATACATATTTATGAAAGTTTTAACCCCTTTTCCTTATCTGAACATCCACTCCCCACTACTTCTGAGGTGCCCCATTTCTCATAGGCTAACTCATTAGTTCCCCTTATAGCTCATTAACATTTATGTCACTTTATCACCACAGTAACAGGCGGACCTTAAGGAAGTCTCTAATATTTCATCCGGGCTACCAACAGTCATCTTGTGGTGTCTGCTGATCTCTGGTAGACAATATTATGCAAACTCAGCAGTTATTTTCAAAACATCAGCATATCACAGATATAGACACAAGCTCAGCAGGTTTATTATTAATTTACTTATGCAAATTTATCCTAAAGCCTAATTTGGCTAAGCTAAATATTTTACAGGCCTGAGGCCTTGTAGGCCCTGTGTTACATTCATTAATATTTATATTTCCCCTCTCTATACCTGATACCTTTTAGCCTTGGCTACAGGGGACTGTTAATGACAGAAAAATATTTGTCACTCCTGGAACTGGGCAAACAACATGTTCTCCTGGAAAGTGCTGATGGCTGCCATCAAGCACGTTTTTGATCTCTAGACAATTGCAGGCCTGGTCAAAGCCCATGGGTGTGCTAAGCAGTCTTCTTTCAGGCTAAATGGAAGGAACAATTAAGGCCTTTTATGTATTGTGATATCTAGAAACAATAGAAGCCACCACCCAAGGCAATGGGCTGCATGGCAAGGACTGATCAGAAGCTAAAGTGTGTGGGCTTAGGGTTCCCTGACTGCAAATGTGGGTGCTAAGGGATTGTTTGGAAAGCTGTGTGTGAGAAGCAGAAAGCCAACAGATAGGGAGAGAAGCAGTCATTAGTGTGAACCTGAGAAGGAGCCGAGAGCCGAGAGCCGAGAGTCACTGACTGGAGAAGAAGGCTTGGAACTGACTGGAGAAGAAGGCTTGGAAATTGGGATAAAGGAACTGTCTGATGTTGTTTGTCTCAACCGTGTTCAGGGAAAAGGAACTTTGTGTCCTTTCTTTGTAAATAAACTGTATTGCACCGAAGAACGACCTGACTCATAATCTGTTTCTCCTCCTAATGGAAACAATCTGGCAAGGTCTCAGATATTTGCTAATAGCCTGGGCCAAAGGGGCAGCAAATACAATAAATTTGATGTGGATATTTGTTACAATCTGTAATACAACTCACTCTATGTTGATTGTGTTCCCCTCCCAAAAATATTCCAAAAAATATGGTAGTTGGCAGCAAGGCTCACTGGAAAAATCAAACATTAAATAAGGATTGGAAAATATCTGCATGAAGTGAAATTCAGATTGATCCTCATGAGTGTTCCATTGTAAATCTGACTCTCAAGTGATGCCTGTTCCATCGGGGTACAGACGTATACCATGTGACTAGCACGTTCAATCAAAGCTGCTCACGTTTTGAAGGGAGAATATCAAATACAACAAACTGATCATGAATAAGCTACTGACTGAGTGTCAGTGTCAGGATTGGTTTGATGGATGATGCCAAATAACAGATGCATTTCAGAGAATCACTGTCTGCTCTTTGGCAACTTGCAACCAGAAGAAGCGGCAAATAAACTCAGTAGTACTAAGTCTTGCGATATTTTGTGTTTTACTAAAAGCTTCAGCTGCTGGAGTCAAACATTTACATGTGAATCTCAGCTATCATTTAAAAACTAAAAGTCTGTTTCTAGCCCTCAGGATTGTGGAGAAAAGCCCGAAAACATGAAGCAAGTGAAATCTTAAGAATCAGAAACTTAGAAGGCAAATAAAAAAACTCCCAATTTGTATTATTGTTAAAAAAAACCTCATGATTTCTAAACTAATTTTATGATTTTGGGGCCTGACTCCTGATATTTCAACATGTGGAGTTGTCCATATTGTAAATTATTTGTTACAAATGATTCTCAGGACCAGCCGCCACTTCCTGTTGGCCGGGAATGGCAAACTGCAGTCACTGGGAGCTGCGGGTGGCCATGCCTGCGGACGGTAAATGTAAACAAACTGTCTTGCAGATCGCCAGCGGATTACCCTGACAGGCTGTGTGCGGCCCGTAGGCCGCAGGTTGTCCACCACTGCTTTAGAGTGCACTGAGATCACATTTTGAAGTTTTTCCCACAGCCACGAGGACTAGAAACTTACTTTTTCTTTAAGAATGAAGGCTGAAATCATCACATTTCCACTTGACTCCAGGAGCTGGGGCTTTAAGGGAAACAAAAATTGTCATGAGACTCATGACCAAATCATGAGAGTTGGCAACACTGGTATCTGGATGGTCGACTCATCATTTTGCATTAAACCCATGAACTTGTCTAATGTCAAAGTCTACCTGATGATCTCTTATTTTAATAATTTCCCCTTGAACTTCTCCATCTCCACAGCTTTGTGCTGTTGGTGTGGGATGGACTGGAATTTCTGCTGAGGGAAACTAGCCAGGTAACAGGAACCTCTAGATGCTCATATGCTGGGCTCATTAAAAGCACCTCAGTATGACAGACACTAAACCTACCTCCCATGGTATAATCTGGAGAGCTGCTGAAGCAGACTGATGTCCATTGGAGAGCTTGACTAATGGCACTCCCTGAGGGAGGGGTGCCTTTCTTTGAGAGGATCCATTTAGACACAGGTACTGGAGAGTATTAGTAATAAGATCCATTCATGAGTGAATCAGCCAGAAGGAGTGCTTGATGTGAATTGTTGGAAAGAGTCCCATAGCGAAGGAGGTATAAGGGGGGAATGCCCCTCCCAGAAATTTGTTTGCCCCTGTAGAAATAAGATGCATTCCAGTTTCCTCCCCCTAGTTTCTTAGTCTGAGTTGAATGATTGCAAACCTAAGGCCACAGAGTAGTAGTCACAATTCCAGTAGCTGGAGGGGGCTGGGTGGCACATTACCATGTGTCAACTAAGTGAAGTGTGGTGACCGCATTACGTTGCTGTTATAATAAAAAAATGTGTAACCCTGGCAAGAAAGTGTCTGCAGATAGGGACTCTGCAGAGAGATTTATGAAGTGGGGACACAAGGTTCAATGCGGGAGGTTCTGTGACCAGATCCTGCCTATTTGTTTGGAGGGAAAAGAAGGGGAGCGGAGAGGAGAGAGTTCCTTGTGGAGCGCACAAGAGAGTGTGGATGGACTGACTGGAACTGGAAAGCTCCTTTAGAGCTCAGAAGAAACCTTAGATGGACTGTGCAGGGACTGTGCCGCACCTGCAGACAGAGTCCAAGGGAACTTCTGGATTGACCGGGTTGTGAGCACCATCTCACCAGAGACTGTGGATTGTCCAGCCCTGTGTCTAATGAGCCACTTCACCGTGAAGCTAACTACTTACGCTAAACGATCTATTCCATCTTGTATTTAGCTATGGCACTCGGAGTACCTTTCCAGACCTGAAGAAGGGCTCTGCGTAGCTTGAAAGCTTGTCTCTCTCACCAACAGAAGTTGGTCCAATAAAAGATATTACTTCCCCTACTTTGTCTCTCTATTTTGGAAAAATGCACTTTCTCAAGGCAAAGCTTAATCAAACATTAAACTGCTTACACTACTTGAAGGCAATGGCTGATTGGGTGGCAGCAAGGAAAAGAGAAGCTACAGATAGTTTTTTGCTATTTCCACATTTCTGTGACAATCAGGGTCCAGACATCCCAAGGGGGAGAACATGTGGACTGAACCCCAAAGAATATGTAGTTGAGTGAACTCTTTGTATACAATAGTATTGTGTATAAATAAATATATGTCAAGTAAGATCTCTTATGAAAGCTTGTAATGTTCTGAGCCTGATGGCCACTATAACATATGTATACAAACTATGGTTATGAATTTATGTACTTGTATATATAAAACTGCTCATAATTTGTGCTGCAACATTCAGCTCCATCTCAGAGAGGTGATGGTGAAGCAATCAGGCAGGGAGGGGCTGGCTCTCTAGCTAGACCAGACTAGTTCCAAGCACAATCCCGGAAAAGACAATGGTGGACCATTAAAATTAATGGGAAAACACCAAAACAATCTGAAACTGAAAAGAAACCCTTTTCATGAGAGACTAAGGAGGACATTTCCCCCCATCCTGAATAATCATGAGTCACCATGCCAAAAGAAGAGAAAAAAATCTTTTAAAAATAGGTTCTTATCACCTATAAACTTTAAGGCCTGATCTACACTACAGAGGTGGGTCGACGTAAGGCCAGTAGCCAGGCTCCCAGCAGGGAGCTTCTCACTGAGCTGAGAGTCTGGGCTCTTGGCTCCACCTACTTCTCCTCTTAGGTCGATACAAGCGCTCCTGGTGAGGATGCGTACCACCGACAGAAGGAGGGTAGTATGGACATGAAAAAACGCAATAATTATTGCAGAGCCTGCATGTCGACTTAACTTAAGTCAACTTAAGTTTGTAGTGAGACGTGCCCTAAATCCTCTATCCTGAGGAAAGCTCAATAACTTGATGTGGTAGATCCAGCATACATTTTTTTTGCTAATTTTATGATTTCAGCTTATTAATTTGCTCAACAACATTAATGAATTATGAATTTCAGTTATGTTAGCATGACTTCCTTTTTCAGGTGTCACAATTTCTGCTTTTGTGTCATCCTTACAAATTGAAAAACACCAATACTACTTAAAAACCTTGGTGAAAGTGATCACAGCAAACTGGATAAATGAGTTGGCTCTGAGAAGAGATCAAGGTATCATAAACTTCAAGGAAATGGATTTTACTCTAAAAAATTCATCAGGAATTGTCATCAACCTATTTAAGTTTATTGCAGGCCAAGAGCCAAAATTCAAGGATTCTCTGAAAGCCATTCTGAAAAAAGCAAAGCACTTCTCTGCTGAATTTCAGAATGAAATAATTGATATTATAAATTTAGGTTGGCACATCTTATGTTAGGCCAACTTACAGCCACCACTGTAATTACTGCAGTGGTTCATGTCCACACTGCCCTTCATATATTGGTGGTGCATGTCTTCACCAAGAGAGCTTGCATTGACTTAAGAGGGGCAGTGTGGGGGGCTGAGAGCCAGGGGTCTCAGCTCCGCATGCAGCTGTGTGCCAATAACCCGGCTCCCCGCTCCCTGCCCTCTCAGCTCCCTGCTCCCTGCTGGGAACAGGAGAGCCACACCGGGCTTCTCAGCGCCCTGCCAGGAACAGGGCAGCTGACTCCGGGTGCGGAGCTCCCTGCTGAGCGCAGCTGTGCTTCCCACTCTGGGGAGCCCAGGCAGCAGCCTGAGCCCGGAGTCTGAGTGACAGCCCAGCTTGGAGTGAGACTGAGCAGCAGTGAAATTGACAAGCATGATAACCATAGATGTAAGTAACCCAGTGTCTACAGGGACACTGCATTGCCCTAACTACACAGACATAAGCCCTATGCCTCTCGTGGAGGTGGAGTTATGATGTCGGTGTAGTAGGGCACTTATATCAGTGGGAGCAAGGCTGTAAGGTGTACAGTGACATAATTAGGTCAACGTAAGGTGCCTTATGTTGACCTAACGCTGTGGTGTAGACCAGGCCTCATAGAAACAAGGTGGACTGGCCACCTGAAAACCTTGGAAATAATCCTCAAGAATTTGGAATAATTCAGAGTATTCTGTCTAATATTGTGAATGGGTCTGGCGATCTGTTCATTGAAGCAAGAGGGCTGTTGGAAGTTACAGAATTATCCAAATTCTTGTTCTTAGCTGAGGTTATGAGAACGATTTTGAAAGTGTTTGCTCCTGTGAACAATTACCTTCAAAAGGAACTAATGCACCTTGCTAACTGAACTGAATTCATTTCTGTTGCCTGAATTTCAGCAAAAGAGAAAGACGCTTGAAGCTTTTTTTTCATCTCAGCACTTTGCTTTGAAAGATGCATGTGATGATACGTCAACTTTAAGATGTGCCACCAAAAGAGCCAAGTTATTGCCCCAAAATTTCAAGATTCCATAGTCAAGATCACCGACCTGGATTCCAAAGTGAAAAGGAGCATCAGTGGCCCAGACGTATCAAGAACCGATTGATGAAACCAGTGGTCAATTGCATAGAAGTTTTTTCTGAGAACTCCAAGTTATACAAAAGCTTGTCAGAGATCTAGTCCACAAGCTCTCCAGACTTCTTGAAATTGGAATAACTGTGTGCTTTGATGGACTTGCTTGGATTAAATATGAAGAAGGTGAAAGTCGAAATGGGTGTATTTACACCACTGATAGATAAGAGGAATTGCAAAGAATATGAAGAAGTTCTAGGTACTGTGAAGGAATTAAGGGACGCTTTCCCATGTATTTCTGAAATGTCTATAGTGGTCTTGTTGTTTGGAGCATCAGCTGCAGCTTGTGAGAATGCCTTTTCTTGTTTGAAAATGATTTTATCACACCAAAGTATGAGCATGGCCCGTGAAAGAAGGAGAACCCTAATTCTCCTGTAATATGAAAGTGATTTGATGACAAATTGATAAAACTGGCTTTGTGGAAAAATTCAGATGCCGTTATCCAAGAAGACTTCAACTTTTGTTTCAGGGGCAGTCTTTTAATTACACAGCATGTTAAGATTATATTTTTATATTTCTGAATCTTTGAAGTTTTTTGAAAGCTTGAATATTTGTTATGCTGAACAATCACATTAATATGTATCTTATGTTTTCGTAGTTCATAAAAATAAAAGTTTCTGACTGAGATTGTGTTCTTCACTAAGTACGTGAACTTTTGAAAGCACGTGCATCTGCCTTGCCTGTCATGCCATTTGCCTGCCCCCAGTGTCAGTGCCCTAGCAACAGGGCTGCTTGGTATGGAGTAGAGAACAATCTGAAAGGAACCTGGCCCATAATTGTAAGCACCATGCTCGGTTTTTACAGCTCCTCCTCTGTTCTCTTTTCATTCCTTGTTGTGGCCGATCCCCCTAAAGCTAGTTTCAGCTCATACATTTCCGTGCTGCATTATTTGCAAGAGTAACTAGAGATATTGTATCACTCATTTTGGGGAGCCTGCTTTTCACAGGGTGGAAGTGCTGCATTTTCTGAACATCAGTCCCTTTTAAGGCATCTCAGGATGGTTTCTCTAACATGGTTTCCTGTCTCTGACAATGGCCAGTCACAGATGCTTCTAAGAAAGGTGTAAGAACACCCTAATGAGCATTTCTATCCAAAGGCAAAGTATCTTCCTAAACCACATCACTTAGTGATTGCCTTATGTCCTGAAGTCTTATACATCACCCAAACTTTCCCCCCAGTCCTTACTGCTGTCAATCTAGATGCCCCCATTATCCATCTATTAAGTTTCTAAATTCTTGGCCTCAGTAATATCTTGTGGCAATGAGTTCCACAGGCTAATTTTGACAAAAATATTTTCTTTGCTTAGCTTTAAATTTGGTGCCTTTCAATTATTGGGAAATGTCCTTTGTACCTCTAATTATGAGAAAGGATGAATAGCTGTGCTCAAATTTCCTTGTCAATTCCATTAATTATTTTTGATAGCTCTATTGTGTCCTCTTTTATTTATCTCTGGAGTAAACAGTCCTGGTATTTTCACTCTCTCCTTATCCAGATTTCTAATCATTTTTGCTACCCCTCTCTGAACCCTTCTTTTTCTGCTACTACAATATTTCTCTCCCTCACAGGGCTGTTGTGAGCATGTTTGGGGTACGTGCATATTATTATTATTACTGAGCACTGTGTGCTGGAGATGTGGTTGTAAAACAACCATCTTGATAACCTCTGTCCAGTCTCCCTACCACAAAACCCTGTCATGTACCACTTTTTGGACAGATGGCCACTGTGTGTCTCTGGTAGCAGGGATTACATCATCTTACATGTTCTCATAGCACCTAGCACAATGGGGCCACAATTTGTATTGAAGCCTCTAGGTAGAAATGAAATACAAATTGTTACAAATGATATAATTCATTTCTTGTAACTTCTCACCCTCTCCCTAACAACACAGGGTCTCGGAAGTTCATGAACCAATCAAACCATCTAAGTTCCCTTGTGTAACTGACAAAATAACAGGAAATGTACCTATGGGCAAGACTGGATGCCAACTAATTTCTGATTGTGATGATAACATGTATTGTGCATGTCCCTTTGTCATGGAAACAGGTTTCTATAAGGCCTGAAACAGTGTCAATATTCCGCAGCTATTTCCTGTCTGAATTCAATTTATAGTTTCAACTTTCTTCTTGGTTTAGCTGCTAAAACTCTGCTACAGACAAATGTCAGAGAGGGGCTTTACATATGATTTCCCCAGGGCTTTTCCAGAATGCATGCTGCGGTTTCACCCTCTGAAGGAGGGCGCATCTGAGCTCAGAGATACATTAGGGGCCAGATGTTCAAAGAGTCTAGGACCGCGCACCATAGTGTAGCTAGGCCTGCTGCCTCTCATGCACCCTTCATGGCCTAAGGTCACAATATAGGCAGCCTGCCTCATTTTCCCCTCTTGGACAGCTCAAAAAATGCTTTTGTCCATTTCCATCCTGTCTCAGGTTGAACTTTATTAAATTAACAGACATTCAAAATAAAGCTTTCAAGCCCAACCAAAAAGCCCCCACAAAACAAAGACTTCTCTTCCTCCTTCTGCCTGAGGCCTTTTCTCCTTTGGCAGGCCTCTCCCAGGCCTTCCTGCCTGGACTCGGTCCTGAGTCTGCTAGAACCTGCTCCCTTCTAGCAGTCTGTAATCCCTGAGCATACCCCCCTTCATTGTGGCCTCCTGCTCCTCCTTGTAGGGCAGTCCCCTGATCTTTCCCAGTGTGGCTCATACTGTGATCAGGGTTGGTTAGCCCCAGCCTTCCAGCCCTTAAGAGGCGAGGCACCCTGTTACACCCAACAAATGCATTACTGTGTGTGAAAATCAGGGGTGCACTCTGTCACCGTTCAGGGAAACGGCACCTGTATTTCCCTTCAGTGGTCCAAGCAAGGGCACCCACTCCCAGCTCCTTGTCCATCGCCTCTCTTGGATGGACACCTGAGTCTCTCTCCCTTCTGATAGGCATATCTTCAGGATGAGCAGTTCCCTGCCTTCATTATGTTATTCCCAGCAAAGGACAGTCTGCCTAAGCAGGCCTGCTTCATTTTTCTCTTCAGAGACAGTGCACAGTGCAATTGCCCCAGTTACCACTGGTATTTCTAAGCAAGCACATTTTATTCTTATGGTAACAGCACTACAGAGAAAACATATTAAAAAGAAGAAAAGAACCTAGACATGGGCTAATAAGGTTACCAGAGATCACGCGCCCCCCCACCCCCCGCCATCTCCACAAGGGCTTAGGTCGGTGTCAGTCTTTCCAACCCTTCCCTAAGGATTGGGACCCCCTTGGACAGAAGGCCATGTCCATTTGCTGGGTCAGAGTGAAGGCCCTGAGTCAATTCACCACCCAGTTATTTATCCCAAAGTCTTTTGTCTGCTGATCTCTAGAGAACCCAGTCTGAACCTTTGAAGAGACTGTGAATAGGTAATTGGCCAGACAATGGGTCCACTCCCCAGGTTGAAACTGCAAAGGGCTGATAACCATTAGCATACCCCCTCCTCCTAGAGATGTTACATACAATCTCACACTAGCCATAAACATGTGCATTTTTAATACAAGGCCAAAAGCATTACATTTAATTCAATAAGGTTTATCCAGGATATTGTATATCTGTCACACAGCCCTTCCAAAAGCTGTTTCCCCATGCAACTCCATGGCATTTCTGCAATCTACATTTACAGCTGGAATATAGCCTCTCTACACAAGAGTTTGGCCAAAAAGAATTGGATGGCTTTGATCTTTTTAGAGATGGAATGGGTGTTCCAGGGCCAGCAAGAGAAGGGGAGAAGGGAAGTAGGGAAGAAAGGGACAGGCATGAGGTTAGGAAAGATCGCATGAGAGGAGTGGAGGTTGTAGTGAGGCCCTGTGTGGGAGGTTGAGAGGGTGGAGGCAGGGTTGGGGCCAATGTCACCAGAGGTGACAAGAAGAATCCGGATATGGGACTTCGATTTGTGCTGATGGGAGGAGGGGGAGATTGGATTGGGGGGGGGGAAGAGGAGTAGGTACAGGGGGTGGGAACTGTAGTGAGGTGAGGGTAACAGGAAGGGGAGCTTTGAGCCAATGGATGGAAAGAAAGGATGGAGAGAGAATTAATGCTATGATCCAGAAGAGGGATATGGCAAGAGCCACAGTTGAGAGGTAGATGGACAAAAAACCCTCCAGACAAAAGAAAAATGAAACACCCTCAGAGGGTCAGCAGGTCTGGTTCCAGCCTGGCTCGGAGTCTGAGCTGGCTGGGAAGAGCCCCCTGTAACAGAAAGAGCTGCGCAGTTGCAGTCCCTATTGGAGGTGGGAGGAGGGAGGGCAGGCTGTGATGTAGCGGTGCCAGTGACTCCTGGGCCTGGTGTTGAAATCTTGCTGTCTGGGAAGGGTCCCTCTCAATCTGATTATGTTTTATTATGACATTGCAATAAATATAATATAATAGTCAAAGCATTTGGATTGGAGTACTGTACGGGTAGTATCTTAGTGCCCTCACAGCCCACTGGCTGGCCAACCTTTCTGTCCTGGATATTCGTACTGGAAATGTTGGAGAGGAGGATGCAGTTGTTCATGGCCGTGGAACTGTGGGGAAAGGACATTGCCCAGGGCCCACTGTAAGGCATCGGGCTGTAAAATACACTCCTGCATGAAATCGGGGCTGTGCAAAACAGGCTTATTGCAGAGAATTCACTTAATCTCTTGAGGGTGACCAGACAATTTGCTCTGGAGATGACTTTTTTTGTAAGCTGTGTGAGGGGCTCTGCCAGTCAGGTGAACTTTGGCACAAACCATCTGTAATATTTGGCTAGGCTCAAGAAGGTCTGTACCTGATTCCTGGTGCTTAGGATGGGTGTGATGGCCAATGCTTCCATCTTATCGACTAGGGATTGTACCCTGCTGTTCTCTACCATAAACCCTAAGTACTTAGTCTCCTGCCTTCCCACCATGCACTTTCTTGGGTTCACCATCAGATTGGCCTCTCATCATGACTGCAGGGCTGCAGCCAGGTGCCGATGATGGGTAGCCTAATTTCGATTGTAGATTATATCATCTATATAAGCTGTTGTGCTGATGATGACAGCATAACACCTGGTCCATCAACCTCTAGAAGGTGGCCGGGACCACAAGTAACCCAAATGGTATTGTGACAAAGAGGAGCAGGCCTACAAGTATAGCAAAGGCTGTTTTGTTGTGGGAATCAGGGCAAAGGTGAATCATGGAGTGGCCTGCCAACGGAGTGTTATGGCAGAGACGAAGCACTTCTAGTCATGGCCACCTTGATAGAAGGTATATGTGCCTATTGAGATAGGCGATCTCATCCCGTGGGGAACATTACATCTTGGTTCTGGATGTTGTTTGTCAGACTGTTCAATGACCTCCTGTGCTAATGAATTGCTCTGCAAAGTGGACTGGATTAGATCAAGCAGGTCTTGGTATGTTGTGGCACTGAGGAAGTTGTGAGGTTTTAGGAGATAGGGCAGTTCTTGGCTAGGTTCCTCACCCTTTTGGTAGTATTCCCCCTTTCAGGATCAGGCATCAGCTTCCCATTCCTGGTTCCTGGGTGATAGGTGGTGACAAAGTCAAACCAAGAGAAGAAGAACACCCATCTGAGCTGTCTTTGGTTCAAGGCTTGAGATTTCCCCAGATATTCATGGTTCTTATGGTCCGAAAAGACTTGCACTAGCTAGGTGTCGGGCTCCCTCGAGGTGATGGTGCCACTCTTTGAAGGCTGATTGAATTGCACGTAGTTCCTTATCCAATATTTCATAATTCTGTTCATCAGCTTCCACTATGAATGCCTAGGCTCAATCTGGGTGTGCTAGAATGGGGGCAGTAGTGAGTTGTTTGAAAGCATGGTGAGTTTTGGGTGTCCAAACAAACTTGGCGGCCTTGCGGATGAGGTTGGTCATAGGAGCTATTTGCCCTGAAAAGCCTGGAATGAATCATTGGTAAAAGTTTGCAAAGCCCAGGAAGCACTGTAACTCCTGGTGGGACTTGGGCACGGTCCAGCTACAGATGGTTTCCACCTTCTGGGGGTGCATCCTAATACCCTCTGAAGAGAGGATGTAACCTAAGAATTCGGTAGAGGACTGGTCAAAGGTGCATTTTTACAACTTTGTGAATAGGCCATGGGTTATCTTTTGTGAAATCTCTCTCTGTTGAGGTAATTTAATCATTTTCCAAATTTATTTCCACTATTTTTGTCATTACATTGATATGTGATAAAAGGAAAATGTCAATGTTTTTAATACAGGTCTCTCTGCCCCCAGCAATCCATCTACCCACCCGATTCTGCTGGAGATCCCCTCTCTTCCTGCCCTTATCTCCTGAAAGGTCTCCTCTGTCTCAGGCCTTTACTGCTCCCATTACACTCTGTGCCGCACCCCTAGCTTTTGCCAGTATCTCCCCTTCCTCTCGCCCGTGCTCCTCCCAACTTCCTATCCCCTGACTCCCCAGTTCTGTGAGGTGAAATCAGGTACACCCTGGGGGCAGCACGCAACCCCACAGGGCCTCCCCTTGCCTCCCCTATCCCTGAGGAAAGGACCCATCATGATCTAGTTACTGGGTATGTTGGGAGGTATGGTCTCTGTCTCACTCCTGAATACTCCCCAAATACCCTTTGCCCACTTTTGTGACTTCTTCCAGGAGCCCTTCTGTCCCCATTCCTGACTCTTCCCATGATCCCCTCTGCCTGACCCCTGGCAGCTCCCAGGAGCCTTTCTGTCTCCACCCCTTTCTTTTCAACATCTTCTCTGTCCTCCCTCCCTAACTCATCTGATGATCCCCTCTGCCCCACCCCTGAATCCTTTCAATATGCCTTTGTCTCCCCAATTTCTCTGAGTTCCCTTCTGCCCCCACCTCTGACACCTGTAGATGCCCTTTACCTCCACACCAGATTCCTCCCATGAGCCCCTCTGCCCCCATCCCTGACTCCACCAAGAACATCTCTGCCCTGACTCCTGACTCTCCCAAAATCCCCTCTGCCTCCCCCCCTGATTCCTTCCAAGACCAACTCTGCCCCCATTTCTCTTCCTCCCAACATCCCCTGCACCCCTCACTCCTCCTAAGGCCACCCCTGCTTCCACTCTGGGGGCATTTCAGATGACCAATGTTGTGCCAGTATTTTAGAAGGGTAAGCAAGATGACCTGGGTAACTATAGGCCTGTCAGCCAGACATCATTCCCAAGCAAAATCATGGACTGGCTGATACGGGACTCGATTCATTAAGATTTAAAAGAGGGTAAAGTAACGAATGCCGAGCAACATGGGTTTATGGAAAATAGATCCTGTTGAACTGACTTGATACCTTTTTGATGTGATTACAAGTTTGGCTGATAAAGGGAATAGTGTTAATGTAATATTTCTGCAAGATGTTTGACTTGGGACTGCATGCCATTTTAATTAAGAAACTAGAAGAATACGACATTAACATGGCACACATTAAATGGATGAAAACCTGACTAACTGACAGATCTCAAAAAGTAATTGTAAATGGAGAATCATCATCAAGGGGGTGTGTTTCCAGTGGGGTCGTGCAGAGATCAGTTCTTGGCCTCACTATATTTAACATTTTTATCAATGACCTGGAAGAAAACATAATATCATTATGAATAAAGTTTGCAAATGACACAAAGATTTGGGGAGTGGTAAATAATGAAGAAGACAGATCACTGATACAGAGTGGTCTGGATCACTTGGTAAACTGAATGCAAGCCAAGCTCCTGGCCCCTGGTCCCTTGGCCTGCTCTTGAGGATTGGGCCAAAAGAAATCTGATGAGGTTGAACAAGGACAACCTTGTTGGGGGGCAGGGATGGCTCAGTGGTTTGAGCATTGGCCTGCTAAACCCAGGTTGTCAGTTCAATCCTTGAGGGGGCCATTTAGGGATCTGGGGCAAAAATCTGTCTGGGGATTGGTCCTGCTTTGAGCAGGGGGTTGGACTAGATGACCTCCTGAGGTCCTTTCCATCTATGATTCTATGACAAGTGCAGAGTTCTGCACTTCGGAAGGAAGAATCCCACGCACAACTACAGGCTGGGGACAGACTGACTGACTGGCTAAGCAGCAGTTCTGCAGAAAAGGACCTGGGGATTACAGTAGAGGAGAAGCTGGATATGAGTCAGCAGTGTGTCCTTGTTGCCAAGAAGGCCAATGGCATATTGGGCTTGTAGCGGGGTGGTCACCCGCTCCTGCCTGAGGAGGGTTACAGCCAGCGCTGTGGAAGTAAAGACCTGGGCTGATTGGGGGAAGCAGCTGCAGCTGGGCCACACCCCAATCAGAGCCCAGCTGGCCCTATAAAGACTTGAGCCAGGAGCAAAGAGACACTTACTCTCTGCATTCAGAGAGAGAAGGGCCTGGCTGCAGGGAGTTTGAGACAGTGTACCTGAGTCGAGTAGGGCTGGGGAAAGGCAGAGAAGCTGGGGAGCTCCAGCCTGGAAAGCCCCAGGCTGTGGCCTAGCGTTGGGCCAACAGGTTATGGGGGTTGCAGTGGGCAGCCCAGGGTTAGGCAAAGGCAGCAGGTCCAATCCCAACCTTGCCTGTAATGAGTGGCTGATACTGCAGTCTGCCCCAGGGGGCGGGGCTAGATGGTGACTGGCAGTAGCCTTACACTGAGGTGAGGTGGGGTTAGTGGGTAGGGGTTCCCCTGGGAGGGGAGACCCAGAGTGTGTGGGTACTGCCAGGGGGCAGCACCCACCTAGCAAGGGGCACCAGGGTCCAGGGAGGGACACGGGGCCACCAGGGTCCAGGGAGGGACACGGGGCCAGTGACAAGGCAGACCACTGGCCTGCAGAGGGTGCTCTGGGCTGGAAATTGAGCTAATTCCCTGAGAGACCAGCAGGAGGCGCCGCAGGGGTGAGTCTGACCCCTTACAGGCTGTATTACAGGGGTCAGCAATGTTCAGCACGCGGCTCGCCAGGGTAAGCACCCTGGCGGGCTGGGCCAGTTTTATTTACCTGCTGACTCGGCAGGTTTGGCCGATCGCAGCCCCCACTGGCTGCGGTTTGCCGTCCCGGGCCAATGGGGGTGGTGAGAAGCCGTGGCCAGCACATCGCTCGCCCGCGCCGCTTCTCGCCACCCCCATTGGCCCGGGATGGCGAACCGCGGCCAATGGGGGCCGCGATCAGCTGAACCTGCCATGTCAGCAGGTAAATAATAATCATTTTTGTTCCCCAGGTGCTTACCCTGGCGAGCCGCGTGCTGAACGTTGCCGACCCCTGCTGTATTAGTAGGAGCATTGCCAGCAGATGGAGGGAAGTGATTATTCCCCTCTATTTGGCACTGGTAAGGCCACACCTGGAGTATTGTCCAGTTTTGGTCTCCTCACTACAGAAGGGATGTGGACAAATTGGAGAGAGTCTAGCAGAAGGGAACAAAAATTATTAGGGGGCCGGGGCACATGACTTACGAGGAGAGGCTGAGGGAACTGGGGTTATTTAGTTTGCAGAAGAGAAGACTGAGGAGGGATTTGATAGCCTTCAGTTACACTGGTCTACAATTTTTGAGACGTCGTCTGCTTCAGAGCTAAAATGTGCTATTTATTATGTATTTTGATGTGCTGAATTCAAATATGACAATTAAAACAACTGATTGGCTACTGTTTCTAAGATATTTAAGCTTTTACATTTTATATCTACGTATATTGTGTAGATAGTAGAGTTTTAATCATAAATTGTAAACCTAGGTCTTTTCATGTGTTTATGGTTGCTTTACATGATAATATTTCACCTGTCCTGTTTATGTAACACTTTAAAAATCAGCAAAAGGGTTATAAATAAAATGTATTATGAAACAAAAGGCAAAAAACTATTATGTACATAGTTTAGTCCTATTCAGTGTCTACTCGGCGCTTCTTGGCTTGTCTCTTGTATTCATTAAATGGAGCATCTCTTGTCACTGTCCAGCAACAGTCTGCAAGCATTGATGGGCTCCATTTGCCCCGATAGCGTTTCTCCATTGTTGCAATGTCCTGGTGAAATCGCTCATCGTGCTCGTTGCTCACTGCTCCGCAGTTCGGTTGGAAAAAAATCTAGATGAGAGTGCAAAAAATGTATCTTTAGTGACACGTTGCAACCAAGGCTTTTGTATGCCTTGAGGAGGTTTTCCACCAACAACCTGTAGTTGTCTGCTTTGTTGTTTCCGAGAAAATTTATTGCCACTAACTGGAAGGCTTTCCATGCCGTCTTTTCCTTGCCACGCGGTGCATGGTGAAATGCAGCATCTCGAAGAAGTTCACGAATCTGAGGACCAACAAAGACACCTTCCTTTATCTTAGCTTCACTTAACCTTGGAAATTTTCCACAGAGGTACTTGAAAGTTGCTTGTGTTTTGTCAATGGCCTTGACAAAGTTCTTCATCAGACCCAGCTTGATGTGTAAGGCTGGTAACAAAATCTTCCTTGATTCAACAAGTGGTGGATGCTGAACACTTTTCCTCCCAGGCTCCAATGACTATCGGAGTGGCCAACCTTTCTTGATGTAGTGGGAATCTCTTGCATGACTATCCCATTCGCAGAGAAAACAGCAGTACTTTGTGTATCCAGTCTGCAGACCAAGCAAGAGAGCAACAAACTTCAAATCGCCACAAAGCTGCCACTGATTTTGGTCATAGTTTATGCACCTCAAAAGTTGTTTCATGTTGTCATAGGTTTCCTTCATATGGACTGCATGACCAACTGGAATTGATGGCAAAACATTGCCATTATGCAGTAAAACAGCTTTAAGACCCGTCTTCGATGAATCAGTGAACAGTCTCCACTCATCTAGATTGTGAACGATGTTGAGGGCTGCCATCACACCATCGATGTTGTTGCAGGCTACAAGATCACCTTCCATGAGGAAGAATGGGACAAGATCCTTTTGACGGTCACGGAACATGGAAACCCTAACATCACCTGCCAGGAGATTCCACTGCTGTAGTCTGGAGCCCAACAGCTCTGCCTTACTCTTGGGTAGTTCCAAATCCCTGACAAGGTCATTCAGTTCACCTTGTGTTATGAGGTGTGGTTCAGAGGAGGAGGATGGGAGAAAATGTGGGTCCTGTGACATTGATGGTTCAGGACCAGAAGTTTCATCCTCATCCTCTTCCTCGTCTGACTCAAGTGAGAATGATTCTGGTGCATCAGGAACTGGCAGTCCTTCTCCGTGGGGTACTGGGCGTATAGCTGATGGAATGTTTGGATAATGCACAGTCCACTTTTTTTTCTTTGACACACCTTTCCCAACTGGAGGCACCATGCAGAAGTAACAATTGCTGGTATGATCTGTTGGCTCTCTCCAAATCATTGGCACTGCAAAAGGCATAGATTTCCTTTTCCTGTTCAACCACTGGCAAAGATTTGTTGCACAAGTGTTGCAGCATATGTGTGGGGCCCACCTCTTGTCCTGATCTCCAATTTTGCAGCCAAAATAAAAGTGATAGGCTTTCTTAACCATAGTGGTTATACTGCGCTTTTGTGATGCAAAAGTCACTTAACTTCTGCTACGTTTGTGGTGATCTGCACTGTTCACACAAGTACGAGGCATTTCTGCTCACTTTGGCTAAACAGAAATGTGTCCCTTTGCAAAATCAAACACTGACAAATAAGAGAGCACGACACTGTATGATTTCTAGAGCTGATATAGGGCAATTAGTTCAGCAGAGTGATGTAAGCTTTGTTATGATTGCATCATCCATGACTTCTAGGAATAACATGATGCAATTCATATCATGTATGATGCAATACCAGCTTCAGATTGCATCATTCATTGTTTTGCCTAAAGAGCAAGTACTGTCCAAACCCAGTCATAGATTTATTCATAGATCCAGTCAAAGATGTATTTTAGTCATTTCTGGTTTAAATTGAGATCCCTTCCCTTTATAACTCACTTATCCTCCGCCATTCCCAAGTCAAGGGTCATATAGCATATCTTGAAAACTAGAGCCAATCAACAATTTTAAGCATCATTTTCGTTCTCAGTGACCCAGAATTAGTAAAGTTTGACTACATTTATTTCAGAAGCATTTTGGCTGTAGAGCAGTGTTACCTGAAAGGGGGTTCCAAAGAGGATGGAGATAGGCTGTTCTCAGGTGGCAGATGACAGAACAAGGAGCAATGGTCTCAAGTTGCAGTGGGGGAGGTCTAGGTTGGATATTAGGAAACACTATTTCACTAGGAGGGTGGTGAAGCACTGGAATGGGTTACCTAAGGAGGTGGTGGAATCTCCATCCTTAGAGGCTTTTAAAGCTTGGCTTGACAAAGCCTTGGCTGGGATGGTTTAGTTGGGGTTGGTCCTGCTTTGAGCAGGGGGTTGGACTAGATGTGCTCCTGAGGTCTCTTCCAACCCTAATCTTCTATGATTCTATGATACTAGCCCCTAGGCCAGGCTGCCCATGCCCTGGCCCTGCCACCTTGGCTCCTCCTATGATCCTCTCTGCCCTCCTGTCCCTGCCTGTACCACAATACCCTCTACTCTGACTCTTCCCATGATTCCCTTTGCCCCCAACTTCTTCAAAGATCTCCTTTGACTCTCCCTCTGACTGCATCCAAAGTTCTCTCTGTGAGCTCCCCCTGACTGCTCTGAAGATCTTCTCTTGCTCTCCTCCTCTAATCCCCTGCATGGGGTCTGCCCTCTGCCCTCCATTACTCTTCTCCCTGGGGATCAGGGCCGGCTCTGGCTTTTTGGCTGCCCCAAGCGCAAAAAAAAACCAAAAAAACCTGCGATGTAGCCGGAGCGCGGTTGCAGGGGGACCAGCTGGGGAGGGAGCGGGTGGGAGAGAGAGAGAAGGGGGTGGCCAGGGCTACAGCAGGGGCGCTGCCATGCGGCCCCTCCCGCTGCACTGCTGCCTGCCGCGAGGGCTCCGCTCCGGTCGGCGGGGAGGGAAGGAAGAGGACTGCCCTGCAGGGCGGCTCTGGTTCTCCGTGCCGCCGCCCCCTACAGTGCGGCCAGAGCAGAACAACAACAGCAACAAAAAATGGCCGTGCCGCCCTAGGATTGGGCAGAATGCCGCCTCGAACAATCTGCCGCCCCAAGCACCAGCTTGCTCAGCTGGTGCCTGGAGCCGGTCTTGCTGGGGATGCTGACTTTTGTTCCCCTATATCATTCTGCTCCCTGGCACACAGTCTGGAGGTGGAAACCACCTCTCAGATCATCTCCCCAGTTCCCTGGGATCAGGGCTGGCTCTAGCTTTTTTGCCGCCCCAATCCCCCCCCCCCCCCAAAAAAAAAAAAGGCAGCCGCAGGGAGCACGTGGAGGGCGGTCAAGGCGGCTCGCAGGGGGGTGAAGGGTGGTGCCTTGCAGCCGGGCGAGAGGCACTCCCCTCTCCGGCCTTGGGGTGCCTCTCCCGGCCGGACAGATGGAGCCCCCAGGGGCCGCAGGAGGTGCTGGCTCAGCCGCTCCTTTAAAGGCGGCTCGGCTGGGCCGGGCTCAGAACCGCACGGGAGGCGGAGGCCGGTGCAGGTAGCAGGGAGTGGCACGTCCCGGGGAGCCCGGCGGCACGGTGAGTGGCGGGGATCGCTAGTTCCTGCCCCCCGGGCTGGGGTCTATGCCCCTGCAGGGCTGGGCTGGGACTGGTGGAGTGCGGGGAGCCGGCCGGGGGCTCCGGAGCTGCGGACCTGGCTGCCAAAGCGCGCCAAAAAAACAAAAAAAAACAAAAAACACGGCAAGGCAGCCGGAATGCCGCCCCTTACAATGTGCCGCCCCAGGCACGTGCTTTCTCATCTGGAGCCGGCCCTGCCTGGGATGGTCAGTGGACCAGGAGCTCCAAGGTGGAGGAAAGGCTGGGCATTCCACCTCCGAGCCTCATGCTGGGAGCCAGCCACGAGCAGTAGCAGGGTGAGCAGAGAATGGAACATTGTTTCCTCAGTGCCATCCCTGCCTCATGAAGCAGAAGCACCCAGGAGACAAAGTAAAAAGGCCAGGGAGGAACATGGTCTTAGCCCAACCACTTGCTGACAGCTGTAGAACGGATGTTCCCATTGGGTGACTGAGTACCTCATCTGGAGGGAACTGGGAAGATGGAGGGAGGAGGCTGGCCCCCAGGAAAGGCGTGGGGGGATGGCTCTGAGGCAGTAAGTGAAATACCAGTTTCCACATGTTACCCCCTTTGGCGTGAGTGGTTAGACAATATTCAGAGGCTTGAAGGCTGTTTCTGTTAGGAAGAGAAATTGACAATGGAGTCAGGTGTTTCTTTGATGCAATCCTGTTTATTTACAATGAATGTACAAAGTCCTGTTTCTCTGAACACAGTAGGAATCAAACAGGAGGAGATAATTTCTTTTCTCATAGTTCCTTGCCTCTATCCAGTCAGGCCCAAAGCTCTCTTTCTTAACTTTTTTTTTTCTTCAGGGTCATGATAGAAGTACCTCTCTGGCTGTATCTGGGGCTTCCTATGCTGCCTTCTCTGTGGTGTTTTCTGTGTGTGTACACACACACACACACACACACCTTTCCCTCAAACAATACCCAGCCCCCTGCATCTGCATTCAGACCCCAGGCAAAACCCCTTCAGACCACATGGCTCAGCTCCAACTCCAGTCTTGCATGTGGCCTGTGTTTTGGGTGGTGGTTTCTATTGTTTCAGCTATATATTCCATAAAAGAGTCAAACTGCTTTTTACCTTTTCCATCAGTTTGTTGGTGTGCCCATCAGCTTCAATGAGATTTCACCCAGCCTAACACACTTTGTCTCAGCTCTGCCCATCATTTCAATGTTGAAGCTCTGTGTGAGCCATTCCAAACGGAAAGCAAAGAAATAATTTGCAGGTTACCAATTATACAATCAACTATTTACATATTCACATGCCTTTGGGTTCAATTTCAGATTAGCAGTTTTACGATCATCACAAACCATTTGTAAATTGAACAGGAACTGATATAAGGTTTCAGCATGCACCAGGATATCATCTAGGTATAACAAACAGCCGGAGAAGGTCACGCCATTAGCCTCTCAAACATGACTGGTGCACTGCATAAGCTGAAAGCTGCGCTTTAAATTGCCAGATGCCTTATCCTGCTATGAAAGCAGATTGAACCTACTTCGGCATCCAGGGTAATGGATAAGAATCCTTTAAAATTACTTCATTAAGTTATCTATAGCTCACACAGGATCTGGTGCTGCCACCAATTTGTTAACAAGACCTATGGGTGAGGGCCTTGGGCTGGTTGAAGGCTAAATTATGCCTTCCTGCTGCGTATCCTCAATGGGCAATAAGGCCTCTTCCCTCTTTGCTATTGGGAAAGGTTGAAGTGGCTGGTTAATGAGCCACTGTCCCCCAGTATCATATTGGCTTGTTTGTCTTTTAAACTATGAGCTCCTTGTGGCAGGGCTCAGATCTTTCTCTGTGTTTGTACGGCAACAGATGATACGGGTCTCTGGGCGCTATGTGACACTGCCAACTAGTGTGATTTTTACTGTACATCTTGCAATATTTGGTATCTTTCTTAAAGCCCCAGATCTGGGAATCCTGTGATTATATTGGAATCTGGTTTTATTTTTGAAAAAAGTAAGTTTCTAGCTCTTATGATTGCAAAAGGATGCTTGAAGTGACCTGACTGCAGCTGAAAGGCTCAGAAACCAGAAGGCAAATAAACCAGAGGCCATCATTTATTATTGTTTTAAATCCCCTGGCTTTTAAACCAAACTCGTGATTTTTGAGTCTGACTCATGATTTTTGAACACTTGGGATTGGTGATAAGGCAAAGAGTTCATCATCATCCCCTGGAGCCCAGCTCAAGACAAGTAAGGATAAGAGGCTTTTCATCTGATGGAGTGTACCCAGAAAGACCAGACAGGGAACAGAGGTGCAGCTAGCCTTTGTGGGGAAATAGAGCAGGGCGCCCTTCCTTTTAATAGCCAGAGCTGTGAATCTGAAGGCCCCAAAATAAACCCTCCAACAGAGATCTGTTATGCTAACTACCCTTACACAAAGCAGTACAGGCCAGGGCCCAGGCCAGGGCCTGAACTAGACTAGACTGCACAATTCCCTGCCAAACTCGGTCAAGGGTCATGACCAGAGGAGGGGGGGGGGCAAGGAGGGAAAGAATAGAAGAAAAGCCCCAGCAGCAGCACTAATGAATTATGTTCATGACTAATGAAATATAATAACCACTTGTGTGAAGCAATAGGTAACTTTAGCTAAATGCAATTTCTTGACTCATGCAGCTTCTCGTTTGGGTGATCTGTGACCCACTCCGTGATTCCAGCTATCTGCAAAAATAGCCAATCATAGATCCTCTTCAGGCGTCCCATGGAAACCCCCCTCCAATCTTTAACCAAAAGACCCCGGAAAATAACATGTGTCTTGAGAAATGTACCCAAACTGGTGCCAAGTACCACCCCTGGGGAAAACCACCAAGCGCTCCTCTACCCAAATAAACACCCACTTCTCGGAAATTAATGAGGAAGGTACTAGGAGGGGAAGGGGGAGGGGGGACTGACCCCAACCCTAATTTCTTAACTCTCGGTTTAAGGGAGGGACTGACCCCAACCCTAGTTTCTTAACTTGTGGTTTTGGGGGGGGGGGGGGGGGGGGCTGACTCCAACCCCAGTTTCTTAACTCATGACGTATTGTTTGTACTTTGCTTGTGGTTTAATTAAATAAAAACCCGCCTGTGAGCGGCCCTCGGGGTGTCAGTCTTCGGACTGCACCCCAGTGCACTGGTATGTATGTCAATAAACTGGCCTCAGGCTTGAGTCTTTGAACTAAAATCATTGCGTGGGTGTCTTTGACCACAACACCTTGTAGCCAGGACAGGACCCCTAAACAGCAGGACTCTAATGCATGTGCCAAAACCACCACAGTTCACTATCGCTCATGGTCTCCCATCGATTTGATCACACTGCTTTGGGTAGGAGAATCTGGATGGAGCCTTAGCTCAGCAGTTCACCCCAAGTAACAGTTCAGGCTCTTTTATTTAGTAGTTGGTTTTCCAAAGAAAAATACTTCAGGGCTGTGTGTGCTGGGGGACTCTGCAGAAATAGATCCATTGTGATTCAGGGCATGCCCCATACTCTCTTCTAAAGAAGAGAAAGTTAGTTTTGATTTGTATTTCTGATGCTCAAGCTCTTGGTTTATTTAGGAAAGTGTGATTATTTTTTTTCCCATTTGATATGTAATTTGGCATATAAGTGAAAGGCCTAAAGAGGAGAGGAGTCATTCACCATAGCAACATGAAAAGAAAGAGAAGCTTTGTCATTGAAATAATGTGTTCTCTCCATGGGTTTGATTGCATTTTATCATACAAACAACAAGACAAATAAAATCTGACTTTCATCTTTGACACCTTATATGCTAATATAGATTTACATTCAGGAAACTAAACTGATGGTGATTCTAGGGCAGGTGCTAATGCCAACAAATTTGCCTTTTGCAAAAGGAATCAGGGTTGGTTACATAAAATATTTTCTTGGATTTGAAACATACACATGCAAGCCTCTAGCTAGCAATTAAAACTATAGGATGTGAAATTCACCGCCATAGTTGATTAATAAGGGTGATTACTAGATATACTGATATTCAGACAGATTTAATGTGCTGAGTTTGAAAACAATCATTTACATTGCTAGCTTGTGGTATGTATCATCTCTTTCAGTGCACGTTTCGTTTGGAGAGATATTGGTGCTGACCTCTATAAGATACTCCAGGCAGGAAAACGCTGTGTCATTCCTTCCTCATGGAAAGCTCCCAAAGTGAGAGATTGAGGCCAACATGGTAGAGGCAAGAGGGAGGGACATATTTGCCAAAGCACTTTCAATAAAACCAGGATCAAATGTCTGAGGAAGGCTGCTGCGTTGGTTCCTGCCCCTAGATACACAGGAATAGATGCCATGGAAACCCCTTGGATAGATAGACAGCACTGGAGTCAGTTTTTCATAAAGACCTTTGGGATCCCTGAAATTTGAAAGGGGCTGGAGAAAGAACTCCCGTGCTTCATGGTTGCAGCTGCCATTTTAACTGCTGCTTGCTCATAAAGGCAGGAGGAGCCCGCTTTGGAATGCAATGGGCCCTGTGGCCAGGGGGTGATGGCCAAGTAAATAGGACTGGAGTTTGCTGGTTATTATTGAAACACAGTTAATTCAGAGCTCATGAAAGGTGTGGGATTGACACCTCTGGGGCCTGAAATCATCCCTAGAAAGCAGGTAGAGCATGGACTGTGGCAGAGCCAATGTTCCTCATGCTGACCCCGTCTCTATTTCAGCAAGATACTGAAGCATGTGCCTAAATTTAAGCATCTGAATAGTCTCATTGGCTTCTGTGAGACTGCTTATATAGAATCATAGAAATGCAGGACTGGGAGGGATCTTGATAGGCCATTTAGTCCAGTCCCCTACACAGAGGCAGGGCTAAGTATTAACTAGATCATCCCTGGCTGGTGTATGTCTAACTTGTTCTTAAAAACCTCCAATGAAGGAGATTTCACAACCTCCCTAGGCAATTTGTTCCAGTGCTTAACCCCCCAATAGGGAGTTTTTCCTAATGTCCAACCTAAATCTCCCTTGCTGCAATATAAGCCTGTTGCTTCTTGTCCTGTCCTCGGTTGATAAGGAGAACAATTTATCACCCTCCTCTTTATAACAACCTTTTATGTTCTTGAAGACTGTTATCATGTCTCCCCTCAGTCTTCTGTTCGCCAGACTAAACAAAACCATTTTTTTCAATCTTCCCTCATAGGTCATGTTTTCTAGACTTTTAATCATTTTTGTTGCTCTCCTCTGGACTTTCTCCAATTGGTCCACATCTTTCCCAAAATGCAGTGCCCATAACTGGGCAAAATACTCCAGTTGAGGCCGTATTAGCACAGAGTAGAGTGGAAGAATTACTTCTCATGTCTTACTTACAACACTCCTGCTAATACATCCCAGAATGATGTTCCCTTTTTTGCAATAGTATTACATTGTTGATTCATATTTAGTTTGTGATCCACTATAACCCCCAGATCCTTTTCTGCAGTACTCCTTCCTAGGCAGCCATTTCCCATTTTGCATTTATGCAATTGATTATTCCTTCCTCAAAGCAATACTATGCATTTGTCCTTATTGAATTTCATCTTATTTATTTCAGACCATTTCTCCAGTTTGTCAAGATCATTTTGAATTCTGATCATGTCCTCCAAAGTTCTTGCAAACCCCTTCCTCCTTGGTATCTTCTGCAAACGTTATAAGTGTTCTCTCTATGCCATTATCCAAATCATTTCAATATCTTCATAACAGAACTGGACCCATGACAAATCCCTGTAGGACCCCACTCAATATGCCCTTCCAGCTTGATTGTGAACCATTGATAACTACTCGCTGAGTACGGTTTTCCAGCCAGTTGCACTCCCACCTGATATTAGGTTCTCCTAGGCTATAATTTCTCTAGTTTGTTTATGGGAAGGTCATGTGAGACAATATTAAAAACCTTACTAAAGTTGAGATATATCACATCTACTACTTCCCCCATCCACAAGGCTTGCTACCCTGCCAAAGAAGGATATTAGGTTGGGTTGACATGATTTGTTCTTGACAAATCCATGTTGACTATTACTTATCACCGTATTTTCTTCCAGGTGCTTACAAATTGTTTATTTACTTCATTATCTTTCCAGGTTCCGAAGTTAAGCTGACTGGTCTATAAATCCCTGGCTGTCCTCATTCCCCTTTTTATATCTAAGCACTATATCTGCCCTTCTCCAGTCCTCTAGGATCTCTGACTTTCTCCACGAGTTCTCAAAGATAACTGCGAATGGCTCAGAGATCTCTTCAGCCAGTTCCTTAAGTAGTCTAGGATGTATTTCATCAGGCCATACCAACTTGAAGACATCTGTCTTGTTTAAGTAATTCTTAACTTGTTTTTTCCCTATTTTAGTCTCAGAGCCTACCCCACTTAGACGGATGATCACTGTTAGTTTGCCAAACACCGCTAACTGTTTTGGTGAAAACTGAAACAAACAATCAAGCATTTAACACTTCAGCCATTGCTGTGTTTTCTGTTGTCTTTACATCCTCATTGAGTAATGGGCCTACCCTGTCCTTGGTCTTCCTCTTGTTTCTAAGGGCATGTCTTCACTACCGGCCGGATCGGTGGGTAGCAATCGATCTATTGGGAATTGACTTATTGCGTCTAGTGAAGACGTGATAAAATCGATCCCCGATGGCTCTGCCGTCGACTCCTGAAATCCACCGCAGCAAGAGGCGGAAGCGGAGTCGACGGCGGCGCGGCAGCGGTCGACTCGCCGCCGTCCTCACAGCCAGGTAAGTCGACCTAAAATAAGCAACTTCAGCTACGCTATTCACGTAGCTGAAGTTGCGTATCTTAGATCGACCACCCCCCCACCCCCATTGTGTAGACCTAGCCTAAGATATTTGTAAAATGCCCTTTATTCTCTAGCTAGTTTAATCTGATTTTGTGCCTTGGCCTTTCTAACTTTGTCCCTACATTCTTGTGTTGCTTTTTTATACACATCTTTAATAGTTTGACCTAGTTTGCACCAGTGGTGTAGCTAGGACAGGAAAACTGGGTGGGCCCTGGCTTTCAGATGGGCAGGCAATGATGGGTATGGGGGGAGGGGGCCAGGTGGGATGGGGGGCCCTGGTTAGGGGGGGCAGGAAGGATTGCGGGCGCAGGAGGGATCTGGTGCCGTGGGGACGGGGACAGGAGGGATGGGATGCCCACTTTCCCCCCATCTCCTCCATCTGGCCCTTACCGCTCAGCAGGCACCTGAAGATCAGGCTGCCCAGGGCACACAGACTGTGGGGTGTGCCCATGGGGTGGAGGGGGGCCCTGCTGGGGATCGAGCTCCGTCCACCCCTCCCGACTCCGGCTCGGTGTCTGTCAGCCTGGCCACGTTTGGTGCATCCCTCTCCTGCCAGCACCACGTACTCCTGCCTTGATCTCCAGCCCCAGCACTAGCCCTGCCCAGACCCGCCCCCATGAGGCACACCCCCTGCAGAGCTAATTTTGGGGCTGGAGACCGGGGCAGCAGCATGTGGCGCCGGCAGGAAAGGGACGCAGCTGGGCTGATGGACACTGAGCCAGGGTCGGGAGTCCCAGCCTGTGGATTCAGGGGGCTCTGGCCCTGATTTGGGTGGGCTTGGATGCTAAGTGGTTGGGCTGCGGCCCACTCATATCTACACCCCTGGTTTCCACTCTTTGTATGACTCTCTTTTGAGTTTCAGGCCATTGAAAATCTCCTGGTTAAGCCATACTGCCTATCTTTCCTGTGCATTGTGATAGTTTGCTCTAGTGCCCCAGTAATGTCTCTTTTAAAAAACTGCCAACTCTCCTCAACTTTTTTTCCCCTTAGATTTGCTTCCCATGGGATCTTAACCACCAATTCTCTGAGTTTTCTAACATCTGCCTTCTTGAATTCCATTGTCTTTATTCTGCTGTTTTCCCTCCTACCATTCCTTAGAATCATGAACTCTGTCATTTCATGATCATTTCCCCCAAGCTGCCTTCCACCTGCAAATTCTCAACCAGTTCCTCCCTGTTTGTCAGGATCAAATCTAGAACAGCCTCTCCGCTAGTCGTTTCCTCCACCTTCTGTAATAAAAAGTTGTCTCCTATGAGTTCCAAAAGCTTGTTGAATAATTACACTGCTCTACAGCCAAAATGCTTCTGAAATAAATGTAGCCAAACTTTACTAATTCTGGGTCACTGAGAAAGAAAATGATGCTTAAAATTGTTGATTGGCTCTAGTTTTCAAGATATGCTATTGGGTCGGTATATACGACCCTTGACTTGAGAATGGCGGAGGATAAGTGAGTTATAAAGGGAAGGGATCTCAATTTAAACCAGAAATGACTAAAATACATCTTTGACTGGATCTATGAATAAATCTATGACTGGGTTTGGACAGTACTTGCTTTTTAGGCAAAACAATGAATGATGCAATCTGAAGCTGGTATTGCATCATACATGATATGAATTGCATCATGTTATTCATAGAAGTCATGGATGATGCAATCATAACAAAGCTTACATCACTCTGCTGAACAAATTGCCCTATATCAGCTCTAGAAATCATACAGTGTCGTGCTCTCTTATTTGTCAGTGTTTGATTTTGCAAAGGAACACATTTCTGTTTAGCCAAAGTGAGCAGAGAGGCCTCATACTTGTGTGAACAGTGCAGATAACTTCTGCTATGTTTGTGGTGAAGTGACTTTTGCATCACAAAAGCGCAGTATAACCACTATGGTTAAGAAAGCCTATCACCTTTATTTTGGCTGCAAAATTGGAGATCAGGACAAGAGGTGGACCTCACACATATGCTGCAACACTTGTGCAACAAATCTTTGCCAGTGGTTGAACAGGAAAAGGAAATCTATGCCTTTTGCAGTGCCAATGATTTGGAGAGAGCCAACAGATCATACCAGCAATTGTTTCTTCTGCATGGTGCCTCCAGTTGGGAAAGGTGTGTCAAAGAAAAAAAAGTGGACTGTGCATTATCCAAACATTCCATCAGCTATACACCCAGTACCCCACGGAGAAGGATTGCCAGTTCCTGATGCACCAGAATCATTCTCACTTGAGTCAGACGAGGAAGAAGAAGAGGATGAAACTTCTGGTCCTGAACCATCAGTGTCACAGGACCCACATTTTCTCCCATCCTCCTCCTCTGAACCACACCTCATAACACAAGGTGAACTGAATGACCTTGTCAGGGATTTGGAACTACCCAAGAGTAAGGCAGAGCTGTTGGACTCTAGACTACAGCAGTGGAATCTCCTGGCAGGTGATGTTAGGGTTTCCATGTTCCGTGACCGTCAAAAGGATCTTGTCCCATTCTTCTTCATGGAAGGTGATCTTGTAGCCTGCAACAACATCGATGGTGTGATGGCAGCCCTCAACATCGTTCACGATCCAGATGAGTGGAGACTGTTCATTGATTCATCGAAGACGAGTCTTAAAGCTGTTTTACTGCATAATGGCAATGTTTTGCCATCAATTCCAGTTGGTCATGCAGTCCATATGAAGGAAACCTATGACAACATGAAACAACTTTTGAGGTGCATAAACTATGACCAAAATCAGTGGCAGCTTTGTGGCTATTTGAAGGTTGTTGCTCTCTTGCTTGGTCTGCAGACTGGATACACAAAGTACTGCTGTTTTCTGTGCAAATGGGATAGTCGTGCAAGAGATTCCCACTACATCCAGAAAGATTGGCCACTCTGACAGTCATTGGAGCCTGGGAGGAAAAGTGTTCAGCATCCACCACTTGTTGAATCAAGGAAGATTTTGTTACCAGCCTTACACATCAAGCTGGGTCTGATGAAGAACTTTGTCAAGGCCATTGACAAAACAGAAGCAGCTTTCAAGTACCTCTGTGGAAAATTTCCAAGGTTAAGTGAAGCTAAGATAAAGGAAGGTGTCTTTGTTGGTCCTCAGATTCGTGAACTTCTTCGAGATGATGCATTTGACCATGCACTGCGTGGCAAGGAGAAGACGGCATGGAAAGCCTTCCAGTTAGTGGCAATAAATGTTCTCAGAAACAACAGGGTAGACAACTACAGGTTGTTGGTGGAAAACCTCCTCAAGGCATACAAAAGCCTTGGTTGCAACATGTCACTAAAGATACATTTTTTGCACTCTCATCTAGATTTTTTTCCACCGAACTGCGGAGCAGTGAGCGATGAGCACGGCGAGCGATTTCACCAGGACATTGCAACAATGGAGAAACGCTATCAGGGCAAATGGAGCCCATCAATGCTTGCAGACTATTGCTGGACAGGGACAAGAGATGCTCCATTTAATGAATACAAGAGACAAACCAAGAAGCGCCGAGTAGACACTGAATAGGACTAAACTATGTGCATAATAGTTTTTTGTCTTTTGTTTCATAATAAATTTTATTTATATAACCCTTTTGCTGATTTTTATAATGTTACATAAACAGGACAGGTGAAATATTATCATGTAAAGCAACCATAAACACATGAAAAAACCTAGGTTTACAATTTATGATTAAAACTCTATCTACACAATATACATAGACATAAAATGTAAAAACTTAAATATCTTAGAAACAGTAGCCAATCAGTTGTTTTAATTGTCATATTTGAATTCAGCACATCAAAATACATAATAAATAGCACATTTTATCTCTGAAGCAGACGACTTCTCAAAAATTGTAGACCTGTGTATAATCTGTGCCCTGATGTATTATTTTCCCAACATATATCTGGGTTGTTGAAGCCCATCACCATCAAATCTTGTGTTTTGCATGATTTTGTTAGTTGTTTAAAAAAAGCCTCATTTACCTCTTCTTCGGTCATCTATAGTAGATATCTATCATGACATCACCCTTGTTTTTTACCTCTTTTATCCTTACCCAGAGACTTTCAACAGGTCTGCCTCCCACTTCTATTTCAACCTCAGTGCAAGAGTAGACATCTTTGATATACAAGGCAACACCTCCTCCCTTTCCCCGTGCCTGTCCTTCCTGAGCAAGCTGTACCTTTCTATACCAATATTCCAGTCATGTGAATTATCCCACCAAGTTTCTGTGATGACAATTAAATTGTAATTCTGATTATTCACTAATATTTCTAGTTCTTCCTGCTTATTCCCCATACTTCTTACATTAGGATACAGACATCTAAGATGTTCATTAGATTTACCCTCTGTATTCCCTCTTGTCTCTCCTTTGTCTCTGCTATGATTGC
The DNA here is from genome assembly GCF_027887155.1 of Malaclemys terrapin pileata. NCBI lineage: Eukaryota > Metazoa > Chordata > Testudines > Emydidae > Malaclemys > Malaclemys terrapin. The sequence continues at coordinate 30,007,886 of NC_071516.1, read as the reverse complement.
CCATGTTCCCCCAGATTCCAAGCCTTGACCTAGGTTTCCACGTTCTGGGCTTACCTGTGGGCTGTTGTTTCCTGCCCCTGTCAAACCTAGTGTAAAGCCCGCCTCACTAGGTTAGCCAGTCTGTATCTGAAGATACTCTTCCCCTGCTTTGATAGGTGGGCCCCATCTCTGCTCAGCAGTTCTTCTCGGAACAGCATCCCTTGGTCAAAGAAGTCAAAGACCTTTTGGCGACACCAACCATGCAACCATGCATTCACCTCCAGGATGTGTCTGTCTCTGCCTGGGCGCCACCTTACTGGAAGGATCATGGGAACACAACCTGTGCCCCAAAGTCCTTCACTCTCCCTCCCAGAGCCATGTAGTTACTTCTGATCTGCTCAGAGTCATATCTCGCAGTATCATTAGTGCCTTCATGGATGAGCAGCATTGGGTAGTAGTCAGAGGGCCAGATGATCCTCAGCAATCCCTCCATAATGCCTTGAATACAGGCCCCAGGCAGGCAGCACTCTGCCCAAGATGCCAGGTTAGGCTGGCAGATGGATGCCTCTGCCTCCCTCTCATTTTCTCTTGGGAGTAGTGGCTGCAATCCTCCCAGTCTTGGGGTACATGGCTTCTCCTCCTCCACCTTTGGGGGAGACTCCTCCCCCTCGTTGCCAGGGCAGCATACTGGTTTTTCATCACTAAGGATGGTGGGTTGGGAGCAGAGGTGGAGCACTGCTTACTGACAGAAGTAACCAGCAGCCAGTTTGTTCCCTGTGAAGGAGCTGTTTCCTGCTCTCCTGGTGCTGCTATTGCAGGCCTTTCCTGCTGGCTTGCTTCTGCAACCTTGGAGGTCTCCACATGCATGGACGCTCCTTGGCCTAGCCATCTCCTCCTGTAGCTCTCCCACCTTCCTGAGAGATTCGACCAGTAAACACCCCTCTCACTGGGTGGTCTCCCCAGCCTGGCTTTCTTTGGTGGAATAATGCAGGCCACAATATCTGCAAACCCATCCCAGGACCTGCTTAGAGGCATCCATGGTGGGGTTCTCTGTCTGGGCACAGGTGCAGGTGGACAAGTCAGGAGCAGTGCTGGCATTGGGGATGCGGCCTTTCCAAACCCTGATGATTTTATTCTTTCTCCCTCCTTTGAACTACAAAAGCAACACCCTATTGGCACAGACAGGAGGAAGGAGCTAGGCTTCATTTCTGTACATGAACATACAATCTCAGGAAGAAAGGCAAAGAGCGGCTGGCCTCGTAGCAGAGGCCAGGATACTGCAATAATAGATTTATCCTCTTCTGGTTTTGAAGTTGCCTTGGGCATAGGCACCAACTTTCTAATGTGCTGGGCCTATATGCGCCCCCCGTGTCTGCCCCAGGTCCCGCCCCCACTCCACTCCTTCCCCCAAGGCCCCACCCTCACCCTGCCTCTTCCCACCCCACTCCCACCCCACCCCTTCATTTCCCCATTCTGCCCCCGCTCTGCCTCTTCCTGCCCCATTCTGCCCCCTCCCCTGAGTGCACCCCAACCTTTTTCTCCCCCCCCCCCAGTGCCTCCTGCACGCCACAGAACAGTTGATCTGCAGGGGGGAGCGGGAGGCACTGATTGGTGGGGCTGCCAGTGGGTGCTCAGCACCCATTTTTTTCCCATGGGCGCTCCAGCCCTGGAGCACCCACAGAGTTGGGTACTTGGGCACTTTTCTGTTCACATTCACGAAAAAGGAACCGAGCTCCACAGAAGCTGTTTGGTCCTGATATTCCATCCATAGTTAATTTTTCAATTAGTGTGCCCCATCCCCGTGGGAAGCAAGCAGTCATGCCAGGGTGCTCTCTCTTTCTTCCTCTGATAATCTGCTATCAAGTACATGGCAGTGACTAGAAATTGAGCTTGGAGTAAATTATCTCAGAGGAGAACAGCCCCCCAACAATAACTTCATATTGTTCAAATAGGGATTGGAGATTTACACAGGTCTCAAGAATACCCAGAGTCATAATTATTGACAATGAAAATGTTGTGGAAGAGACATTAAACGTCATGCTTCAAAGCTTAAGCCACTTTCTAACTACTAGAGCCCAAGGTGAGACTCAATATGGAGTCTGCTCCTGTGGGGCTCCTACACCTTCCTTTGCCCCATCTGGCACCAGCCACTGTCAGAGACAGGAACAGAGGAGTTGCCAGTCTGGATCAGAGCCCAGGATCTATCTAGCCCTGGAGCCTAATACCTCAACCCAACAATGTTATGGGGCAGCCTGGGAGGCTTGTTCCTGTGGTTATTTTTGTTGTTGGAGCTGAGGGAATGATTTGTCTGAGGAGTTTGGTCTCATTATCCACTCATGGGATATCTGCGAGGATTTGCTCTTCAGCATTCACCGTCATACTCAGCTGTGTTTAGCGTCTACAGGTTGGTCTGATAGGTCACATGGTATTGTTTTTGTTTCCTGACTGGCTGTGACATACAGACTAGTGTGGGAAGATTGGTCAAATACGCACCCAGACAGCTCTGCAATCTGTGATTTGTGTCACTGCAGAGTTCCCAGAAAGTGACCACAGGGAGGCGGGCACTCAGCCAGAGCAAGCTCCTGAAGGAATTGCTGCCACGCTTTGTGGGTGTGCATTTGCCCAGCTCTAGTTTGTGTTGTGACCAAACCCAGGAGTAGGCTCTGCCCCTTTGCAGTCTGCCTTTCATACCTGTGCACTAGAACACCAGTCACCCCTTATTTCCTCTCCCCGCTCCCTTCCCAGGTCGTCTTCTTCCTCCCCAAAGGGTTGGGTGTTTTCCTGGGGTTGTTTGTCTCAAGTTCTTAGTTCCTCAGCATTGGGGGCCTGAGGGAGACTTGCCATGGGCAGGGTCAGAAGAAAGGTGGTTCCAGCAGCATTCCCTTCCCATCTCTCTCTCTCTCTACCCTGCCTCCTGATGACTTACCTACAGTTTCAAGGTTTCCATTGGTCTCCTGCAGTTGCCCTTCATGTGAGCTCCTAGCAACAAGGAGATTGGGTGTGTCTGTGTTGGGCAGAATATTTGCTGTCATTGATAGAAGAGCCCCTCAGAACTCCTCTCTGGCACCACTGCAGAGTTTTCTCACCTACTGTGTGGAAGTCAGATGGGTAGGCTTGGCAGAGCTGCTACATGTGGCAGGCTATGGATTAAAGTGCCTGGCATTGGCTTTGCACTGCAAATCACAGGGCCGAGGGCATGAGCTTCAGGGGTTCCCTAAATGGGCCATGAACATAGATATCTCTTCAGTGAGATATTGCTGTCCTGACAGCAGTAAATACTTTCTTGTAATGCTGCATTTCATGGCTCGAGTATAACAGATAAGACAGCATGTTTGATTAGACTCCTAAAGCTGCACTGATTCCTTGGTTCATGAGTAGCTTATTGTCTCTTCGTGGGTAGATGTACTTCCTACAACTGGCCATGAATCCTCTGTCATAAAAGGACTTGGACACTAAGCAGCCTGTCTGATGCAGAGAGGTCAGGAGGAGGTGGACCATCAGGCCTTGCTGTAGCAGAGATGTTTGCATGGGGGCTACCACGGGCTGGTTCTCTACATTCCCCAGAGATTCCAAGGCAGTGGAGGGTAGGCCCAAGTCCCTGCTGGGACTCCCAGCCCTCCATATCTGACACCCACTCTTCTTTCTGGAAGCTTCCATTGCAACTCCCCTTGACATGTCTTACCAGGAGCCCATTTCCCCCAGCAGGAGACCAAGCTGCCTTTTGAATTTCACAGCTGCACATTTAAGAAGAAGATGGGAGTAAAAAGCTATGAAAAGCCATTTTGATCCTCTTTTCCAGACTGAGGATATGAATAATGCACAGGAATTCACTACTTAAAATACAAAGTTAGCAAATGCAGCCAGCGGGTCCATTCAGATGAGATGATGGCAAAGAAGACACAGAGGCATAAATTGACTGGTGCAAGGGAGAGATCGACGGTTATTTCCCCAAATACTCAGCATGACAAGAAGCAGGTCACAAATTTGCCCTAAGCTTTTCTGACAAACAGATACAAGCTTTCCCTACTCAGGCTTTCACTCGCAGAGCACAGGGACCCTAGTGTGAGGCAGGGGAGTGATGAACCCACAAAGGGATGTGGCTCTTCAGTTCCTCCTCCCCTGGGATAAATTAGACAGCTACGTGTTCCAGCGTGGTGCACAGTCTGGCCAAAGGATGTCCACCCTCATATGAGGTTGCACTCCCATAGCCACGGTAAAGGCTCTTATGCCCCACACCCTCCCTGCTGCCCATGTAGCTAGGGAAAGGGGGGGTGGATGGAAGAAAGCGGGATGTGGCCGGGATAGCCCTATGCCCTCTTGCTGCATTTTCAGCACCCTGGAGCCTGCTGTATGTTGGAGAAGCCTGAGTCTTGTTCTAGCATGGCTTAGGTGGACCAGCCCTGCCCAGAGCAGCACCAGGAGTAGACAGTTTAGATTAGAGCCTGATCCAGTGCTCATTGAAGTCAGTAGGGAGCTGTCTATTGACTTCAGTCAACATGGGGTCAGCCACTTAGATTATAAGTGCTTTCAGACAGAGACATGTTTGCGTCTGTAAAGTGCCTGGCACATCCGGGTGCTGTAACACTAATAACCATAACGGTCACTGCTATTAATGAATGGTCATTGATGTGAGAGGCTGCTGGAGACTGGGCCTGTCGAATGCTGGACAGCACATTCCTTAGCTGGTTATTCATCTTGCCGGATGCAATCATAGATCTGGGAATTCTGAACATTGTGTTCTTGGAAGTATGTCTGTATAGACACCCACCAAGCTGGGCAAACGATTTCCAGCAAATCATTTATTCCAGGGATTTAGCTCTTTTTTTTTCCTGCTTGCAAATTATCTCATTATTGTTTGTCTGTTTGCAAATCATGTGCTATTTACAAACTTGTTTCTTATTGTTGACCTATGCAAGCACTCCACGGGGTCAGATTTTAGCCTGTGAATTGCTTGTGAATGATTTGTTTTGCTTATGGTGGGAGATTTTCAAAACAGCCTACGTAGTTTAGGAGCACAAGCCCCACAGGCTTTCAAAAGAATGGTGTTCCTAAATCACTGAGGTACTTCTGAAAATTCCATTGGGGGCAAAATAAGTTAGAGCAGGGCCTGCGCCTCTGAAATGCCTAGGAATGGTGGGTGTGCAAAGGCCCTGGATTTTAATGCAAGGAACAGTCACAAACAATTTTTTGCAGGCTTTGCTCAGTTCTGGGACGCAGCGAAACCCTGAGCCTCTCTGCTTTCTCCCTCATTCGAGTGCAATGCTTGCGTGCCCGTCCCTCCTTTGGGACAGCTGCACTGCAGTCAGGAACCCTACTCATTCGGCGGGAGAGTCCGACTTCTAATCTGTCACCTCTTACAACAATCGCGCACAGAAAACATTTCTCATGATACATGGGAACCAATGTTCACAACTGCCTCCCAGGCCACTTTGGCAGACCCAGCGTTTTGCAGCCATAAGTGTGACGTTTTGCCATTCCAAGCCACCACTGCGCCCAGTTCCGAGCAGCTGGTTTTCATATTTACACAAAAGTTGGGACTGTTGGTGCATAACCCTCTTCTCAACCCTGGAAGACAATTAACATGGGTGCAAATTGGGTCCACTCCTTCACAAAACCAAAATTAAATCCAAAAACTTCACCAGCTGAGGGTGTTTTTTTTTTTTTTTTCAAATCTTTGTCCAGCGTAATGCCACTCAGATTTCAAAAGAGCTATTTACCCTCTGTCTTCCTATAACATTAAGGCAACTAATGTAATTCAGATAATGAGAAATTGCATACAAAGCTGAATGGTTTACTGAGTACAACATGCATAATACAACAGGTCCTAGATGACTATCTTTTGGCCTCTAACCTACTCCTGAGTCAGTGCTGTGAATGATTTTTCTATTCACCACTAGAGGCCAGTGCACGCCTTAAATAAAGAGGCCAGCTTGCTAATTAATAACTGGCTTCATGTGAGGAAAACGTCCTTTGCAGAATTAGAACCTCAGTCCCTGGGCTGTCCAGGCTAATACCTGCCAAATGTAATCTCAGGTGCGAGTCAAAATGTCATCAGTACAGTAGTGGCAACTTCCTCCGAAATGGGCCATGAGTATGCGAGAGACTACTTGCAAAATTCTCACTCACTTGGGACGAGCACCTTTTGTTGATGGGTGAATAAAATATCGTTTGTTTTCTCATTAACATCACAGTAAAAAGCAAGCAAGGAGTTACTATACCTGGGCCGGACAACTTCTGTGACCCTTGTGCAAGGCTGTGCTAAGCTGGGCTCTGGGATTAGAATCTGATTCCTGGTTTACCCTGTGTGGGTATAACTGCGTTATGGATTTCACCCTGAGCGACACAATTACACTGATCGCACTCAGGGCCGGTGCTACCATTTAGACAAACTAGGCGGTTGCCTAGGGCGCCAAGATTTGGGGGCGCCAAAAAGCGGTGCCCCCAATTTTTTTTACAGCGTTCCTATGCCCCCTCCCCGAGTGCGCAGTTGCCGGTCCACTTCTTCCGCCTCCCAGGCTTGCAGCGCCAATCAGCTGTTTGGCGCTGCAAGCCTGGGAGGGGAGGAGAATTAGAGCAGGGGTGGCGTGCTCAGGGAGGAGCAGAGCAGAGGTGAGCTGAAGTGGGGAGCTGCCACACGGCTCCCCGGGGTGGGGGAGCTGCCATGGGGGGGGTGCCTCAGGGCAGAGGGGGGGGCGCTTCAGGGCGGGGAGGGGGCAGGAAGCTGCCGCAGGGCTTGGGGGGTGGGGGCGCAAGGTGGAAGTTTTGCCTAGGGCGCGAAACTTCCTTGCACCGGCCCTGATCGCACTCCAGGTGTAGACAGCACTATGTCGATGGGAGAAGCTCTCCTGTCGGCATAGGTAGGGTCTTCGCTAAGCACTACAGCTGTGCCACTGCAGTGCTGTATGTGTAGACAAGCCTTGAGCCATTTGGCCTGCCTGTCTGTTGCTATGTTTCTGCCCCTTGCACAGGCATGGCATGGCTGAGGAGGAGTTAAGCCATGTCTGCACCCTGTATCCTGGGCACTGCCCAGCCCTGGGGTAAGTTAGAGCAGCCAGTGGGGTTAATGTCCTAAGTGACATTTTGCTTCCCATGACCCGCTCTGCACAAGCAGGAGAATCCCCTGTTGCCTCTTCAGTTTGTGACTTCTTCCCTGCCAAGTGCCCTGCTGGAGGGCTGGTGGGAGGAGGGGCGGGCGAGGTCCTGGAGAAGTCATCCTCACCATCAATCCACCACCAGCCTGCCAAGTCCTTCCCAGTCCAGCCACAAGTCCCACCAGCCCTCCTTCCAAATACCAGCTCTCCTTTCCAGCCTGCCCACTGGCTCCCACCCACAGCTGGCCTCACCTTTGGCTTTTTAGGGTGACCCTGATCTTATGAGCCTTGAGTGGGTTTTGGTGGAAGAGAGGTTGTGAACTAGCCTCTGCTCTTTCCTGAGCCTGTGGAATGAGCTGGTGGGGAAGATGGAGAATACGAAGGTCTAGTACAGATCTAGATTCCCCTTTCAGCCAGCCAGCCAGAGCAGTGGTCGGAGCCTAGCGAAAAGATGAGATTCCCAGGGTTGTCCTTATTTCCCTTTTGATATATGGGCACTATATTTGCCCTTTTCCAGTCTTCTGGAATCTCTCCCGTCTTCCATGACTTCTCAAAGAGAGTCACTAATGGCTCAGGTATCTCTTCAGTCAGCTCCTTGAGTATTCTAGGATGCATTTCATCAGGCCCTGGTGACTTGAAGACATCTAACTTGTCTAAGTAATTTTTAACTTGTTCTTTCCCCCTATTTTAGCCTCAGATCCTATCTCATTTTCACATTCACTCTGTTAGATGTCTGATTGCTACTAACCTTTTTGGTGAAAACCGAAACAAAGAAATCATTTAGCACCTCTGCCATTTCCACATTTTCTGTTATTATTTTTTTCCCCTCATTGAGTAACAGGCCTACCCTGTCCTTGGTCTTCCTCTTGCTTCTAATGTATTTATAGAATGTTTTCTTGTTACCCTTTATGTCTCTAGCTAGTTTGATCTCGTTTTGTGCCTTGCCCTTTCTAATTTTGTACCTTCCCTCTTATCCTATGACTGCTTTACTTTGCTTAAGAGCCTTTGCTGAGGGACTTTGTAAAAGGCTTTCTGAAAGTCCAAGTACCATGGGATCACCCTTGTCCACATGTTTGTTGACCCTCCTCAAAGAATTCTAGTAGATTGGTGAAGCATTATTTCCCTTTACAAAAGCTGTGTTGACTGTCCCCCCAAAAATCATGTTAATCTATATGTCTGATAATTCTGTTCTTTACTATAGTTTCAACCAATTTACCTGGTACTGAAGTTAGGTTTACCAGCCTGTAATTTCCAGGATTGCCTTTGGAGCCTTTTTAAAAAATTGGCATCACATTAGCTATCTTCTAGTCATCTGGTACAGAAGCTGATTCAAAATAATAGGTTACATACCACAGTTAGTGTTTCTGCGATTTCATATTTGAGTTCCTTCAGAACTCTTGGGTGAATATCATCTGACCTAGTGACTTATTACTGTTTAATTTATCAATTTGTTCCAAAACTTTCTCTATTGACTCCTCAATCTGACACAGTTCCTCATATTTATCAGCTAAAAAAATGGCTAAAGTGTGAGAATATCCCTCATTTCATTCATTTAGCGTCTTCCCAATGGCCTTGTCTTCCTTGAGTGCTCCTTTAGCACCTTGATTGTCCAGTGACCCACTGACTGTTTAGCAAGCTTCATGCTTCTGATGTACTTAAAAGTTTTTTTGCTGTTAGTTTTTAAGTCTTTTGCTAGTTGCTCTTCAAATTCTTTTTTGCCTGTCTAATTATACTCTTATACTTGACTTGCCTGAGTTTATGTTCATTTCTATTTTCCGCAGTCAGATTTGACTTCCAGTTTTTAAAGGATGCCTTTTTGCCTCTAGCCACTTCTTTTAATTTGTTGTTTAGTCACGGTGTCATGTTTTTGGTCCTCTTTCTATTCTTTTTAATTTGGGGCACAGATTTAATTTGAACCTCTAATATGGTGTTTTTAAAAAGTTTCCATGCATCTTGCAGGCATTTCACTCCTGTGATTGTTCCTTTTAATTTTCATTTAATTATTTTGTGTAGTTCCCCTTTTTGAAGTTAAATACGACTGTGGTATTTCCCACACACACATACTCACACACACAAAGATGTTAAATTGAGTTACATTACAGTCACTATTACCAAGCAGTTCAGCTATATTCACCTCTTGGACCAGATCCTGTGTGCCACTTAGGCCTAAATCAAGGATTGTGCCTATTCTCATTTACATGGTGACACACACAAGGGAATGGTTGGTGTGAAGGAGCTAGCCCCTACTAGCAATATCCCTAGCTCCCTTATCTCTTTATTAATCCAGAAGAAATGCAGAAATGCCACTCTGAACTGAAAACAATGCTAGGGGAACTTCCCATGTGCCACCGTGTCCAGAACCTCAGTGCTGTCGCTGCTGGACAGGAAGCGATGGGTCTTCCTGTGAAAAATATCAATGGAAACAATTTTGTTGTTGTCGCTTTTGTAAGTGTTTCAGGTTTTCACTGAAAAACCAAATGCCTCCCAAAACAATGTTTTTGGTCTAACGCCAACATTTTTACTTGGGGGTTCCAGGTTTTTTCTTTTTCTTTAAACAAAAACCTTAAAATTTTCAATGAAAAATTGAATTATTTTTCAAAAAATTCCAATAGTTATAAAGTCCCTTTCCTTGGAAAAACACCTCGGCAGAACATTTTCTAACTGCTCTTTAGATTCCCCTCAACTATCTTCAACACACCTTGCTTCAATTCTCATACAGCTCAGTCCCACAGACCCGGGGCTCAATTCACCACTGAACATCGGTGTCATCAGAACCAGCTGAATCTGTAATCAACTTGAAAAGTTTAGACACAACAGAAAAATCAATCCCAGATTGCATCAAGGTCCCTCCTACACCAACGGCTCTCAGGCATCTTATCTTAGCGTTTGTCACATTTTTTCTCAAAGCTGCTGCTCTGCATGCTGGAGTTGGCCAGCTGAGAGACGTGCTGGCCCTCTCACATGCTGGACCTACTAGCAATGCCAGGTTATGAGTGTTTGGGAGACACGCCCTGTCCATTCATTCCACTTTTTTAGGCCATTTAGCAGAAAACCATTTCATTGCCACGTGGCTGAGTTGTGTATGACATTACATTGCCAGAGGAGAATATAAACTGCACTGCACAGGTAACCAGGTGGATTCATGTCCAGGGAGGCTGCACTTCTACTAAAGAGCTCAGGGAGCAGCTACCAAGGAGCAATGATCTCAAGTTGCAGTGGGGGAGGTCTCGGTTGAATATTAGGAAAAACTATTTCAGTAGGAGGGTGGTGAAGCACTGGAATGGGTTACCTAGGGAGGTGGTGGAGTCTCCATCCTTAGAGGTTTTTAAGGCCCAGCTTGACAAAGCCCTGGCTGGGATGATTTAGTTGGGGTTGGTCCTGCTTGAAGCAGGGGGTTGGACTAGATGACCTCCTGAGGTCTCTTCCAACCCTAATCTTCCATGATTCTATGATTCTATACCTCCATGAAAATGTTTCATGTACAGAGAATTAGAGGAGGCAAGATTCCTTTAAAACATTTCATGGGGATGGGAAGAGTCCATCTCCTACTTCAATTTCCCTTCTTTAGTCCTCCCCTGCTTCGGACCGGGCTGGCCTGCCCTTCCCACAGAGGAGAGTTAAGAACCTTGAACCACCAGCACCACTCCTGAGCCAGCCGAAGGAGGGAAATTGTGCTGCTTAGGAACAACAAGCAGTTCTCCCTCTCTCCCAGAGGCTGGTAGACTGAGCAGTGAAGGTGGTTTCCAATTACAGCAGTTGCTAATGAAGAACTCCCGGGACACAGCTGTGTTAGCAAGAGGCCCTGTATCAAAGCGCAACCCATCTGCAGTAGCTCATCGCTGCATGTCCAAAGCCGTGTCCACACTCCTCACAAGAGATGCTGGGGTTGATCCTGTTCTCACTTCCACCAGCATCAGTCCATCCCTTTCAGCTGAGTCACTGAATGATTCCCCTGGGATCAGTGAAAGCAGAACCAGGCCAGGCAGGTGGATTCTCCACTGCTTTGGAACTTGTGCTGAGATTTATGCATTTCCAAAACAGCTGCAGAATGTGATTGTGAGGCAGCGCTTTATATCTGCTTTGCACTCGTCAGTGATCTAGACAGCAAGGTGCCCATGTGGCTAAGACAGCAAATTAGGATTCAGGAGACCTGGGGTCAGTAGTTGGCTCTACCGCAGACTCAGCCAAGTCATTTGAGACTCAACTCTATGCTTCATGCTCAGCTGGAGCTTCCAGGAGCTGGTTATGGCTTCCTGGTTCAGGGGGGCCTGGCCCCAACACAATTAGAAACCAGGACAGAACGATCTCCAACTTGATCTGCTGGTGTGAGGTCCCTTGTGCCAGCCGAGGATGGGGTGTAGCAGAGCTCTGTCACTCCCCCCCAAGGGCCGGCTCCAGGCACCAGCGCAGCAAGCAGGTGCTTGGGGCGGCCAAGGGGAAGGGGCGGCACACTGCCAAAGCACTGCCGAAGAGGAAAGCGGTGCGGTGGAGCTGCCGGTTTTTGTTTTTTTTCCCGCCACTTGGGGCGGCAAAAATCCTGGAGCCGGCCCTGCTCCCCCCAGCCTTCCCTTACACTGGGAAAGGAAGGCAGCTGGCAGAGCTGGTGCCCATACACAGGGGCAACTCTCTCCTGGGTTTAAGGTCACTTCGCACTAGTCAACAGCATAAAGTGGCTTTAGTGGAATGGAGAATTGGGCCTTGATTTCTCTCTGCCTGAGTTCCCCAGCTGCGCAGGTAATAATCCCTCCTTTCTCCCCCGCTTTGTCTCATCTAGTTAGACTGTGAGCTCTTCTGGGCAGGGCCTGTTTCTCCCTATATTTGAGCACAGCACCCAGTCCAACAGGGCCCTGATCTCGGTTTGGCCTCTAGATGCTACTCTAATGTAAATAGTAACACTAACTTTGCAGAGAGGTACTTGACTACACAAAGCACCAGGCAGAGGAGAAGGGGCCCAGGGAATCCTCAGGCATCCAACCTGGTGGGCAATGTGTTTCTGTAACATTCAAACAGGTTTCTCTCTCCAGGGACCCATGAGAAGAATAAAACATAGGCAGAGAGTCAGAACATGCAAAGTTCTGCAAGTTTAACACTAGATATGGCAGCAGGCCTAGACCCCTGCTATTGCAAAGGTGTCCTGAGCGTGTTACAGAAGTTCTCCTGTTGTGCTCCCCTCGCTGGGCACTGACCCCTGGAGGTCCCTTCCAGCCCTATGTTTCTATAATTCTCTGAAGGCAGCAACAGTGCAGTCCAGCACAGGGGTCATGGACAAGATGGTGGTGGTAAATGGCACTCCCCCAGCTGTTCATACAGCCATGGGGAGCTCTGAGTCACAGACCCACCAATAACAACGTAGCTGGTATTCCAGTAAGCCAACTTCCTACCCAGGCTCATCCCATGGCGGGGCTAAGGTGCACCAATCCAGTGACCTGGAACACAGGGGAACTGGTCAGAGAGGACAGATGAGCCCAAAAGGATAGCAAACTACAAATGGGTTCGAGCGACTGGATGAGAGCCAGAACTGATGTGGATCAATATTGCTAAGAAAGGCGCTTGATGAACAGTGTGTCAGCTGGATGCGGGGACAGCTGGGAGAGAAGCATTGTGCGGTTGAAGGCGCACAATCTCTTGGACCCTCTACAGGGTTAACGCAAGCTCTTTAAGCCAGGAAAAAGGCTGCATCCCACCCAGCATGCTCCGTCAAACCTAGAAAGCTGGGGCTTTTACCGGAGTCTCAAATGGAATATTGTGTCCAGTTCTGGGCACCACATTTCAGGAAGGATGTGGACAAATTAGAGAGAATGCAGAGAAGAGTAACAAAAATGATTAAAGGTCTAGAAAACATGACCTGTGGGGGAAGACTGAAAAACTTGGGTTTGTTTAGTCTGGAAAAGAGAAGACTGAGAGAGGACATGATAACAGTTTTCAAGTATGTAAAAGATTGTTACAAGGAGGAGGAAGAAAAATTGTTTTTCTTAACCTCTGAGGATAGGACAGGAAGCAATGGGCTTAAATTGCAACATGGGAAGTTTAGGTTGGATGTTAAGAAAAACTTCCTGACTGTCAGGGTGGTTAAGCACTGGAATAAATTGCCTAGGGAGGTTGTGGGATCTCCAACATTGGAGATTTTTAAGAGCAGGCTAGACAAACACCTGTCAGGAATGGTCTAGATACTTAGTCCTGCCATGAGTGCAGGGGACTGGATTAGATGACCTCTTGAGGTCCCTTCTAGTTCTATTATTCTATGATTATATGGATCAGTAACTGGTTAAAAGATAGGAAACAAAGGGTAGGAATAAATGGTCAGTTTCCAGAATGGACACAGCTAGATAGCGGGGTCCCTCACGGATCTGTACTGGGACCAGTGCTGTTCAACACAGTCATAAATGATCTGGAAAAAGGGGTAAATAGTGAGGTGGCAAAGTTTGAAAATGATACAAAATTATGGAAGATAGTTAAGTCCAAAGCAGACTGCAAATGGTTGCAAAGGGATCTAACTACATCAGCCACACCATCAAGGGGTGGTTCACCTGCACATCTACCAATGTGATATATGCCATCACATGCCAGCAATGCCCCTCTGCCATGTACATTGTCCAAACCGGACAGTCCCTATGCAAAAGAATAAATGGACACAAATCAGACATCGAGAATTGGAACATTCAAAAACCAGTAGAAGAGCATTTAAATCTCCCTGGACATGCAATAACAGACTTAAAAGTGTTCATTCTTCAACAAAAAAACTTCAAAACCAGACTTCAACGAGAAACTGCGGAACTGGAATTAATTTGCAAACTTGACACCATCAAATTAGGCCTGAATAAAGACTGGGAGTGGCTGGGTCACTACAAAAAGTAATTTTCCCTCTATTGATATTCACTCCTTCTTGTCTACTGTTGGGAATAGGCTACATCCACCCTGTTTGAATTGGCCTCATTAGCACTGACCCCCCACTTGGTAAGATAACTCCCACCTTTTCATGTGCTGTAATATATATACCTGCCTACTGTATTTTTCACTCCATGCATCTGATGAAATGGATTTTAGCCCACGAAAGCATAGGTCCAAATAAATTTGTTAGTCTCTAAGGTGCACAAGGACTCCTTGTTGTTTTTATTAATGGAATGATGTCAGGTTGAAGAGAGGTCTCAAGTTGGGTTTTCCACAGGGATCTGTTCTGGGTCTGGTGTCATTTAACATCTTTATGAATGACCTGGGTGTAGGAATAGAGAGCATCCTGATCAAGTTTGCAGATGACACAAAGCTGGGGGGTTGCCAACACGTTGGAGGATGGAGCTAAAATTCAGAGGGATCTTGATAAATGGGAGAATTGCGCTATAGATAACAAAATGAAAATCAACCAAAACAAATGTAAGGTGCTACAAAAAGGGAAGAAAAACCAAACGCACAAATACAGAATGGGGGCAAACTGGCTTGGCAGCAGCACTGCTGGGAAGGGTCTGGGAGCTGTGGTGGATCACAACCTCAACATGAGTCAGCAATGTGATGCTGCTGCCAAAAAAGCAAATGCAAGTTTAGGTTGCGTTGACAGTGGCATAGCTTGCAAGTAATGGGAGGTGCTAGTACCACTCTACTCAGCGCTGGTTAAGCCTCAGCTGGAGTCCTGGGTCCAGTTTGGTCACCAATGTATAGAAAGGATGTGGAGAAACTGGAAAGGATCCAGAGGCGAGTGACAAAGATGATCAAAGGGACAGAATGCAGCCATTCAAGTAAAAGCTGAAGGAACTGGGTATGTTTAGTTTGGAGAAAAGGAGATTAAGGGGGGACATGCTAGTGGTCTTCAAGTACTTGAAAGGCTGCCATAAAACAGATGGAGAAAAGTTGTTCTCTCTTGCCACAGAGGGCAGGACAAGAGGCAATGGGTTCAAACCACAGCATAGCAGATTTATATTAAGTCTCAGGAAAAAATTCCTAACTGGAAGAACACTAGGACAATGGAACAGACTTCCTAGGGAGGTTGTGGAAGCTCCTTCACTGGAGGTTTTCAAAAGGAGTCTGGAGAGCATCTGTCTTGGATGGTTTAGACACAACAAACCCTGCATCTTGGCAGGGGGTTGGACTAGATGACCCTTGCAGTCCCTTCTAACCCTCTGGTGCTATGATTCTAAGCCTCTGTTTGCCAGAAGCTGGGAATGGACAACAGGGGATGGATCATTTGATAATTGCCCTGTTCTGTTCATTCCCTCTGGCCCTGGCCACTGTCGGAAGACAGAATTCTGGGCGAACTGGACCCTGGTCTGACCCATTCTGGCCGTTCTTATGTTCTTATTCTGGGAGAAGGGGCCAGATTCCAGCGGGTGTAAGTCAGCAGAGCTCCACTGAAGCCATGTGATCTCATGCCCCCTGTGAGAGCAGTGTGAAGATCGTCTTTGCAGGGGTTGGTAGTGTACTTTTCCCCCAAATGCCTGATTCTTCTCATGAGGGTCTGGAATAGTGGGGTAGCCTTGCACTGGCTTGTGTAGCAGGGCTGGTGACATCCTTTGTGAACAGCTTTGTCTGCAGGTAGAGGAATCACCAGAGGTGTTTGCTCTGCCCTCGCCCTTTCTGATCCCCCCACACTAACACACCCCCTTTGTAGCAGGAGACTCAGTTATTGTAATTCCCTCGTTGCCAGACTCCCAGCAGCGTGCCCTACTTCATTGATTGCAGCTTTCCCAGAATGCAGGGGTATGTTTGCTCACTGGCTTAAGCATGGAATCTTCTGACAATGGCTAGTGCCAGAAGCTTCTGAGGGAATGACCAGAACAGGGCAGTTATCGAGTGATCCATTTCCTGTCGTCCCGTCCCAACTTCTCGCAGTCAGAGGTTTAGGGACACCTGGAGCATGGGGTTGGTCCCTGACCTCTTGGCCAATAGCCATTGATGGACCTATCCTCCATGAACTTATCTCATTCTTTTTTGATCCCAGTTGTACCTTTGGCCTTCATAACATCCCCAGACAATGAGTTCCACATGTTGACTGGGCATATGTGAAGAAGTGCTTCCTTACGTTTTTTTTAAACCTGATGCCTATTAATTTCATTGGGTGACCCCCCTAGTTCTTGTGTTATGTGAAGGGGTAAATAACACTTCTTTATTTACTCTCTCCACATCAGTCATTATTTTATAGACCTCTGTAATATCCCCCTTATGCATCTCTTTTCCAAGATGAACAGTCCTAGTCTTTTTAATCTTTCCCATATGGAAGTTGTTCCATACCCTTAATCATTTTTGTTGCCCTTCTCTGTACTTTTTCCAATTCTAATATATCTTTTTGAGATGGGGCAACTAGAACTGCATGCAGCATTCAAGATGTGGGTGTACCATGGATTTATATGGCATTATGGAATTCTTTCTTGAGTGGTTACAGCTAATTTAGACCCCATAATTTTGTATGTATAGTTAGGATTATGTTTTCCGATGTGCATTACTTTGCATTTATCAACATTGAATTTCATCTGCCATTTTGTTGTCCAGTCACCAAATTTTGTGAGACCTCTTTGTAGCTTTTCGCAGTCTGCTTTGGACTTAACCATCTTGAGTAATTTTGTATCTGCAAATTTTGCCACCTCACTGTTCTCCCCCTTTTCCAGATAATTTATGACTCTGTTGAACAGCACTGGTCCCTGTACAGTTCCTTGGGGGACCCTACTATTTACCTCTGTCACTGTGAAAACTGACCATTTATTCCTACCCTTTGTTTCCTGTCTTTTAACCAGTTACTATGGACTGGATCTGGGAAGCCAGTGTAATGTATGGAGAATGCTGTCTCCCCCTTGCCCTCCTGGATGGATGCTTTCTGGGTCTGGACTGGGGAGTCACCCCATTTCAGGGGTCAGTCATGCTGTATGCCGGAGGTGGAGGGGCAGGTCTGAGGCATGTGGGATCAAGGAACCTTGGGCCATCAGTGTGTCATGTAGACTGTATGGGCAGCTGCGTGCCAAAGTGTGGCTAAAGGAGAATCCCCTAGGCCTGTGAGGGCTGCCTCTTCCTTCCTCTTCTAGCAGCCAGCCTGCTAGGGACAGTGATCCCCGTCCGCTGGAGACAGAGGTGACAGAAGGCCCAAGGGATGGCCACTCCGATGTGGGCTGGGATGACACCAAAGGCATCAATGTTCCGTCTCCAACTGCTGCTTGGGAGCAGCTACGACCCAACCCTCTGCACTGGCGGAGATCGAAGAGAGAATGAACGCATATTGCTGTGCTGCGTGGCATGCATGCCTGTGGTCTAAAGTGGCGCTCGGTACAAGGGACCGTAGACATAAGGGAGCCATAGAGCAGGACCCCAGATAAAGGATCCAGACATCACTGCATAGCTGGATTAGTCAGTGAGCAGTGACCCCGCCATGAGCAATGCTCTTTCAAGGAGATGGCTTGGCTAGCCACAGGGCACCCTTACCACTGCACCCTAGCCAAGCATGGTGAGGTGCTAGCCACTATCTTCTGCAGGGTGCTGGGGGAAATGTCCAAAGATCAAATACTTACATCAGAAGCAGTGCCCTTTCACATGCAGCTGTTTTTAGACAACACAAACCAATGGCCAGGGTAGCCACTTACACAAGGCTGAGTGGATCTGGTTCCAGGGGAGAGCATGTGACTGGCCATCTGATGCACCAGGTTCCAATGACATTTCAGCACCTCAGAGGAGCCCTGTCACAAAGGGGTTAAATTGACATGGATGTTTCTCCCAGAGCGCGGCATTCCTTCCAGCCTGCTGAAATTCACTAACAGAATCAGCATTGGAAATTCGTACGCTGCGCTATGTAGAAATGGCATGAAATATATTTAATCCCCCATTTCGAAATTGCATTTGACATCTAAGTTAAATAAAACGTTTCTGGGGTCATTAAAAATCAGAAATAGTACCAGACTTGGGTTTACCATAGTTTCAGAATGAATCAGGTTTCTGAACTTGTTTTAATCTCTGCATAATTGCTTTTCTGTATACGGTAACCTTTAGAAATTGAGTTTAATAATTAGTCATCGCAGCCTAGCGAAAGACAACATCCTGCCCTCAGCTTAGTTTTATTTTCAACAAGAAAACGATGCCAAAATAAATCCTGCACCATAGCTGGAAACTTAGCTGCAGGCCACATCTACAGGAGGTAAAATGGTTGGGGCTAAATCCTCAGCAGGGACCTTGGTTTCCAGGCAAGATGGTTTTTTATTTTCCCTTTTGTAAGCCAAGTGAAAAGCAAAGTCAGGGGTGCTCTGAGGACCCCCAGCTCTTCCTCTGCTTCCAGGGCAAACTCTAAGATGAGTGTAAAGGAATCTACCATCAGGGAGCCTGTGCGGATACCGTTTAAACCTCCTTCTGGCCCCTTCTGGTGTAAAAGTTCTTAAAATCCTGGCTGAGTCCCCCTCGTGGATGGTCACCAGTCTGCTGCACTGGACCTAACCTTCGGCTCCCATGTGCTCCCAAGCCAGCAGGGGCTGCGCAGAGTTCAGTCACTGGTTTAGCCCTGGGGCACTAGGTGCAGGTCCCTTGTCTGGTCTCTTCCTGGGATGTGAGACTCCACAGTCCAACTGCGCTAGACCATGAAACCACTTGCTCTGGGTGACAGTTTAACTCTTTGGAGGCCTGGTGGCAGGTAAAGTAGGGAGCACAGGTTTCCACAGGAGTTTCCACAACCACAGTAATGTTTATGCTCAAAGCAAACACGAGTTATGGTTCGGTAGGGAAAACAACAGTAGCCTGTATGGTCTCCCCGAGTCTCCGCTCACCTCTTTGGGTGAGTCCTTAGGCCCAGTCTGTATGTCGGGGGGGTAAGCCCCAGCTGCCCCCAGCCCATCTGTTGTCTCTGACATGGATAGCCAGTGAGAGAGAGGGAGCCAAGAGCATATCTTGCATTTAAATAAAATTTTAGTCCCTTCTGCCAACTGGGCAGCTTCAGAACCCCAATCCGGTGGTTCGAATCCCAGACCCCACTCACCTCAGACAAACTGGGAGAACCAGTTCCCTTGCGCCTGGCCACTCTCTTTAGCAAACCCACTGTCCTGACAAGCACCATGGATGTGTCAGTTGCCTCAGGGAGCTGTCGGGCGTTACAATGAGCTGCCCTGTTCTGTCATTGGCACCTCAAGGCAGCCATAGATACACACTCAGAATGCAAGTCACATTCCTCAAAATGGTGGTTTCAGTGTCTTGGGAAGGTCAGAATTCGATACGGGCCGATGTAAGCAGGGTCTGAATGAATGCTTCCCTGACTGCTAGCTGGGAGGGGAAGAGACTTGGGTGTGTTTATGTAAATATAGTTTGCTCTGCTTAGATATTCAGCACATGGAGCTGTGTTAAAGTAATCAATTTTGGCTGGTGTTGGGTTACAAATCACTTTAGTATTGAATGCAGGGGTAGTGAAATGCTGTTACCAAAATGGTGTAATTATTGTGGCAATACAGGAAAGCAAGACGGTGCTTAACCTGTCCCAAATGAGGGGGGTCACCTTCAGCTGAAAGGATGTCGTTAAGCCAGGGGCTCAGATGCCAGAGCCCTGTAAAAGTAAGAGTGGGGGAAGGCAGGAATCTCTAGGCAGGAGATTGTGCACACTCATAAAGGGTCCTTCCTAAACTCGTTTAACCTGTTTCTCCCCACTGTTCAAAGATTAGAGTTAAATAGAACAGGAGTACTTGTGGCACCTTAGAGACTAACAAATTTATTTGAGCATAAGCTTTTGACTTCTTCACGTGGGCTGTAGCCCATGAAAGCTCATGCTCAAATACATTTGTTAGTCTCTAAGGTGCCACAAGTACTCCTGTTCTTTTTGTGGATACAGACTAACACGGCTGCTACTCTGAAACCTAGAGTTAAATAGGCTTTATTAGGAGCTTCTTTGTTAGGTTAATGCCCCATCAGAGCTGAAATCAATTGTGGTAGGACTGTATTTCTGCCCTGCCTGCTAAGAGCTAAAAATCACTGACAGCTGAAATCACTTGAGATGGGGCAGTGTTTCTGCCCAGCCTGCAAAGAGCTAAAAATTACTAAGAGGCTGATGTGCAGAGATCATGGCTGAGAGGCAGATGGCAGCAGAAGGTGACTGACAGTCAGTTGGTGAACAAGTGGCTGGTGTGGCAGAGAGGGTGTGATGAGTGGGCGGGTGCGGCGAGTGAGTGCCTGAGCAATGGAGTGAGTCTTTACCCCACCCAGGAGGGAGGTGAACTCTGCAGATGCACCTCTGAACTCTAGGTCTGCACTGACCAAGGACAGCAACTGTGAGTGGGGTGCAGAGAAGGGTTGGGCATGTGAAAGGGACTTTTGGGTTGCTGGACCTAAGAACCTGAGGGGAAAAGGACACTGCCCAACCTACTTGGAGGTAGGTCTTTTACTCATGGTTATGTTTATGAACTCTGTTTGCAGTGTTTTCTCAAATTGGCATCCAGTTACTTCCCTCCTTTTATTAAAAGTTCCTTTTCTACACTCAGACTCTGTGCTTGCAAGTGGGGAGGTATTGCCTTTCAAGGAACGGCTGAGAGCCCACCCAAACCCCAAATTGTCCAGTGGCTGCAGGCCGTGATAGCAGTCTGTGAATGATAGTGATGGTCTTTGGGGCTGGTACCAGCCCTGGCGTTTGCAGCTTGCTGGCCATCACAGTAAAGCAACTGCACAAGCAGCTTCCCATGTTGCTGTCAATCCTGTTCTGTCATGCTCCAGGTGCTACAGCACCACTTTGTCCTACTTCTCCCTGTCCCCTTTCCTCTTTCTCCTTATGCTACTCCTGGTGCTGGTCCATCCTGCATCCAAAGTCACTGTGCATTTCTTTCAGCAGGTCATCCCTGAAGCTTTTCCTTTTTCCTTGCAGGATCATCGTCCTCACAGCAAGAGCGTGTTGTTGGCCTTGACCCTTCTGAGGTGGAAGATCCTGTCAAGGCAATGAAGGAGTGCATTCCTTTTTGTCCATGGAAAGACAGAAAAGTATCCTTCCTTTTACATTCTGCACCAAGGCCAAAGCCACAAGTAGATACCTGTATTTACTTGGGTGCCTTCTATTTCTTCTCTACTCATTAATCTATCCAGATGCTGCTGCAAGCCAGATTACCAACCCACAGAGACTGTTTTTAGAGCCTTAATCTTGTTTTGGGGGCATTTGGGCATTCCGACCAGCAGCCCGTTACCAGTATTAGTTTTAATGCTATTTCAGGCAGGGGTAGCCCTGGAGGATGTTAATTCCCTGGAAATCCCTGATTGGAAGAGGGATTGATTTTTCCAGGCTTGTAGTAGAAGACCATCTATCCGTGTGAAGGAGCTATTTCGCCGCCTGTTGACTGATCAGCAAATCCATGACAGGAGAGGGCTGGGAGGCTTCAGGGCTAGTTGAGGAAAGTTTGCCCTGCCCAGGAACCTCATGGACCACTTTGAGTTTCTGCTGTATGAAACATTCTCAAGCATCATCAGTGAGGGGTGGGGAAGAATGTGGACGCACATTAGCAGGATGCTGAACTACGATTCAGAAGCTTGCTGCCAACGGAACAGCCTTTTCATCCCCCGTCAGCACTGTGAAGGCCCTCCCAAAGTAGGGGATCTTCCCAGCAGGTGCTGAGCAGGTTACCCCATATGCAGTGTAGCTGGCACAGAGCTGGACTTGTCCCATCTCTGAGCAGATTTGCTGCTGGTGAAAGCTGCAGCATGGACATTTCTGGGGTCTGAAGCTCTCTATTAATCTACAACACATGCACAGCATGGCCAGCATCAGCACCAGTTTCCCCCGCCCCCTAAGGTACCTTCCAATGCACACTCTCCACACACCCTCAGCCTATTCTGCAGAGACCCCTGCCATGGCTAAGGGGAATTCAGTCTCAGTGGCCTTGCTGGGACTGCTGAGATTACCCAAAGGGGGCCAATGAGTCCTGGGGGTGTCATGGAGACATGGACACCTTCTCCATCAGGAGCTGAACTGAGACTCTGCACCGAGGTCCTGTGTAGTCCATGGCAACCGAGATAGCAAAGCACCCTGGGCGTATGCTCGCCGGCTGGCAGTTTGGTGGCAGCTCCTGGCAAATTCAAAGCTGGTGGTTTTACTGCACTGAGTATGAAAATGAATAGCACCAGGAGCAGTTCAGAGCTCTGTTAGCTATTTATTGGGGGGGTTGAATTCAATAGGTATTATTCTGCCATGCGCACTTTCAGTGCTCCATGTGGCAATGCAGGAGTTGTCGGGGCAGGGCATAGCCGGGGCCTATATTGCAATGACTATGTTTATATATGCCCAACACCTTGGAAAGATAATGTCAGATAAGGACACCTGTTCTACAGATCATTCCAAAGCTGGCAGCTCCAATGGAAGACTAAGCCCTGAGCACCAGGCCACTCCCACTAAATGCCCCCCTACATTCCGGGCCCTCACTTCCAGCTCTGCCTAAGCCCTTTAGTTGCTTTTTATATTTCCAGCATCTCTTTTTTATAGTGGGGGGCCCAAAATTGCACTCAGCATCCCAGAGATGACCTTGCCGAGGCTGAGCTAGTGGCATTATCCCCTCGTCTGCCTGGCAAGGCTTCCCATACTTGCATGGGGTGGGTTTCTGTAGGACTTTTACACCCCATTTATCTTCTGTCGTGATCCCCGGGTCCTTTTCTGCATTCCAGCTCGGTGAATTGCCATCTCCCGTATTACGGGGCGGGGGGGGGGGGGTGGCTCACCTGAGGAGGATGCATTCTCTCCAGCTCTGTCGCCACCACACTGATCTATATTAAATCTCATCTCGCTTATATCTCCCCATCACCTTTTCCCCTGTAATCTGCATCTCTCCTCGACCATGTTTATTGGCCCTCCCTGTTAGTTATCTTCCAAATTGAATTCACATGGAGTTGATATTGTTCTCCGTAGCACCAACACATAGGGTGAATAACAGAGGGCCTAGTCCAGATTTAGGGGCCCCTCATTCCTTGGTGCCTTCACTCCCAGGGTGCGATCCCATGGCTGGAGGTCTGGTGGTTCTACAGCCTTTTCCCAACTGTCATGTGTTTTTCTTTTAAATTGTCCTATCGAAATACCTTCCTTGACCTCAAAGTGAATTCCTTCCTCTGCACTATCCGGCCACTGTGCCTGGTGGGAAAATGCCCTGGTGTATTCAAATCCCCTCAGAGACTAACTGCTCAGCCCACCTTGAGCCCCTCCTCAGGCTGCCCTCTGAACTGGGAGCTGCCTGGCGTGGTGACTGTTCCTGTCTCCTTTGAGATAACCAGTTAGTATCCCCGAAAGTGTAGTAACAAGCCAGAGAATCTCTCTCCTACTGCCATGCTGGGCTGTACAGCCAGTAGCTCTGCCAACCCTGGGGTTTCCTTGTGCCCTAAACAAGTCCAGGGTGTACAAGGCACTTTGGAATGCATGTCCTTTGTCTGTCCAGAACCATTATGGACAGCCCAGTACTGTAGATGCAGCCACGCCTCTCTCTGCCACTTCTGCATTCACCAGCCTGGACCTTGCCTTTGGCAGTATAACCGAGCACAACTGGCGGCGTCCCCTTTTCCATCGAGGTGTAGTTTCTGCCTGCCTTGTTTAGGGAAAATGGCTGCAGCTCTGCATGAGGCATGGACCTCATCCTTTGGAAGGTGCATCTGCTGATAATGCAAATGACTTAGTGAAGTCAGTGGACTGGCTCAGTGACCAGTGTTTTTAACTACTTAAATTCCTGTCTGTCTTCCCATTTCCCTTCAGAGTTAATTGGCCACATATGGCTATTTTATTATTATTCCTATTGCTTTATTACAGTAGCAGCCACAATCCCCAGTCAGAATCATGTGGTGATGGACACAGGAGATAGGAATTTTTAAATACTTTAGTCCATCTGCTGGTCAGTGTAAGATTTGTCTGTCATATTCTCTAGTGCTTTGCTCTGTTTCAATTTCTGAAGTCATGGGCCTGCTGAGAGAGGCTATTCCACAGTGTAACAGATCCCACTGCTAGAAAATGTTTTTGGATATTCAAGCTATACTTTCCTTTCTTTAATTTCATCTCATTATACTCAGTTCTAACCCCTGGGCCCTGAACAATTCCTCTCCCACCCCACTGACAGAGTCCTAGGGTGGGATTTTCGAATGCTCGCAGCATTGGCCCAGTTCTTCTACTGAGGTCAGTGGTAAAATGCCCATGGGCTTCAGTGGGAGCTGAGTTAATCTAATGCTGAAAACCTCACCCTTAGAAATTAGAACAGGGAAGAACAATTTGCTCATCTCATTGCATTTTAAAGTATTGTGTCGCCATGAAATCCCAATCAATGGTTTCTTAGCTCTGGAAATCTACCTCTGGAATTCCACGCTGGGGTTTTGTGGGTTATTCATTCAGTAACCACCCCAATAAGGGCCGGGTCCAATGCCCACTGAAGTCTATGGATAGGTTCCCATCAGGGACAAATTGGAGAGAGTCCAGCAGAGGAAAATGAAAATGATTAGGAGGCTGGGGCACATGACTTATGAGGAGAGGCTGAGGGAACTGGGATTGTTTAGTCTGCAGAAGAGAAGAGTGAGGGGGGATTTGATAGCAGCCTTCAACTACCTGAAGGGGGGTTCCAAAGAGGATGGAACTAGGCTGTTCTCAGTGGTGACAGATGACAGAACAAGAAGCAATGGTCTCAAGTTGCAGAGGGGGAGGTCTAGGTTGGATATTAGGAAAAACTATTTCACTAGGAGGGTTGTGAAGCATTGGAATGGGTTACCTAGGGAGTTGGTGGAATCTCCATCCTTATTGGTTTTTAAGGCCCAGCTTGACAAAGTCCTGGCTGGGATGATTTAGTTGAGGTTGGTCCTGCTTTGAGCAGGGGGTTGGACTAGATGACCTCCTGAGGTCTCTTCTAACCCTCATCTTCTATGATTCTATGAACTGGAGCAGGCCCTAATCCCACAAATGTGCGAATTGCAGTATCAGGAGACCATGGCACTTAAACGTTTCTTGCTCAGACAGGTGGGTGAATTTTGCTCAAGCAAATTGCTATTATGTTTCATGTTGTCAGTGTAACTTGACGTGTTGACACTGGAAAGCAGGGCTGTCTTTGTGTTCAGGGCTCTGCAGCATTGGCACTGTAAACTGCTATGGTGCTGTCCTCTACCCCCCAGTAACCCCCCCCCCATTGAACCCTCTCCTGGGCCAGCTGGCATGACACAAAGACAGAGAGCAACAGCAGGCAGCAGTGGCACTCAGAAGGGAGCTGCTAAGGCACTAATGTTCCCATCACAGCTACGTGCGCTGTACTGCACTTACTACGGGAAAGAAATCAAAGCACATCCGCCGGTGCCTGTGCAGAGGGCAGAGCAAATCCTGGTGAAAAAGAGGATAGGATCTAGACCCCCCAAAAAAGGAAACCAAAGGGGAAAGTTGCTCAGAGCATGATGAAAAACAGGTTAGCAGCAGCACCACCTTTAATCTGCATCAGGCAGAAAAACTGAAGGGCCCTCCCTTGTCAATAACCAACCTATGCAGGGATCTAGTCTGACCTCCTATACAACACAGGCCAGAGAACTGCCCTGCAATAATTCATGTTTGAATCAGAGCATTTCTTTAAAAATCCCATCCAGGTCTGATTTTAAAATGGCCAGTGGTGGAGAATCCACCACAAACACTCAGTAAATAGTTCCAGGGGTTAATTACCCTCACCGTTAAATTTTACACCTTATCTCCAGTCTGGAACTTGTCTCCTTCTAACTTCATTCTTCACACATCCTTGGAGGTGGTGTAGTGATTTGCTGGACTTTGGATAGCAGACCTAATTATTTTGCAAACTAAAGCTCACGTGAGCCCTCATATGTAGAGCCTGGGACCTAGAACCTACTCCCTTCCCTCTAGCAGCACAGGTATCTACCAGAAGCTAGGGAAGAGTATCACAACTGCTACTGTTTTTAGAGTCCTAATCTTGTTTTTGGGGCAGCTACTGCAGGGTAACATCCCTGCCTCTTTCCCTCCCTCATACACTCAGGTCCTCAGCTGGTGAAAGTTGGCATAGATATCTACTCACTGACTTCATACAACACCTGCTAAGATGCTGATCCGGCAAATAATGATGCTCTCCCATGAGTAACATTAAACATGGGTTCTTGGCTCAAGGGACATAATGACACTAAATCTGTTTTGGGACACTGAATGGAAAAGTGCAAAGAAAGAGGAAAGGAATCCCCGGATGACTGGATCCATTGGTGCACTTGGACTTTAGACACTGTGGGAAGAAGATGGGGAGATTTGTCCCAAATACCATCTGAAGCCAGTTATTTATGGTCAGATATACTTGTAATGTATATGTAAAAAGAGGGAATACTTCACATGACTCATTCCAGGTAGCAAGGTGTTGGTGAAGGCGTCCTTTCTCTACCTCCTCCTGAGAGAGGAAGAGGAAAGCGTGGAGCTGAGGAATGGTGATAAATAAGACTAAGGCTGAGAACTAGGAAACAAAATAGCATCTCTCAGGCTGAATGAGCAGGCCTGGGGGTGCTTGAGATAGAAGTTAGGCCATGATTCAGGAAAATGATTTCCCAGAAGTTTTATGAAGTCTATCCATATGCTTCTCTGCAGCCAAGCTGTCCAACAGCATGAACAAATCTAGTCACTTCGTCTCTATGTGGTTTCTGTTGGTATCTTTCTTCAGTCTTCAGAAATGTTACGTTGTCTGCCATCTCCATGTAAACATTTCAGTTGGGCACCTACAGAACTAGAACAATTTATCTTTTAGACACAATTTGTTGTAGGTGATTTCCCCAAGACGTGATCCTACTTAAGCTTCATTAACCTGGTTTCTGAAGCCAGCCTCGCTGAGAATCTAGCACAGGACTGTGGAGAGGAACAAACTCCATTCTGATTCCCTCAGTAGGGTTGATCTAGGTTACCTGGAGGATGTAATGCTCCACCCTCAATTTAAATATACAGGGATAGGGAGTGACAGTCGGGCTTTGGGAGAGCTTTCGGCATTAGACATTCTGATATTTTTAGAGGCTGACAATGTAAAATCTTTGATCAAGGGTAGGCCTTTCACCATGCATCATGTGTGGATCATACTATAAGTCTATTGTCCGATAGCCACCGAAAAGAAGCATAAGTCTGATCACGGGGAAAAGTGCACATGTTGATATTTCCTCAGTCAAGTCAGCAAGAGCTCCCGTAACAGGACTGCAGTGAAGCTTGGTCGGATCTTCTTCACACAAGGCCCTGTTTCTTGGAGAATGTAGTGCACAACTGTCTCACCTATTGTATCTCCCTGCAAGTGCCAACAAAACACACCAGCATATACAAGCTAGATTTCCAGCCAAGTCAGGCATGAAACTGGACATCTAGTTTGCACCCAGAGTTACCCAATTGCTAACACAGATCAGGTAACTGTGAGAGCAAGGTCAATGAAGTAGCATTTTGCATGTCCACTTACTCAGTTTACACAGTCATGGCTTGGAGCCTGCCTGCGTGAGACTCTGCTCTCTTCATATGACATCCTGCCACGGCTGCTATTGGAGACTGATCCCCTTCATAATCAAAGTGAGGGGGCTGCTGGCAAAGCGCTCTCCTTAAGAGCCCCTTTCTTTTACAGCACTCTGCCCTGTAAGGTCCCAAATAGCCCAAGTTCGTTGTCCTTCTGGGCGTGCTGAAAGCCCATCCGTTTGAGTGGGCGCTGGTGGAGGGCTACAGGTAGGGTTTTTGTCCAATGGGAAGGTGCAGTGCAGGTTTAGGATGCAGTGGTTACATGCTGGGTGATGAAATGACTTGTGATAGGGTGGAAAGGAGAAACGCTGTTGCTGTTGGTTGCCTGATGTTTCGCAAGTCCTGTGCCAGTGCGTGTTAAGTGTATGTGAAAGGCGCCGAGAACTGTGGCTGGGGCGCACCCTTTGGGGTGGAGTTTCTTTTAGCTCAACATTTAAATAAATAAATAATAGCAAGCCGAACATGCTTGGAAAGCAGGCTCGTAATGTATACAGAGGGGCAAAGTCAGCAGAAAATCCAGCAAACCCACTCCATTTCATTAACATGTGCTTTAGTTTTACTACTGAACAAACGAAGACAGCAGCTGTGTTATCTAACAGTGCAGTATTTTACTAGCAAAGAAGAATGGGCCTTTCCAGCTTGCAAAATGCCATGTGCCCTTCCAGTGAGAAATGGAATTGTGTGTTTGGACAGAACAACCTCGGCAACAAAGGTGCAGCTGGAGCGTTAAAGATAGAATCAGTAGCAGGGCAAGCTGGACATCGCTTGATTTATATGGATGATAGTAAATGGGGCAATGACTGTAATGTGATGGAAGAAGGCCTGTTTGACATACATAGTGCATTATGGTAAATCTTTGCCAAAGCTTGTAGGATTAGTGGATGCATAAAGTGCAGCTGCAAAAGATGTCCGTGAAGCTACTATTAAATCTCTTGATTCAGTACCATGGCGATGGGCTTTAAATAAAGGAACCTAGATAGACAGAAGATTTAAAGGACTTAATCTTGAGAAAAGTAGGCCTGAATATGCACATTGCGGCTGCAAGTATAGAGTGGGGGGAAAGCCTCGTGTTGTGACGTGAACGACACAAGACATTCACATCTCCATCAACTTACCTGAAAAGCTAGCTTGGAAGTCCAGACGCAGGCCTTGTGAAAGCTATATCAGAAGGGGTGTGCCAAAAGTTGGGTGGTAGATAAAGAAGACATGCCGAGTTTTTGAGGTTACTCTCACACAAATGGGCACTTTCAAAGAAATGTGCTGGTTAGGTAGATGAAGGTGAGCTATAATGTGCATGCTAAAAAACTATTGTATTGATTGAAATGCATCTAGAACAGTGCTTCTCAAAGTTGGGCTGCCGCTTGTTCAGGGAAAGCCCCTGGTGGTCCGGGCCGATTTGTTTACCTGCTGATTGCAGCTCCCACTGGCCGCGGTTCGCCGCTCCAGGCCAATGGGGGCTGCGGGAAGGAGCGTGGGCTGAGGGACGTGCTGGCCGCCCTTCCCGCAGCCCCCATTGGCCTGGAGCGGCGAACCGTGGCCAGTGGGAGCCATGATCGGCCGAACCTGCAGACGCGGCAGAAGTGGCGGCCCAACTTTGAGAAGCACTGATCTAGAAAACAGTGCTCCAGTGTAAAATGTGAGTAAATCAGCAGAAGCGAAGGGTTATTTCAAAGAGCTCAAAAACATGCATTTTTGAAAGCTCTTCATTAGTGGGTTGATGTAACGATTAGCAGTGTGTCAGAGGGGTGCTTAGTGCTATAAAAGAGAGGGTGGATGTGTATCACAAGAGGCGTGCGTGTGTTAGGATGCTCCTCATCAGTAACTTGGTCTCCCCCTGCAGGCTTTCAGTAGCTTGCAATAGGTCCCAGCCACAGAGAGAGGAGGTAGTTGGATGTAGGTTTCTGGGACATGCACACCCCTGGCAATAACTGCAGAGTAAGAAAGGCTTAAAGGTATCAAACTGTCTGGGAAGGATGGTGAGGAAGATAATGAACTGAGAAATCTGCTTGAGAGTGATGATAACGTTCATTGGAATGAGCATTGTTCCAAGATTACAACGAAAACCATTATCCATATTCCTGAATCACGTGGACTGAAATTTTCAAACCCAGGGGCCTAACATCACTCCCTGAAATCAATATTTCGGCACCTAACTCAGTGGCATGATTTTTAAACGTGCAGGGCACTCAGAAGCCCCAGCTGAGCTAAGCAGACTCCAATGGGTACCCAGCACTTTGAAAAAAGGCTACTTATTTAATGGGTCTCAAGAGTGTTGCCTCTTGACTGGAGCTGTTGGCCAGTATTCAGGGCCTTGCTGGGTTGTTTCCATTAGGAGGAGAAATTGGTGATTCGAGTCAGGTATGTTCTTTGGTGAAATCCTGTTTATTTATGAAGAACGTACATAAAAGTCCTATTTCCCTGAACAACAGCAGGCACTTTCCTTGCTCACAGTTTCCAAGCCTGCCTGCCTCCCCAGCCCAGGACAACAACTTAACGCTAAAATAAAGATACAGCACCATCTAAGCCTCTGACTGCCACAAGAGTCAGGATTTGTTGTGCCTAAACCATCCAAGATAGATGGCTATCCAGTGGGACTTGTTGGCACTCACTAAGGGGCCTGCATTTGAGAAGTACTCGCCCCATGGCTGTGGGCGAGGCTGGGTGTTTGTGGGGGCTGTAATGTTTTAGCTAGTGAGGTACAAAAAAAGACGACATTCACCACTACACATTTCTTAAAGGGCCCATTTTAAAGTAATGTTAATTTATAAACTAATCCACAGATTCACTTGAAAGTCCTCAGGGAAGTCCAGCTTTACCCACAGATTATGTGCTGTATATTTGGGGTGGATACACTATTCTTCATACCAATCACAGAGGCTGAATCCCTGTCTTAAGTAAATATCTCAATGCAACCTTACCAAAGGAGTCATGAACAGCACCTTCATCACGTACAAGGCCAAGTACACTTTGCTGGAGATGAGCCCAGTCAGGCAACAGCAAACTTCATCAGGCCAAATCTGAATGGATTTGGCCTTATGGCCCTTGTGTTTGCCAGTCTTTTCTGTGTGTGTCTTTTGGAACAATGCCCTTTGTCGTACAGCAAGCTTTACAGCCATTGACATAATAGATTAGTCTTCACAGTAGCAGATCCTGCATCTAACATGTCTATCTCCACATACCCCGCAAATGACAGACAAATCTTGACACTGCAGTTACATCCTGGTCATATCACATCAACCTCACATTGCAGAGCTCTCCATTCACCACGCAGTGCAGTCACTCCAGAGTGACAATGCTGTCACAGCTAATTGGCATCTCTCTGCAATGCCCTCCAGTCACATGGCATCACAGTCATTTTGCAGTGACACCCCCCATTAGGGCACAATAAATTCCCTCACTCCACAGCAATTGCAGAGATCACACCCCATGGCCACTTCACAGTCACAATGCATTATGACTTCTTTGCTGTGCCAGGGCAGTCAGAGTGAATCACAGTCATTGCGGGGCCTGATCTTAGTCCATGCAACACTGGTGCTAACACCCTGGACCTGCAGTTTGCACCAACAATTATTTATTTTGCACTATCACTAATGGAAGCCAGGCTGAACATCTGTCCCCCAAAGACTCTGACTTTTAAAAAAAAATGAGTCGTACTCAGTTTATGCAGCTTTTCTCCCCATGCAGAGCAAGTGTCAGAGTCCCACCAACACTGACATAATTCCCAGGCCAATTCTACTTCTTTACTGTGGGATCCCTACAGTCTCTGAGGGGGTGGGGACCACTGCAGGTTAGACAGCCTGTGTTAAGAAATGGAGATGACCCCCTGCTATCACACCCAGCCAGGAGAGTTGCAGCCATTTTGTACTCACCCATTGTGATTCAGCCTCATCCCTCTGAGACCACTAAAAGGTGCCGTAACAGTACAGGCTCCTTGGCATGGCTTTGAACGCTCTGGGTCTATGATTTAAATGCCCTGTTTTGTCTGCTCGGCTAACGGGGCAGAGCAGTTCTGTGTGTGATGGGGTGGGTCGCTCAGGTGCCGTGTGACTGGGGTGCTCTGACAGGTCATTGCTTGAAGGATCAATAGGGTTCAGTAAAAGATTAATGAGTTAGAAAGTATTAACTATTTAACAAAAACCAGGATGTCTTAAAGGGCCAGATCTCCGGGTGGTGTAAATCATCAAAGCTCCATTGACGTCAATGGGGCCAGGTCATCAGCTGGGGTAAATCAATGTAACTCCATCTAAGTCAATGGAGCTAGATCCATGGCTGGTGTAACTCAGCTTATCTCTATTGGCTTCAATAAGCTTAAATCAGCCAAGTATCTGATCCCCCACATTTTTAAAAAGTATTTGATATGTGCATTTGGGGGTAATTTATAGGCCCAATTCAAAGACCATAAAATCAGTGGGAATCTTTCTATGGACTTCAGATCCTACATTATATAGCATTTTGCCCAAAGATTCCTAGCTCTGTTGCAGCCTTTAGTAATGGCCACACTGGGGTATGAGTTTTGTAGTGTGTGTCTTCTGCTAGGAGTTTCTAGCATCCTATGTTCTACTGCTGCATGTGTCTGGAGTTTGGCAACGTTGGGTCTAGCTACACTTAGTCTCCTGGGGCTCTTCGTTGTGACAGCAGCAGGGCAAATGTGTGGGGGAGTTTCTGAAACTGCTCATTGAACTCAAACGGAATGAGATGGACAGGCCTGGAGAACTTCCCTCTCAGGGACCAGTGGCCACAGAGTGTGTTTCGACATGGTTCTGAGCAGGGCCTGGTTGCTGCGAAGAACAGACTGATTGCAAGTATTCCACTCTCTCTTATTTAGTGTTAATTTCAGAGGAAGCAACTTATTTTACGCATGACTTTTATTCCTCTTTACTTCAAGTTGGGTCAAAATGGGTAATGAGCTGTGAAATGTCATCGTTTCCATACCGCGCTATAATAATAACAACACTCAGCTCATTCTCAGAAAGCTTTATTGCCATTAACTACTCAGGCCAAGATTGTCAAATCTGGGGGTCAAGTCCTGGTCACACTGAGGTCAATGGGTTTTTTGCCATTGATGTCAATAGAGCCAGGATTTCACCTGGCAGGCCTAAAGTAAGATTCCTAAATCTGTATTGTCATTCTGGAAAGTGTTGGTGGCTGTCGGCCTGGTTAAAGCCAATGGGTGTGCTAAACACCCGTCATTAGAAGCCACCGCCCAAGATTCTAGGCCCGAGCAGAAGCTAAGACTTTAAGCACAGAGCCAATGGTGTGGTTTAGTCTCTTCACTCTCCCATTACTCGCAGGGTGGGCAACACTCGCCCACACCTTGGTTTCTGCTCTGTGTTGAACCTCCCCAGACTGGGTCTCCGTCAGTACAGCTGCTGTTGCACCAACAGGGTCCTCAGACTGTTCTTGCCAGATGTCATCACAAGACCAGACTGAGTCTATTCTTGCTACCTTCACCTGGCTGAAAGCATCCACAACCATGTGTTGTTCTGACAAGTCAACCCTACCTCTTTCCCTGACTGGGCTGCTTCACGGCTCTTGATCTCTGCCCCGGTGAGAGGCTTTGAGACACCGGCTACACTGGACACTGTCCCCAGGATCTGATGTCTCACTAGCTGCACTGCCTGCTCTGTCACATGAGTGGCTCTTACCCAGAACGCCCCCTTTGGTCCAGCTCTGCACAGAGTTCTGCTACCCAACAATTCTGACTGGATCTTGGTAGCATCAAACACTCCCACAGGCTCGCTGCGTCTGTCCTTTATCCTAGGGGTATTATTGCAGGAAGACCTGGCTTCACCACCATTTTATTCCAAGCTACCCCAGGGAGCAGTTCCTCTCCATCACCCTGTAGCTACGGTAGAGGCTCCTCTAAGGCTCCAGGAGTTGCTCCCCAGGGTCCACACTTATTCCTACCCACACCCAGCAGGGGGCTACGAATATTGTCCAGGGTGCGTATTTGTCTGAAAGACCCATGAATCACACTGGGAAGCTGCTGGTAAAATGCTCTGGCATCACCACCTAGAAACACTGCTAGGAACAGTGCTGCTTTCTCCTCAGTCCACTCGTTCGGCGAGAGCAGCAGCTCAACGTCTGTCCAGTCTCTGCTGCTCAGTCCCATGCTTCCTCTGCAGCCTTATGCTGCCAACTCATTGGCTGCATGGCTTACATCCGGGTCACCTCTTCAAGGGACCTCCACAGCAATAAGGGCTAGAGAGATTTTTTACAAATAATACCTGAGACCATGGAGCATCCAGTCATTGTCAGATATACTGGCAGTCAATGATATTCAGTGACTAAAATATTGCAGTGGAGATGGAAACAGTTATGACCAATGGCGTTTAAAGATTAACATGTCAATAAAGTCTAAAAGTAGCCTGTGCTTTAGGTGGTAGCCTAGGATTTACTTTGCAAGAAGCACTGGGAGGGGCAGTGGAGGCTGGGCAGAACCTGGTGGAGAGCAGATAGCCCGCAGGTTAAAGCAAGGGACAGAGTAAAAGGGTCAAGAGTGGTGCTGGCCAGAGGACAGGGCTAGGGTGGTGGTGAAACAATAACGGCTGCTGTGTTGAAAAGTTGACACTCCCGGTGGGGAAAGCTTGAACTCACACTAGGCTTTCTCCACTGAACAGGGACCGAGTGATGGGCTGAGTATCAGAGCCCTGCAGCTGGGCCAGTGCAGTTCTGGTGACCTTCCCTTTGGTACGACATCCCCTCCATCTCCCAAAGAACCCAGCACAGGTCCACTCTCCAATGACGCACCCCGTCTCTTGGCACCTGCCCTGCCAACAGCCCCGGAAGCCCCACTCCACTCCTTACTCCATACAGTTTGGGGCAGCACATCGGTGTGATGTCGAATGCTTAAAATGACAAAAAAATGAAGAAATTCATATAGAGGAAAACTTTTCCGAGAAAGAGTTAAAACTGCTACATTCC
The DNA here is from genome assembly GCF_027887155.1 of Malaclemys terrapin pileata. Lineage (NCBI taxonomy): Eukaryota > Metazoa > Chordata > Testudines > Emydidae > Malaclemys > Malaclemys terrapin. The sequence continues at coordinate 29,973,512 of NC_071516.1, read as the reverse complement.
TAATGTAGCTTATACAAACCCCCAAAAGCAAGGAAATGAATAATAAAGCAAGTGAACAGTATGTACCATCTAGCCCCACACCCACAGAATGGCATCTACAGTACATTAAGATGGAGGTTTCTAAAAATGACCCATTATTTTTAATAGATTTTATTTACATAATTTTACTGTCTATTAAGAAGGACTTTAAATGCATTAACTGCTGCACAGTTACCTCAGACCTTTTGGAGAAAGAGAACTACAACAAAGATTCTTGTCTCCTAATGTTTTGGGTTTCAGGCAAAAATTATACTGTAAGATGGGGATGCTTTTTAAAAAAAAAGCGTAGTTCCACTGAACAAGAAAATCAAGTTAGAAAAACCTGTATTGGAAAACATCTATTTGCACACAAAATAATGTAAAAATAATGAGTCCATATTCCCCTTTGATGTGCATGGCACATGCTCCTTTAAAGAGAAATTCTGTATTTCAGAGATAGTGTGCATATCGTGCAATGAAACGGTTGTTATGGCAACAACTCTCAAAAGCAAGTACTTAACTGAGAAATGTGTTCCACACAGCCATAGAAAAATGAAAACATGAAAACAGAGGCAGGAAGAATGGCGAAACAGAAGCAGAATGAGATGGGAAAAACATTTCTGATTTACAAACATACAGAAAAGCAGCAGAGACTTCTTTCTTTCTTTTCTTTCTAAAGCTGCGTCTGTCCTTGGAAGGTTTAATATGCTTTTTTATTTGATGTTTGGGCTTCAATAATGAAAAAGTGCCATATCAAATTAGGCCACCTTTATTGTTACAGAGCCAAAGAATGGAAGGGAGCTGGCCTTATGTTAGTTAGTTTGGGCTGTGTTCAAACAGTGTACTGAATCCATAGCACACAGACAACAGACATGATTACCAGCCAGGAGAGAATCCAGGACTTCCAAAATTATAGTTGTCTATTACTTAATAAAAAGAAGCTGTCAGTAGTAGTAGGTCTCATATCCTTCCTAGGCTGGCCACTAGAGGGTGATAGAACAGCCTGTACTTAGCCAGTGCACTGTACTCCACATTTTGTCAGAGATATGTTGCAAAGGGTCTCGTCTGCTCCCTTTGCTCATATGGGCCACTGTGACAGACCCAGACCAGAGGGGTACAGGAGTCTGGTAGAGGGCAAATATACTGGTCACTGGATGAGTAGTTTTCTGTTCCCTGAGTGACCAGAGCAGGGGCTGCACTAGAGTAATCAGGAACCTGCTAGAACCAGTTAAGGCAGGCAGGCTAATTAGGACACCTGGAGCCAATTAAGAAGAAGCTGCTAGAATCAATTAAGGCAGGCTAATCAGGGCACCTGGACTTTAAAAAGGAGCTCACTTCAGTTTGTGGTGCGAGTGTGAGGAGCTGGGAGCAAGAGGCACAAGGAACTGAGAGTGAGAGGGTGTGCAGCTGGAAGACTGAGGAGCACAAGCGTTATCAGACACCAGGAGGAAGGTTCTGTGGTGAGACTAAGGAAGGTGTTTGGAGGAGGCCATGGAGAAGTAGCCCAGGGAGTTGTAGCTGTCATGCAGCGGTTACAGGAGGCACTATAGACAACTGCAGTCCACAAGGCTCTGGGCTAGAACCCGGAGTAGAGGGCGGGTCCGGGTTCCCCCCAAACCTCCCAATTGACCTGGACTGTGGGTTCTTCCAGAGGGGAAGGTCTCTGGACTGTTCCCCAACCCACATGGTGAATCTCTGAGGCAAGAAAATCCGCCAATAAGCGCAGGACCCACCAAGATAGAGGAGGAACTTTGTCACACTGGTGTCAGGAGTGGGCTCTTGGGGTGCACAGCGTGGCGGAAGAAGGAGGGTGATTTAAAAACAAAAAAAAAGGAAAAAAAAAAGGGGAGAGGGTTTATTTTTTTTCACCACAATGGATGACGTAGTGCGGGCACTGATACATGCTACGGCGGCCCAGCAGGAAGCAACACGTGTCCAGGCAGCCGCCCAACTGGAGGCAGGGCGGCTGCAGCAAGAGACTAAGCACCTGCTGATGGACCAGGCTGCTCAAGACCGAGCTATGTTGTGGGAACAGGTAAACCAGGTAAAGTCCCTTACAGAGTTGAATTGCGGCCATGATGGGACACGGCTCATATGGGCCAGCCATTGGCTGCAGAAAATGACACGGGAGGATGATGTAGAGGCATACCTTCTGGCCTTTGAGAGGACAGCCCTACGGGAGGCCTGGCCTCGAGATCAGTGGTCTGGCATCCTTGCCCCATTCCTGTGTGGGGAGGCCCAGAAGGCCTACCATGATCTGCCTGAAGAGGCTGCGGCAGATTACCCCCAGCTGAAAGCAGAGATCCTGGCCAGATCTGGGGTAACGACAGCAGTGCGGGCCCAGCAGTATCACGGTTGGAGGTACCAGGAAGACAAAACCCTGCGGTCCCAATTGTATGACCTCATTCATCTTGCACGAAAGTGGTTGCAAACAGAGTCCTGGAGTCTGGAAGAGATACTAGCGGTTCTGGTCATCAACCGATACATTAGGGAACTACCACCAGACCTTCGTGCCTGGGTAAGCCAGAACGAACCCTCCACCTATGACGAGGTTGTCTCCCTGGTAGAGAGGCGAAGGACAGTGAGGGAGCTGACCCGACCAGTTAAGGAAGAGCCACCCCGGGTTAAATTAGCAGCACCAAGCCCTAAAGTTCAGGTGACTGGCCCACCAGGAGGGCCCAGGTGGAGAAAGAGAGAGGCTGAAGGCCCATCAGAGGCCACAAAGAGTCTGAGCACTGAGGGAGAAGAGGATTGTGATGTTAGACTGCCCAAACCAAGAGACCGGGGAACGCCTAGGGCTCCATACAGTTGTTATGCCTGCGGGGAGTGGGGACACATAGCTGCACAGTGTCCCAATGCTGAGAAGCCTATGCAGTGTAACCTGGGGAACTGGGCAGATCCATGCTCCTTAATCCACCTTGTGGGGGTCTCACTAGCCCCACATATGTATACCAGACCAGTGAAACTAAATGGGGTAGGAACCACAGCACTGGTTGATTCGGGGAGTGCTATCACGCTTATTTCAGGGAAGCTCGTGAAGCGTAGTCAGCTGCTACAGGCTAAACGTACGGGGATAACATGTGTCCATGGGACAGTTAGTTACTACCCCACCATCCCAGTAAAAATCGAGATCCAAGGGAACACTACTGAGGTAGCAGCAGGTGTAGTCCCTAAACTCCCATACCCGGTGTTCATAGGGAGGGAATTCCCAGGGTTTGGAAACTTACTCCCAGTAGGGGGATTGGAGAAAGATGGGGACCCTAAAATTGATGAGGCATACACAGCAGACTGTTAACCTCCAATCTTCTCTGAAATATCCCCAGATTTGTTCTCCACTCCCAGACAGGGTAGAAAGACAAAAAGGGAAAGAAGGGCAGCTAAGGCCTTGGGAACCTGAATACTGACCCAAAGCCAGAGGATCGCTCTTGTAGATAGGCGGACCCGCGCAGCTGAAAAGGAGGTCACGCAGGAGGGAGAAGCACCTGAGTCTGACCCCCACCCTAATGCTTCTGAACCAGTAGAGGCAACAGAGAGTGGGACCCCTGGAGAAGACGGCTCGGGGCCACCAATATATACTTGTTGTTTTGGACTATGCTACTCGCTACCCAGAAGCCGTCCCCCTGCGGAACACGGCCTCTAAAACTATAGCCAAAGAGCTGGTGGGGATCTTTGCCCGAATGGGGCTACCAAAGGAGATATTAACCGACCAAGGAACTCCATTTATGTCGAAGCTAATAAAGGACGTCTGTATGCTGCTCCATATACATACCCTGAGAACTTCGGTCTACCATCCGCAGACTGATGTGTTGGTGGAAAGGTTTAACCGACCCCTCAAGGCTATGATAAGGAAGGTAGTAAGTCGGGACGGGAAGGATTGGGACACCCTACTACCCTACCTGAGGTACCACAGGCCTCAACTGGGTTTTCCCCCTTCGAGTTATTATACAGGCATCACTCCCGTGGCATACTAGATATCGCCAAAGAGATCTGGGAAGAGGAACCCAATGATGGGAGAAATATAATAGAGCATGTCATGCAGATGCGAGACCGGATAGCCCGGGTTACCCCTATTGTACGGGAACATTTGGAGAAGGCACAGGAGGCCCAGCGAACCCATTACAATCGCCAGGCAAAAGTGTGACAGTTCCAACCAGGGGATCGGGTTATGGTGTTGGTACCCATGGCAGAAAGCAAGCTTCTGGCCCAATGGAAGGGGCCCTATGAGGTGATTGAACCCGTGGGGGAAGTAACCTACAAGGTGCGGCAGCCAGGATGCAGAAAACAAGAACAGATTTATCACGTTAACCTTCTGAAACCCTGGCATGCACAAGAGGCATGCACAATGGTCCAAAAAGACCTAACCCAGGAAAACAAGCCTTCCAAACAGGTGAGAGTGTCTCCCAATTTAACACCAGACCAGAAGAATGAGGTGTCTGAGATCATCTTCTGGAACCAAGATGTATTCTTGACAAAACCGGGTCGAACAACCGAGACATATCACCACATCGTCACGAACCCTGGGGCCAGAGTAACAATAAGGCCCTATCGGGTGCCAGCGGCAAAAAGGGAGGAAATAAAAGCAGAAGTAAAAAAAATGCTGGAGTTGGGGATCATCGAAGAATCCCACAGTCAGTGGTCCAGCCCAATCGTGCTGGTGCCCAAACCTGATGGCACCACAAGATTTTGCAACGACTTCCGGCGACTAAATGAAGTATCCCAGTTCGACGCGTACCCCATACCTCGCATAGATGAGCTAGTGGACCGTCTGGGTAATGCCCGGTACTTGACTACCCTAGACTTGACAAAGGGTACTGGCAGATTCGCCTTGCAGAAGACGCAAAGGAAAAGACTGCGTTCTCTACACCAGAGGGTCTTTTTCAATATACTGTCCTCCCTTTTGGACTACATGGGGCCCCAGCTACCTTCCAGTGCCTCATGGACAAGCTATTACGCCCGCATAACAGTTATGCTGCTGCCTACTTGGACGATGTGGTCATTCATACCCCATACACCTGGAGAAGGTGGAGGCAGTCCTCGATACCTTCAGGCGAGCTGGCCTTGCAGCAAACCCTGCCAAGTGCACTGTAGGGTTTACAGAGGCCAAATATCTTGGCTACATTGTGGGAAAAGGTCTGGTAAAACCCCAAGTGAACAAGTTAGAGGCCATCCAAAATTGGCCCCGACCAAGTCGCAAGAAACAAGTCCGGGCGTTCCTAGGTGTGGTGGGGTATTACCGACGATTTATCCCCCACTTTGCCACAAGGGCAAGCCCCCTGACAGACCTAGTGAAAGCCTGTGGGCCTGATCTGGTGAGATGGTCTGACGCAGCAGAGGAAGCATTCACAGACCTACGGACTGCCCTCTGCAATAACCCCGTACCGATAGCCCCTGATTTCACCAACGAGTTTATCGTGCAGACGGATGCATCGGAAGTAGGGTTGGGGGCCGTTCTATCACAGATGGTCGGGGAGGAGGAACACCCAATTCTATACCTCAGTCGGAAACTCCTTCCAAGGGAACAAAAATATGCAGTGGTGGAGAGAGAATGCCTTGCTGTAAAATGGGCCATGGAAACATTGCGCTACTACCTGCTTGGGCGCAGATTTGTCCTTGTGACCGACCATGCCCCTCTTCAATGGATGCAGCGGAACAAGGAGAAGAACACAAGGGTGACCAGATGGTTCTTATCCCTCCAACCTTTCCAATTCCATGTGCAACACAGAGCAGGGAGCCATCATGGCAACGCTGATGGCTTGTCACGTGTGCACTGTCTGGCGTCCCAAGCTGCCAAACCCCTTGGCGTTGAGCAGGGGGGAGGGATATGTAACAGACCCAGACCAGTGGGGTACCGGAGTCTGCTAGAGGGCAAATATACTGGTCACTGGATGAGTAGTTTTCTGTTCCCTGAGTGACCAGAGCAGGGACTGCACTAGAGTAATCAGGAACCTGCTAGAGTTAAGTTAAGGCAGGCAGGCTAATTAGGACACCTGGAGCCAATTAAGAAGAAGCTGCTAGAATCAATTAAGGCAGGCTAATCAGGGCACCTGGGCTTTAAAAAGGAGCTCACTTCAGTTTGTGGTGGGAGTGTGAGGAGCTGGGAGCAAGAGGCACAAGGAGCTGAGAGTGAGAGGGTGTGCTGCTGGAGGACTGAGGAGCACAAGTGTTATCAGACACCAGGAGGAAGGTCCTGTGGTGAGAATAAGGAAGGTGTTTGGAGGAGGCCATGGGGAAGTAGCCCAGGGAGTTGTAGCTGTCATGCAGCGGTTACAGGAGGCACTATAGACAGCTGCAGTCCACAGGGCCCTGGACTGGAACCCGAAGTAGAGTGCGGGCCCGGGTTCCCCCCAAACCTCCCAATTGACCTGGACTGTGGGTTCTCCCAGAGGGGAAGGTCACTGGACTGTTCCCCAACCCACATAGTGAATCTCTGAGGCAAGAAAATCCACCAATAAGCGCAGGACCCACCAAGATAGAGGAGGAACTTTGTCACAGCTACCCATTCAGTAGTTGCAGTTGGCTGGATCATGGAACTGTGTTTAGCAATTACTCGGGTTTCTTGGACCTGAATGCACAGCCGGAGCTAGGCCTTGTGACACTGAGTACTCTCTCTCGCATAGAGTCCTTTGGGCCAAAGCAAGAGAATGACACTGTAGGCTGGTGGTTAGAGTCTCATGTGGGAGACCCCCTCCTCCAATGAGTCATTATTTAATCTAGAATGCAACAGCTGAGACTGAGAGAGCCCCACATCAGAATATCTCCCCCGCAGGTGAAGGCGGGTCTTGAACTGGGAGTTTCCCCTGTGATGCTGGCAGATCAGGTGCCAGCTCATGCCAAGGCTCTTAGGCCTTACTGAACACTGACAAATGGATAGCTGGAAACCAGTCTGTCTCACTGTGTATTACTATTGTTAAGATAGGTATTGGACATACATCAATGTGTATAGTGTTTAGACTGTATGAAATGCTTGTAAGTTGCTGCATGCATTAATCTCACTTATAACCTCTCTGTCCCAGCTATAAGGTAATACTTAAATGTTTCTTCTATAACTGTAAAATGTTTGTAACCAAACAGGGGAAAATGTCACCTAATGCAAAATGCAGGATTCTTATCTCCTGCCCATCAGAAAGGACCATTGAATCCAAATGGGCCATTGTAGAACAAAGACTTTGTTGGTGGCTTCCCCCACAGCCCTGAAGAGGTTACATGCCCGAGCCCTAGTCCCATCACAGCTTGAACGCTGGGGGAAGGGAATAAAAATGCTTGTTAAGAAGAACTTATTATTCCCTTGCGGCTTGAACTCTGAGGGGTGAGGATTTCTAAGGATACACAAGAAGACCCCCAGCTGTTTCACCTGGGGTAGCCCTACAGGATATATAGAGTCTGCTTACTGTAGAAATTTCTATTCCCTTTTGAAAGCTGACTGCAACTCATTTGTGTGTTTATGTTATCTGCTTTGATCTTGTAAATAACGCTCTTATTTCTTTTCCTTAGTTAATAAATCCTTAGTTGGTTTACTATAGGATTGGCTACAAGCATTGTCTTTGGTGTGAGATCTAAGATGCAAATTGACCTGGGGTAAGTGACTGATCCTTTGGGACTGGGAGTAACCTGAATAGTTTGAGAACTCTGGTGTAAAGTGACCATCTATCCCAGAATCAAGCTTGCCTAGGTGGCAAGATAGACTGGAATGCCCAAGGGGACTGTCTGTGACTCCATGGTAAACCTGTTATAGTGCTTTAGGAGTTCGCACTTGTTACTGGGTTGGTGAAATCTAAGTACAGAACATACAACCAGTTTGGGTGCTCTACCCTGCTTCTTGACAGTCTGCCCTAAGGTGTGGCACTCATGGTAGTGAGCCACTTCAGACACCATGACATCCCTTATCCCAGGTGAGGTACCCTAACCACTGGGCTAAAAGTTATGAGGGGTGGCCAGGTCTTTTTCTCTCCATCTCGTTGTTATGTAAGAGCTTGCCTGAAGGGCCTGATCTGGTATGTGACCTCTGACCACACTACCGGATTGGGTCCCCCACACAATCTGAATGCTGTCTTCCCCTGGTTTGTGAATCACTCTGGGGGCGTAGGTGGGAGATGGGCATCTTTCCATCTAAAGGAACTCTGCAGAGTGCATGCCCAGAGGCAAAAACATAGGCACCGAGGGAACTTGTGTGGTGGTCTGTATCCCTATGTTCACTCTTTTTACAAAATTATAATGGATTTGTACAAAGTATGCCTTATGAGGTATTATTTGAAAACTCATAATTTGCTGATCGTTATTGTCCTGATAAAAAATGTGTAGTAACATTGTATGTAAAGTTATAAGATGTTACTGAATAACATTACTGAGACATGTTCCAAGTTTAGAAAAGCGGGCTCAAACCAGTTCCTCAAAGACAAAAGGCAAACTGATGCCTCAGCCAGATGTCAACAAAATCAAATGGACTATCACCTGGTTAAGTGCCAACCTTTGTCAGGAAAAAGGATGTGAATGAGAAATTTACATCTTGGCAAAGAAACACCTGGAGGTTCCCATCCCCACAGACCTTCTGTCTCCTAAACCCCAGCTGGAGATGTTTCTCAAAGAAGAGAAAAAGGGTAAAAATGAGGAACAAGGGCCCCAAATCATCTCTCCCTTCATCTCTACTCACAGCATCTACAACACCTGAAGGACAAGGAAATGAACATTGAACTGGGGGAGAGGTCTTGGCTGAAAGGAATCCAGGCAGTGTTATACCAATAAAAACTAGCAGGATCTTATTAAAGGGGACAAGATAAAGATGCCACATTTATTATGATAACAATTTGATTTATGACCAATAACTAATATCTTAATCCTTATACACACACATTATACCTAATACCTATACACACACACACACACACACACACACACACACACATCCATCAAATATTCTGCAGCTGCTGCATAGTTACCAGTCCTGCCTGAGTCTGTGGCTTGAGTTTGCAGCTTGGGTTCGTAGCTTGTGGCGGCTAACTGGCCAGGAAAGCCGGGCACAAGGACGAGCTGGGTCTCTGTTGGGCATGCACCGATGCCCTTCCATGTTGGCAGCAGAATGTTACCCTCCTCCAAAGTTTTCCATCTCACCCATCCTTTTTGTAGGCTTTAGTTTGAATTCAGACTCTATAGGTCTTGCTGTGTCACACGGCCTTCAGGTTTGGAGATTGATCACCCGTCAATTGCAGACATGACTTTCAGCCTTGGACCAAGCTTTGATCTTCCTTCTATTGTACCTTTTCTTTTTAGGGTGGATTCTTCTTACTTTCAAGTATCAAAGGGGTAGCCGTGTTAGTCTGAATCTGTAAAAAGCAACAGAGGGTCCCATGGCACCTTCAAGACCAACAGAAGCATTGGGAGCATAAGCCTTCGTGGGCAAGAACCTCACTTCTTGCATCTGAAGAAGTGAGGTTCTTGCCCATGAAGGCTTATGCTCCCAATGCTTCTGTTGGTCTTGAAGGTGCCACGGGACCCTCTGTTTCTTCTTACTTTGTTAGGGCTCTTGTCTGCATTTTCAGCCCTTGGTGTTTGAACTTTATTTAATCAGGACAGGCTGGGGCTGGAGGTTGATTCCATCATCCATACATACCTCATTCACACATCTAAACTAAACTACAGCAGGGTTTGCAAAAAAAAATTACAGCAGGGTTTGCAAAAATGAAGGTTGCAGCAAGCCCTTACAAAATGGAGTAAGCATTTTAAAATGGGGTTTGAATTACAATATGGCAAACAGTGAACAGAAGTTACAATATAGACAAGTATAATGGATGGCAAACAGTGAACAGAAGTTACACTGTAGGCAAGTGTAATAAATGGTGAACAGAAGTTACAATACTGAAACAGTGCAAGTCTTAGTGATTTAAGCAGGAATTGGATTGATAGTGAAACTTACAAAGGCAACTGACTGAACAGCTATGGCTCTTAACAAGCATCTTAATTTTTAATTAGCCAGTTATTGGGGTAACCGGTTTTATGAATGAATATTGTTTCATTCATAAAAATTTACTTATGAAGTTACATTAATAAAGTGAACAATTAAAAACAATTTCATTCATCAGTTCTACAGCAGTAAGGCTGCCAAAACATGTGGTGAGAGAGACCTTTGCTTTGAATTCACTTAGCTTGTTAAGTTAGATATTAGTTTGCATTTTACCTTCTATTTCTTTGCAACCAATTCTGACTTTTATGCCTCATTACTTGTAATCACTTAAAAATCTCTCTTTCTGTAGTTAATAAACTTGTTTTATCTAAACCAGTGTGCTAGGATTTGAGATAACAAGGTTTGTGCATATTGTTTTCTATTAATGAAATGACGGACTTTATATGAGCTTGTATCATCCGGGAGAGAGCTGGTCAGTACAAGACGCACATTTCTGGGGGAAAGGCTGGGACTGGGAGACTGTTGGTGTTACTCAGTGTAATTCATGAGTGGCTGGCTAGAGCACTCAGACAATATAGCTGGGAGTGATTTACACGCTGGAGGCAAAGCAATGTAAGAGGCACCTGTGATGCTGGCAGACCAGGTCATGTGCGAGTGTATTCAGGCCAATTCATTAGTGTATTAGATCAAAGTGATTGTTAAATGTATAAGGTTTTTGGTGTTTAAACTTTATAAAACTAATGGGATGTTACATGTATTGTTTTTACTTATCTGTGTCCTGTCATAATATAATAGCAAACATTTACACTGTAAATACCCCTGTAACTAAATAACTTATCTGACATCAAAGAAGCCCTGTGGAATGCTAATGAAGCACGTTATCAGAAACAGTGCTACTTCCAAATCAAATGACCATGGTGTGTGATGACCTGAGGTGAGAGACTCAAAGTGCATTCCTCACTGTCATCAAAGGAACAGCCCATGTGGCTAGAGAGACTGTCAGCTAGTCTTCTGTGAGAAGAAGATATAAGAATGGATTCAAAGAAAGATTCTTCATCTTTGGACTGTTTGGACTTTTACGGGGAAGCACACCCAGATGCAAAGTGGAGATCCCCAGAGACAATCTGGGTACCCTGAAAGACTTTTGGGAAATTGGCAGTTTATTACATCACTGCCACCTATTGGAATTACAAACTGTGCCTCACCTGTCCATATATTTTACCTGCTTTAACCTCTCAGTAACACTCATTCTTTTTTCTTAGCTAATACACCTTTTGTTAGTTTACCACCGAATTGGCTGCCAACATTGTCTTTAGTGTAAGCTCTAGAGTACCAGTTGATCTGGGGTAAGTGACTGGAACCTGGGGACTGGGAGAAACCTAAGGTGGTGTGATTTTTGGTTTAAGTGACTATTATCTCAAAGTCCAGTTTGTCTGGAGTGGCAAGAAACACTGGAGAGTCTAAGGGGACTGTCTGTGACTTCACAGTAAGACTGTTACAGTGATCCAGGAATTCACATTTGTTTCTGGCTTGGTGAAATCTAATTATAGACCACACCACCAGTTTGGGGTGTCTGCCCTTGTTTTCTGAGTGTCTGCCCTGAGGTTGTTGGCGATCCTTTGAGGTCGAGGTTGATCTTTCACAGGTTTTATTTTTCATGGGTCCTTTGGTGATTGAAGAGTCTGATTCTTGAGCCACAAGCTCTTTGGCAGACATTGCAGGTGATGTTGGAAGACAGTGTGACAGCACCTCAGGTTTGTGAACTGAGGGAACACAATTATCCATCAGTCCAGATTGTACCCTGGGGAATGCCATAACTTGTAAAGCAAAAACTTAAGTGCTGAGTGAGTTTAGGTGCCTATAGGTTTCAGCAGGAGTTTTGTGTATGGGCTCCTAAAACAGGGACTTAGGTGCCTAACTCCTTGTGTGCATCCAGACCTTGGTGACTCCTGTGGAGAGATGCTGATTGGTATTTAGTCTCCATTAAGGTGCCTTTATTGACAACCTATGTACTGCACTGTTCCATTCACAAGGATTGATAGCTCTGTTGATGTGCTAGGAGAAGCTACTGAAGAAAAAAGATGCATCAATGATGAGCAAAATTCAAAATATTTAGAGATTTTTATGCTTATCCCAAACCCTTTGCTCAAGAAAAAGGGCTGGGAATCTCAAGGCTGGCTTTTTTGGGAGGTTTTCAGTATTCATTGGCTATGGATGGGTCAGAAATACAGCAAGACTAGTCTTTCTCGTGATACTTCAATACTTGGTTTGTGTCCTGGCTGAAGCCAGGAAGTAGAGAGTTACAGGGAAAAAGAAATAAATAAAAGTGATGGGGGAAAAAAAGCGAAGTAATCTGCTTCAAACTGCAGTGCATCAGATTTAGCTGATTTCTCTGTCTGCTTCTGTAATACTCCTCCCTGTCCTCTCTGAATGCTTGTTGGTACAGACATTTGTTTCTTCGTTTATCTGAACTGCTTTGCCCATTCCTCATAACAGGCAGGAGTGCCTCCTAATTGGAGATCCTGGACTCAGCATGGAAAGTCCTTAGGCTCTTTCTGGCCAGCACTCCTGCTGCCAACAAACACCACGTTGGCAGACACAACATCCCATGGGCTGGGAGCAGGATTTTGCTAGTATTTCATTCATTGTGGCATATGAGCTAGACTCTCCCAGTCCCACGCTATAGGTCACTGTCATGGAGTGCCCATGATCGCCCAGGCCATATGCAGAGTCGTTAATGCTGACTGGCTTGTTTCACTAGGACATTGGTACCAATCACTAATGGATATATAGAGAATCTTGCAGATTGTAACATTACCTGCTCTATCTCTTCTGGAGAACGCCTGCTTCTATGACTATAATGAAAGAATGGGCCTACTAAGGACAGGAGAAATGAGGTCCATCCCAAACTTCTTCCCAATGCTCAAACTAGACTGTTGAACATCTTAGAGGGTTTTTTTTCCCCATAAGAGCCCAGGGTGAGATTTTCAAGTGCTCGTCACCCAGCAACTCCCATTGTGACACTTAATGGCCAGATGTTTGAAAGAGCTCAGCACCTGACATCCACCCAATGTATTGAGCTCTTCTGAAAATCTGGCCACTTATTTTGGTACCTAAGTAGGAGATGAGCTCTTTAGAAAATCTGATTCCTAGTATGACGCCTCTTTGTACAGGAGGGCAGTTCCTGGCTGAAGCCAGAGGAATGAAGAGGGATGCTCCCTAGGCTACAGCTGAAGGAATCAGGGCAGGGCATTTTTGCTGGCCACAGTCAGTGGCAGGCATTTAGAAGGACACTGATGATTCAGTCCAGAGAGGGAATTTACCCCAAAGGGCTATTTAGTTTATAATTGGCTGTGAAGGGCAAGGAACTGCTTCTATTTTGAGTTTGTTGTACCCCAGAAGGGGTTTGGACTGTGTGACCTGGCTGGAGGGCCAAGCCACAGAACACACACCGAGACAGGCTGACCACTGACAGGTGGTGCTGGGAGCTGAAGAGAAAGGCAGCTCCGTGCCTGTGTGGCCTGGGAGTGAGTGCAAACTATGACCGTGTCAAAATAAAAACAGGAAAGCTTTCCTCGTGTGTTTGTGTGTGTGCACTTGTGCATGAGAGAAGGACTGATGCATTGATTTCAGGATGAGGGACCTGATTAAAACAAACCTTCCCATGAGTTTATAAACAAAGCCAAACAATCTGGTAAAAGAAGTTTTGATTTTAAAACCTTTTTCTTCACACCTGGTGAACATTCATCTCACTTAGGAATCTGGACTTGATCATTTGACCGCTCTCCCACCTCCTCATCATTGCTTGCATTTATAAATCCTTCCTGATCTAGGTTTCCTACTATGGTTATTTCTAAATGGCTAGATTGAGTGATGAGCTCTATTCAGGGTTTAGCTGCTACCTGGGTTCTACACTTTTTTGTGACTTTATCAAGGTAGATTGTATTTTTCAGCATTTTTCTGGACTGAGGAGAAGTATACAAGTGTCCTGCCATCATCAACAATATACTTTGGGCTTTGGTTCATTCTACTAGAACTTTATTGTGCTCTTCATCTTAGAGTGACTTCTCAGTCCTCCTGCCCCATCCCTTGTTCACCGCTGTCTCATTTTCCCACTTTTGTAAATGTGTTTACTCTTAAACCTCCTCTCAGGGCTATAAATAAGAGGACATTGATCTCTTGTTACTACAGAAATCTCCATTTTTGTTTAGAAATGAGCTTTGCAGATGAACATGTTTTAGGAAGTAGGCCTGGTCCAGGCTGAGAATGGGGCATCTCTCTTTTATGGGACTGTGCCTGTAAGGGGGAACAAAAAATTGTAGTCAACATTTTCAAATGTGGGTGCCTAAAGTAAGGAGGCGTCAGCGTCCTAACACTCGCCGTACAGGCTGGGCTAGAAGAGTTAGTCCTCCAAAGGCCTAGAAGGACCAGGTGGAGACACTGGCCAATTGGGAGCCAGACGGGCAGTTAATCAGGCATACCTCTTCTTAGGTGCAGTAGTGGGTGAGACTGGGACAGAGGAGCTCCTCAGTGCTATAGCAGAACCTCAGAACCCCGTCAGGGCCTGATCTTTAAGTGCTGCATCTAAGTGCTTGCCTTTGGGGTTTTCCTTGTTTATTTAAAGACACTGCCAAATTTCTGAGTTTATTTTTATTTAACTGTGTAGACACTGACACTGAGTTTATGGCAAGGGCTATCCTGCTCCAAGCCAGAGGCCAAAATTTGTGCACTCAGGCAGGGAGTGTTGATTCCATTGCAATAGCCTGAAAGCAGTGTCCTACTACTGAAACCCACTGCTGGATTACCAATGCACGCCCTGAAACCCACTGCTGGATTACCAATGCATGCCCTGAAACTCACTGCTGGATTACCTATGCATGCCCTGAAACCTACCGCTGGATTACCAATAAACACCCTGAAAACTACCGCTGGATTACCAATGCATGCCCTGAGACCTACCGCTGGATTACCAATGCACGCCCTGAAACCTACTGCTGGATTACCAATGCACGCCCTAAAACCTACTGCTGGATTACCAATGCACGCCCTGAAAACTACTGCTGGATTACCAATGCATCGTTATCTTATACCAGATCGATAAAATGTACTCATTGCCTTGTGTTTCAGATGGGAAGGTCTCTTAGAAGTGATCTCTACTCTTCAAAGAAGAAAACGGCATGGGGTGTGAATAACCCTACGCCTGTCAGAACACTGCAGCATGAACACTATCACCTTTTATGGAGCTCATTACTAACCCTGCATTTCATTTCAGAAGCAGATACAGAATAACTGGATCAGGATTTATACTCTACTGTGCATGACAATTGAAGAGAAAGGCTTTATCAATCTCGCCCGCATGGCAGCAGACCTTCGGAATCCTCCTTTATAAATATGTCACTTACATGTCCCAAAGGCAAAGCGAGAATTTGTAAATGAAAACTTTTTCACACAAATCTTTTGTAGGGTTTATAAACCTGCTGATCGGATTTGTAACTCCAGACGCAGTTTTGAATATTTGCTGCAAGATTTGAAGGATTTAAAAATCTATCTCTTGACTTGTGAAACAATCCCATGTTTTAGAAACTAGGTAGCTAAACCTAAGACTAAAAGTACACAGAACTTGATTCTGAAGGTTTACTGACAGGATTTATACATTAGAAAGTAGAGATAATGTAACTCAGGTGTATTAAATCCCAGTTTATTAACAAACTCTGAAGTAATAGCTTTACAAATAACTCCAGAGACATTGAAAAAAGCTTAACCCTTAAACTGCCATCTACATGCATGCTAAAGAAGATATATAAGTATACAGGAGACCAAATTCATCCAGTGTAACAACTTCCAAGGTCTGCAGTAACATGTCCTTCCCCCCACCTCTAGAACAAAGGGAACTGTACCTCAGAGGGGTGTCTGTGAGGCACAGCGCCTCCTGGAGCTATTCCTGGTGCACTGTGGCTTTCACACTGTAGTTTAGGGCTCTGGCTCCAGGCATAAGCCAACTCTCATTGATTAGAGGCCGAACTCTTGCCTATTAGGTAAGTGCTCCCCAAAATGCTGCTAAGGCCCATCTCTTGTATTCTGACTAGAACCCCCCTCCCTGACCTATTCCTCTGCATTATTCCTGCTAGGACACTGATGACTCTAGAGCCTCCTCCAGCTCTTCAGTACCCCTTACATGATGATTGCGATCGCTGTCCTCTGTGGGTCTGCTGGAGCACCTCCTACCCTACCCTTTCTCAGGCCATGCAAATGGAGTGTAGATCACAGCCCTGCCCCTGCTACATGCGATGCTGGTGGGGGGGGGGTAGTGACGAGGACACTCATAAGCTTCTAAAATCCTTCCATGGCCTGCCAAGCAGCCAGGAAGGAGGCTAGGAGGCACAGAGAGAGGAGAAATACCCCCCCCCCCCTTTCTCCTAGCAGCCAGGAAGGGATAGAGAGGACTCCTGTGCAGATCTGGAAATCATTAATAACAGATCACATGAGGCAGGGCATTGTTTCAACTCTTGCTTTAATGATCTGGAAAGGGGGAGAGCACTGAGGTAGCACAATTAGACGGTGACACAAAGTTATTTAGGTTCTTTGAGTCCAGGGAGGACTTTCAGGAGCCTCTGAGAGAACTGAGCAAGGTAAGTGAATGGGCAAACGAAGTTCAGTGTGTCAACACATGCAAAGCAATGTGTGTTGAGGGAAACATTTCAATGACTCTGACACCTTAGAAGGTTCTAAGTTAACTGCATCATCCTAACAAAGGGACCCGGGCATCACTGTAGGCAGCTCGAGGGAGACCTCTGCTCAACGTGCAGCCACGGTCAAAAAAGCAAACAAGATGTTGGGATGCATAAGAAATGGGATGGAGAATAATACAGTTACAATGATAATGCTATTATGTAAATCAGTGGTGCAGCCTCATCAGGGTACAGTGTGCAGCACTGGTCAGCCCACCTAAAAAGGGATATTGCAGAATAAACGCTGTTCAGAGAATGGTGATGAGAGTGATCAAGGGGCTGGAAGACCTCTCCTGTGAAGAGAGATTGACAAGATTGGGATTGCTATTTTAGAAAGGCAACAAAGAAGAGGAGACCTGGTGAAAGCATGTAACATATTAAATGGTCTAAAAACGGTAAATCGAGAGTTTCTATTCTCACCTGACTCACAACACCAGAACAAGGTCAATGAAATTAAAAGATGGGAAATTCAAAACTGATAAAAGGAAACACTGTTCCACATAATGAAATTATCACAGGATGTTGCTGAGGCCAAGAACGTAGCAAGCATGTGATACTAGCCACTGTTGGAGGCAGGATGGCCCAGGAGTGTGATCCATCTAGCAATTCCTATGTTCCTAAACATCCTTTCCAGCAGCCAGGAAGGGGAAGAGGGGCAGAGTGTAGAAGGGAGACAGAGACTTTTGCATTGTGGTGTCAAATCAATGAGGAGGACATTGTCATGATGATGAAGGGGCAGGATGCATACATTGCAACACAACATGAAGGCATCACACAGTGATGCCGTGATGAAGTACCTCTCCAACTCTTCCAAGCCGAATGTCAACATGCTATGAACATGAGTAATCTGCCTGGGGCTGTGGGCCATTGTCTGGCTTGTGGGGAGAGGGCCCCTCAACTCCTAGTCTCCTCCATGGAATACTCCCCTGCAGCACCAGCCTGCAGAGCTGCCTCTCTGGGTTTTGGGGGAAGCCAAGATTGAAGTTTCTTCTGGGGGGGATGGGGGAGCTTTTTTGTGAGTGCCATGCCAGAATTTGGGCCTAGAGTTGGAAAAGATCTGTTAGGTTTGTGGTCCCTAAATCTGAGATCCAGGGAGATCTTCCTGATTGTCCACACAATGAATATTTTGCAAACCAGGCATGGGGGGATTGGGTGCTGGAAGGGAGATGAAACCTGGAGAGAACCTCTCTATTACCAAGAGCTCTGCAGGAAGGAAAGACAGGAGAATCCATGTGAGGGATCCACTGCTAACCCAGCCAGTGCAGTGTATTGTCTTGTGCTTTGTCCAATGGCTTGTTACACATGGTGACTTTGACCTCAGCTAATGATGAAGATAATGCCTCATATCCTCTACAGTGATGGAGTAGGAAGGACATGGGCTGGGCAAGTGGACTTCATGCAATACCAGCCTTAAACCTCTGCTCCTGGGTTTGTCTGTGAACAGTAACCATGTTCTTTCTGTGTGCCTTTGATTTTACGTTTTTTCTACATTTTACAAACATGTCAGAAAATAGGGGATTTCATCTCATAATCAGCTCTTCTCCGGCCAATTCACATCTACCAAATGCACCAACACGATAAAATTGTATTTCAAGAGCAGCTTATCATTTGTAGATAGAAACATCTTAAATACCTTGCAGGAATTCATCAGGACTTGGAGTAATGCTAATTCTCCCCCTCCCCTCCAGCCCCTGTCCCTCTGGTGCCCTGTTATCTTTCGTTTAGAATAATCAAGCCCTCCAGGAATGGAATCCCCAAGGGAGCAGGGTGTGTCAGGATAGCCACGGGCAGTTTGCAAACTCTGCAGGTATCTGTAGTCCTTGGATGCTTATAGAAGCCCAGCATATTCCCTGCTGTCAAGGGAATGTGATGCTCATTGCACTCCTCTGCCCAAGAACAAGATGATCGTGCACAATAGTGAGTCCAAATGCTGGCACAAAGCACACTAGAACATGCTCGTTGAAATAATAGCGACATCATAATAAGCCAGTGGAGAGCAGGCCGACTGGGAAAGCTCAGGGGAGGTCGGGTGGAGCAGAACTGGAAAAGATGCCGGGCGTTTCCTTTAGTTTTGGCTTGCATAAGCAGCTAAAAGTTCATTTTTAAAAGTTCAACACTCATTTCAATGGTCAGTTTCTCTCTCTTGTTGTTTCTGACTGTTCCGGGGCCATTGGGTGGCTTCTCGTTACTTTGGTAATGTCTTTGCTTTATTATTTGATTATTTGTATGATGGGAGCAGTTAGAAGTTCAGGGCCCCATTGTGCAAGGCGCTGTACAAATTTAGACAGACGGGTTCCTTACTCCTTCTGTGGAAGGGAGCTTTGGGGTAGATTTTCAAAGACACAGATAGAAATCAGGACACCAAATCCCACTGGCTTTCAGTCAGTAGAGCTGGGAGGGAGGGGCAATGGGTGATTGGGGGTTGGCTGGAGAGTGAGCCTGCCCCATATTTACCTGGCAACTCCTGTCCTGCAGGGCTGAGCCCACCTCCCCACTCCAGGCATTGCTGCCTGGTGCATGGGGTCACAGCACCATTCAGGTTTGGCTCAGCCACCCCTTCCATCATGACAGAGGGGCGGCTGGGCTACGTTTGAACGAGTGGCGCTGGGACGTGGTACACAGAGTGCAGTGCCATGCAGTTCTGTGTGGCATGTCCCAATGCGCGAAGCAGGGAGCAGGGCCCAACCTCGTGGGACAGGAGCTGCTGCTGCTGGATGAGAGCAGGGCAGACTCACTCTCTAGTCCTGGGTGAAAATTCATGTCGGACACTTGTCAATTGCATAATATGCTTGAAAACCCACCACACATAAACCTAAAGGCCACTGAGGGGCAGTCACCTCCCCACCCTGTCCCATTAGTTCTGCCACTGCATTCAGTGCCAACTGGGCACCTGACTGCCACTTGTGCTCTCCCTGTCTATTTCAATCCCGCATTAAAACTCAAACCCTTTCATCGCGTTCGCAGGGACGCCTGAGATTAAGAGCACGTGAAGGACTTTACAGTTCTATTCTGTCCATCATTCATGCTGTTTGTTACCAGGCTCTTTGCATTTCACTCCGCTTGGACAGCGGCGCCGGACGAATCAGTTTGTATTTTCTCTTTCTAGTCAATTTGGGTGAAGGATCGTTGTGCACTTAGGCCCCAATCCAGCACTTAGATCATTTACTTAACTTTAGTCAGGTGCTTACGCTGATCCCTTTTCAGCAGAGCACAAAGCACGTGCTTCAACCCCAGGGGACGTAAGTACATGCCTCGAGTGCTTTGCTAAATCAGGGCTGAACAGCCCAGGGCCTGCTCCAGCCTACCACTGAACTCAAAGGCAAATCTCTTATTGATTCAGATAGGAGCAGGATCAGACTCCATATGCTGAGCCCCTGAGCATCCATTCGGTCCTCACCCAGGCACCTCCCATTCATTCCAGCGGCCCTCAGGATTCAAGTCAAAGGACACACTTGACATTTTCATCACATCTGTCCTGGCCAATGCAGTGAAACCCAGCGTCCCCCCCCCCATTTGTAACACAGGTGCACAGCTGGGGGGTGCTGTTGGATCTTGGGCTGCAGAGACCGAGAGCACTTTTTTCCATCTGCACCTGACAAGACACCTGCAACCCTTCTTCTCTGGGCCATGGGGCAGATTCTCTGCCTTGTTGTGCGCAGTGCAAAGGGAGCAAAGCCTCCCCTGGATCCCAGCTGGCTGGTGTAGCACCTTCTCCCTGCAGCCCCTGCCAGAGGAATGGTTTTGGAGGTCAGGAGGAGGAGTGGCTGCATATGAGCTACCCCCAGCTAGCAGAAGGTCCTTTGGGGACCAGAGCCAGCTGGAGCAATTTAGAGCAGGCCCAGAGCAGGGACTCGGGGAGCTGTGACTGGCTGTTGGCTTTCAGCTTCTTCTCCTTGTCCTCTGTCTTGGGTGGCTGTGTGCGGGGAGGGGAGCCATCCTGTGTTAAGTGCTGCCCTGCTCTGCCTCAGGCTCTGATAGAGCTGGGGGCCATGGACAGGATCTTCTCTGCCTTGCAATGCAGTGGGAAGCAGAGAAGAGACCGCGGCTGCTCAGCTCCCACGGGAGCTGCTCCTGGGTCTGATGAGGAAGTAATGGGAGACTCTGCTGTCTTCTGCTGTCACAGGCTGCGGCTAAGGCAGCACGTGTTTCTTCATAGTCCAATAGATGCTGTTTTCTTAACAGAGTTGCCTTCGGGAGCCACAAGAGACCCCAGGGCCATAGACTGGAGCTCCCTGGTGCATCTGACCCAGCTGCCAGTCTATAGGAAGCATACACCAGGGGTCGGCAACCTTTCAGAAGTGGTGTGCCAAGTCTTCATTTATTCACTCTAATTGAAGGTTTCGCACGCCAGTAATAGATTTTAACATTTTTAGAAGGTCTCTTTCTATAAGGCTATAATATATAACTAAACTATGGTTGTATGTAAAGTAAATAAGGTTTTCAAAATGTTTAAGAAGCTTCATTTAAAATGCAGAGCCCCCCTGGATCGGTGGCCAGGACCCGGGCAGTGTGAGTGCCGCTGAAAATCAGCTCGTGTGCCGCCTTTGGCACGCGTGACATAGGTTGCCTACCCCTGGCATACACGCATGTGTAGTATTGCTGGGTTTGCTAACTTTGCCTTCTTGTTCTTGCCCAGCATGGTGGTGACTGGAAGGAAGGAAAGGGTTAATAAAGAGTAATTAATATAAGAAGTCTGTGCATTATTACATTTCTTTTGAGCTTTAATTAGACAGCTTTTTTTCTTTATATAAAAGTCTTTGTTGTGTCAATTAGTTGATTGACTATCATCCGGTTTCTGGGTTAGTGAAACCTGATCTGTTGTGAATGAATTTGTTTATCAGGGAAAAGGGACCATGGAATGGAAAAAAAATTCAATTAAATGTCAGTGTGCTGAGTGACAAGCTGCATTTGATAGGGCTTTTAGTTTAATTGCTTGTATTTCATTAAGAGATTTATTTATCAGGAGAATTCTCCATTTTAGAAAGATCTTGGCTGGAGCTTTGTTTGCTTCTGCCTTTTTGGGTACATTTGTGATATTCCAAAAGCAGAGAGCACTCTTTTTAATTTAGGATGGATAATTTATTTTCCACTGCCCAGAGATCATTACGTTATCAACCATAGCCAATTGTTGCCTTCCGATGACATCCAAACACAAAATGGTATGTAGCCAGCACAGTGTGTACCCTGATGTCAAGCACTTGAAAGCAGATGAAAGGTTATCATGAAAGATCTGATAGTCTCTTGACTGTTCCATGACCGCACTGAAAACAGCTTGTTAATCTCACACATTTATTTGGGTAGAAAATTGCCCAGCTGAAAGCCTTGGGAATGTTTCAGAAAGTCTTAAATGTCTTTTAGCCTGGAAGTTCCTTTGGGTGGATGGTCTCTATTTGTGTTTTGTTCAGGCCCCAACACATCACTGATATTTAACAAAGACTAAATAAGGTGTCTTTTGTAAAGAGCAGGTGCCCGTGTAAGATACTATATTATCACTCTTACGGGTAGGCTAGATGCAGTTTCTAGACCAGTGGTTCCCAAACTTGTTCCGTCGCTTGTGCAGGGAAAGCCCCTGGCAGGCCGGGCCGGTTGGTTTACCTGCAGCGTCCGCAGGTTTGGCCGATCGCGGATCCCAGTGGCCGCGGTTCACTGCTCCAGGCCAATGGGAGCTGCGGGAAGTGGCACGGGCCGAGGGACATACTAGCCGCCGCTTCCAGCAGCTCCCATTGGCCTGGAGCAGTGAACCATGGCCACTGGGAGCCGCGATCGCCCGAACCTGCGGACGTGGCAGGTAAACAAACCGGCCCAGCCCGCCAGGGGCTTTCCCTGCACAAGTGGTGGAACAAGTTTGGGAACCACTGGTCTAGCCCAATATAATCAAAATGATGCAAGCAGCTCACATGGCTGCTGTTATCCAGGTACACAGGTGCTTACAGCAGTGTAGCTTGTTTTGGTAAATGTATGGTTGTTTCTAAACCAATATCGTTCATCCAGTATAAAAACCATGTGTAGACAAACCCTTGAACTACAGAGCCCATCTGTATGGGTGATAGAGCTGAGGATTTTATCAAAGCTGCTGAAATTTACAATAAATGAAAATCCCCTCCCCATCGCTATCCAGGGAAGTAGCATGGCCTCCACATGTGGACCTCCATGGAGGCACAAGTGCAGGTGCTCACCTCTGCTCAGAATCCTAACCCCTCCATGCCTACAGGCAGGAGGCAGTCTGAAAGGCACATGCAACGTTAGCTGATATATAGGTGTTTGCACCTGCAAGCATGTTCACATTCAGTTTTACAGCTGGACAAGTGTTGCTTCTTGGCTCTGTGTCAGAACCTGGCCTTAAACTCAGAAACAGGAGCAGCCCTGCTGCTGTGTTACTGGGTCAGCTGCCGGACCTCAGGTGGGCATAGGTGCTGGAATTAGGAGTGCTGGGGATGCTGCCACACTCCCTGGCTTAAAGTGGCTTCCATCATATTCAGGGTTTACAGTTTGCGACAATGGCTCCCAGCACCCCCACTGTACAAATTGTTCCAGCCCCCCCGCAGATAGGGCACACCCAGAGCAGGAACTGGAGCAGAGCATGCATGAGAATGATATCACCATGCTGTGCATAAGACAGGAAGTGGAATTGACCATTAACAAAACAGTGACACTGCCACAGTGCAGCCAAAGTCGAGGGGAAGACAGTTTAGTGCTGCTGCTGCCCAGGGATGGAGAGAAGATCTCAGTCTACAGGCCTGTTAATCAGTCTCCTTTCACCAGTGAGACATTCACTAAAGGAGAAAGGGGAAGTGAAATAAATTTGCAGGGCTGTCTCCCAAAGCCACCCCTGTTTCCTAGTCAGTCCCGACCCCGGCAGTTCTGAGAAGGTTCAGCCCAGACACTTGTTGCCCAAACTGATTGTGATGGTGCGATCTGAAAAATAATCTGTAAAAATGTCATTGTGGTGTGTGGCTGCACCGACCTTCTACCTGCCTGAGATAGGCTCATTTAATCCAAAGGCAGCGAGTGGAAAGGAGTGCGGAGCAGAAGGCAGTAGCATGGCTTGTCAGCTGCTTAGCATCCTCTGTGCAACTTTCTTTCAAACTCCTCAACTCTCTTCCTCCAATGGACCTTGCAGCTTCTTGGACATGCGGCTGACACTTGCTAGGCGCTCTGTATCTACTGCAATATACATAATTATTTTAAATAATAATTATACCCATCAAGTGGAAGATCAAGCCCTTTTCCTCTTGAACCCATCGAAACACACCTCTGCCCTTCCACCTTTTCTGCCATTGCAGGATTCAGTGCCCCCATCCTGTTGCCCAGACAGCAGAACCAGGCCAAGGTCTGGTCTCGAAAACTCATTATTTGTACTAGTCAGTGACCAGAATTCACTTTGTAAGAATTCAGGTAAGGTGCCGAGAGGCAGTGCACAAACACAAACTCCTAGCAATTATACCCTGCCAGAACACTGCGTCTGTTATGCAGCGCAGACAGCACCAGTAAAGGACAAGGAGGCACAAAGTCAGTTTCTGACGCAGAAGAGAATGACAGGACACAGACGTACTGTACAAGTTATGCTCCCTGGGGCCAAAAGGTTTCACATTTACTTATGGATATTCTTACCTGGGTAAAAAGTCTGGGCAGAGGAGCATTGGGATTGAAGAGGACACCAGGACTTTGCACTGGAGTCTACTGAGGGGGGGAAATTACCTCCGTTAAGGACCCCAGTGTTGCCGAGGAGACTTTGGAACGGGGGAGACGAGAAAAGGGAAACAATCTGTGGAACCTGGTTTGAACAACTTTCAAAGGGATCATATCATGTGACAAGAGCTAAGAATCCCCGAAAGTCCCTTTCGTCTACCTCTGAACGAGGAACTTTGTTAGATGAAGGAAGAGAGAATTATCCCTAAAGCTACTCTCTACCTCTGCTTCCCCGCAGAGCTCCTGCCTAGAACTTCCCCCACCTCTCCTCCTGTCACAGTCAGAAAGGAACAATACACACATCTGTTCCTGCTGCACCTTGACCGTCTCAGCCATGTGGGATCTCAGGGTGTGGCTACCAGTAACAACAGTTGGTGTCATCTGATATTTTTTTCATACTTCTAGCAGGAGTGGATCTCCTGGTAGAAGCTTTGGGCTGCATCTGATGGTTAAAGGAGACCTTTGAGACCCTTTAGATTGGGCATCTCTCAGCCTCACAACCTTAAGCAGTGCCACGTAGGCTGACGACTGATCTCTGAGGCTGGCCCCATGGTTCTGCTTTGTTAGCTCAAGCTGAGCCGGATTAGGTATGTGATGCTGCTCTGTGGCTCAGCAGAACTAGTAAGGGGTATTTTGTTGCTGAATTTTCTTAGCAATCTGTACTGCTCTCTCTCGGCCAGTCCATTCCCGTATGGCCAGCAGGAGATGAAAGCAATAAGCTTCACTTCATACTGTACCCCCAAAGCTCAGAACACCACGCTGGCAAACTGTGGCTCTTTGTCAGTGTCTGGTTTGTCACAGATACTAGAATGGGAAGAGATGCCCCATAGCTAGGGCGGGTTGAACATTTTCTTTTGAAACTGCCTTTTTAAGGAAAATTGGGTTTTCGAATAAATTATTATTTTGCACAAGAAATCTCTGCTCTTCTCCGCCATGTGAAGCAGCCACTAGAGGGGGACATATCACACTTAGCCAGCCTGTTCCATGCCCAGCAGGCTCAATAAAACGTCCCTTTTTTAATCATTACAAACAAGTCCTGCCTCTTGTCTCCCACAAGAGCTACTGCACCACCCAGCTGACTGAGCTATCTTCTGGCTCCCTGGAGGAGACTTGTTGCACTTCGCCTTGCAAGGAGTGCGCTCAGTCTGCAGCGCCGCTGCGTCCCCTCAGTCACAGATGTTTTGTTCTCATCCCTAAGTAGCTAAACAAGCTTGTGCCTATCTGTAAATCTCCATCATGCTAACTGTGGCGCGTTGCCTGAGATAAGGGTGCTAGGCAATGATAATTATGTTTTCATTTGTTGTGAGAAAACTTAATACACAGACTGGCAGAAATATTATTCATCCCCCGTTAATTATGATCTGCTTACTGTAGGTAATCATGCAAAAACAAAAAATGTAATCAAAATCAAATAAAGGGGGAAGCAGCTTGTGTGTTTGCCTCCACTCGCTGTGGAATTAGCTCCTGCGATACCCCGCCACCCAGTTATTACTCTGTGATGCTTCGTGGCAACTTAAAGGGACCTTGCCTTCATTGTCGCAGTGACGTTGCCCTCCATGGTGATAATGGGGATTGCAGCAGCAGCTCATGCGTGTGGGGAGAGGCCCGTGGAACTATGCTCAAGAAACAATTCACAGAGAAAAGTACTTGGGATCATTGGATGCTGGGCCAAATTCTGACACTGGTGTAGCCAAGAAAAATCCGGAGTAACTGCACTGACTTACTGGAGTTAATAGGGGAGTCACAGTGGTGGAACTTCTGAATTGCAGCATTTCAAGCAAAGCACACAATGGCCGACTGTGCTTTCCCCCTCCAGACCATGGGAAAAGTCATGACTGAGTGGGATTTGCTGGTGCTAAAAGGCAGGTGGATGGGCAGACTAGGCCAGAAGACGGTGACTTTTCGTTGGGGAACGAGGTGACCATGCTTACAAATGGAGCTACAAAGAATGGATTCAAGAATGACTCCATTACAATGATGGCTCCCAATCTCCTGGGGCATTTGTCCCAAGTTCCCAGGACTCAGAGCTTGGCTGCACAAGCTAGATCCATCCCTAATACAAGCAAAAGTGTAACAGCCATGCATGTCTGCAATTACTCAGGGTTTATTGTAAAGATTGTGTCTAATTAGGGACACTCTTGTGATACTTCCACTGTTGCTGATATAGGCCTCCAATTCCTATGATCACATTCTAGCCCACGATGGAGTTTAGGTTGCTCCAGGTTTTTGAGATCCTCTGTGGGTCAGAGTGCACGTTAATCAATGGAAGGTGTGCAGCGCCCCCACGACCAGCACGGAAGCCCTGCCTCCACTGAGATTTGAAGCAGAGCTAGCACTTTTCTAGAGGACCATGTTTAAACCCTGTACTCACTTGGGAAGTCCTAATGTGGTGTTAACTCTCACTGTAAATAGGACATGAGCATCTTCTTTAAGGGCAGCCTGAAACACTTGTATTGGTGATTGGGAACAACTGCATCGCTAAACACTTTCCTCCTCTCCGATGACCCATGGATGAGCTATGCCACTCATCACATTAAAAACTGGTGAGCTACAAACGCTGTAGTGGGGGCTAACGAATACATTCCATGCAAAATATGTATCATGGAGGGGTGAAAACCTCTTGGCAAACTAGATTTAAAAACATGTTTCAGTGGCACCTAATAGGGCTGCTGTCACTATGGTCTGTCTACACTTTCTGTACAACTGTATTTACTAGCCCATTTACACTGGGTACATGAAATACTCTCACACTGGTATAAATTCATCCTTTGGGTAATAAAGGGATGAAACACATGGGCTAGAATATGTACTATTGTACAGCAACGGATGAGAATTGTCAGACAAGGCACTTTTCTCAAGCACCGTAAGCACAATAAACACTTAGACTGACACAATGTTGGGAGAGCTTGAGTTCCCATCCCAAGTCCCTTCCTTCTCAGAAATAATAACAAATATATGTTTTTAAGGAAAGTCTCCACAACCATCTTGTCCCCTCAGCTGAAGAGAAACCTCCTTCTGAGATCCTAACACTGTATATGGATGAAGAAGAATACCTAGACTTTACATCCCTTGAAAGAAAGTATTTACATCTGTACAGAAACAAAGAAAGACAGCAGCATGTTTTTTTGCAGAAGTGTCTGGGGCTGTTTGTGTGTGTTGGGGTTGGGGTGGGGGTGGGGGATGTAGCTCTTAGAGAACTGGCTTTTCCCAATGGGTTCAAATTTGGCCTGTGATTAATTTTTGGTTTGCACTTCAATGCTGTTAGTTTTGTGTTCCTCACCTAGCACACTGGTCCTAGTCCACAACTAGGGCTCTTATGCACTGCAGTAATACAACTAATACATAATAATAATACTCTCAACCAATGAGGGAAGAGAAATAATACCATATGACTCCTGTGACCAATCACAGATATGCCACTCTGCTCAGACTGCAAGCTATAGCCTGGACACAAGTTGTGAGCCATGGAATTGAATCATTTGAATAATTACTAAATTCCTGATTACACTGATTTTCCTGGAATGGCCAGGAGCAGAAAAAGAGGTGAAATTGTCACACCAACCCTCTGTTGTGAATTATTTACTCAGCTCTAGTTCCCTGTATCGACAGAGCAGACTCACAATCTGCAGAAACCCGTCATGTGCAACAGGATTTTAATATCTTTATCTGAGATATTTTATTTCTTACTGTCAAACATAGCAGTGATTCCACTTCTGTTTGAGTAAGTAATCAGAAAAGAAGGCAGTAATAATCCCTCAGGAGAGCAAGGCACAGGGCTAATTACTTCAGCTAGAGACACATTTTTAGCGTTGGGATTTTATCGCTCCACGGGGTAATTAAAGGATGACCCTGTCAAAAGAAGTTTCACAATTTTAAATATTCTTTTTCCCACTGTTTAGAATAACCCCTTCCAAGGTCGCCGTGGGGATCTCTTGACTTTCCGTGCATTTTCCAAGCACACGTGCTCACTCGTTTGCGATGGTAGGGCTATTTGTGGGGTTTGCACGCTGCTCTGCTCTCTGGCACTCTGGAATGCTGCTCGTAAGGGATGGCTATTGCTAAGTTGTCCATCAATGCAGGGAGGCGGGGAACTGTCCATTGTAAAATGATATAAAGAAAAACCTGTCTTGGACAGTTTGACATTGGCAGCGTCTCTTCAGCTGTAATGAACCTGCACACTCAAGCTTTCATGACGGAGGGACCGGATGACTCAAGGGATTGTAATTGGATAGGGTGCCTGTTTCCTGGTTTGAATCAGATTACCAGTGACCACGAGTCAGTACCATGGTCTGACAGCTGTTCAGCGGCATGAGTGGAAGGAAGTGGAGGTCTCAGTTCATTTCCTAGAGTCCGATCCAGCATCCACTGCAATCAAGGGAAAGACACTCATTGATTTCACTGGGCTTTGGATCAGACCTCTACCTAACAGGTGTTCACATCATAAAACCCTGCATGGGCCTTGGTGCTAATTGGCTGTCTCTGAGAAGGAAAGAGATTACTTTATGCTGGGAGCTTGCCCTTGGGTTGTCCCTCTAGAACATGGAGTGAAGCTCACTTGCAGTGTAGTATGGGGGAACTCCTTGTCATTTGGGCGATAAGCTCTTTGGGGCAGGTATTGTCTCTCACTATGAATTTATGCTGCTCTTAGCACAATGGGGCCCCAATCTTAAGTGGGGCTTGTCAAAGGACGGCCCTGCCTAGTGTGCCCTCTTGTTGCAGGCTGCAACATGACATGTGTGTCTGCCTCAGTTTCCCCACTCAGGTAACCCAAGGACTTTACTTCAGGCTCCCTTGCCTCAACAATGCCCATCCTTGGGGTCCGTTCATTATCAAACCCATAGTGCAAATCAGTCCAGAACAAAAGTCCCCAACATAGTCCATCTGTAATCACAGTCTATATAGGCCTTAAAATCCCATGACATCATGCACCACATACGTCGGCATCTGCTCTTCCACCTGGTTTCCTCATCAGTCCTCTTCTGTCCCCAGCCCTTCCAGCTAGAGTGTAACACCACTCTTCCCAGCAGGAACCCTGACAGCCTCTCTGCTGGAGATCATCCTCACCACACCCCAGCTCTCCAGCACAGCTCCAGCCTCCCTCACTGCATCCCAGCTCTCCAGCACAGCTCTGGCATCCCGCATTGCTCCCTGGCTCTCCAGCAGCTCCAGAGTCCTGACCATGCACTGGCTCCCCAGCACAGCTCCACTGTCCCCCGCCATGCTTCAGTCCTAGTCTTCAGCCCTCTCTGATTTTCTTGCTTCAGCCCTTCAATTCCGAGAGCCAGCAGACATCTCCCTTTGCTGCTTTCAGCCTTCAGTTTTCTCCTGCTGTCTCTGGCCGTGGCTTTCTGCCTTAGGAAGGTCAGTAGGGTAACCCTTCCACTGTCTCCTAGCTCTCAGTCCTTGTTAGCCTCTCAGCACTGGGACTGGCTCCTGACAGGGCTGGCCTTCCTGGTGCGTGACCACCCAGAATGCCAGGGTCAAGAAGCAAGGAGCAGGGTGGATCTGGGCTGCGAGGCCACAGATAGGAGCTTGGGGCAATGAGGGGGGAGGCAACAGGGTGCAGAGGTGATGGGGGATTGATGGGGAGGCAGTGGGGACCAGGGGCAATGCCTGGGGAGCATGGAGAGGCAGCTGAGGCCAGGGGCAATAGGGGATGGGTGGGGAGCCCATGGAGGCAACAGGGGTCAGGGCAATGGGGGGATGGGCGGGGAGCCCAGAGAGGCAGTGGCAGTCAGGGTCACCAAAATACCAGTTTGCCTAGGACTCCATTTTCCCTAAGGCTGGCCCTGTTTCCTGATAATTCCTCCCTCTGTCCAGGGATGGCCCATGGAGATTTCTGTTCTCTACAGCTTTCCTCAGAGACCTTCTCCAGTCTCCCGACTCCCAGGTCGTCTTCTCTCTCAGATTCTCCTGGATCCTTTATAGCTCTGGTAGTAAGTCTCCAGGGGTGTAAGTTCAGCACCTTTCACCAGCAATAGATTGATTTTGAAAACAATCTTGAAGACCTGTATTCACCCAGGGCAGGAAATGCTAGCTGTGGGAATAAATTAGATGGTAAGGAAGTGTTATGGCAGGCATCACCAGCTAGTGCTGTTACGTGTAATCTTGCATGTTCTTTCTCTTAGTGCGGTGTAAGTGCTCCATCTAGGGAAGACATGCTGTGCTGTTTTTGTTTGGTTATGCAAGGTTGTGTGTGTGGAGGTGGTGATCCTCAGAGAGGAGAATTTGTTCTCTGCCGTGGTCTAATCAGCATCAGCTCCTGAGGCAGAATTGCTTTTGGGAACTCAGCATCAGTGCGTGACGAAGGAGCTGCCCTGCATCCTGTTTGACCATGTCTGTTCCAGGGCTGGTGTCTATGTGTAAATAAAATAAGTTACACTTGGAATATACTCAGCCTCCACATTGCTGGTTTCTTTTCATGAAGCTGCCATGCAAAGCCCTGGCCACCTGCTACCTCTCAGCAGAGGGAGGACACCAATGTTGGAATAAAGGACAATGAAAACAACCTCACACCACAGCCTCAGAACTAAATCCCAGCCAGATATGGATCTAATATAGTTCTTTTAGAGGGGGGTGGGTGGGAATGAAGGTAGTAGAGGTGGCTTCCACAATAGAAGGTGTTGTTTATAGAATCATAGACTCATAGAACCAGAGGGTCAGAAGGGACTGCAAGGGTCATCTCGTCTGGCCCCCTGCCAAGATGCAGGATCTGTTCTGTCTAAACCATCCAAGGCAGATAATGACAGCAGAGCATTGGGTTGGTTTTTTTCTGTTTGCCAGTGTGAGCCAAACTCTTTTGTGGAGGACAATGGACTTTCTGTGTACACTCTACGTCTATTAAACGTGGGAGATGTTTGCAGGCTCTCTCCATAGAGAAGGCTGTGGGGCGGAGGAAGAGTCTGTCTCTGTTATTAAGGAGGATCCCTTTCAGGTCCAGCCGCTGTTTCTGCTGCTGAAATGGAAGAGTAAAGTGCCAAAGGGCAGTGGCTGGAATAAGTGTGATTCACAATGTCTGTGCATGCCCATGAGCTCCCCTACTGGCTCCTCATGCTTGGGATCTGGTGGTGGTGGGCAGACACCTGGGTTCCAGGATCACTCTTTGCCTGAAGATACCCATCAAGCTTGTTAACAACTGCAGAGCATTATTTTCTGCTCCCTTAAGAGGGAACAGCGTGTTCTACTGGGAGGCCGCCTGGTGGGGGAACGGCCATACAGAATCTGCAGGTAGCTACTAGGCAGAGCAGCTTGGACTGGGTTGCTCCTGACCTGCCTGAGGCCTGTGTTGATAAATGGAGCACAAAAGAGATACATTATTTTCAAGCTAGTAGCTGAGGGTCTGTGCGCTCGCACAGGTGTTATCATAGGCACTGACTTTTATTTTTCCCCATGGGTTCTCCATCCCAGCTTGCCCTGAGGCCCTGCCCCCACTCCGCCCCTTCCCCCAAGGCCCTGCCTTACTCCGCCTCTTCCTGCCCTCACTCTGCCCCCACGCCCACCGTTCGCTGCCATCTGCCCAACCCTCTCCCAAGAGCTTCCGCTATCCACCAAACAGCTGATCGGCGGCACTACCCAACAGCTGTGGCTGGTAGGTGCTGAGCACCCACTGTTTTTTTCCCCGTGGGTTCTTGAGCCCCTGAGCACGCACGGAGTCGGTGCCTATGGGTGTAATTCATAAAGCCCTGTGTCTAACAAAGGCAAAAATGACTGAGAATTTAAAACCTGGATGGTAATGGACCATGAATCCCAGCGACATTCCAAACAGAGAGCGCTCTCAGCCATGCGCATAGCTGTTACCATTGCTTCACGCTGACTCAACAGATGCTTCAGAAGGACACACAGACAGGGACATTCCTGGGATGATGCCTCGCTCGGTCCAATACTCACAGACTGAGAGAAGTTAAAGGCAGAGCACACCTTACTCCCAACCACCCACACCAGCCCTGATCATACAGCATTGCCCCCTCGCCTGCCTGCTCCAGGGTGCTGCCTACTTTAATTCTAAACAAGCCACGCGCCTCCCACTCATTCCTGCAGGGACCATTAGCCCAGGCTAAACTCATGAATGGCTTCCTGAAGGGCCATTTCAATGTTGCCTTGGCTCAGTTTCATCCATTGTTCTTGGTTATAATTATAATCGTTATATGGGAGCGGGTGACAGTGGATGGATCACTAAATGATTACCTGTTCTGTTCATTCCCTCTGGGGCACCTGGCATTGACCACTGTCAGAAGACAGGCTACTGGGCTACATGGACCTTTGGTCTGACCCAATATGGCCGTTCTTATGTTCTTACTGTTCGTACTGTGGCAGTGCCTAGCTCAACTAGCAGGACCCATCCCTGCTGGACAGCCAAGATGTCAGACCGGTAGAGCACCGGGACCTTCTCCGCCTAGTCTAACTTGAGAACCATCACGCTGGCCTCTGGGCCTGGTTTCAGGGCCAATTCCCAGGTAGTTTCCAGCTTCCCAGATCAACTGCAGAGTCGCGGCAAGGACTGGAAATTGGCAAGAGCCGGGACTTGACAGTCAGGGCCAGATTCTCATTTAGGTGCGGGCCCCTTTCCACCACTCTGGCAGTGCAAAGGAGCCTTAGTGTAAAGGGAATGAATCCCATCATCATGTTAATGATCAAACCAGGGCCTAGAAGCCTTGGTCATGTTTCTGTGAAAACAATCCCTTATTGCCCTCCTTATCTCACAGAGAAGGCTCTGATCAACAGGAGCCTCACGCTAGGAATGGCCCAATTGAGGCAAATTAGCATTTTATCATACGATATTAGCATTTAATCCTATATTTATGTAGCCTGCTTGAAATACACTCCCCACACATACTTTACAGTAAGTCTCTCATGCTATGCCAGCTCCACTCTGTTTTTATCTGTACAGAATTGAACTTGTACCTGTGACAGGTGCAGAGTATGCTACATCTTTTGATCATCACACAAACCACTCATCCCAAAGTCCTTTAATCTAAGCAATGCAAGGAAAATCCTGTACACTAGCATTGTGCTTCCTCCAGCTCCCTGAGTTTAAACAGGAGGCTCCGCAGCTACAGATCAATGGACCTAATTTGTTTGTCTTTAACGTACATTGGTTTAAAGGAAAGCTGCTTAGCCCAGCTGTCTGGAAGTTCACACGATGGGAAGTGCCTCATATCACATAGTGATGGGGGAATTTGGGTTACATTTGAAACTCATTGTAGTTCTTGAGCCAATCAGGTAATTAAAGCCTATTAAAACGTTTACAACAAATTATTTCTCTGTCAAATTTTCACATCTTTTGTGGCTCAGAAGCTAATTGTGAAATTCTCAAATGTATCATTCATTCTCCTGCTCCGGGAGCTAGGCTTACACACTTCAGATCACCCATTTCCAGCCAGCCCGGTCTCCAAATTGATCAGGTATCCACAATTAATTCACAGATTTCTTTGGGAATTCTGCACCCCCCCAACCCCATATGAACTGCTCCAGAACATTTTATTGTGAATATTCAATATCAAAATATAGTGATTGATGGTGTGCTGGTCAATTATGTGAATTGTGGTGTTGTTTATGTTCCCTTGTTGGATAACTCAGGTAACTAGCCAATATGGCATGCACTGGGAAATTATGAATTCCGAATATTGCAGTCAACATACTGTTCAAACTCCACTCTCAGCGAATATTTTGCCTTAACATTCACTTTTCACAAGGATCCATGTCTCCAGAGCTCAAGTGATTGTTTGCAGAAAGCAAAGAGGACAGGGTCAGCAATAGAGTCAAATCAAAATGTACTTACACATTTGAGTGAATAATTGTGGCAAATCCTTTTCACTATTTGCTCAGCTTTAGAAATAATCCCTGTGAACGAGAGATGGTGACCTCTGACAGCAGGGAAACACCTACTCTTAGGGGCCACTGCCAACTGTTAAAGTCCTAAATACAGATTCTGCTTTACAAAAAAGGAAGATGAGGGGGTTACAAACGCTCAGTAACATGGAGTTGTCTTCATGAATGGTGTCAAAACCTGCTGACAACAGGGAAACCATTTTGGAAACCTAAACCCAACAGCTTGGTGCTAGTGCGTGATAACTAGACATGAATGAGACTTTAGAAAGAAGGACTAGCCAGTTTCATTGCACTGACCAAGCCAAAGAAAGTGCAAATAATGGCCAGATTGGGGAGTCCCTACTCATCTCAGTGAACACTTCCTCAGACAGTAGCCCACTGACATCACTGGGGCCTCTTGCCCAGAAGCACTCGTGAGGTCAAGGAAGGGCTCCGCAGTTTGGTTCTGTATTATGTTTTCTACTGTCCTCCCAGCTGTGAAAAGAATATTGCCATCCTTACTCCCAAGGAGTAGTATCTTACTCTGTGAGGAGCCCTGCTGAAGACAATGGGGCCATTGGGGGAGGAAGGTACCAGTAGGACTATTTGCTGCTACTCCTCATGGGGGATGGAATCTAGCCCTCAGGCCCTGGAAGTAACACACAGGCCAGGGTTGTTTTTTAATGCAGAGGGCCACATTTTGGAAAGGTTTAGCCCCCCACGTGCTTGCAGTGCAAGTCACGTATTTGCACACACTCACCCTATTTGCCCCCAGGCTTGTGGTAATTGTGCCTGCCAAAGAGATCCACAATCGCACCCCGAAGCCTTTGAAAACCTGGCCCCCAATTTTATTTTAACGATGTCTAATTAAAGACTTTGTTGGCAAACATAATTCCTCATATATACAGGCTCAGAAAAGTTACTTGCTGTGAAGGCCAAGCTTCCCAGGCTAGGTAAGATCCATACTGGGCAAAATAGGTCCAGTTCCCTTTAATGCTTCAGTCAAAATAGTACAAGAAAATAACGAAGAATTGACATGCTATGCAAAATAGCAAGGAAACCTTTTTTTCCATTACAGTGGTCACAGGCCATTTTGCTCTTCAGTAGTGACAGGGGACCATTAGAACACAATCCCTGATGCCTGCATATCATAATGAAAATCATATTTCTTCCTGAACGGCTACATCAATTGTCTTTTTAGTAACCTAGGAAGTGCAGCTGCATGCAAACTGTGGAATGGTCCTTCACTCTTAATCTGTTCTCCGGCAAGATAAGTGATAACTTCGTAATGTAACTTTCCAATCTGGTAAATAAGAAGTAGCTATAACATGATTCTATGCTTTAAATAGAATTGTATTCCTGAGAGTGAGTAAATCAGTTCCACTGTAACTGGGGCAGGCAAACTGGTTTGGATAAGTTCAGAGGATCCTTCTCCCCAGCACACTGCCTGCAAAACTGGAAGCATATTTTTCAGAAGTTGGAAAATATTTGGGGCCCCAATCCTGTTACAATAAAGGCAACAGCAAAACTCCCACGGAATTCAAGTGTGCAGCACCAGATCCGCAGTGCATGCGAGAGGAGCTGCCTAAGGTTCATAGGCTAGTGCCGGTATGGCAGAGAAGAGGCAGGATTTGGCTGGAATTATTATAAAATGGAATCTTTATTGAGGCAGCTGGACAAAGACAGACCCTCCAGTTCTCTTTGGCTCTCTAGCTGCCAGACTGCCTGAACAAAGCACTCATGGAAGGGGCTGCTGGCAACACTACACATAGGACAGTGTACCTGACCCAATCCACTAACCCTCCTTGCGTGCCCATCTCCTCCCTGCCTTGCCCTTCCCACTTGGGGGATGGCCCACGAGGAGTGCAGGGACTGCACTGTGACCACCCCTCACGGGGGGATCCATGGCCAGGTGGCTCCTAGCATCAAAGCACTACAGACAGCGCTTGCAAGAGGAGCTGCATCTTTTAAATCCAGAGTGAGAGCAGAGCCAGGGCTGGAGGGTAGCAGGACTTTCCTCTCCCAGGGGAACTGACCTGGGTATTAGAACATCCGTTGTACAGTGTGGCTTGCTTTTGGGAGCCTGGCCTCTGTGTGTATGTCCGTGTGTATCTCCATAGATTTGGAGTTGTTGTGCAATCAGTGACTGGTTAATTTCGTATGCTACCTAAATTATAAAATCCAAGAGAATAAATTAAAAAGTACATTTGTGGTAAGGTTTGATTTTTATTTTCTATGCATCAAAGTGCCTGTCAGCAGAGTCCCTGCAGGCTGTACAATACACACAGAAACAGTGAGATCAGCAGTAAAGTCTGTTACCCACTTTGAAACCACAGAGCTCCCCCAAATCACACCCAGTCAGGCAAAACCCTGAAAGAGGAGATGGACCTTTCAATGTGCCCTGAAAGTCAACAGGCTTGGGCTCTGATGGACACAATTTGGAAGCAAATTCCACTTTCCAAGTCCCTCTTCCAATAATGCCTTATCCCACCCCCAGTCATTCAAATTTAGGGATTAGGAGTGAAAATTCCTCAGCTGACTACAGCTGCAGTGAGAGTGCATGGGGACAGAGACAGATGTCCCAGATAGCTAGGACACAACCCCCTTAGGACTTTGTAGTTTGGTGTCAACACCTTCAATTGCACCCAGAAACTAAGAGAAAATGAATGCAGCCTGCAGAGAATGGGTGTAAAATGCTCTCTGCAGCTAAGCAGAGGCACAGATACATTCTCCACTAGTTGCTGCTTCCAAGCCACATTCCAGGATAGTCCCGTATAGCCAGCATCCCAATCTAGACGCAACCAAGGCATTGGTGACTGTAATGAGGGGCAAGCGAGAATGGTGGTGGAAATAACCTTGCTATAAGCAGATGAACTAAGGCATTCTTGCTCCTGAACAACAATGCCACCTGGATTCCCAGGAGTAAGAAGGACCCCAGTGCATCCCAAGTTGCAAACCTCTTGGGCAGAGGGTGGGTAAACTGCCTCAACAGTGAGATCAGACGCTACCCTACAATATTTTCTAGCTTCCTCCCCAACCGCATTAATCCCCCTAGTTCTGTCTGGATGGTGCTTCAGGTAGCTCGCTCTCATGCGAGTCCAGTCTCAGACAGCCACTGAAGAAGCAAAGATGCATCCTCATCTGGGAGCCTGTTTAAAAGAGGACATGACGTTTTATCTCACCTGCCTTCTGGTGACACCACAGCTCATGTGGGTTTGGATAAAGCAAGAACCCAGCCAAACTTTCACTCAAAACTCAAGCCAGCCAATGCAGACATGGCTTTAAGGGACAAAAGAAGTTCAGTTCAGTGTTTCTGCTACCCCATGTCCTGGTGTGCTATTGCACGTGTTCATTCTGCAGGCAGCAGAAGTCCCAGAATGCCAGGAGAGGCTCTCTTGTGGCATTGGAGCCTGACCAGAAGCTGCACCTTCTAGGACTTTCAAGAGACAGGCTGTTGTGGCAAGATTTCTAGCCCCTGTTTGTCAACTCCAGTGGCTGGGGTGATCATCCAAACTTCAGTCTGTTTATCTGAGCCAGTCAGATCTCCTGAGCCCGATGATGTTCTCTGTCCATTGAATACAAGCACCAGGCTCTCCCATCATATACGGTTTGGTTTAACAACAGTCCCTTTCTAAACACCTCTGATTATTCCAACCCAGTGCATCTAATCCATCTATCTAGGCATTTCTGCTGTGCTCATCACCTTAGCGTCTGAACACCGTGAATCCAAAGAGCTCTGAGTCACCATCATGAGGTAGCTAGCATGGATGGGTCTCCGGGCAGGCCCCACTCTGCCATAATTCTAACGCCATGGCATTGTGCTGATGCTTTTGCTCTTCATCCTAATCTACACTTTGCTTCATCGAGCAAACTCCTAACAAACATCACTGCCTCTGCTTACAGTAAGCAAGCCCCAGCCTCTCTGTAGTGCATCGCTGACAGCTCCTCATTCCTCTTCTGGACCAAGTGACTGCGGAGAGGAGTAACATCACCATCCGTGACATCAGAATGATGACACAGTGCCAGGGCCACTTACAAGCCGATAAACAGATCAGCCAGTTGGAATGAGAATGCCTATGAAGTATGTTTCTCTCTGTCTTTTTCACACACTCACAGAATGAACCATCTACCTTGAGAAACAAATAATTCAATCTGCTGCCGGATTTCCAAAGTCTTTAATGAAAGTGCTATTTATTTAGCGTCGTCTGGTAATACATCCACAATGACAAGCTCTGGGACTAAATAATGACTCGACTGGCAGCACAGTGCAGGGAATAGATGCCACTGAAATGTGAACGATCTGTATTCCAAAATATATTATTTCAGGTTCTAGTTTAATTAGAATTTATTTTAAGCAGGTTTTCATCAACTAATGAAACTACTGTCAGTGATGGACAACTGCTGGGCAAGCTCCAGTAGATTTTAATCTCTACCCAGCGCACGCAAGCAGTGAGCGTACGGGGAGCCGGAGGAAAGTCTATTAAAGATAGACAGCAATTTAAAATTACTCATCTTAAGAGAGTATCGATGCAGTGGGGAAACCATTACAGAAAAGAAAATTATATCATTAGATAACTGATCCAAATTCAGGCCTCACCTTAAAAAAAATAAATGATGTTGTATACAGCTCGTTCCACTAACTGCTGAAAGGGGTTTCTTTTTTATGGGACAATTATGTGTTAGAACATTTGTATCATTGTGTGCAGTGAGTTTTTAGGAGATCACTGTCAAATTACTGCCTCGGGACTAGTGGGGAAATTTACCAGGTCGTAGTGTGACAGCTGCTTGGGACTGTAAGTGTTCCTGATGGCCAACGAACAATCCAGGTACTGGAGACCTTGGGAGAGGGGACCAAAGAAGACAGATACACAGACACATCTATCTTAGGTACTTCTCTGGCCCCTGTTGCCATAGTATCTGAGCACCTTGTAACCTTTGATGTCATTTAGCTTCACAACAAGCCTGGCAGGTAGGGAAGTGTTACAGACAAGGAACAAAGAGGCTAAGTGATTTGCCCAAGGTCACACAGTTAGCCTGGGGCAGAGGAGGGAATTGAACCCAGGTGTCCGGTTGCTAATGCTAGGGCACTAAGCACTGGGCCATCTTTGCTCAGTGTGAGGGGTGGGGCCATATTATTTGTTATTAGCAAAGATCTGGATAAGCACCTTTTATCTCCCGACAAGGTCGTGAATCCGAAACATTAGCAGGAATCAGCCAATAGACTCAGAGCGGACACGCCCTATCTGGAAACAATCTGTGGTTGGATGTTTGATGGTGTTGGCTTTGGTGTTAGGCGTTATGTCCACAACACGAGGTCTCTGCTGCAGCTGCAATGGAGAAGTCAGTGAAAGTCTGAAAATGGAGGGGTAGACTTTCCCAGGCACATGGGGCAGTTAGGTGCCCAGCTCTCACTGGCAGTCACTGAGAGCTGGCGCCTACCTGCTCTTTGAGTCTCTGAAAATCTCTCCTTGAATCAGGTCCCCACAGCTGGTGAAGGGTGTGGGTCTCCTTCTCAGGGGTGCCGGGTCGCCCTCTATACTCTACCGCTGGCAAGATCACAGGCCCCAAGCGAGCATTCAGCATCACTAACTGGACTTAGCTCAGCGTTACTGTGCTGTTCCTGGCTGAGTGACTCTGCAGTCACCACCTTTGTAAGGCTACATCTACACTGCGAGCTGGGGGAGAGATTCCCATCGCTCACTGACGTACTCGCACTCTTCTGAGCTAGCATGCTAAACATAGTAGTGTAGCCACGGGAGCACAGGCAGCGGCAGCAGGGCTACTCGAGTAAGTATCCATGGGGTCCCAGCAGCTCTGTACTCAGGTCAGCTAGCCCGTGCCACCGCTGCCCGCCCTACCATGGCTATGCTACTATTTTTAGCACGCTAGCTCAGAGGAGAGCTGGCACAAGTACGTCTGTGGGAACTGGGATGTGCACCCAGAACTCCGAGGGTAGACATGGCCTAAGTGTTCTGTAGACATAGGCAATGGTCCCATTTGGAGTCCTAGGTGGGAAAGGGGCTTGGCCCTTTCAGGGTATGTCCACACAGAGGTGTGACTGCAGCATCCAAGCTAGCTTTGCTCTAGCTAGCTCAAATAACACTAGCACGATTAGCTGCTTGGGTACAAAGCCATGGCCTTGGGCAAGCTTGTACAGTCTGCCCAGGAGTGAGAGGCTCCTGAGTCACATGGAGGGGTGTGTGTGTGATGTCAGGCACAAGCAGCTGGCACTTGCTCAGGAGGAAGGATTGTGGCACTCAGAATCACAATGTCTGGACGTAGGACAGGGCAGGTTCTGAGCTCTGCCCTGTTTGGAAGCTACTTTCTGAAAACTGAAAAAAAAAAGACAACATTTCAAGAGTCCGTCCCACCAGGAGATCTTTGCTTCCCCAGCGGGGGCAGGAGAGGGGTCCTCCTTAGCCAGGAAAGCAGCTGTCACTGACCCTTACCAGGAAATAGCCTATTAGCAGTTACCTCAGTCACCCCCTGCCATGGCTGCCGCCTCCCTTCAGCTGTTGCAAAGGGGCCCTCTCTTCTTCGAGATGAATCTCAGGGCCTGATTCACCATTGCCCCGCATCTTGTGCTGGCTTTTACGCCAGTGCTGAGCAAGTGCGAAGTGCAGCCAGCTCAGAACAGCAGCATTTCGTGGGCACGTTGCACAAACACCACCACCAGTGCAGTGCGATGGTGAACTACCCTCCTAGTTTGGGACCCATGTGCCCCTTGTGGGCACATCATGAGGGGATTCTGATGCAGCTCAAGGTGGAACCAGGGCAGGAGGGAAAAAGTCCAAAGAACGTTTAACAAGTTTCACTGCTTTAATCTTGTCTTTGACAGGTTCTGCAGTTCCTTGTGCAACGGGATCCTCGCGTTTGCATTGACATGGTTAAGAAAACGAGATGTCTGAGCAGCTCTGTGGCGGCTGGATGTGCGATAGGCCCGGGAGCCAGTCGACTGGAGTCGATTTGAGTGTCCCTGACACTATGCGCATAGCAATATTGACTTGAGTGTCAAGGAGTTTAGTGTGACTGCTGTGAGACCACACTGACGCACAATATTCAGCTGCAGAATATACTGAGGAAATTGTTGCAGTTTGTAAGGTCTGTGGACTGGAGCCCCATGACATTCCAGCCAATTTTCGGATAGCGTGACACGAGACCTGACCTTATAGCAGGTGTTCTCGAGGTGTTGTCAAAAGGTCAAACTCTGGTCCAGTGTAACACCAAGATTCTTTGGGTTGGCCTGGTGGCTGATGCTCTCACCGCATTGTTCAGATGGAAAGCGGTTACCATGGGGTTTTTGGGTCAGGCCTAAGTTTCCAGCGTTGGACATAATCAGCCATTGTGCTAAGATCTCGGGTTAGGGTGCATCTGATGGTATGGAGGCTTGTGTGCTGAACAGTTAGGTCAATGGCATCCGCATGACACAATTTCCTCGACTCCATCACTGGTATATGCACAGTGTATAGATTAAAAAGTATCGGGGCCAGGACAGAGCCCCGAGGGATGCCAAAAACAAGATTAAAATCCTGCAACCCTCTATGGAACCGTATCAAGACCCTCAAACCCAACTTCGATGCTGGGGCTCAATGGAGAGTCACATGGAGCGTTTTGCCCACTCAAAACAAACAGCTCATCGTTGACCCTGCTGAGGAACCACTGAATTTTGATTTACGGGGGGAGGGATAGCTCAGTGGTTTGAGCACTGGCCTGCTAAACCCAGGGTAGTGAGTTCAATCCTTGAGGGGGATCTGGGGCAAAATCAGTACTTGGTCCTGCTAGTGAAGGCAGGGGGCTGGATTCAATGACCTTTCAAGATCCCTTCCAGTTCTAGGAGATAAGATATCTCCATTAATTTAATGTCGGAGAGACTGGTGCAGATTGAATTGCATCAGGATATCTCATGGGAGATGCAGATAAACTCCCTTTAAATGGAAAATGAGGCAAACATCTGTATGCGATTATGGTCACCAAGCAAAACCGATGAAGCACATCATATCTGAGTGTCCCCTTCATTCTTTCACCAGGGGCCTAAAGGACATTCATCAGCTCACTGCTGCGGCAATGTGCTGGCTATCAAATCTAGAGATAAATTTGTAGTCGTTGCTACCTACTCAAGCCACATGAAAGAAGAAGACGTGCTGCTTTTGGAAAGAGAACGTAGCTCAGGGTCATCGGTGTTTTTTCCAACATTTCATGTTATTTCCTTGGGCATTATTTTAGAGCAAGGGTTTAAGGGTTTTTTTTCTTCCATTGAGACCGTTTGCCCAGCGGAGTGAGCTCGGAAAGGCGTGCTTTGTACAGAGCCATCATAAACAAACCAGATACACATTGCAAGCATATTCCTCCCACTCATCTGATGTCTCCTTCTCAGCCCACTGCTGCAGGCTGCTGTTCCAGGCACACCTGCTCCCCTCAGAGAAGGAAAAGGAAACAAACATGTCTGACATTGGGGGGGGGGGAGGTACTGACTCCAATATTCAGGTTCCCTGATGCTTTCCATTATAAAAGGTTCTTGTGCCATTTATTTGAGAAGCACTAACCCCAGCCCTGCCTCTAGCAGGCCCTTGCAGTTCAGCAGGGGAAAGCTCTGGGGCTAGAGACGTGCCTTTCACTTGTCCCATTAAATCCCTAGTCAGGTTTTGCTGAGATAAAAATGACTGAAAATCACCATTTCCCGTCTGCTGCTTGTGTTGGCAGCGTGCGGCAGGAATAACTGAACGTGAACATGCTAAGGCTGGGCCTGCGCTGCCACCAAAGTGCAGTCACTGCCAAGGACAGCCGAGAGTTGGAGAAGCAGCTATGGAGGCATGGGAGGTGGACTGAGCTCAGCCGACCTCCCACTCCCCAATTACATGCCCCAGATCCCAATTTATGGCTCCAGCATCCCATTCCCCTCCTCCTTTGGGGACAACGCAAGGAGCAGGAGCTCACCCAGCTCCCATGGAGGGAGAAAAAACCTGGGCCATCCTCCCACTGCAAATCCACCAGACCCTGAACGTGGCCCCAGTGACCCATGGCCCCTTGTGGGGATGCCACATGGGGTAGGAGCACCCCACCTCCCATGGGGAGAGAAAGAATTGAGCTGGGCTAGTCAGGGCTTCCCCACTCACCAGCCATTGCCAGGACCCAGCACATGGGCCTTCTACTA
The DNA here is from genome assembly GCF_027887155.1 of Malaclemys terrapin pileata. Lineage (NCBI taxonomy): Eukaryota > Metazoa > Chordata > Testudines > Emydidae > Malaclemys > Malaclemys terrapin. The sequence continues at coordinate 29,930,224 of NC_071516.1, read as the reverse complement.
GCTAATGTGATCATAATTAGCCCTGGAGCTGCAGCTGTGTGACAGAGCTGAAGAGTCAGCATTGAAGAATGATGTGTGATGTGGGGGTTACAATTATATAGAGAATTTATTTGTACCTTTTGCCTTTAGGAAAAAAACAACCAAGGAAATTACATACAAAACTTTGCTAAAAGAATGGTGTCAAGTATCAGAGGGGTAGCCGTGTTAGTCTGAATCTGTAAAAAGCAACAGAGCATCTGAAGAAGTGAGGTTCTTACCCACGAAAGCTTATGCTCCCAATACTTCTGTTAGTCTCAAAGGTGCCACAGGACCCTCTGTTGCTAAAAGAATGTTATTCTGTTTGCAAAGTCAAGCAATCAAAAGGTAGAAAATACAACTTTCATTCAGCCCCCTGGTGTCTATGTATTACGGGACAGGCTTTAATTAAATGAGCACATATTTTTTCCACAGGATCTTGTCTCATTTAGTGCACAGGATGGATGAGCAAAGGAGCAGAATGAAGGCTGCATGGGCAGTCACAAATCTGGCATTTCCTAACATTTCCCGTTCAGCCCTAGGAGAAGGCCAAGGATTGCTGGGATGATTTTAGCATGAGTGTGACAAACCCAAGAAGGAAAAGTGCAAGGGCTGGATTCACGGCTGTCACTGGCCCCTTTGTGCCAGGTATGCTACATGGGGCCTGTCAGGAATGGAGTAAGAGACCCTCAACCACAGAGCTAGTTCTACACAGCCCCACGCCATCCTGCAGGAGGACCAGGGCAGGGAAATTCCAGGGCAGGAGAGGGGTGTGTCAAGGGTGGTGTTGGCTGGGGAGATGCTGCCCTGTTGCAATGGCAGCTGCGGCCCAAACGAGCTCCCAGCAGCCCCCAAATCAAGGTGACACAGCCCTATGTTAGCTTCAGCACCCTGACAAGGATGGATTCCCCCATGCATACTCTTGGGAGCCAGAAATCCAACCCCATGCCCCAAACATAGCCAATTTCTGCTCTAGGGATCATTGTGGGGAAGTTCTGTGGTCTGTGTTGTACAGGAGGTCAGACTAGATGATCACAATGGTCCCTTCTGGCCTTGGAATCTATGAGTCTATAAAAGGCTTGGACAGAGTCAGATCTGACCTGGTTTGTCTTATCTCTGGTCTTAATCCAACCAACCTCCAACCTTCCAGCTGTGGGAGATTTTCCTCAGCAATGCCTACAGGTCCTCGATTCTCAGTGGATTCTTATAGCAATGAAGTCTCTAGAAGGTCACAGAGAGGTAGCTGAGTTAGCTACTAACTCTGCATGGTCTGTTCTGGAAATAGCTTTCCAGTGATTTCAAGGGGAAAAGAGTTGGGTGGGTTTTTTTGTGGCAGGGGAGTGGGGACATCTGTGTGATGTGACTTTTTTATTTTTGTGGAATGAAATGGAGTTTTTTGATATAGTGAATATTTAAATGCTGGGAATTTGCAGAACGGAGCAGACAGAGACTGCCTCTTGCGATAAGAGACGTTATGCTTGTTGTGAAGAATTCTTTTAAGATTCCGTCTTAATCGTTCCGCTATTGAAATGGAAGAATAAAGTAATAAAATTAGATGTTTTGAAAAGACTTGATTAAAAAAGTAATTATCCCACCAGCTCACAAGTTTCTACTTCCTGTCGGATTTCTTCTTGCTCAGCCACTTTCCTAGCTGCAGCTCTCTCTCCTAACACCGCTAATGCAGGAGACGCCTTTTTCCTCTCATACTCTGGCATCTCCCCTCTCTGGGCTTTCTCTCTAGCTCACTTCCTCTTTGCCTGCCTCTCAGAGCTGTCCCCACCTTTGCCCCTTCTCTGGGCACCTCCTCTTTGGTCCTTGCACTAAGTATTACCCAGGTCTGGATTCTGCCCTATTACCTGGGAACTCCCACGATTACCCCATCATCATCGCCCATGTCTGAGCAATCTCCAGTTTGAACCCGTCTTCAGCCGTTCTGAGACATTTTCATGTGGGTTATCACCATCACAGGTGGGACCCTCTGCCAGCAGCCCGCCAGACTGTTGTGAGAGGATCCGGCCTCTGGATCCTCAGGTGTTTTAAACTTTGAGTCTGAACAGAGTCCAGGCTTTCCTCCAGTCTTGGGGATCCCTAAATACACTCGGGCTATGACCTATCTAGCACCCGCTCTTGAGGGCTAGCTGCAGCCCCATGGCTTAGCGGCTTAGTCCCTAGAGCCAGCGCTGACCCCTCAAACTCCATTTGTAGCTTAAACACGTCATCTCCCAGCTTCCCACTGTAGGGGGTGAGCCTTCGGGGTTAGTTTAACTCTTTCTGGGGGGCTTGTGGTAGTTGTACACATAACACACACAGACGCTTCACACAGGGTTCTCCCACACTGGTGAGGTTTACTTAATCCAGCTGACCAGGTCCAGGTGGGGGGTCCGGGTCCCAGCTGCCCAGTCTAGTCCTGGCCCTGCTCTGGGCGCGGATGCTGGGCATAGGGGACTGTGTGGGGTTGGGGGGGAGGCACTGTGGTTCTCAACCTGTGACTCACCTAACACATTGTGGGCCACATATGCAGCCCACAATGATAAACAGTTGAGAACCACTGGTCTAGGGGGCTGGACTAGATGACCTCTAGAGGTCCTTTCCAGTCCTACATTTCTATGATTCTAAGATTAAAAGCCCATTGTTTGATCCATTCTGTCTCACTCGCTCTTTCCCTTCACCCCTCTGTCTGTCTGTTTATCAGACAGGAGGGTCTTTGCAGTGGGCACTGTGCCTTCTCTTATGTTTGGAATGCACCATTGTGCGCACTATCGGAGACACACAATAATAGCAAGGAGAAGGCAGTCGCACTGGCCAACCCAGCTGCTGATGCCAAGCCCCACCATGGAGTCAGAATCTGGTGCCGGCAGCAGCACACTCTGCTGCCCTGGAAGGGAGCATGTTGGAATTCAGCATGACGGGCTGGGCTGTGCATGGGATTCAGCCAGTCTCTGACAATTCACTAAAGCAGCAAGGAGATTAGGAGCTCAGGGCCAGAACCTCACCATAGCTCCCTTGATTCCTACAGTGATTTACACCTCAGAAGGATCTAGCCCACGATGTAAGGAAGTTCCAGGCTGGTCTGAAATAGGTGGAATTTTGCCAGCCTGTGAAATCAGAAGGGAAAGGTGTGGGGAGTCTAGCTGTATCATTGGGGAATGCTGGCTGCTATTACCAAGTTATTTTGAAACTGCAGCACCTTGAATATGTCAATACCACCCTCTAAATGTGAATTCCACCATTGCTGGCATGGGCTGAGCCATATTCTCCTAGGCCTGGGACAACAGAGGGTTGTGAGAGCTCAGTGATCAGCCACTACAATAAAAATAGTTGGGAACAATGGGTGAGCTCAGGCCTAGAAAACAACAGTTTTACCCATGTTTTTGAGGGGGGATGGGGAATATGGAGAGTAGAAATTTATCAGGAGCAGAACAAAGGAAGCCAGGTGACCACTTGGGGTTTAAAGAAAGATTCGGGGGGGGGGGGGAGGAGGGAGGGAAAGAGACATACAGGAAGTTTCAGCACTAGGAAAGGCCTGGACCAGCCCAGGTGGGAGTAGCTGGGTGGGGGAAAGAACGCTCCCTGTTTTAGGACAAGGCAGGCACTGAAGTAGGACTCAAACAACCACGGGGACTCTGCCCCCAGCCCAAATGCTGCTTGGGAGTGGTGAGGAAATGGAGGCAGGGAAAAATATGCAGGGTTTATTCTTTTTGTATGGAGCAGTGTATTTTTTGTGTGATTAAGTACTGTGTGGGGTTGCCTCCCCCTCAACCCCACACAGTCCCCTATGCCCAGCATCCCCGCCCAGAGCAGGGCCAGGAGTAGACCGGGCAGCTGGGACCCGGACCCCCCGCATGGACCTCGTCAGCTGGATTAAGTAAATCTCACCAGTGTGGGAGAACCCTGGGTGAAGCGTTTGTGTGTGTTATGTGTACAACTGACCTGGTCAGCTGGACCCTGGACCCTGCAGTGGGGCCAGATGCTGGACTCCAAACCCTGCAGTGCGGGGCCGGGCAGCCTGCAGCTGAACCCAGACCCTGCAGCATGAGGCCAGACACTGGACCTCGGGACCCCCCACACATGGAGCCAAGCAGCTGACAGCCAGACCCAACCCCAGGAGCAGAGCCCCACCTAAAACCTGAGGGTGCTGCAGCACCCAGGAAAAACTTTAGTTCCCAGCGCCCCCCACTGCCCAGATGCCCCCCCCAAACTTACCCACAGACCCACTCTCCCTGCCCCCCTGTGGCAGGACTGCTCAGGCAGGCTGCTAGATGCTGTCTCCCCCTCAGCCAGCCCTGCCCCCTGTCAGACCAAAGTGGCAAATTCTGAATTTTTTTTTTAGCACACAGCTGGGCCACAGCTATGTGCTAATTGGTTGAGAAGCCCTGGTTGAGAACTACTAATCTAGACCATCTCTGAGGTGTTTGTGTAACCTGTTCTCAAAAACCTCCAGTGATGGAGATTCCACAACCTCCCTAGGTAATTTGCTCCAGCGCTTAACTACCCTGAAAGGAAGTTTTTCCTAATGTGCAACCTAAATCTCCCTTGCTGCAATATAAGCCCATTATATTGTCCTGTCCTCAGTGGATAAGGAGAACAATTTATCACCCTCTTCTTTATAAAAACCTTTTACACACTTAAAGATTGTCATCATATTCTCCCTCAGTCTTCTCTTCTTCAGACTAAACAAGCCCAGTGTTTTAAATCTTTTCTGGTAGGTCACATTTTCTAGACCTTTAAGCATTTTTGTTGCTCTCCTCTGGACTTTCTCCAATTTGTCCACATCTTTCCTGAAATATGGTGCCCAGAACTGGACACAATACTTCAGCTGAGGCCTTATCAGTACTGAGTAGAGTGGGAAAATTCTTGCATCTTCCTTTCATCACTCCAGCTAATACATCTCAGAATGATGATTGCTTTTTTTGCAACAGTGTTATATTGTTGACTCATATTTAGTTTATGATCCACTATAAGCCCCAGATCCTTTTCTGCAGTACTCCTTCCTGGGCAGTCATTTCCATTTGTATTTGTGCAATTGATTATTCCTTCCAAGTGGAGTACAGTACTTTGCATTTGTCCTAATTGAATTTCATCCTATTTACTTCAGGCCATTTCTCCAGTTTTTCAAGATAAGTTTGAATTCTAATCCTGTCTCTAAAGCACTTGCAACCTGTCCCAGCTTGGTATCATCAGGAAATGTTATAAGTGGACTCTCTATGCCATTATCCAAATCATTTATGAAGATATTGAATAGAGCCAGTCCCAGGACAGATCTCTGCAGGACCCCACTCGATATGCCTTTCCAGCTTGACTGTGAACCATTGGTAACTATTCTTTGAGTACGTTTTCCAACCAGTTGTGTACCCACCTTATAGTAGCTCCACCTAGGCTTTATTTCCCTACTCTCCAAACCAGACTGGAGTTGTTGCCAGTGTTTGTGATGCTGCTACAGAGACAATTCCTTTTCCTACAAAGAGATGGAACTAGAGTGTGTTCTGCTGCGCTCCTTATAAAGCCAGACAGTGCCCCTCCCTCCTGCTGCTTCCCAGTCTGGGTGGGGCATTTTGTGCCTGAGGTCCGGGATGGAGCTGGTGTGGGAAGTGCTGCGTGCTGAGTGGCAGGGAGGTGTGTGGACTAGTCAGGGTCTGAGACATTCTCTGGGGAAGTTGGACAGAACTGTAATGACCCTGCTGGCTCGTTACTGGCACTGCCACTGTGCTAACCCCAACATCCATCCAGGGGACTGCTCCGCAATCCCTCCAGCACAGGAAAGGGAGGTGCTGCCAGAGGGGCCAGGCGTGGGCAGAGGCAGAGGCTGTGTGGGAGCAGGAGCCATAGACTACAGCCTGTGAGCTGGAGAGAAGGCCCGGCAGCCTGGGATTTGTGACTGAGGGACTAAGTACTAGGCTGGGAAGCAGCCTGTGGCTTGATACACAGGAGCAGCCTGCAAACAGGGGCTGTGTGGAAGTGTCTGGCATCCTGAGCAGTGCTGCCCCTAGAGGCCAAACTGGGACCCACTGATCTTTGTTTAAAGCTATCGTGCTGAGGGGAGGTGCACAGTGTATTGCTGGCAGCCCTAATACAGCATCTTTGTTACTTCCCTGGCAGTGCGTGCGGGAATCCCTGAGGGCTAGAGCCTGTAGAGCCTTGTGCTCGTAACGCCCACAGCGCTTGCTCTGAGCATGTGGTTCACCCAGCGCTCTGCGCGCTACCACCTATCTAGGGCACAGCGATGCCATGCAGCAGGGGGGCGTAGGGCACTTTGCTGCACTGAGTCAGGAATCATCACTCGCAGTCACTCCTGCTGGGGCCTCCTGTGCTGCCCCGGGCCAGGCTCCCCTCTCTGCACATAGCCTCCCAACTGCCCAATGGTTCACCCCATAGACGGGAGAAGCCTTCCAAGCCTGCTGAAGGGTCCAGCCCTCACCAGTCCCTACCCCTTACTCCCTTCCAGTGGCACTGCTGGTCGGCCAGACAGGAGCCCATTGACAGCTGCCCTACTGGCCCGGTTTGGAACTGTGCCTCCCATTGTAACTTACCTGTTGAACCCGAGGAGATAAATATCTCTGGACGCTAGGTGGATAAACACTTAGCCCATGAATTCATGAATCCATTAATCTCATGAATCCTCATTCTTTTTTGGCCCTAGAGGAGCAAAGCAACTCACGATGGGAAGCCTAGGGCAGAGCTGCTCAAGCATAGTCAAAATGAAACCTGAAAATGCATGAAATGCATACCCAGACACCTGCTGGGAAAATAACACAGCAGGGCATGGAATATCCAACAAGTTCTTGGATTGCATTGGAGACATTTTTTTATTTCAGAAGGTGAAGAAAGCACCTAGGGGAGAAGTTGTTCTATATTTGATTTTGACAAATAGGGAGGAACTGGTTGAGAATTTGAAAGTGGAAGGCAGCTTAGGTGAAAGTGATAGTGAAATGGTAGAGTTCATGATTCTAAGGAAAGGTAGGAGGGAAAACAGCAGAATAAATATAATGGATTTCAAAAAGGCAGACTTTAGTAAACTCAGGGAGTTGGTAGATAAGATCCCAAGGGAAACAAGTCTAAAGAGAAAAACAGTTTGAGAGCCGTGGCAGTTTTTCAGAGAGACATTTTTAAGGGCACAAGAGCAAACTATCCCACTGTGTAGGGAAGATATGAAGAGTGGCAAGAGACCACCGTAGCATAAGCAGGAGATCTTCAATGATTTGAAACTCAAAAAAGAGTCCTACAAAAAAATGGAAATAGGTCAAATTATGAAGGATGAATATAAACAAACAAAACAAGCATGTAGAAACAAAATTAGAAAGGCCAAGGCACAAAATGAGATTAAACTAGCTAGAGATATGAAAGATAACAAGAAAACAGTCTACAAATACATTAGAAGCAAGAGGAAGACCAAGGACAGGGTAGGCCCACTACTCATTGAGGGGAGAAAAACAATAACAGTGTGATGGAGTCCATGGGGTGCAGCCTGGACTGTGGGACCGCTGAGCCCTCCAAACCCACCAACCTGGGTTGCCTCTCACATTGTGATGCTGATGTCAAGCTACAAGCCTTTGACAGGCATTGCACTTACACAGCCATCCACAGGCATGGATGTGCCCAACTGAGTTACATGAATGATTTCCCAGCCACTCACGAACCATCAATAGAGAGACTCCAGCCAATTCCCCCCGGTCTTGCACCCCACACTGGTCAGAAGCCTGGCAAGTGTAAGCTTATTACTTAGTCTACCACTTCTTCATAGGCAAGTGGACATGCACCAGCCTTTGTAATATGAGCTGAGATTTTCCAAGCACTTCATAGAATCATAGAATATCAGGGTTGGAAGGGACCTCAGGAGGTCATCTAGTCCAACCCCCTGCTCAAAGCAGGACCAATCCCCAGACAGATGTTTGCCCCAGATCCGCAAATGGCTCCCTCAAGGATTGAGCTCACAACCCTGGGTTTAGCAGGCCAAAGCTTAAACCACTCTTCTCCAGTTCAAAGTTTTTTTCAGATGTTTTTTCAGGTGTTGAGATGGTGGCGGGGGAGGAGAGGACGAGTCATGATGTCACTGTCTCCCTTTTTATACCTTCTTCCAGCTGCTAGAAAGATCCTTGCTGTGACGTGGGGGTCAGGCAGTCCCCATTGGGAAAGCAGTCTCCACGTGCCTTCTCTATGGAGCCTTTGGGATAGTGGATTGTTTTCTTGATGGGCTGTCTGGGCCCTCCTTTGTTGCAACTGAAAGGCTGGCTGTGGGCATTCCCAACCTCACAACGTATTTCAGTGACACATATAGCAATACTTCATAACTTCACACACAATGACAGCACATACATTCCAACTGGATATTAATGTACAGCAGATCAAAACTTTTAAAATGACACCTCACAAGACATACTTTGTACAAAACACATCATAATTATATGACAGTGGTGAATATGGGGGTAAAAGGTGGTACTTTGAGATACAGCGTGTCAGAAATAGAAAATGTAGAAATGGCAAAAGTGCTAAATGACTTTTTGTTTCAGTTGTCATCAAAAAGATTAGTAGCAATTGGACGTCTAACATAGAGAATGCCACTGAAAATGAGGTACGATCTGAAGCTAGGATAGGGAAAGAACAAGTTTAAAATGACGTAGACAAGTTGGATGTCTTCAAGTTGGCAGTGCCTGCTGAAATACAACCTAGAATACTCCAGGAATTAACTTAGGAAATCTCTGAGCCATTCGTGATTATCTTCAAAAAGTCATGGAAGATGGGAGAGATTCCAGATGACCGGAAAAGGGCAAATATAGTGCCAATCTATAAAAAGGGAAATACAGACAACTCAGAGAATTACAGACCAGTCATCTTAACTTCAGTACCCGGAAAGATAATGGAGCAAATAATTAGACAATCAATTTGCAAACACCTAGAAGATAATAAGGTGATAAGTAACATCAGCATGGATTTGTCAAGAACAATTTGTGTCAAACCAACCTAATAAGTTTCTTTGGCAGGGTAACAAGCCTTGTGGATAGGGGGAAGCAGTAGATGTGGTATATTTAATAAGGCTTTTGATACTGTCTGCGTGACCCTCTCATAAACAAACTAGGGAAATACAACCTAGATGGAGCTACTGTAAGGTGGGTGCATAACTGGTTGGAAAACCATTCCCAGAGAGTAGTTACCAGTTGTTCATTGTCAATTTGGAATGGCATATTGAGTGGGTCCCACTGGGATGGCTCCTGGCTCTGGTTCTGTTCAATATCTTCATCAATTATTTGGATAATGGGATAGAGAATAGATTTATAAAGTTTGTGGACAATACCAAGCTGGGAGGGGTTGCAAGGGCTTTGGAGGATAGGATTAAAATTCAAAATGATCTGGACAAACTAGAGAAATGGTCTGAAGTAAATAGGATGAAATTCAATAAGGACAAATGCAAAGTATTCGACTTAGGAAGGAACAATCATTTGCACACATACAAAATTGGAAAGGACTGCATAGGAAGGAGTACTGCAGAAAGGGATCTGGGGGTTATAATGGATCACAAGCTAAATATGAGTTAACAGTGTAACACTCGCAAAAAAAGTGAAAATCAGTCTGGGATGTATTAGCAGAAGTGTTGTAAGCAAGACACGAGAAATAATTCTTCTGCTCTACTCTGCGCTGATAAGTCCTCAGCTGGAGTATTGTGTCCAGTTCTGGATGCCACATTTCAGGAAAGATGTGGACAAATTAGAGAAAGTCCAGAGGAGAGAAAAACATGATTAAAAGTCTAGAAAACATGACCTATGAGGAAAGACTAAAAAAACTGGGTTTCTTTAGTCTGGAGAAGAGAAGACTGAGTGGGGACACGATAACAGTTTTCTTAAGAACATAAGAACATAAGAAAGGCCGTACCGGGTCAGACCAAAGGTCCATCTAGCCCAGTATCCTGTCTACCGACAGTGGCCAATGCCAGGTGCCCCAGAGGGAGTGAACCTAACAGGTAATGATCAAGTGATCTCTCTCCTGACATCCATCTCCACCCTCTGACAGACAGAGGCTAGGGACACCATTCCTTACCCGTTCTGGCTAATAGCCATTAATGGACTTAACCACCATGAATTTATCCAGTTCTCTTTTAAACTCTGTTATAGTCCTAGTCTTCACAACCTCCTCAGGTAAGGAGTTCCACAAGTTGACTGTACGCTGCGTGAAGAAGAACTTCCTTTTATTTGTTTTAAACCTACTGCCTATTAATTTCATTTGATGACCCCTAGTTCTTGTATTATGGGAATAAGTAAATAACTTTTCCTTATCCACTTTCTCCACATCACTCATGATTTTATATACCTCTATCATATCCCCCCTTAGTCTCCTCTTCTCCAAGCTGAAGAGTCCTAGCCTCTTTAATCTCTCCTCATATGGGACCCATTCCAAACCCTTAATCATTTTAGTTGCCCTTTTCTGAACCTTTTCTAGTGCCAGTATATCTTTTTTGAGATGAGGAGACCACATCTGTACGCAGTATTCGAGATGAGGGCGTACCATCTATTTATATAAGGGCAATAATATTTTCTCAGTCTTATTCTCTATTCCCTTTTTAATGATTCCTAACATCCTGTTTGCTTTTTTGACCGCCTCTGCACACTGCGTGGACATTTTCAGAGAACTATCCACGATGACTCCAAGATCTTTTTCCTGACTTCTTGTAGCTAAATTAGCCCCCATCATATTGTATGTATAGTTGGGGTTATTTTTTCCAATGTGCATTACTTTACATTTATCTACATTAAATTTCATTTGCCATTTTGTTGTCCAATCACTTAGTTTTTCGAGATCTTTTTGAAGTTCTTCACAGTCTGCTTTGGTCTTAACTATCTTTAGCAGTTTAGTATCATCTGCAAACTTTGCCACCTCACTGTTTACCCCTTTCTCCAGATCATTTATGAATAAGTCGAATAGGATCGGTCCGAGGACTGACCCTTGGGGAACACCACTAGTTACCCCTCTCCATTCTGAGAATTTACCATTAATTCCTACCCTTTGTTCCCTGTCTTTTAACCAGTTCTCAGTCCATGAAAGGACCTTCCCTTTTATCCATGGCAGCTTAATTTACATAAGAGCCTTTGGTGAGGGACTTGTCAAAGGCTTTCTGGAAATCTAAGTACACTATGTCCACTGGATCCCCCTTGTCCACATGTTTCAAGTACATAAAGGGTTGTTACAAGGAGGAGGGTGAAAAATTGTTCTCGTTAACCACTGAAGATAGGACAAGAAGGAATGGGATTAAATTGCAGCAAGGGAAGTTTAGGTTGGACATTAGGAAAAACTTCCCAATTGTCAGGGTAGTTAAGCACTGGAACAAATTATCTAGGGAGGTTGTGGAATCTCTGTCATTGGAGGTTTTTAAAAACAGATTAGAGAAACTCTTATCAGGAATGCCTGACTTGAGTGCTGAGACTCGATTAGATGACCTCTTGATGTCCCTTCTAGCCGTACACTTCTATGATTCTTTGAAACTTGACTAGTTTGGGTTTTCTGGAACTCAGGTCTATTTCATGAAGCTGGCTAATTTACAGGGAGATGTGAATAATTTACAATTTGTAGTTTAGCCGACACATGACACCTTGTTTATTTTTTTTTTTCATGGCAAACATCTAGAAATGAGTCCCACTTTCCTCCAAATCATTCCCCACTCCTCCTAGAGTTTGGGTGTGTTTAGCTATAAAGCCTGACTCACTTCTAGTATTTTTGAGTTTTATTTTTCTACAGTTAGCTACATTCCTCTGTTTTTAATATGCCTGAGGGGCAGGTGCACACATCAGGGTCTAGTCTCCTCTTGATGGGTTCTAAACGGGGTGCAGGCCTCTGAGAGAGCCTGAGCATACAGTCTAGGCAGCAGGAGCATTCTGGGAGGTAGGTATGCAACGGTTTCCCCTAAATTATATTTGAAAATGGAGAAAAACATGAACAAATGCAGGCTGTGCTCTGCCAGGCCCCTGGCCATCCCTCCCAGTTCCTTACATCTCACTCTTTCCAGATGTAATTGCAAAATATGTTCATTCTGCATTTCTAATAGGGAAACACAGATGGTAATGGCTGAGTGTAAAATGTATCTATTAAAATCTGCTGCTGATTGTTCCTCATAATGGGCTTTGGTCCTTTGAAATATGCTGGAGAAGATTTGCATGGAAATTTCATGATGCAGAGGGTTGGGGGATATATCTGTTAGGTTCTGGACTTATTTCTATTGCAGTAGCATGTAGATCAACTGTGATCAGGACTTCACTTGTGCTAGGCACTGTACAGACATATAGTAAGAGACAGTCCCTGCCCCAAAGAGCTTACAGTCTAAATAAATAGGATAGACAAAGGGGACATTATTATCCACTTTGCTTAGATCTTTGATTCATTTGACCCTTAGGTATGTTGTTTTCTGGGATGGCCATTTACATCTCCACTATACAGGAGGTCAGGTTGTGCCACCCTTTACTCTCTCCAAGTAACTTTACTCTGAAGACACATCTGGCAACTTCAGATCCATTGATTGGTTTATGGAGTCAGGTACCAGTCAGCATGAGGCCCAGTGACACAGTGTGCCCCAGGGTAGCAGGATAAGACTGGTCTCTGTGAATGATAATAGGCTAGATGCAGGAAGTGTGATTTAGACAGTCATATTTACTATAGGTGGAAAGTATCTGAGATTAACTTCCTGGCTGATGTGCGGCCATGTGTGACTGGAGAAAGGCAAAGCACGATCATTTATGAATTATTATTGCCATTGTTTCATGACTGGAGACATCAGGCAGGTAGGGAGGAAGGTGAAGGAGAACAGAGAATAACACTTGATAAGCACACTAAGCTGTGGAAGATACCAAAGAAACCAAAATCAGAGCCCCGTAGAAAGCCCATTGTGGGATCCTGTGTACGGGACACATTAAAACCACAAGCTATCTGGGATGAATGATCCGGGAAGTAAGAACCATGGGACTGCATCGTTCTTCAGTCCTTGCTTTGAGGTCTGGGTATGGCTGATGCACATTGGAAAGGAACCTGAATCGAATCCTCCCAGACTTTGTTGAAATTTGGCGCTAGGTCCAAACTTTCAACTGGCCCCTGTGACAGCTTTGACAATATGCTGCAATACTCTGGACAAACCTTATGGAATTGAGTATTTTATGAGTCCAGTGTATTAAAAATGCAATTGTTTATGTGTTATTGTGGAATTGTATGTAATTTCTCTAGGAGACGTGATTAATGTAATCTCTGGGAAGTATTAGGAACTTCAAAGGATTTGTGGGGACAATACGAGTGAAGTGGATTTCCTAGGAAATACTTGAGGTGAGGGGAATGCAGATGACCCACCTCCTTTGAAGCTTTGCTTTGAGCAGAAAAACATTGTCTGGTTAATTACCTGTGCAGGGTCTCTTCAAAGGCCCAAACGGGATAAAGGCTGACTCACAGATTCACAGGGTTCCTGTTCTGAGCAAAGGGTGTGATGCACATGAAACTACATGACCACCCTTGGGCAGAGCCGGCTTTAGGAAGTGCGGGGCCCGATTCGAACAGTTTTGACGGGGCCCCGGCAGGGATGACTTGAAAAAAAAAAAAAAAAAAAAACACGTAAAAAAACATGTGGGGCTTGTACTCACCGGGCGGCACTTGTAGTCTTCAGCGGTTTGTCCTTCACTCGCTCCAGGTCTTTGGTGGCATTAAAGGACCTGCTGCCGAAGTGCTGCCGAAGACCCAGAGCGAGTGAAGGACCCGCCACTGAAGTGTCGCCGAAGACCCGGAGCGCTGCCGGGTGAGTAATAATTAAAAAGGAGCCTCTAGCCAGGGAAGGGATTCTCGGCCACTTGCCCCCACCCCGGCGGCCCTGCCACTGGGCGCGGGGCCCTCTTAGGCGCGGGGCCCGATTCGGGGGAATTGGTGGAATTGGCCTAAAGCCGGCCCTGCCCTTGGGTGGGATTGGAAGGACTGCTCGCCTGCCAGAACCCATGTTGGAGCTGGGGTGATCTCTGGTAAGCTTATTACCATGCATGTCGGTTCTTTTGTTGTTTTTAAGACGTTTTCTTATTATACCATAATAATAAAATGTGCTTACTTAGAAAGAGCTGTGCAGTAACTAATACCTGTGGCAATGACACTGTTAACAGTCTCTGAAGAGAGGCAAAAGAAGCTTGCTTAGGCAGCCTGTCTTTTGGTGGGTAATCAGGGGACTGTGCAGCCTGGAAACGCCCAGTCAGGAAGGAAAGAGACACGTGTCTCCACCTCAGAGCACCAACAGCTGGAAGCCTCGAGTGGGTGCACTTGTTGGACCAGAGAGGGGGAATATGGGTGCTATTGCCATGAAATGTGACAGCCCCAACAGTAGGCAGAACTGAAGCCTCAGTTGCTGTCCCAAACCTCTTGGCTGCTGAGGGAGCTCAGATCCACAATCCAGGCCCTCTTTCAGGTGCATTCACATTGCTTGTTCCTGTGTGGGCTGTGCTGGAGTTTCACCTTGGCCCTAAAATTGGCCCTTAGCACGTTCTCAGGGCCTATCCAAAGAGTCCCACTGACTTCAGTGGGCTTTGGATCAGGCCCTCGGTGCAGGCTGCCTTGCTGGTGCTGCTGCTTCCTGATCAGCAAACGTGCTGATCTCTTGCTATTAAAATCAATCACTTCACCAGAGAAAAATTCAGAGCTGACAACTTCCCCGCCAGAGCCAGAGGTACTAGCGAGTCTCTCTTGCTCACTCCGGTAACCCCCTTATAATTAACAGTGTAGAGGATGCTGCTCAGAACCAGCTTAGATTTCAGTTTGGGCTACTTCCAGCTCTGGTAAATCCATTAATTACACTTCGTACAGCGGCATTTACTGACGAATGAAAGATTTCATTAAACCTGCTTGCTTCCTATAGCGCAGCAAGACCTCAGACAAGCTCCTCTGAGCTTCGGCGCTGATTAAGTAGCACTGCTGTGTCTCATTCTGTTACACACACGGCTCACCTGAGGGGAGGATTTAACCAATGATCTTTCCTCTTATCTCCACTCTGCTGCTCCATCCCACTGTCTTTATTGCCAATGGGGGCAGAAGTGGCACCGCAAAAAGCAGCTAACGGTGGGCTCACCCGTTGTTAGTCTCCCTCACAGCTACAGCAGGCAGTTGCTACAAGCGAGAGTGACTCTTAAAGGGACACACTGATGTTTTTAAAGGTCCCAGTTCTGATCTGTGATCCGATGTCCACATATGTGGTAACATTAACTGCACCTTTGGTGTTGCTCTCGCACATTTTGTCCTTTCCCCTCTCACATAGCGGGTGTGATTTTGACCCTTTAATACTGTTTTGGGTAAGCCCAGAAATCTTCTCCCCTAAGGAATTTTCTAACCACGCCCTCTCTACAGAGAAAGCCAGATCACACCGCCAAAATGGCAACTGTAGTAACTCCCCAGGAGTGAAGCCGGAAATACATGGAACGGGATTCCAATGCGTGTTTTCACCTCCTGGATGGATTTGGGAAAAACTCTAAATCCTGTGCATAGATTAGATAAAGGAACTGAGCCCCAGAGGTGAAGCTAGTAGGGGGCCCAGGGGATGAGCACCTGCTCTCCCGCAGACTTTAGGTGTATGTATGATACCTTTTCAACCATTATATGCACAGAGGCCGCTCTAGGCATAGGCAAGCTAAGCAGCTGCCTAGGGTGTCAGCTTTGCAGCAAGCTGGGAGGTGATCAACTGTACACTCGCCTGCTGTGGTGTGGACTGACTGTCCGTGCGCACCCTGACACGGGAGCAGTAACCATTACTTGAGGCCTTTTTGAAACAGGACTAGACCAAAGAGTGATAACAAACCTAATGGGCATCAGCAGACAGCACACAGTGCGCATTAACACACGTACAGAGGCCTCAGCACAGACCATGCAGCTGGAGGGCCCAGACCAGTGGGGCTGCCCCCAGGCCCTGGCGGTGTCTCCCTGGACAGGCATGAGGATGAGGGCCCCTCCCTGGAGGGGCAGTGACTAGGTAAGTAGCATCCCTGACCCCCATCTTCCCGCTCTTGTAGTCCTCCTGCTCTTCTCTGGCCGACATGTCCTACCTCCACCCCAGCTGCCCCATCCTGCCCTCCTGTGTCCTACCCCCCACACCCTAGCCTTCCCCCATTGAAAAACCTGGCTCTGCCACTGCTTAGCCCTACAGGAAAACCTACTCATAGGTGGCACAAGAATTGTGGCTAGAGTCACAAAGAGAATTAGGCACCTAAGTCCAACATTTAGGCATCACTGGCATTCACAAACCATTGCTCAGCTACTGCCTCACCATGCGGGTGCCTGAGGTCCCTAGACACCGACATTTCTGCTGGGAAAATGCGTAAATTCCAACAACTGAGCCTCTGCACAGCCGTCCCGTTCTGACACCCCCCAGCAGGTTTAGCCAGGCATTTCCCTGCCTAACTCGCCTTTAGGTCCAATCCGGTAAGCATACTCTGGGAACACCTAAAACACACACAAAACAGCCAGGGACATGTCCCCACCCCTGGTAACCTTTAACCACTAACCACTAACACAGGTTCAAGTCCCCGCTTGGCCTAACGGAGTGGAAGGACTTGAACATGAGGGCAGGGCCCCATCCACTGGGCCCTGGGGTATGCTGGTAGGAATCACTCTCAGTCTTTCCTGTTGAAGCTCTTCCATGGTGTATTGAATATGCACTGGGCCACAGACTGAGTGCAAATGACTCTATGGCCCAGTGGTTAGGGCCCTCACTGGGGAGGGAGGAGACCGAAGGTCTGATCCTTTTGCCTCTCTGGGTGGAGGAGTAGTTGAACCTGGGTCTCCCACATGATTGGGCTGAGCACTGGGCTGAAGGCTACTGGAGCAGCAGCTGCAGTTTAGTTTCTTACAGAAAACAGCTTAAGTGCCTAACTCCAGGGACAGGTTCCTGGTTATGTAGGGTTACCATATTTTGTGCCTCCAAAAGGAGGACACTCCACGGGGCCCCGGCCCCGCCCCCAGCCCCGCCCACGTCCACGCCCCAACTCCGCCCCCTCCCCAAAATCTCCGCCCCCTCCCCTGCTTCCCGCGAACATTTGATTCACGGGAAGCCTGAAGCAGGTAAGGGGGAGTGTGGGGGGAGGAGGCGCGGCCCAGGCTGGCCCCCCGGCGGCTCCAGCCTGGGTCGGCTCGGGCCCTGGGGTGCCGGCCCCGGCCCCCGGCCGACCACCCCCGGCCCGCCCAGCACTGCCGGCCCCCAGCGGCCCGGCGCACCCCCCGGTGGCCCGGCCCCGCGACCCCAGCTCCCAGCCCCCAGCCCGGCCGGCGACCCCGGCTCCCCGCCCGGCCCCGCACCCGGCCCGGCCCGGCACTGCGACCCCGGCTCCTGGCCCGGCCTGGCCCCCGGCCCGGCACTGCGCCCCTGGTTCCCGGCCCGGCACCGTGCACCCGGCTCCTGGACCCCGGCCCGGCACCGCGCGCCCGGCCCGGCTCCCGGCCCGGCACCATGCCCCCGGCCTCGCGACCCTGGCCCGGCCCCGCACCGGCCCCGGCCCCGCACCGCCGACCCCAGCCAAAGAGGCCCCGGCCGAGCACCACCGAGCCCTCCCTCCCTCCCGATTTTCCCGGACATGCCCGGCTTTTGGGGATTTCCCCCCGGACGGGGATTTGAGCCCCCAAAAGCCGGACATGTCCGGGAAAATCCGGACGTATGGTAACCCTAGGTTATGGATCCCATGCAAAGACAGGCACCTAACTCCCTTGGAGGGGAGCAGCTTAGGCCAGCCCTTTCTCCTCAGCATTTCCTTTGGGCTAGCTTAGACGGCTCCCTGCTGAGCATGCTGGCTTTGTAGATCCCATTCTTAGGTGCCTAACTCTCCCCAGGCCTTGTGTAGGGAGCCTGGGCACCTAGCTCAGGGCAGTGAATTCCACTGGGCAGCAGGACACCGGGTGTTGCAATGCTCAGCTTTACACTGCCTAAGTCCCCTTGTGAATCTGGCCCTGAGTGCTTTCCCCATTAGACTTCTTAACGAGTTAACCTCCCCTGTGCCACTCCCAGGGGACCAGAGGGGACCAGGCCTTCTCCTGTAGCCACCCTTCCAGGCAGCTGAACAGCACAAGTCAGGTGTACGTGGGAGTGCCAGGGGAGCCCCTTTCCAAATGCCTCTTTACCCTTGCGCTGTGATCAGTGGAAGGAGTGGGGGCCGCAGCCCCATTCCCCGGAGGGGCGGTTATTTGAGGCGAATAAAGGGTTTGTGGGGCCCTAGGCTAGAGCAAGTGGGGACCCCTCCCCACCCCTTCTGCCTGAAGTCCCCCTGTCCCCTCCGGCGTTGCTGCCGGGGAGCGGGGTCAGGGCATAGGGGCTTCCCCCGCTCCCCTGCAGGAGTGCCAGGTGGGTGGAGCAGGTCAGGGCACGGGGGTGCCCATTTTTCTGGGGGCCCACAATTGATGGGGCCCCTGGGCACGGGCCCCATTGGCCCAGTGGCTAATCCACCACTGCGGTTATTGAAGGGACACTGGTGGAACTTGGCACAGATGGCGTGAGGCTGCGGGTCAGCCACATGGACAGAGCAGTGAACAGCGTTTTACAAGGTTCCACTTGCTCAACATACCCTGCGTTCAGCTTCGCTCTTTGTGACTGAAACAGCCTCCCTTACCTAGCCCGTGTCTTCCTCACTCTGTCCTGCCGGAGGAGGGGGTGCTGAGGAGAGATTGGAGCGAGACCCCTGCCCGGCCAGCTGAGCAGGCGATGGGAACTTCCATCCTTCCAGCTCACGGCTGCCTTCCAGAGGGATCCTCTCTGAAGCTGAACCTGGAGCCTTTCCAGCTCCCTGCTCTCCCTGAAAGGATGTGGGTCTCAGTGCCGTTAACCCAACACAGATGGGGGCTGGGCCACACCGGCCTTTGTGAGCCTGCTCCTGGCTTGGTGCTACAACTCCGGTGGTCAAGGCTCATGTTTTAAGCCCCAGAGATCCCGATCCCCTGGTTCAGTCATTCCTGCCAATAGCCCTCTCGTGGGTGTTGCAGGTCACCACTTATAATTCAAATACAAAGGACCAAAGTCCCCATTTGTGTTATGCCTTCTCAGAGCAGCGGAGCCCAAATTTCTCCCATCACAGGCCCTGATCCTGGACTGAAAACTGTGAGAGTGTTTCCCTCCCCCTTCCACCCACTGAAACAGCCACACTTCCCCACAGCAGTCACAGAAGCTCCCCTGACATCCCCTCTGCCAGGACGTGCTAAGTGGCCAGACAGAGCAGCCATGCTGGGGGAACGGTCCCCTAGCTGGCCAAAGGGGGGTTGCAGTCGCTGCACGCTGCGGCCGTGAGAGTCCGAATCCTATCCCTGCGTCGTTACGCAGTAATGTGTGTGAGCTGGTGCAGAGGCACTGGCCCCCGGTGAACAAGGGGTTAACTGAAGCTCAGCAGCCTTCTCCCCGGGCACAGGGGCAGGGCCATCAGTGTGATTGCAGGGAGAAAGCCGGCAGGCCGATGCCTTCTGATTAATCACACAAACGTCTCCCGCTCTGCCCTGCCACTGTGCCGCAGCCAGGGGCCACAGGGGAAGGGACCGGGTCTCTGTGCCTGTCCAATCTGCGCATCCTCTGCTACGCGTGCCAGTGAGGGGGCTCATGTGGAGGGTGTGCTTTGTGGGGTGGATACTGACAGACCAGCGCATGGTCTGAAGTCCCCAGCTCCGAAGTACTGTTCCCAAAGGCCTGGTGGGGAGACACTGCATCTGGCCAAAAACGAAGAGGGGACAGTGAATGAATTGGACTGGAGTGACCCAGATGTGATGCGCCTGAAAACCAGAGGCCTCCAGTTCCCTGGCCTTTCCCCGCCCCTTCTTTGACCAAACCGTTATTGGCATTTCTGCTTTCACTGCTGGTGCCTCTCCCTCCGTAACTCTTCGGTGGGTGCTGAGCAGCTGGAGGCTTGTTTAAGCGTCACGTTCTCGGGCGGCCCCGTCTGTGCAGCATTGCTGCAATTATGACTTGCCAGTTCCCGCCGTTGTAGGCTGTTAACGCGTATGGTTACTGTGGCCAATGTCCCCTTGCTCGAGGTGCTGTACTGGAACCAGTCGGTCCCTGAGTCTGGAGGTTATAGTCCCTCTGGGCTTTTGTGGCCACTTCAGTAGCAGCAGCCTCCAGCAAGTGTCGTTCTCCCTCTTGATCCTCCAGCTCATTCGTCTGCTGGGGCTGCTGGAGGTCTTTGAGCCCGGACAAATCCATGCTGCTATTAGCACAGTTCTGTAGAGCCATTGCAACCACGGCCACATTCTGCAGTGGAGGGGTCAGGTACTGGAAGGGAGCCAATGGGGGGGTTGACCAGAGCTGGGAATTTGGGCCAGTCTCCCCTCCCCCCAGCAGATCCTCACAGGGGGTGGGGTCAGGGCAGGCACTGGTGTGGGGCTCTGAACTTTGAATATCAGCGTTGTCATCTATTTCACTGCTCAGCCAAGCGCAGAGGGGAGACCAGAAGGTGGGAGGCTGCAGAGCTTGGCACAATGGGCTCAGTCCTGTGCCATGCGTGGCTGGTGGCTGGGCTGCACCTCCACTTATCTGTCTAACCAGACGGGGGAGCCCAGCCTGAGCAGCCCAGGCAGGCATGTGAGTCCCCTCAAGGGGGAGCGCCAAGATCACGACCGTACTGTGAACATGGGCACCCCCTGCTGAAAGCGGCGACTCACCTTGGCACCTGGGCTGGGCAGAGTCTGGAGGATTCCACTGCCTGTTTGGCCAGCTCTTCCCCAGGCCTTTTCACTCCTTTCTGCAAGCGCTTGGGGATAGATGTGCCAGTGCAACAGGACCCCTCGCCACAAACAGCAGCGCAGTGACCCAGTGGAGGCCGTCAGCCTTCTGACATGGGCAGTGCCCCTCATGGCACATCTGGTTCTTCAGCAGGGCCTGGGTGGCTCTTTCTGGGGCGAGGATCCTTTTCATCTCGTTCCCATCCCTCCTGCTCTATCTCCCCTGAATATGTTAGTGGTGCAGCTGCCTGCATTCTGGATAGTTGTTCTAGTCATCTCCGCTCTGCCAGGTAGAGAGCAGGGCTCTGCAGGTAAGTGAAATCCCAGTCTCCAGGTTGGATTTGCCTTCTGAGAAGCAAGGTTTTGTTTTGGATGTGGAATGGCACATCCCAGCAGTGGCAGCTTTGGAACTCTGGGTGCTGCCTCCATACCCAAGAACCTCTGAGTCAGCCATATTTGTAAGGGAAGAGTTCTCTACACAGTACTCTGAATTCCGCCCCACAGAACTATTACATATCCTAGCTGGGATCGGTCTTGTTTGTGTTCCTGTCCCTTGTTACTATCCATTAATCTGCTCCACAGAGCCACTATGTACCTTTCAATTATTCATATCTTGCAGCGTAGGACTTAATTGAACATTATCAAGTAAACACTGAAAGATAATGATAATGACTTGCACTTAGCTAGCTCCTTTCATTTCAAAGGATCGCAAATTGCTTTGTAGGCAGTATAGACATAGATCACTTCACCCATCACGAAAATGCACCCACCTCTTGGATGGAACATGACAGCTGTTCAACAACTCACACAGCAATGCATGATGGTTTAGGACAGGAAGTGAAGAAGAGCGTCGAATCCAACTGAAGTCTGAATGAGGCAGGATGTAATTGCCTGGATTGGAATGTGACTAAGATACCCGGGCCAGCTCCCTTTACTCCTATACTAGGTGCTCTGTGATCTTTGACAGTCACATAGCGCAGTAGCAGAGCCTCAGTTTGTCATCTCTGTGAAGGTCCCACGGGTGATGCAAGAGCGTGAGTACCAAGCTCAGGGCAGCCTGTTAAAAACCATGGCACAATCCCCATGTTGATTGTGAGTTCTACACTTAGATTTCACCAACCAACTGCACCAAGTGCAAACTCCTCAGGTGCTTTAACAGCCTTACCATGGAGTCATCCTTGGATGCTTTGGTCTGTCTTGCCATCCCAGTGAGTACATCTCTGTGACAGATGACTCCTTATACCAGGGGTCGGCAACCTTTCAGAAGTGGTGTGCCGAGTCTTCATTTATTCACTCTAATTTAAGGTTTCGCGTGCCAGTAATACATTTTGACGTTTTTAGAAGGTCTCTTTCTAGAAGTCTATAATATATAACTAAACTATTGTTGTATGTAAAGTAAATAAGGTTTTTAAAATGTTTAAGAAGCGTCATTTAAAACTAAATTAAAATGCAGAGCCCCCCTGATTGGTGGCTAGGACCCGGGCAGTGTGAGTGCCACTGAAAATCAGCTCACGTGCTGCCTTCGGCACATGTGCCATAGGTTGCCTACCCCTGCCTTATACCAAGAATCACAGCAATATTCAGGTTACTCCTAATCTCAAAGGACCAGTTGCTTACCCCAGGTCAATTGTGCTTTAGGTCTCATACCAAAGACAACACTCGTAGCCAATTCTATAAACAATATGAAGATTTATTAAATTGTTGAGTTATTTATAAGGTTAAAGCAAGCAAACATAGACACATGAATGAGTTACAATCTTAGGCTTCTATAATAATCAAGCTCTATTTATCCTTTAGGGATAACCCAGGCTAAACAATGGGCGATCTCTTGCTTATGCCTAGAAAGACCTTCACCTCCAGAGCCCAAGCAGCACAGAGAACCTTAGTTCCATCTTCACAGTGAGGAGAGCAGAACAATATGAATCTTTAGTCCTTTTGTTGACAGTTTCTCAATCCAGATGTAAAGAGTTTACAGTTGTAAGCTCCAATCACAACCCATCTGAGCTTGGTGGGTCTCCTCTTTCGGGAGGGGCGTAACAATTTCTGTAGAAGAGCACACTCAGTAGTGTTGCTTTCCTGTGTGGCAATTCATAGAGTCACAGATGCTCACAATACAACCACACAAATATTATGTTACAATATGGGACACAGATATTACAAGCGAGATTAAAGCAGGCAGCAACTCACAAGCATTCAATAGAGTCTAAACACTAAACACGTTCTTTATAATTCTAATATCTATTTTATCAATGTGAGCCAGACAGATTCCAGCAGTGTAACTGTCAGTGCCCAGCTGAGAACCTGGGACCCTCCCTGGTGCAAACTGGCACCTGGCCAGCCACCATGACAGGCTCATCCCAAAGATAAATGAAATCTCTTTTTTGCTGTCCCATGGGCATTTGATATATTGTATGTTAGTAGGGAGAGCTCATCATGGACACCTTCCCACCTGTTCCCAATCCCAGGGACCCTCTTCCCCACCCATCCATGCTTGTGGAACATCCCTGTGACACCTACAGCAATCATTTTATGTGGAAAAGCATTAACAGGTGTTGGCAAGTTCTTATTCCAGCCCTAGAAACCCAGGCTGGTAAGCCTTCCTGGTGATTAAAAGCACACGCTCCACCAGTTAACTCCACTAAGTGTCTTTATTATTATTTCTTTCCTTATGCTCCAGGTACAACACAATGTAGCAGCAGATAGAAGGGACTTCCTTTGTGTTCCCTGGCTCAGCCTTTTATACTGCTTGCTTTCTCCTCTGTGCTACCTAGTTAGTGAGCTAATTACCTCATTAGCTCATCAGACTCCCTGTAAGAACATAAGAATGTCCATACTGGGTCAGACTAATGGTTCATCTAGCCCAGTATCCTGTCTTTCGACAGTGGCCAATGCAAAGTGCTTCAGAGGGAATGACCAGAACAAACAGTTATCCCCTGTTGTCCACTCCCAGCTTCTGGCAAACAAAGGCTAGGGACACTCAGAGCATGGTGTTGCATCTCTCCCCATCCTGGCTAATACCCATTGATGGACCTATCCTCCAAGAACTTATCTAGTTCTTTTTTGAACCCTGTTATAGTTTTGGCCTTCACCACATCCCCTGGCAATGAGTTCCACAGGTTGACCGTGCGTTGTGTGTAGAAGTACTTCCTTTTGTGTGTTTTAAACCTGCTGCCTATTCATTTAATTTAATTGGGTGACCCCTAGTTCTTGTGTTAGGTGAAGGAGTAAATAACATGTTGTTATTTACTTTCTCCACACTGGTCAAGAGTTTATAGACCTCTATCATATCCCCCCTTAGTCTTCCCTTTTCCAAGCTGAACAGTTCCAGTCTTTTTAATCCTCATACCTCCACAGGTGCAAAGGACCCCCTCTAACCTTTCAAATTCAATCAGACTGCCTAATTCCCTCCTACTCTAACTACACCCAGTGTCCCGTGTGTTCTAAGTAACCAGGGTGCTGGCTGTCAACAGAGGCTCTGTTTATAGCTGCTAACAGCACCCTGTCAGATCAGGAAAGAATTTAGTTATTTTATAGTTCTGGAAGTGGTCCTGATCCTTAAGAGCACTTCCTCTTTCCCCTGTTCCTCCTCTGATGTGACAGTCTGCTCTCTCCGCTTCCTTGGTTCCAGCTGTTTTAACAGGCCTCCATTTTCTCCTTTACATGAAGAAGCTGGAAGCAAGGAGTAAGAGCCAAGATGATATGATTTGTCAGCCCTTTGGCGGAGTACCAGTGGCCACTGACCACAGGGTGAGAACCACTGCAACATGGCACTGTCAGAGTGGAACATGTCCCATTTTAAGGCCACATGTCAGTTGTCACCAAGTCCCATGGGACTTATGGTGCAGTGAATGCTATGCAGGATTTGAGAGCCCAGCCCTCTAGGCCTGGTGCTCGAAGGTTTAAGGAAGGGGTGCTGGCAGGTTTCTCCCAGAGTCAGCGCTACCTTCCTGACCATGTACATTGCAAGATACACAATGCTGACTGACAGCATTAAAGCCATCGGAGGGGGATGCTCTCGCAGGACAGTGGATGAAACACTTGGGGCCATTGCTCGGGCTGCCCAGGGTGGGCATGAGGCAGAGTTTGGCTCCTAGCGCAGAGCATGTTCTTGCATCCTCTGCTTTGCTCTGGGTGTCTGTGTCATCCTCAGTCCTTGCCAGCACAGCATGGACCCCAGCTCAGGACTCAACTGCTGGGAGCAGGAGGGACTGAGTTTGATTTAGACTGTGATATTTGTGCAGTCGTTAAACCTCCGCAGTCTGCCCCTGAGGTGGCCTCTTAAGCAGCTTACAACGTCTATGCCCCAAACTTCGCAGGTCCTTTTTATCCAGAGGATGCTCACACTAGTTGCAGGGATCCTCTGCCAGCACATCCCCCGGGCTCCCTGCTCCTGCACAGCATAGAACTCAGCATCTAAGGAGAAATACACTCCGGACTCCCCCCTTCCCAAAATGGAGCCCTCATTACAGGGCGGTCTGGAAGTACCTGGCCATGTCTCCTTCCCGCCAGTGTAGCCATGCTTGGGGCTTCTTGGCTTCCTCTCCAATCCCCCAGTGCACCTGAGGTTGTGGCCACTTTGATTTACCTCTTCCCTTGGCCCCGGGGACCTGCACAGGGTCTCAGCCAGACTGCCCCAGTATGAATGTCAGGAAGTGCCTGTGCAAAGGTATTTAGAGATGCATTGGCCACACCTGGGGGCTCTGAAGGTGAGCATGGGTGAGAGCACACCCTCCATCCACTGGATGCTCTGAGACCAATTTCTCCTGTTGGAAGCCATCAGACTCCCGTCCTTAATAGCTGATGTATCAAGTGCTATTTCTGGCAGATCACTAACGCTTAAATGGCAGCTACATTAGCTGAGGATGTAAATTTGCACTGGGGAAGCTGAGGTTTAAGCAATAAGACGCGGCAATGGCTGGATTTCTAAGGGTACGTCCAGACTACCTGCCGAATCGGCGAGTAGTAATCGATCTATCAGGGATCGATATATCGTGTCTTGTCTAGATGCGATATATCAATCCCCGAACGTGCTCCCATCAATTCCGGAACTGCACCAGGGCGAGCGGCGGTAGCGGAGTCGACGGGGGAGCCGCGGCCGTCGATCCCGCACCGTGAGGACCCGAGGTAAGTCGAAATAAGATACGTCGACTTCAGCTACGCTATTCCCGTATTGCATATCTTACATCGACCCACTCTCCCCGGCAGTGTAGACCAGCCCTTAGTGATTAGACTCTGCCTCTGGTGCTCTGGTAAAGCACAAGGCTGGAGGTCAATTGACTCTGAGCACCTGTAGGGTGCGGCGATTGCCCAGAGATGTGCACTCTGGAGGGCCCTCTCACTGTTGCACCCACACAAGCACCTACCAGAAGGAAGTTTAAGAGTTTTATTGAAATGACAGAATAACACACAAGGGAAAGGAAAACCACCAGCAAAATGGAAGCCAGCGGCGGTTATACCGATAGGGAAACCTGACAAATTACACACAAGACCTGATGCACATTGACCTAGTGCCCTCACATCGCGTGTGGGCAAAAGTCTGGAAAGAATGATACATGAGAGATTAGTAGCATACCTAGAAAAAATGAAATGATAACGAGTGAACAAAATAGGTTCAGGAAAGGAAGATGCACAGAGGATCATATTGTAAGGTTAGAAACAGAAATACAAAAAGGCATGAGGAACAGAGAGTTTATGAGAGCTGTCGCTTTGGACATTGTATGACATGCTGTAGAGGGAAGGCTCCCTGTATAAACAGCCCACAATTGGAATAATAATAAGAATGTTCTGCTGGATAAGTGACATCTTAAGTGATAGAACTGTACTAGTCAGGGTGGGGTTGGCATTGTAGAATGTTTATAAACTTACTAATGGGGAGTCTTATCAGCCCGACCATGTCTATCATTACGACTAAGGACCTCCCCGAGAGCACACAGGCAGGAATACATATTACTATATTTGAAGATGACTGTATAGGCCAAATTTAGAGGACTTAAGATAGCTATGGAAAGAACCAATGAGGCACTCAAAGCGATTCCTGGGGATTTAAGTTCTCACTTGCTAAAGCAAAGGGAATGAACGTCACAAAAAGGAAGCTTGGGGGAGAAGGGAACTTTATGCAGAAACAATTCAGATAGTTCCAAATGATATGTTCTTAGGAGTTATGTTTGATAACAAACTAACTTGGAAGGGTCATATAGATAATATCAAGACTAAATGAAAAAATTGGACAAATCTGCTTAAAAATATTGCTGGGAACAATTGGGGTACAGATGAGAACACCTTGCTGATGCTGTATAGGGCACTAATTAGACCTGTTATAGATTGTGAGTGCCAAGCCTTTAATTCAGCTTCTAAATCAACATTTAAAAAATTAGAGTCGACCCAAGCCCAAGCTCTGCCAATCACACGTGATGCGAGCATTACGACACTTGTGTGTGCTGCAGGTAGTGACCAGAGAAATGCCTATAAACTGAAGGATGAAATTATTAGATTTAACCTTTTGGGTAAGGTTAATGGAGACAGTGGAGATAAGAGTACTACACAAATATACCAGGGCAATGAGGATTAAGTGGACAAGATGTAACTGGGCGCTACAAACTCCCACATGCTAACGACATCAAAGGTGGGTAAAAGGCCTGGGTGAAAAGGAAGGACTGGAAGAAATGAAAATCTGTAGTCCTGGGAAATCAAATGATAGCTGGACAGTTGTCTCTGAAGTTGTGGATTTGGAATTATACAATAACAAAAAATGGAAGAGCAGGACTGTCAAATATAATACTTAAGATTTATGAGTTTATACATGGCAAATGGGGTCAGCATTGCCAATCTATACTGACGGCTCTAGAAATGACAATAAGGGTGGAGTCAGGGCCGGTGCAACCTATTAGGCGACCTAGGGTGCTAGCATTTGGGGGGCGGCATTTTCTTCAGCGGCAACCGCGGTGGCCGGATCTTTGGCTGCCCCGGTCGTCATCGGCATTTAGGCGGAGGGAGCTGGGGCAGGGGGGCGCGGAAAGGGCTGCCTGCAGCAAGTAAGGGGAGGGAGGGGCGGCACGCAGGGGAACTCCCCACCCCAGCTCACCTCTGCTCCACCTCCTCCCCTGAGCACGCTGCCCTGCTCTGCTTCTCTCCCTCCCAGGCTTGCGGCGCCAAACAGCTGATTGGCGCCGCAAGCCTGGGAGGCAGGAGAAGTGGAGCAGCGACGGCGTGCTCGGGGAGAAGGCGGAGCAGAGGTGAGCTGGGGTGGGGAGCTGCCGTATGGCTCCCCGGGTGGGGGGGGCAGCTACCACGGGGGGGGGTGCCTCAGGGTGGAGGGGGGGGTTGGGGAGCTGCTGCAGGGCTTGGGGAGGGGGCGGAGCAGAGGTGAGCTGGGGTGGGGAGCTGCTGCACGGCTCCCCGGGTGGGGGTGGGGAGCTGCCATGGGGGAGGCGCCTCAGGGCGGTGGGGGGGAGCTGCTGCAGGGCTCTGGGAGGGGGCAGAGCAAAGGTGAGCTGGGATGGGGAGCTGCCGCACGGCTCCCTGGGAGGGGGGGAGGAGGAGCTGCCACGGGGGGGGTGCCTCAGGGTGGGGGGGGTGGGGAGCTGCCACAGTGTGGGTGCCTCAGGGCGAAGGGGGGGGCAGGGCTCAGGGAGGGGGAAGGGTGCAAGGTGGAAGTTTCGCCAAGGGTGTGAAACATCCTTGCACCTGCCCTGGGTGGAATGAGAATGGCCTTTTGCATCCCTGAATTGAAAATTAAGAAATCTCTGACTATTCAGTTTTGTAGCCATTATGACAGCCAAATTGATGGGTATACTGTTGGCACTAACCTGTGTAAGGGGTGCACGCCCAACTATGGTTGCTATCCTATCTGTCTCTTTATCAGCTATAATGGTAATCAGAAAGGGAGCCTTGGAAAGGAGGAATGACTTAATCAATGAAATATTGTTCTGAACTATGGAGACAGTACAATTAAGTATACATTGTGATAGACCCAGACCAGTTGGGAACAGCAGAGTAGCAGAAGGGAGATATACTGACCACTGGATAAGTAGTTTTCTGTTCCCTGAGTGACCAGAGCAGGGGCTACTCCAGGCTAACAGACCACCTGACTCCAATTAACCTGCTAAGAGTCAGGTGAGGCAGTTAAGCACCTGACTCTAATTAAGGCCCCTCTGATGCTATAAAAGGGCTCACTCCAGCCAAGCCACGGGGAGCTAGAGGAGAGGAAGTGTGTGTGAGGAGCTGGGAGCAAGAGGTGTGCAAGAAGCTGAGAGTGAGTAGGCGTACTGCTGGAGGACTGAGAAGTACAAGTATTATCAGCCATCAGGAGGAAGGTCCGGTGGTGAGGACAAAGAAGATGTTGGGAGGAGGCCATGGGGAAGTAGCCCAGGGAGTTGTAGGTGTTGTGCAACTGTACCAGGAGGCACTCTAAACAGCTGCAGTCCACAGGGCCCTGGGCTGGAACCCAGAGTAGAGGGCGGGCCCGGGTTCCCCCCACACCTCCCAACTCCTGATCAAACACAGGAGGAATTGACCTGGACTATAGCTTCTACCAGAAAGGAAGGTCTCTGGACTGTTTCCTGACCCACAGGGTGAATCTGTGAAGCGAGCAAATCCGCTAATAAGTGCAGGACCCACCAAGGTAGAGGAGAAACTTTGTCACAACATATAGTAATAGTGTGGATTTCGGCACATGTCGGATACCAGGCAATTAAATGGTACCTAAAGCAGCCAAAAATGTCTTAAAATTAGGAGGTTGATAAAAAGATCCCTTTAATCAAAAGTTTGGTTAGGAATGAACTTAAGAAGGAATGGCACGAACTATGGAGCAAGGAGAAAAAAGGGTGAAGGATCTATGACGTATGCCCTCAACTTTAGCATAATGGTTTGGTTAATAGCTATGATCGAAGAAGCAAAGTAACTATCTTTCGAATGCTAGCAGGTCACTGTGACCTAAATGGTGATTTATATTTGCTAAACATGCATCCAGCTGGGTTGTGTGACACATGGAAGTTAAAGAAACAGGTGAGCATCTGCTGTGGCAATGCAGGGAGAACAGCACAGAAGGAAAGATTCTTGATGAAGAACTGAGGTGCCTCAAGGTGAAAGAACAATCTGAAGGGGCTGAGGAGAGTATAGAGACCATGGGGTAGCATTGAACAAGAACTACTTTGCTTTTTTAAAGAGACAGGACTGGGTGAGAGTTATTTAGTTTTTGCTTATGTCAAAACAGGGGTAGATGGTGGTCATAGCCTCATGTTCTGAGGCTGCTGTGCCATAAAATGACAGGGAAAGAAAGAAAAATGGACAATCCTGGGAGGGGAGCAGACAATTGAGCTTCCCAGCTCCCAGGAAGAGGCCTGGAAGTTAGCAGAGCCTCTGCCCTCACAGAAAGGGAATCCAGGTCCGCTTTATTAAAAAGGGGGAAGGGACTGTATGCTGTAGCTTGTGCTGGAGACCTCAGCAAACATTGGAGAGAGGCCAAGGACCTGGCTGGAACTGCCTACAGGTTTTGCCCTTTTGGTTAATTTCTTTTGCTGCCCTTGGATTGTTTGTTTCCCTTGGAACTCCTAAAAGGGGAGAAATAATCAGAAGGCCTCGGCCGGAGGGCTGAAAGCCTGTCATCACTAGACTGCACTGAACTAGGGTTACCATATCTCATAAATAAAAAAAGAGGACCCTCCACGGGCCCTGGCCCCGCCCATTTCCCCACCCCTAGCCCCGCCTCAACTCCGCCCCTTCTCTGCCCTAACTCCGCCCCCTCCTCCCTCCCACTCTCAGCCAGGGGGAAAGGGCTGCCCCAGCGCTACCGGCTTCAGGGTTTGCCGGGCAGCCCCCAGAACCTGCGCCCCCAGCCAGCGCTTCCCCAGTGCAGTTGGAGCCCGGGAGGGGAAGCGCCCAGCCGGGGGCGCAGGGTCTGGAGGCTGCCCGGCAAACCATGAAGCCGGTAGCGCTCGGGCTTTGGGCAGCCCCTATGCCTCCGGACCCTGCACCCCCAGCCGGGCACTTCCCCTCCCGGGCTCCGGCGGCGCAGGGTCCGGAGGCACAGGGGCTGCCCGAAGCCGGTAGCGCTCGGGCAGCCCGGCTCTTAAACAGAGCCGAAGAGGAGCAGAGCCTCCAGCCACTGCGGTTCTGCTCCTCCCCGACTCTTCGGCTCTGTTTAAGAGCCGGGCTGCCTGAGCGCTACCGGCTTCGGGCAGCCCCTGTGCCTCCGGACCCTGCGCTGCCGGAGCCCGGGAGGGGAAGTGCCTGGCTGGGGGAGCAGGGTCTGGAGGCACGGGGGCTGCCCGAAGCCGGTAGCTCTCGGGCAGCCCGGCTCTTAAACAGAGCCAAAGAGGAGCAGAGCCTCCAGCCGCGGGGGCTCTGCTCCTCCCCGATTCTTCGGCTCTGTTTAAGAGCCGGGCTGCCTGAGCGCTACCGGCTTCAGGCAGCCCCCGTGCCTCCGGACCCTGCGCTGCCAGAGCCCGGGAGGGGAAGTGCCCGGCTGGGGGAGCAGGGTCTGGAGGCACGGGGGCTGCCTGAAGCCGGTAGCGCTCGGGCAGCCCGGCTCTTAAACAGAGCTGAAGAGTCGGGGAGGAGCAGAGCCGCCATTTTCCCGGACATGTTCGGCTTTTTGGCAATTCCCCCCGGACGGGGGTTTGACTGCCGAAAAGCCGGACATGTCCGGGAAAAAGAGGACGTATGGTAACCCTACACTGAACGCTCCTGCTGGACGCACTTCCCATGCCACCTCCAAAGGAGGTGCTCTGGTGGGGACACATCCTCGATAGAGAGTTAGTTCCACATCCAGAATTTTAAGAGTTCTTGGGCTGGGCTGGATGGGATGTCCTTGTCACTTACATAAGGGTTTTCCCAGCTTAAAAAGCATGGCAAAATATACAAATAGGGCTAAGGATTGATGGGACTTTTAAACTGAGACTTAATATGTTCCGCAAAGCTCCTTAGGGAAATGGAGCAATGAGTCTCAGTGCTGGGAGAGCTGCAGGAAAGTGGAGCAGCATCCAGTGACCAAGTGACAGCCACTCTGGATTCAGCATCAGACTATCCCCAAACCACTCCCCGATGTTACTAATATACTAGTGACTGGGTAGCTGGCACAGGCTGCAGTCGAGTCATTCAGCAGAGTGCAATGTGTGCAACTGGCACTGAAGCACAAAGTTCTGCAAGTGGCAGCTTAGAGCTGGCACACACATTTCTGTGCTGCTGCTACTCCGTGCTGAGGGGAAGCATGCACCCTAATGCGATGGTAACTGATTGTCTTCCCGTGCCTGGGGAGATGAATCGCTGTGCCTTGCGATTTGCAGCTCAGGGCTATCCATGAGGCTACATGTTTAGGAGTGGCCGGAACTTAAGGTGCACTCCAGTTTATACCAGATACACAGGGGCTCTCTCCAGGGCACCAGCCCTGCCAAAGAACTGGGAGCTGGTGTTTCATGAGCTCTCTGCATTGGGGTGCACACCCACTGCCACACCCTGTACTGGAGTGCAGCATGCGGATAACAGGGTGCAATGCTCATGCTCTGCAGAGCAAACATGCTGCAGGTGGGGCTGGCTCCGCCGCAGGTAGAGGAAAGGTTCCCAGCTCTATTCTTCCTACTAGAAGTACACCCTTCCCTCATCCAGTATCCACAGGGTATATTTCCTTTGCTAGCAGCTGCATGATTAATTTGCTCTCACTATAAACAAACATCTTTCCTCCACGAGTAACCTGCAGCCAGGGGACGATTTGCAGTGTGGCAGGCTAACATACTGTGATCTAGCTCTAAATCCGGCACATCACTTCTTCTGCAGTGTGCAGAGGGGCTGAGGTAGCAAGAAGAGCGAGTCTCTTGTTGCTTCTTGGCAACTTGACAGATTCTGTCTTTGGCATTAAGGGCCAATAAAACTGCAATCAAAGTTTCCTGTACCCTCCCACTAATTTTCTTCTAACCAAGATTAGGGATGAACTGTAGTATACGAGTAGCTGATCCCTGAGATAGGTCAGTTCCTGGCCATTTGCCATACTGGATCACGTCCAAATTCTTGCCTTCAACAGGAGATACTCATGCTTCAGGGGTAAGGGGAAAGGGAGAAAATCTCATGCCCTGGTTTTCTTGAAATGCAGTGCACGATAAGTGTGAGATTCCTTTTCTGACCCCTGTAGTGATCAGTTTGTGCCCTATGCTGGCTCTATGCCCCGTGGGAATTCCCCTTACACCAGAGGAATCCCCATCTGGCTGTTTAAACCAGCCTTGTTCCTGCCAGTTCAGCATAAGCAGACAGAGTGGAGGGCCCAGGATCTGGCCCTAAATTTCATAACCTTGTATTTTAATGGCTAGTATCAACCAAGCAACACCTACTAAAGTGAACAATAAATGTGTCAGTTACACTTCAGAAATGCATCAGTGCAGGACTGAAGAAAGAACCAATGAATCTCTTTAGCTTGTGGAAGCTTTAGCCTAAGAAATCCCAAGGATCACAAGCTAAATGATGTGTAACTTGTTCCAGAACTCAACACATTTCAGTAAAATCAGCTCACACGTTCTGGAACTTCTACTGCAGGAAAAGTATTTAGTGGCGTTTGTTGTCCTGGTACCAAGTCCGTGTGGTGTATTGAAATTGTAAGCTGTCCCTTTAAATGCTCATGGAAGTTTCTTGGTCCTGCTTGCAGGCTAGGGGGTCTGTGTGTGATCTGGATTTAGCAGCAATCAATCTGCAGCCAGTCAGCCTAGAGTAAGGTGGGATATGTTGTGCATCTTTGTTTTAGAGAGCAGCCTGCTTTGTCTCCCTCTCTGGTTTTGAATTCTTGTGTGTATTATTTTTTGAATTCTAAGAAATAACACTTTTATGTTGCAGTCTTCTCACAAGAGTACCTATGTTTTCATCTGAAGTCCCTGTGGGTATGTTGTGAACATAGCAGTCTGATGTTCACAGCACTCCAGCTACCCCGTCGAGTGGGATAAGGGACACAAACAGCTGGGCCCAAAGAGAGAGAGCCCAGATTTATACTGATCTAACACAGAGGAGGCAGCCGTTTCTGATCTTCACTCAGGGAAAGCCATGCTGAGCTGGCTTTAAAAAACGAAGAAATGGATATTTATATGGATACCAAGAATATCCAGTCAGAATTGTTATTGCTAACTAACATTGTGGAAGGGATATTAAAGCTCATGGTTCAAGGCTTATGACAAATGCTAACTACAAGGAAGACCTAAAGTGGGGCATATTAGCTCATATCTGCCTATTGCCAGGTACCTGCACCTTCCTCTGAAGCAGATGGCGCTGGCCGCTGTCATAGACAGGACACTAAGCTGGATGAACCGTGTGTCTGATCCAGTCTGGCAATTTGCTTGTTCCTATTTAAAAAATCAAGTGCAGACAGCATTATTGTACCACTTATTACATATTATTACCTTGGCCCTACTTGATATATATGTCTAGAGTGGTCCCATAACTATATCATGTTAACACAGAAAAACACTACCTTGTGTCGTCAACTGAGGTCACTCAAGATAAGCAAACAGCGATGCAAACATAAGAAATCTAGGGAATTGACAGTTTTCACCGTGGTGCTCCCCAGGGGCACCCAGGGTTCTGAGGCACCCACATTCCCACCTGGCCTAAGCTTGAGGAAATCTTGTCTGTACTTGTTGTGGATCAGCTCCCTGAAACCTGCAGCCTCTGCACAAGCACTGTGAATGGATTGATTTGAATGCATCTTTGGTCATTTGAAGGGTCGCTGGTGTGGTTTACTTACACGATTGGACCTCAATGATTCTAGTTGTATAGGGCAATGGAACTGAATACTGGCACCATTTTCCACAGGTGGTGTTGATTTTAGCTGCTATCTCACTTCTGAGTATAACAGAGGCAGAAAGAGCCCAGTTGCTGCTGCTGCTGCTGGCATCCCAATGCCACCCAGACCCATATGCTGCTAGCCTATGTACTGTATTGGTTCCTGCTGAAATAATCACTGAGTGGCATGGGAAAGTATTCTACCACAGCAGAAGAAATAAGATAGACCTTCCCAGAAACCTTTGGCAGAGGATTGCAGAGTACCTTCATGAGAGTTTCATTGAGATCACTACACAGGATTCACAGGACATCCCGGTGCACATAAACAAACTGCTCCATGTGGCACCCACTGCCTAACTCTAGAGGGGAATGAAAAGCAGATAGCAACTCTACCTCTCTTGGTTGTTCCACTACTTGTCCTAGCACAAGTAAAAATGAATACATCAAATGATGTGTCCTGTTACTTTGGGAGTATCAACCCTGTAATTTCAAAGCAAACTGCACAATTGCCAGCAGTTCCTTCCCCTGCATCAGGCTCACCCGTGCTGAACTGTTGGGACTGGCTGGACTGTGGTGGAGTCAAAAACAGGTCTGGGCTCGCTGTACAGTAGGATCCTCCTGTCACCTATGCTCCTCCTCCTCTTTCTCATCCACCTCCTCCTCCTGACAGTTCACAGCAGAGGACTGTGACTCAGGCTTCTTGAAAGTATCCATGGTGCTGTTGGAAGAGGTGGTGGGGTCTCCACCAAGGATGGCATGCAACTTTTTGTAAAAGTGACAGGTCTGTGGCTCGGCACCAGGCTGATTGTTGGCCTCGCTGGCTTTCTGGTATGCTGTTGCAGCTCCTTGGCCTTCATGCAGCACTGCCACTGGTCCCTGTCATAGCTCTTCTCCTGCATCCCTTGAGCAATCTGCTCATAATGTCCACGTTCCTATGGCTGATTTGGAGCTGTGCCTGTGCAGCTGCTTGTCTTCACAGGCCCAGGAGATCCAGTACCCATAGACACCCTGGCTCCGACCAGCCCCACCCCCACTCCACCCCTTCCCCCAAGGCCCCACCCGCACCCTGCTTCTTCCCTCCCCTGCTCCATCCCTGCCCCACCTCTTCCCTGTCTCTTCCCATCCCTGCCCCGCCTAGTTCAACCCCCTCCCCCGAGCATGCTATGCCCTCACTCCTCCCCTTCCCCCAGCACCTCCTGATGCTGTGAAACAGCTGATCTGCGGCAGGCGACAGGAGTTGGCACCTATGCCAGTACCTCCTGTCTACTCCAGGCAGGAGCACGTCTGGAGCATGTAGCTGGCATGGTCAGCTGGGCAGTTGCACTCAGCAAGGGAGAGCTGTTAGTTGTGCTCGCCAAGCTGGGCAACCAGGGAAAGGAATTTCAAAACTTTGTGGGTCTTTAAAGGGGAAAGGGAGCTTCCAGTCTCCATGACCCGTGGGCAGCTGAGTTCACAAGGGCGACCAGAATGATCAGTGTGGGACATTGTGGGACTGCTGATAGAGGCCAGTAATGGTTGATGTAAGTAATGCAGTTTCCACACTCTCCCTGTGTTGACCTAAGTACATCGACCCTGACTCTATGCTGCTCAGGGAGGTATTGTTATTAAATTGGTGTATCACTTACATCAGCAGGACCCAAACTGAAGTGAAGGCACATCCACAGCTAGTGATGTAATCTGCCTTGCATCAACCTAACAATGTAGTGTAGACCAGGCCTAGGTGAAGCATGCCAAGCTGTCTTCTTTGCCCCCCAAACAGCAAACTTTTGAGGGTCGCATTGAGATAGGGTCCCTCCCCACCCCCGTTTACCTCTCCCTGTTAGTTTCCTTTTGAACTCCCCACTAGCTCTTCATTAGCGTTAACTTAGAATGCTAACAGCTGCCCATTATGAACCAGACTATATTCAGTTTACTTGTAAATGGACAGAGGGATAAACATTTCTTGCCTAGAGAAAAGCCTGCTTTTCACTTTTCCTGGTGATCGATCCCTAGACACAGACCTTAAGGGCACAATTTTCATTGTATGTACATAACTCCATACACAACAACTGTACATGCATTTCACAATGATATTTATGGCAAGTAAAACACAGGCTTTCATTAGAGATGCCACATGACACTCTTGGGTGAACTAGCATGTAAATACCAGATCCAGGGGATTCCTGTAACCCATATGCACACCGGTGCCCTCTGCCAGTTGGCATCAAGATGTCTCTGGTCACACACACACACAGCACAACCACTGATCCATACGCTTTTCCGAATGCGCAATCTTTACCCAGACCACAGAACGCATGGGTGATAAATGTCACATTCCAACAGAAATGCCACAAACAAACCTTGGAAAAATTTCACTCCACAGTGCCCAAGTAGGTTTCAAACTCAATCCTCAGAATCAGTAACTCTGGAAAGGATTTGGGAGACATGGTGGATGATCAGCTGAACAAAAGTGCCTGGTATGACGCTATGGCCAATGAGGTTAATGCAATCCTTGGATGCATTAGCAGGGGAATCTCGAGTAGGAATAGAGAAGATGTTGTTTTACCTCTGTATTTGGCACTGATACAACCGCTGCTGGAATATTGTGTCCAGTTCTGGTGTGCACAATTCAAGAAAGATGCTGATAGATTTGCAAGGGTTCAGAGAAGAGCCATAAGAATGATCAAAGGATTGGAAAGCATGCCTTATAGTGATAGACTCAAGGAGCTCAATCTATTTAGCTTAACCAAGAGAAGGTTAACAGGTGACTTGGTTACAATCTGTAAATACCTACATGGGGAACAAATATTTAATAATGGGCTCTGCAATCTAGCAGAGAAAGGTCTAACATGATCCAGGGGTTGGAAGTTGAAGCTAGACAAATTCAGACTGGAATTAAGGTGTACATTTTTAACAGTGAGAGTAATTAACCAATGAAACAACTTAGCAAGGGTCATGGTGGATTCTCCATCACTGACAATTTTTAAATCAAGATGGGATGTTTTTCTAAAAGGTCTGTTCTAGGCATTATTGTGGGGAAGTTCTCTGGTCTGTGCTATACAGGAGGTCAGATGAGATGATCACAGTGGTCCCTTATGGCCTTGGAATCTATGAGTCTATGAAAATGATATAAAAAGAAACACAAAAATCATGATGACCTAGACTATAGAATCATAGAAGATTAGTCTCAAAGCAGGACCAACCCCAGCTAAATCAACCCAGCCAGGACTTTGTCAAGCCTGACCTTTAAGGATGGAGATTCCACCACCTCTCTAGGTAACCCATTCCAGTGCTACACCACCCTCCTAGTGAAATACTTTTTCCTAATATCCAACCTAGACCTCCCACACTGCAACTTGAGACCATTGCTCCTTGTTCTGTCATCTGCCACCACTGAGAACAGCCGAGCTTCATCCTCTTTGGAATCCCCCTTCAGGTAGTTGAAGGCTGCTATCAAATCCCCCCTCACTCTTCTTTTCTGCAGACTAAATAAGCCCTGTTTCCTCAGCCTCGCCCCATAAGTCATGTGCCCCAGCCCCCTAATCATTTTCATTGCCCTCTGCTGGACTCTCCAATTTGTCCACATCCTTTCGATAGTGAGGGGCCCAAAACTGGATGCAGTATTCCAGATGGGGCCTCACCAGTGCCAAATACAGGGGAATAATCACTTCCCTCGATCTGCTGGCAATGCTCCTACTAATGCAGCCCAATATGCTGTTAGCCTTCTTGTCAACAAGAGCACACTGTTTACTCATATCCAGCTTCTCGTCCACTGTAATCCCCAGATCCTTTTCTGCAGAACTGCTGCTTAGCCAGTCAGTCCCCGGCCTGTAGCAGTGCCTGGGATTCTTCCATCCTAAGTGCAGGACTCTGCACTTGTCCTTGTTGAATCTCATAAGATTTCTTTTGGCCTAATCCTCCAATTTGTCTTGGTCACTCTGGACCCTATCCCTACCCTCCAGCGTATCTACCTCTCCCCTCAATTTAGTGTAATCTGCGAACTTGCTAAGGGTGCAATCCGTCCCATCATCCAGATCATTAATGAAGATGTTGAACAAAACTGGCCCCAGGACTGACCCCTGGGGCACTACGCTTGATACCGGCTGCCAACTAGACATCAAGCCGTTGATCACTACGCGTTGAGCCTGACAATCTACCCAGATTTCTATCCACCTTATAGTCCATTCATCCAATCCATACTTTAACTTGCTGGCAAGTGGGAGACTTTATCAAAAGCTTTGCTAAAAAAAAAAAAAAGCTTTGTAAATCACGTCCACCGCTTTCCCCATATCACAGAGCCAGTTATCTCATCTAGAAGGCAATCTGGTTGGTCAGGCATGACGTGCCCTTGGTGAATCCATGTTGACTGTTCCTGATCACTTTCCTCTCCTCCAAGTGCTTCAAAATGGATTCCTTGGGGACCTGCTCCATGATTTTTCCAGGGACTGAGGTGAGGCTGACCAGTCTGTAGTTCCCCAGATTATCCTTCTTCCCTTTTTTAAAGATGGGCACTATATTTGCCTTTTTCCAACCATCCGAGACCTCCCCCAATCACCAGGAGTTTTCAAAAGTATTGGCCAATGTTTCTGCAATCACATCAGCCAACTCCCTCAGCACCGTCAGATGCATTGCATCCAGCCTCATGGACTTGTGCATGTCCAGCTTTTCTAAATAGTCCTTAACCTGTTCTTTCACCACTTAGGGCTGCTCATCTGCCCAGTGCAGCAGTCTGGGGGATGACCTTGTCTGTGAAGACCGAGGCAAAAGAAGCATTGAGTACTTCAGCTTTTTCCACATCATCTGTAACTATGTTGCCTCCCCCATTCAGTAAGGGTCCCACACTTTCTCTGACCTTCTTCTTGTTGCTAACATACCTGTAGAAACACTTCTTGTTACCCTTTACATCCCTTGCTAGCTGCAACTCCAATTGTGTTTTGGCCTTCCTGATTACACCCCCGCATGCTTGAGCAATATTTTTATACTCCTCCCTAGTCATCTGTCCAAGTTTCCACTGCTTGTAAGCTTCCTTTTTGCATTTAAGCTCAGCAAAGATTTCTCTGTTAAGCCAAGCTGGTTGCCTGCCATATTTGCTATTCTTTCTGCACATCGGGATGGTTTCTTCTTGCACCCTCAATAAGGCTTCTTTAAAATACAGCCAGCTCTTCTGGACTCCTTTCCCCCTCATATTAGCCTCCAAGGGGATCCTGCCCATCAGTTCCCCGAGGGAGTCAAAGTCTGTTTTTCTGAAGTCCAGGGTCTGTATTCTGCTGCTCTCCTTTCTTCCTTTTGTCAGGATCCTGAACTCGACCATCTCATGGTCACTGCTGCCCAGGTTGCCACCCACTTCTACTTCCCCTACCAATTCTTCCCTGTTTGTGAGCAGCAGGTGAAAAGGAGCATGGCCCCTAGTTGATTCCTCCAGCACTTGCATCAGGAAGTTGTCCCCAACACTCTCCAAAAACTTCCTGGATTGTCTGTGCACCGCTGTATTGCTCTCCCAGAAGATGTCAGGATGACAGAAGGCCCCTGGGAGAACCAGGGCCTGTGATCTGGAAACTTCGTTTAGTTGTCCAAAGAAAGCCTCATCTACCTCATCCTCCTGGTCTGGTGGTCTGTAGCAAACGCCCACCACAACATCACCCTTGTTGCTCTCGCCTCTAAACTTAACCCAAAGACTCTCAACAGACTTTTCTCCAGTTTCATACTGGAGCTCTAAGCAATCATACTGCTCTTTTATATACAGAGCAACAAATCTACCTTTTATCCCCTGCCTGTCCTTCCTGAACAGTTTATATCCATCCATGACAGTGCTCCAGTCCTGTGAGTTACCCCACAAAGTCTCTGTTATTCCAATCACATCATAGTTCCTTGACTGTGCCAGGACTTCCAATTCTTCCTGCTTGTTTCCCAGGCTTCTGCGTTCGTATACAGGCACCTAAGATAACTAGCCAATTGCCCTACTTTCTCAGTATGAATCAGGAGACCTCCCCTGTTGCACCCTCCTCCTTGTATTTCCTCCCGGTATCCCACCTCCCCACTTACCTCAGGGCTCAGGTCTCCATCACCCGGCAAACCTAGTTTAAAGCCTTCCTCACTTGGTTAGCAAGCCTGCCTGTGAAGATGCTCTTCCCTCTCTTCATTAGGTGGATCCCATCTCTTCCTAACAATCCTTCTTCCTGGAACAACATCCCATGGTCGAAGAATCCAAAGCCCTCTCTCTGACACCACCTGTGTAACCATGCATTTACTTCTACAATTCGAAGGTCCCTACCTGGGCCTTTTCCTTCAACAGGGAAGATGGACGAGAACAAGATTGCGCCTCAAACTCCTTTATCCTTCTTCCCAGAATCACATAGTCTGCAGTGACCTGCTCAAGGTAATTCTTGGCCGTATCATTGGTGCCCACGTGGAGAAGTAGGAAGGGGTAGTGGTCCAAGGGCTCGATCAGTCTTGGCAGACACTCCGTCACATCCTGAATTCTAGCTCCTGGCAAGCAGAACAGTTCTCGAGTTTCACTCCCTGAATGGCAGATGGATGACTCTGTCCCCCTTAGGAGGGAGTCCCCGACCTCCACCATACGTCTCCTCCTCTTGGGAGTGGTGGTTGTGGAACCCCCATCCCTAGGACAATGGATCTCTTGCCTTCCGGTCTATGGGGTCTCCTTCGGATCCCTTCCCTCAGATGACTCTTTCAAACTATTCTCCACTGTAGTACCTGTGAAGAGAGCCTGAAAACAGTTTCTTACCTCTGTCTGCAATGGGGGTACATGGGTTCTCCTCTTTCTTCTTCTGTAGGTCAGATTCTGCCAATTTTCTTCCCCATTCTGCACTGCCCTCTCTGGTTCTTCAGCATGCTGTGCCTGCAATACCAAGCACTGACTTCTATCCAGAAAATCTTCATTTTCTCTGAAGAATGTGTTCATGCCTGAATAGCTGGACAGGGCCTTAATGTCAGGTGTTTGTCTGAAAACAGGTCACATGCTACCGATGGTGTTTCTCCCTATGGAGCGACATTGTGATGCATTCTACTCATAACTAACAAGTAATGTAGTATCTTGATTCCCTTTCTCTTTGATTTTACATCCGTGAAAAACTTTTCAGTTGTATCTTGCCTCTGAAGTTGCTGGTGTTATTTGAATGTTGTCTGAAATAGAACAAACAGACTTTTCATTTAATGAAATGCCATTCTCCCATCCCTAATTTAAATAGCAAAAGCAAATGGTTTGATTTCTGTTTATACATACCTAGGGCTGTGCATGCAGACAGACACTTTGCAGTACCATGGGTGATCACTAGGTGACTCTGATGCACTGCTGGAATGGCTCTGCCCGTACATCTGCCTGGCTGGAAAGGTGTCTGATAGCAGATACTCAGGAAGGGCATTTGCAGAGGTCCAGCTCCCTAGATGGTTCTATAGCAATGAAATCTGAGATCTTTCAAATACTGCAGCAGTAAAGAAATGGTGTCTCAAACCACTATCCAGGGAAGCCTTCACTTCCCCACCATTTGCCTGGTGTCACCACTTAACTGAGGGTTGCAGTGGAGGGCATCTCACCCACTATAACTACCTGGGATTGCTGATGGAAAAACTGTGCCCACCCCTGGAATATGTGACGGCAGAGAGAGAGGTGTACTTGACACCGATTGCAGTCTCCTTCTTCCAGATCTGCAGGCAGCAGAGGTAAAGATGGGATGGGGCCATTATGTTCAGCTATGATCATCCCCAGAGGAGTTCAGATCCAATGTCTTGATTCTGACCCATCTCAGATTACATAAGTGTGACACCCAATGGCTCCCTATAATGGGCTGTGATCTACATGGGCCATGCACTGTGCACAGTATAGCACTTCTCCACTGCTTAAATGACCACAGTTGCCTGAGAAGTCTTGGATCCTGGGGAACGTCATTCAGTGGCTAGACTAGCTAGGCAAGTCTCCAGGTGTTCAGAGGTTCCATTCAGTTTGGAGAGTTCTGTGGGGCCCTTGTCTGAGCCTCTCGAGCCTGAATCTTTCAAAGCCAGTTTTTTGGAATTCCCAGCACATTCACTTCGGACACTGACTAGAGCTGGGAAGGGCAACGCTGAGTGCAAATGAAAAATGCTCCAAATAAAGCTAGCTGAACATTTTCAAATCCGCAAGAGGGTTCTGCTCACAGCTGTGTTACTCCATGTCCTGGGCCACTGTTGCATTCCTTGGACTAGAGCTACAGTAAGGTCAAGTTTCTCCCCAAATGTTATTTGACCAACTTGATCATCAGATTTTTTTTTCTGAATTCTTTGTATTACCTTGTGCCCATGTTTGATAATTACTACATCTTCCCCCTAGTCCTTCTGCCCTCCCAGGGCTAGAAACTAGTACAATTGTCTTTTTTTATCATGTTGTTTAGGAACATAGGAATTGTCAGCCTGGATCAGAACCAAGGCCCATCTAGTCTAGCATCCTCTGTACGACAGTGGTCAACATCAGAGGTAGGTGTAGGAAACCTGCAGTGGCAGATGTGGGATGATCTGCCCCCCCCCCCCCCCCCAACCCTATGTCCTGAAGCAGGAGGTTTAATATCCCTTCTATGACTCTGGTAGTGTTAACTATTACAGTTCTGGACAGTCTTATTATCCATATAAATGCCCAATCCCTTTTTGAAACTTGTGAAATTTTTGGCCTCAATGACTCCCGGTGTCAGTTCCACAATCTAATCTCATATTGTGGGGGAAAGTATTTCCTTTTATTGAATTTGAATTTTTCTACCTTGTAATTTCAGTGACAGTCCCCTTATTCCTGTGTTCTGAGTAGGGAGAACAGTTGTTCCCAATCTACCATCTCTAGACAATTCAGTATTTTATATACTTTATCGTGTCCTCTCTGATTTGTTTCCTTTCTAAGGCAACAATACTTTTTCAATCTCTCTTTACAGGAGAGTTTTTCCAGCCCCTTGGTCATTCTTCTCACCCTTCTCCAAACCCCTCTAATTCTACAATATCTTTTTTGAGAGGGGGTGACTAGTGCTGCACCCAGTATCTGGATGAGGCCATATCATTGATTTATATAGGGCTATGATAATATTCTCTCTGTTATTCTCCATCTTGTTCCTTAGGATTCCTAACCTCTTCTTCTTCTTTTTTTTTTTTTTTAATTGCAGATGCATATGGAGCAGAAGTCTCCATGGAGA
The DNA here is from genome assembly GCF_027887155.1 of Malaclemys terrapin pileata. Lineage (NCBI taxonomy): Eukaryota > Metazoa > Chordata > Testudines > Emydidae > Malaclemys > Malaclemys terrapin. Next base: position 29,886,647 of record NC_071516.1, on the reverse strand, counting down.
TGACTACAGTGAGGCTGTCAGGCCTCAAAGCACAGGCTGCCACGTGGGAGCCTTGTCCTGACCACCCCCAAGCTGCAAGGACTGGTGAGGGAACTGCTGCTAATACCCCACCTCCAGAAGCTACACTTGCTAATGCAGCAAGGTCAGGTGGCTAAAAGCAGGCTGCTGATTGGACACCAGAAGGTATAAAGCTTCTTGTTCCTGTCCCATCCTTTGTCTGAGCAACTAGTTGCTAAGTCTATTGCTGCCTAGCCGCATGAGGGTATGTCCACACTGCAACTTAAGCCCGGAGTACAAAATCAAGCTCAAGCATAACCAGTGTTCCATCTACACACAAATCCTACTAACCCAGAGCTTGGACCCGGGGTTTCAGGATCACAAGGGAGTGAAGAGTCTGAGCTTGCATCAGACTGGGATCCAGGATTCAAGGCCTATTGCTTTCCAGTGTAAACATAGGCTAAATGGACTCGTGCTTTGGGAGTCCACCAAAAATATCCCATAATCCCATGGGCCAACTTTCTTTGTTGTCCGGACAGTCAAGTTTGGTGGACAGTCAAGTTTCCAACGACACCATGAACAAACGGCTAGAGCAGCCACATTTTGGGAGGGTGCTAGGAAATCTGGGATATAAGTGGTTGGATTTGGGCTTGCATAATGCAATATAGACACTGGAACCCCAGTTAGGGACCGAGGGTTCCTGTGATGTTCTGTACCTCGTGGGAACACCCTGCATCCCATGTCATCCATATAAAATGATTGTGTGGTATCCAATGCAATGTTTGTCATGTTGGGTGTCTTCGGAAGGTTCATGATGCACTGAGCATTGTTGTTATAGTAATATTATAGTAATTGTTGTTATAGTAATGTTATAGGTTGTAATTTCATCAATATAGTTATGAGGTTAAAAATGTGTGCTCATGGCTTAAAACAAGCCCAGGCAAAATTCTCCAGGAACAGAGGGGCAGTTCACACCTCGTGAGGGCATGTATGGGACAAACCCAGCCCAACCTCACAGGAACAAAGGACACTGGCCTAGTCAGAAACAAAGGATCTGTTGGACTTTGGAGTGAGTCACCCCCCTTCCCTTGGACAGTTTGGGACTACGATGAAGTAATGCTCACTTGACCCCCGGGGGGGGGGGTCAAAGCCAAGAGGAAAGAAAGAACATGATAAAAGGGAGAGACGTTTGCCATGCTCTTCCTCTCTTTTCCACCTCCGTCTACAAACATCACCATCAAGCAACTGAAGTGCTGATCAAAGGGGAGAGCCTGGCTGAAGGGCAACCAGCCAGCCTGTGGTGAGAAGCATCAAAGTTTGTAAGGGCATTGAAAGTGTTTAAGATCAGCTTAGAATGCGTTTTGCTTTTATTTCATTTGACCAAATCCAACTTGTTGTGCTTTGACTTATAATCACTTAAAATCTATCTTTGTAGTTAATAAATCTGTTTGTATATTCTACCTGAAGCAGTGCATTTGGTTTGAAGCGTGTCAGAGACTCCCCCTTGGGATAACAAGCCTGGTACATATCAATTTCTTTGTTAAATTGACAAACTCATATAAACTTGCAATGTCCAGCGGGCATAACTGGACACTGCAAGACGGAGGTTCCTAGGGTTGTGTCTGGGACCAGAGATATTGGCTAGTGTCATTCGGTTGCACAATCCAAGCATGACAGAGGCTATGCATGAACAGACCAGGAGTGGGGGTTCTCACAGGGTGGATTTGATTTAAATCAAATTGATTTAAATCACTAGTCAGGAAGACTCAATTTAATCATGGATTTCTACATTAAAGAGCATTCTTGTTGGTTGTTATAACCTTAATACATATTCTTCACAACTCAGAGATAGATGTAGGTTTCATTTTTAGAAGGTACACACTATACATTTTTAAACAGTGATTTATTCTGAAAACTTTTCAGATTTGTTTTACAGCTATATCAGAAAATGAATGATTGTTTGGTTATTTCATTTACCAAAGGTAATTGAAGCAGCTATTTATGAAGTCATTGGGAGGTGAACTATCTCCAATTCAGGTTAATCATTAATATTTGGAGGATTTTCTTGCCATGCTGTATTAGGAGGAGAACATCACCAGACAAACATTTAAATTGTTTTATTTAACTAAAACAACAACGTTAAATATTCTCGATTTTTTTCTTCAACAGCAAACATACAATATTTTAACAAAAAAGCGTATGTCGCTCGCTTCTCACATTTATCTCCAGACTCCTTCTCCTTGTCCAGATCTATTCCGCCCCCAACAATCTTCTATTCATTGAATTTTTTGAAACTTTGCACTTTTAGAGAGAGGTAAGGGATTGACTTTGTGTACACAAATTTGCAGAGGGACAATAGCAAATACCAATCATCTATCAAATGTTTGGGGTTCATCCTTTCAGCAGATGTGTGGATGGACCCTCAAAAGGTGTTTGCAATTCGGGATTGGTCTGAACTCTGGAACATCTGAGACATTCAGATGTGCATGGGATTTGCCAACTTTTACAGGAGGTTTATTCCATTCTTCTCAGAGGTCGCAGCCCCTATAGCTGCCATCCTTTACAAACCTACAAGATTTCACTGGCCCCAGAGGTCTGATAGGCCTTTGAATGCCTGAAGATAGCTTTCATTTCTGTCCCGACGCTGCTCCACCCTGATCCTGACCAACCCTTTATCTTTGATGGTGATCCCTCTGAAGTAGCAATTGGGGTGGTACTATCCCAAGGAACAGGGGCCCAGCATGAGATGCATCCATGTGCATATTTTTCATGAAAACTCACCTGGGCCAAATGCAATTATGAAATAGCTGACATGGAGTTACTCGCCATTAGGGTTGGATTGGAGATTTGGAGACACTACCCTGAGGGGGGTATCCTAGTCTTAACCAACCATAAGAATCCAGAATACCTATCATTTGACAAGGTGCTGAATCAGCGGCAGTTGCATTGGGCCCTAGTCATCTTGAGATGTAATTTCACAATCATGTGTCATCCAGGCGATAAGAATGGCAAGGCTGATGCCCTCTCACAAAAAGGGGAATGATACACAGAATCCACCAATGCCAAAGAACCACCAGCTGGCATTTTAAACCCATACCATTTCATTTGTGGGTCGGTATCTTCAGACTTCCTTACCATGCTTCAAGCAGCCCTCCCTAACAATCCTTTTTTTAAACTCATAACCTCATCCAAGAATGTCTTCCCAGTACCACCTTACACCTTATTCCTGTGTCAACAACCTCCTCTATGTCAATAGCTGCCTATATGTCCCCAACAATTCCCCAACATGCTGCACATACCTCATGATACCTCTGTGCCAGTCACTTTGGGCAATCTAAGACTTTGCGCATTATAGTCCTCTCGTTCTGGCAGCCACAAATGTGGGATGATGTTTGGTCCTATGGCAGGTCCTGCAACACCTGGACTCAAACAAATACCTCCTGGAGCAGACCTTTCAGCCTCCCGATGCCATCTGAGACCCCTTTCTGGCCCTGGTAATGCATAACCTTTGATTTTTATAGAGGAGCTACCTGAGTAGGAGGGCCACTACACCATAGCGACTGTCGTGGACCAGCTTACCAAAATGGCCCATTTTGTACCATGCACATGTCTCCCAACTCTGGAAACCACTGCATGCCTTCTGGTTACACGTATCTTCCGCCTCTATGGCCTTCTGACCATTTTACCATAGACCGGGGATCCCAGTTCATATTCAGGTTCTGGAAGGAAGTGTTTCACTTCGTAGACATCTGACCCCATGTGTCCAGCGCATACCACCCTCAGCTGGATGGCCAATTGGAATGGGGCAACCAGGTGCTTAAACAATATCTCTGCTGCTTCCTAAAGCACTGTCAGAACAGCTGAGTTCCATTACTCCTGCTTGCTGAATTTGGTCATAAAAACGTGGAACATCCACCTGATCCAGCCCCTGCTATGCTAACTATGGTTTTCATCCTCGTTTCCACCCTTCCATCCCCCCATCCACAACAGTTCCTGCTGTCCCTGATCTTGTACAAACAATTCATGAAACCCAAGCCAACCTAGAGGAGCATTTGAAAGCAGCCCAAACAGCCTACAAATACCGTGCTGACAAACACCGCCAAGGAGCCCCGACTCTAAAGGTAGGCCAGAAAGTGTGACTGTCCACAAAACATCTACGGACTGGACAACCTGCATGCAAATTAGATCATCAGTATGTAGGCCCTTTCACTGTTACTCAGCAGATCAATCCAGTGGCATTTGAATTACAGTTTTCCCAATCCTGGAAGATCCATCCAGTCTTCCATGTCTCCTTCCCGCAGCCTTTGTTTGACAATCCATTTCCTGGCCGGCATGTGCCCCTTACTCCCCAGTTCAAGTGGACTACCTTGTCCATGATATCCTGGACACCTGAAAGTGGAGAGGGACCCTGTACTATCTGATTGACTGGGAGGATTATGGGACCAAAGAACATTCTTGAGAGCCAGCTCATCATGTGCATGCTCCTGAAAAAGTAATGGCCTTCCACAAGGATCATCCAGAGAAACCTGGCCCCATGGGCATGTGGTAGTATCAGGCACTACAGATCTTGACCCCATGCCTACAGAGTTGGTAAGCAGGAGCTGTCTCTTCTGTACTACCAAGCTGCAAGGAGGAATGTGGGAATTGCTGCTAATACCCTACTAACAGAAGCTACACTTGCAGACTCAGCAGGATCAGATGATGAACTGCAGATGGCTGATTGGATACCACTAAGTATAAAGCTTCCTGTTCCTCTCCTATCCCTTGTCTGAGTAGCTAGTTGCTAGGCTTGTTACTGCTTAGATCTCTAAGGCCAAGTCCTTGCTTGGGAACTGCTACTTGTTCTTACTAGCACACCCTATCTCTGTCCCTGTCACCAACCCTGGTTCCTGCTTCCTTGCACTAACCGTAGTTGATGTGTCTGGCTTGACCCTTCATATGACCTTGACCCTGACCCTACTCTGGGCTCCCACCAGTAGGTCAGAGAGCCCACACTACTGGCCCTGACAGATGCCCAGGTCCCTTTCTTGAGTTGACACAATTAACTTGACCCATGTAAGAGTAGTTCACATTTTTTCACCTTCCTATATAAATAACTTTGCATTTATCAATATAGATTTTCATTTCATTTGTATCATTTTAACCCAATGTGTTAAAAGAGAGACTATTACAGTATGAGTCCCCTAATTAAAGTAATGGCATGTGACCTCTCAGGCTGGAAGTGCACTGTTTATACCAAAAGCTGGACAATGGGCATGTTAACTGGACACAAAGGGCCAGATTCTGCCCTCATTTTCTCTTGCTTTACACAGGTGTAATTTCACTGACTACAATGGAGTTATTCCAGAGTTGCATCAGCATTCCTAAGAGCAGAATTTGTCCTTTAGATAGCTTATCTGAATTCACACTTTTCTAATTCTCTCCCCATTGCACTTTCTCCAGTGCAGCCTCAGCAAGGCTAGCAACAGTTTGCCAGTGGATAGGCACTGATATTGATTGCAGTATGTGGGCTGTACTGGACATGGAATGGACCACATAGAGTGGCTGGCCCCAGACTCCTCCTTTTTGAAGTCAACTCATACCTTCTCTCTCTTCACCGTTCATCCACAGCTTGGAGTACCTGCAGAACCCCCTTCCCTCGTTCTACAGGATTTTCTTTCAGAATAGAGGTGAACATTTGGGATATTTTTAGGTAGGTCTTTCTGTGCTAAAATGTACAAAGGGTCATGAGGCTAATGCAGCCTAGCAATATTTGGCCAGATATTGACCAAAGTAGGTCAAAAGTTTTCCCTCGAGATGTGTTTTTGATGGACAAAATGGTGAAAATTTCAAAATATTCATCAAAAAATGGTGGTGGGGGGGGTTGTCAATAAAAAAGAGAAATTTTAAGAGGCTGCTGAAAATAGAAAGGTTTCAGAAAAGAACCAAAAGCTTTTGAATAGAAATGTAGATGAAAATGAAAAAAAAAATTTCACATGGAAAAAAATTTCCCAGTCGATGCCAATAGTGAATGAGCCAAATCCTTGGGCCAGACTCCTTGTGGGTGTAAATTAGCACAGCTCAAGTTGCACTCAATGGAGTGGTGTAAACTGACATAAGCACAGAATTTGGCCCCTCCTATGGCAAAAGAACCAACAACGAATCAAACAGCAGAATGCCTTCTGCTCTGAGCTACCCTGGTGCAAACCCAGTGTAGCCTCATAAACTTCTAGGGTGACCAGACAGCAAGTGTGAAAAATCGGGACAGGGGTGGGGGGCAATAGGAGCCTATATAAGAAAACGACCCAAAAATCGGGACTGTCCCTATAAAATTGGGACATTTGATCACCCTATAAACTTCCCTGGAGCTCATTGGGATTTACGGCAGCACTGAGAGGGAGGTTCCTCCATTAGCCCCTTCACTTTGCTCAGAAATGGTTGGCGTTGCATCATTCTGCGCACTGTGCATTGTGAGCTGTGTGACCAGCGCCAAGCTGGGAGTGGTTTTGCTCGCTTTGCGTTGAAGAGCGGGGATTAGCTTAGCCAGGAGTGCTCGCGTTTGCATGCGGGGACAACCCCTTTACTCTGGTTTGACAGGACGTGGAATTCTGTCCCTCAGAAATGAAGGGGGGTGAGGCGGGGGAGACAGGACAGAGAAATCGCTCTCAGTTGAAGGCCTGATTTTGATCTTATTTACACCAGTCTAAACTGGGAGCAACTCCGCCGACTTCTGGAGTTACATGAGAGTGAAGCTGTAAGTGAGAGGAAGATCAGGCCCTGGGTTACTTAGCCACTCACCTGCTAATTTGCTAATGAGCTGGAGAGCCTCCATTATTAGCATGTATTTATTTTCCTTCCACTTCACCACTAGAATCCCTGCCGTGGCAAATTCTCCCTGACATTTCAGCCGTTTACGCTACCCTTCCGCCTCCCTCCAGCCCCCACCCCCATAACAAATGAATATTACAGGGATAAATAGCAGCTTCCATCTTTCAGATTCAGCTTTGCACGCTCACCCATATGGCTGTGACAGTAAAAAATGGCCTTTTATGTGCTGCAGAAGTTCATAACGTTCCCATCTTTATAGCAATTGAGTGCAAAAGAAATAAAATCAATAAAATATTCAAAGCTTTCACATGATAAGCGCTAGCAAAACTTTTTACCAAATGTTTACTGTATAATAAATTCTATTAAAAAGCCCAAGCTTGCATGGTTAAGGAGGGTGCAGGGTGGGGGGTGGAACGTTGTCACTTTAATTGCAATGGCATAAATATTTGATATTCAGTAAATTAGATCTGTAGCTATGAAAACATTCTTGCAAATGGATTTTTACCTGTAGCACAGTGCCATTAGCGGGAGAAAGTCAGCACAGCCCCAGGGCCTGTAATTAACTCAGCCCAAGCAGAACTAAATATTTTTGACAGTTTTCCTGGTCTGGAATTAACTGTCATAGCAGAGAATGAAAGAAAGTGCATTGTCACATTATGTTTACGTAAAGTCTGTAAAATGCTGTGTTTTTTATTTTTGTTTTGCTAAGTCTGGGTTTCATGCCCCATTATTTTTTTCATCATTAGAGACAAGCTTAAAAGCAACTAATGATGTATTTTATATCCTCAGACTAGTATCGAAGCCTTCTGAAAAAAGGGGAAATACATTAGCTCAGTAATTCAATTTTTCCCTTCTATAATAAAGCATGGTACACTGTGTGCTGGTATAAATCATAATACTGTGACATTTGAAGACATTAAAAAACTGTGTTTTTTCCTATCTGAATCAAGATTCTCAGATAATAAGCAGTTGTCTAGCCACTGTCTGTTTGTCTATCTTACTAGGTTTGGGGGTTTTGTGTGTGTGTGTTTTTGTATTTATGAAAATAACTGTCATTCGAGTGAAATGCAAACCCTTGAGGGCAAATCTACTTAATGCTTCCCTGAAAGCTACTTATTGTCCAGTAGCTCAGAGGAAATCAGTACAGCAGTAACTGAAGGGTTGTGTTGGGTTTCCTGACACATTGTCCTAGAAATTATTTTACCTGGAATAAAAAAGGTTGTTTTTACTGAAAGAGTTCTGTTGCAGTAAGAATGCTTATAAATCAAAGAATTAAAGTAGAAATGACTTGTAAATATAGAATGATAACCTAAAGAGGGCAAATATTATAGCTTATGTTAAAAAGAAAATGTAAAAAACTGTTTACCTAGAATATCTATATCTATTTATGTATCTGTACACAGAGAGAGAAAGAGAGATGTGCAAAAGCGTGTAGTGTGTTCTCATGTTTTTCCTTGCTGACAGATTGAGAAGACAAGCAAATAAGGACTCAAAACTACCAGATTTTTTCATGGAAATTGCCAAGCAGCGACAAAAAAATCTAGAAGAAATTACAGCTATTTCAGGGCTCTTTCTTTGTAGCATTGCCACAAACGTTCTTCTCGGAAATAATTCATGATCCTTTTATTTTGAATTTCTGAGTGTCTCAGTAAAAGAAGAGGGGAAAAAAACCACCAACCCCCCAAACCCCTCTTTTCCCAAGACACAGCACACAAGACATTTTTATTTTGTAATTCATTTCAGCAAAGAAGTCCTTCTGTTTTTGCTACACAAATGCCAGCTTTGTTGAGGGGCTTTTTTTTAATGGTTTCTAATCAATTTACAGTTGCCTGTTAGCGTTAACCTTCTGTTTTGTCAATTTCAGCATCTTCTGACATGTAAAAAACAGCTTTTTGACTAACAAGCCAAATATTAAGAAAGAAAGAAAGAAAGAAAGAAAGAAAGAAGAGAACAAAAAAATCTGAAGATAAACACCCTCCATATGCTGGGAACAGCGAGTGAACTTTCCAGTCGCAATGGGAAAGGGACCCTAACACACACAGGATAAACAAGAGACAGCAGATGAGAGCTTAACTGCTCTTGACAATCAGAGGTTCAGTTTCAAGTGACTTAATTCAGGTTAGAAATTGCAGCCTCTGCAATAAAGGACCTTAATTTTTTTTATCTGTAGCTATTTAAGGGCCAGATCTGGTGAGATGCTGAGTGCACAGCAGAAGTCAATGGGAGCTTCAGGGGCATAGCACTTGGCTGGAAGCACTCAGCACCTTACAGGACCAGTCCAAAATGGAAGACAATCATTGCTACCAAGATGACTGCTGCTGCATATCCTATTACCAAATTAACCAAATTACAGTACACAGTATCATTACTAAATTAGTTAGTGCAGGTAGGCAGTGAGGGATGGAGAGATGTGTGTTCTTGTTAGTTTTCTTTTTTGGATCAGACATTTACTTTGCCTTGTAGACCCTAAGGCCTGGTCTACCCCAAAAATTTAGGTTGACCTAGCTACATGGGTCTGGAGTGTGAAAATTCCCACCCGTGAGAGATGTAGTTAAGCTGACCTAAGCCCCAATGTACACAGCACTAAGTCGACAGAAGAATTCTCCTGCCAACCTAGCAACCGCCTCTCGAAGAGGTGGATTCACTACAGTGATGGAAGAGCCTCTTCTGTCATTGTAGTAAGTGTCTCTCCTACCGCAGCACTCCTGCATCCACTGCACTGCCTCCATGGGAGGTACCTATCCCTTTGTTCTTAGCATGGCTCCTTTGGTTCCCTTTCTCCTCCCCTTTTGAGGGCCACATCTCCTTACAGCACCAACCCGACCTCTCCAGAACTGTTGAGTTCCCAGGAGGAACATTGGATGTAGGGAAAGTTCCCTCTTTCACTCCCTCTCACAAGTCCCCTGCTGCCCCACTCCTCCTCCCCTTCCTCTGGAGCCCCAATCTTGTGCAACTCCTGTGGCTTACAGGTCTACTTCTCAACCCCCGTGGACATCTGGAGGGGTGTGTGACGGGGTTCACTCACCATTCTGGCACCTCCTGCTGGCTGTCTTGGGAATTAGCTCTGTGTGTTAGTGCACCCTCTTTGGGTGGTGCCTTGCTGCTGTCACTCCTGCTCTAGGACCCACCTCTCTCCAAGGACCGTGGCAGCCTCTTTAGTGACACAGCCCTCTGGCCATGCCACGCACTGTGCTCCCCCTTCCAGGGGGACCTCTAGTCCGCTGTTCAGCCACTTCCCTTAGTGGCTATTGCAGCGAATTGTCTGGCCAGTTCCTTGTGGCCCCAGCATCCTCTTTGCCATTGCCTCAGGGCTTCAGCCTGCAAACCCCAGCAACCAGACAGGAGCTGTTTCTCGCTCCCCCGGTCCCTGCTAGAATCACTGCTCTGTCCAGGGTGCTGGCAGTTCTCTCAGCTCCCTTTTTATATGGGCCTACTTGACCCTGATTGGCTGCTTCCTTCAGCCCTTCTCTGATTGTCTGCCTTCTATAGAGCCTTCCTAGGGCTCTATTAATCCCTTAGCAGGCGCCCCATCACAGGGTGAGAGGTCACTTACATTCATATTAGATACAATCTTCAAGGCACTCTCCAGCACTCCCCACAACATTAGAAGCCCATGTTTTTTGTGTTTTCGCAATATAAAGGTTTCAGCACTAAGTGAGTAAACCGAGTTCCATTTTATTAGCACCAGCTAAACAGGACAAAACAATACATGGCCCATCATTAGCATTCAGTGTTTAAGACCCAATTCAGTCCAATGCACTGCAAAATAATCCAGCAGGTCACTTTTCACGGGATTCACTAGAAGCAATAAGAGGTTTCACAAACAATGCCCAGTATTAATGATCTGCTATAAACAGGATTGAATACACATACTAAAGAAATCATATGTTTCATCTTGGTCTGAGTTAAACAGCCACCTTGTAAGGCTATAGAAGTATCAAAATATTAACTTAATTGGCAGGTCCACTACTCTCCCCAACAGAAATCAAATTGCAGCAGCTTCAGTGTTAATATCCTAGGCCTCAGCTGACAAAGCTTCATCTAGCCGGGGTTTGTGAGTTAGTAGGTGTGTCATAGAATCATAGGACTGGAAGGGACCTTGCGGGGTCATCTAGTCCAGTCCCCTGCACTCATGGCAGGACTAAGTATTATCTAGACCTTCCCCGACAGGTGTTTGTCTAACCTGCTCTTCAAAATCTCCAGTGATGGAGATTCCACAACCTCCCTAGGCAATTTATCCCAGTGCTTAATCTCACCCCGACAGTTAGAAAGTTTTCCCTAATGTCCAACCTAAACCTCCCTTGCTGCAGTTTAAGCCCACTGCTTCTTGTCCTACCTTCCGAGGTTAACGAGAACAATTTTTCACTCTCCTCCTTGTAACAACCTTTTGTGTACTTGAAAACTATTATCATATACCCCCTCAGTCTTCTTTTCTCCAGACTAAACAAACCCAATTTTTTCAATCTTCCCTCACTGGTCATGTTTTCTAGACTTTAATCATTTTTGTCGCTCTTCCCTGGATTCTCTCCAAATTGTCCACATCCTTCCTGAAATGTGGCACCCGGTACTGGAAACAATACTCCAGTTCAGGCCTAATCAATGCAGAGTAGAGCAGAAGAATGAATTCTTGTGTCTTGCTTACAACACTCCTGCTAATACATCACAGAATGATGTTAGCTTTTTTTTGCAATAGCATTACACTGTTGACTCATATTTAGCTTGTGGTCCACTATGACCTCCAGATCTCTTTCCTCAGTACTCCTTCCTAGGCAGTCACTTTCCATTTTGTATGTGTGTACCTGATTATTACTTCCTAAACGGAGTACTTTGCATTTGTCCTTATTGAATTTCATCCTATTTACTTCAGACCATTTCTCCAGTTTGTCCAGATCATTTTGAATTTTTATCCTATCCTCCAAAACACTTGCAACCCCTTCTAGCTTGGTATCATCTGCAAACTTTATAAGTGTACTCTCTATGCCATTATCTAAATCATTGATGAAGATATTGAACAGAACCAGATCCAGAACTGATCCCTGTGGGACCCCACTTGTTATGTCCTTCCAGCATGACTGTGAACCACTGATAACTACTCTCTGGGAACAGTTTTCCAATCAGTTTTGCATGCACCTTATAGTAGTTCCATCTAGGCTGCATTTCCCTAGTTTGTTTATGAGAAGGTCATGCAAGACAGTAACAAAAGCTTTACTACAGTTAAGATATACCATGTCTACCACTTCCCCGCATCCACAAGACTTGTTACCCTGTCAAAGAAAGCTATCAGGTTAGTTTGACATGATTTATTCTTGACAAATCCATGCTGACTGTTACTTATCACCTTATTATCTTCTAGATGTTTGCAAATGGATTGCTTTATTATTTACTCCATTATCTTTCCGGGTACTGAAGTTAAGCTGACTGGTCTGTAATTCCCCGGGTTGTCCTTATTTCCCTTTTTATAGATTGGCACTATATTTGCCCTTTTCCAGTCTTCCGGAATCTCTCCAGTCTTTCGCAACTTTTCAAAAAATTGCTAATGGCTCAGATATCATCTCAGTCAGCTCCTTGAATATTCTAGGATGCATTTCATCAGGCCCTGGTGACTTGAAGACATCTAATTTGTCATGTTTGCTTGCAAGCTCAGAGGCCCTGATTCAAAGCCCATTGAAGTCAGTGGAATGACTCATATCTAGCCCTGAACCTTTGTGTTACCAGCCAGCATTCCAGGACATGCCGCTCATCTGCTAGCCACCTTTGCCCTCTCAGCTCTCGGGAGCAATACGCAACCTTGCTTCTGGTCTAGCTGGTCTCATTGTCTCTTCTTGCATCTATCTAGGGTCTGGTGAGGTGTATCCTCTCATGAATCTGAAAATCTCCTTTTTCTCACTTTGGCTATGAGCCACCTGTGTGCCTGTAAAGATTACAGAGACCCAGGACACTGAGGCTGGGGTGAATGCAAGACTGTCTTAATTTCCTGTTTACACAGACTACACCACAGTGCCCTCCCACCTCTGGGCTCCTCTGCACCTCCTGGCATAATTTAGATATCTGTTGGGGCCTGTGTAAGTTACGGTAGCCTGTAATGAGCACTTCCCAGAATCTATATAGTGCTATGGGGTGGTAGGCCCACCCCATACATGCCATTCCTCCCCCTGTTTATGGCTAGGGCTTGAAAGGGGGTCCTCAGAAGGTAGATGTAATACTGATGCCAGAAGAATTCTCTCTTGGATGGAACTGACCATTTAGACCTTTCCCCAGTGTAAAGAGCCTGGATCAGGATGAAAATCTCACCCTGAAATCTCAGTTGGGGCTGCCTGAGTTTTCTGAAAGAGTTTTTGCAGGGTATCTAATGAAATCAGCAACAGGACAATAGAAAAGAGCATCTGGTTAAAGTTTGCAGAGGCTAATTCCCATTTGGTTGTTTCAGGCTTTACTTCTCTTGTGTTAACTTCAGCACACTTGGAAATGATAAATTCTGAAGTGGCTGAGTTCCCAGTAGTGCTGCTGCCACTGCTCGGTGCTCTGCCTCCTCTTAGTATATTTTCACAAAGGACCCTAAGCACGGGCAAGATGGTCCACTCAGATGCACCCCACAATGGCAATCCCATGGACTTTTACATGGCTACACTGGTTGAAACTTACGTATTTCCTAGCATCAGCTGTTGGCGCCAAGGAAGATGAAGGGGTACATCAGCCCAGGCAAACTGGTCTTCATAGGTCAGCTGACGAGCCACTAGAACAGGGTTTTGCCAGTACTTTCATGAGGCGTACTCCAAATATCATATAAAACATGACTCAATGCAATAGGGAAGAAGGTATCTCAATGTTCCTCCTGTATGTGAGCTACATGCTTCTTCAGAGTCCCATGCAGTCTCGCCACTGTCCCATTTCCTTGGGGATGGGACACAGCAGATTTGTTATGTACTGTGCCAATACTTGTCAGAAAGCCTTCAAACTCTCTTGATACAAACGGTGTCCCATGATCTGGGAGGCCAAACGTCACAGATAAAGTGGTTAGGCAAGCAATGACCTCCTTTGAAGTGTCTTATGAAATTAGGAATGCAAAGGGGTAACATGAGTAATAGTCTAAAACAATCAACAGTGTGTAGCAATGTAGTGCAATCAAGAGGACAGTAATAGCCACTCAAGTTCTTTGCTATGGTCTGTCTATGACTACCCATTTCAAAGGGGACAGGGGAGCAGTAGTTCTATGCATAGGGCATGCTGACCATGCCTTCATATGATGCTCAATGTCTGAGTGCAGCCCTGGCTAGCAAGCACAACTCTGTAGAAATCCCTTCATCTTCATAATCACCAAATGTGCTTGATGAGCCACATCTAGGACTGCGTGTTGCAATGCTGCTGGACAAACACCTGGGCTCCTCTGCATAAGGTATGTTGAGTAGCACGTGTCTTCACCAGGAGCTCAGAATGAATGTTGTAGAATACAGACAAAGTTCTCTTAACGCTGTATCCATCCAACCCATTTGTACAGTTCTTATCGCCTTGCGCAGTTCAGCATCTTGAAGAGTGGCATCAGCGGTCCACTCTAAGTCAACTGGCATTTCTTTCAGTAAAAAGCATGCCATGTACTCTGCTGTTTCTGTACTCGAGGGTGCCAGCCCAGAAGAATTTCTTGAAAGAGCAATGGCAAATAAATCATGTCTTCCTTTGATATGAATCCAATTAAAGTTTGCTGCAACTGAATAAGCCTCTGCTGTAGCCTCAGACTTAGCAGATCACTGACCTTATGACAGAGGCCCAGAAAAGGTAAACAATCAGTTTCTAAGGTAAAAGTTCTTTACCTTTGAAGTGCGCAGTAGCAAAACCATTGCTAAGAACTCTAATTCAATCCGGGAATATTTTGCTACCACTGAGGTGAGAGTATGGGACACAAATATAACTTGCTGTCCCTCCTGGAGCAGAACTGTGCCCAGACCCCAATTGCATGCATCAGTTTGAATCACTCCAGGCTTTCTTGGATCAAAATAAGCACAGGGGTTGGATCCAACAGAGAGCTTGATGTAGAGGTTCAAAACCCTGCTTTGCCTCCTTGTTCTGCATACCTCCAAGTGCATAGGGATAGATCCCTGATCCTGCAGACTTCAGAGGAAAGTAACAGGAAGGGTGGAAGGGACATCATAGGGCCAAACTGGGAGGACTATTGCACAGGGTCATAGAGTTTAAGGCCAGAAAGGACCATTAGATCATCCAGTCTGACCTCCTGTATAGCACAGGCCTTTACATTTCACCCAGCTACCCTTGTATTGCACCCAATAGCTCGTGTTTGACTAAAGTCTCTTCCAAAAGGGCAGCCAGTCTTGATTTGAAGACATGAAGAGATGGAGACTCCACCACTGCCCTTGGTAGCTTGTTCCAATGGTCAATCAACCTCCCTGTTAAACACTTGTACCTTATTTATCATTTGTATTTCTCTGGCTGCAGCTTCCAGCCATTGGTTCTTGTTCTGCCGTTCTCCACTAGATTAAAGAATCCTTTCACATGTGGTATTTTCAGCCTGGGAAGGTATTTACACACTGTAATCAAGTCATCTGCTGCTCTTCTTATTGATAAACTAAACCTTTGCACTGGGGTAGCTGAAATGCTGGTGCTTTTGGTCTACACTGGCATTGCAATAGTGCTGGGCAGCTCAGCGCAGGATGCAGTGGTGGTGAGCACAGCTCCCAGCAACTGCCATTGCAATGGCTTTGGCATCACTTGTGACTGGGTCAAGCAGTTGTGTGTGGGGACACAAGGTGTGTTATAAGCAATTGGCAGGTGCCTGCAACCGGGGCCGGCGCAACCCATTAGGTGACCTAGGTGGTCGCCTAAGGCGCTACAATTTGGGGGGCAGCAACCGTGGCAGTATTTCAGCAGCGGGACCTTCTGCCGGCTCTGTGGGGGGCGGCATTTCGGGGCGGGACCTTCCGCCACCTAGGGCGGCAGAAAAGCTGGCGGCGCTCCTGCCTGCAACAGCAAATTTCTCTGGTGTGCATAGGGTTAAGGAGGTGGAGATACACTAGGCTGCAACTTTGACTTTGGGGCAAGGAGAGGAGACCACCTTTTTCAGTCTTCCAAAGGGCAACAGAGTAGGACTGCTGAGCATTCTGCATACAGAAAGAACAGGAGTACTTGTGGCACCTTAGAGACTAACTAATTTATTAGAGCATAAGCTTTCGTGGACTACAGCCCACTTCTTCGGATGCATATAGAGTGGAATAAATATTGAGGAGATATGTATACACACATGCAGAGAGCATAAACAGGTGGGAGTTGTCTTACCAACTCTGAGAGGCCAATTAAGTAAGAGAAAAAAAACTTTTGAAGTGATAATCAAGCTAGCCCAGTACAGACAGTTTGATAAGAAGTGTGAGAATACTTACAAGGGGAGATAGATTCAATGCTTGTAATGGCTCAGCCATTCCCAGTCCTTATTCAATCCTGAGTTGATTGTGTCTAGTTTGCATATCAATTCCAGCTCAGCAGTCTCTCATTGGAGTCTGTTTTTGAAGTTTTTCTGTTGTAAAATAGCCACCCGCAGGTCTGTCATAGAATGACCAGACAGGTTAAAGTGTTCTCCCACTGGTTTTTGAGTATTATGATTCCTGATGTCAGATTTGTGTCCATTAATTCTTTTGCGTAGAGACTGTCCGGTTTGGCCAATGTACATGGCATGTGATGGCATATATCACATTGGTAGATGTGCATACGTTACTACAGAATAACGAAAGCTGAATGCGTGGGGCACGTTGTCCATGAGGTATGTAGGGCATTGACCTCTATAAAGGCTGTATACACAGGGTGAAATAGGGTGACCAGATGTCCCGATTTTATAGGGACAGTCCCGATTTTTGGGTCTTTTTCTTATATAGGCTCCTATTACCCCCCACCCCGTCCCGATTTTTCACACTTGTTGTCTGGTCACCCTAGGGTGAAAACAGCGTGGAGAGGGGATGTGAGGAGACGTGCACCAGCAGGAAGCGGGGTGACGTAGGATTCAAGCAGAAGATCTGTAGAGAAGTGGAGAGAGAGAGAGAGAGAGAGCAGCTTTCTGTATAATTAGAACTGGTCCGAAAATGGATTTTTTTTCTCTGAATTTTGAATTTTCAGCAACAAAAATGAAAAACTGAATGTTGGGCTGAAAATAAAAAAAAAATAGATTAAAAGATGCCATCGTGATGCCTCATGGGAATTGTGGCTCAGACACCTCATGTGCTCATTCTCCTCTATGGGGAGGGCTCCCTGACAGGACTACTTCTCCCATGATGCACCATGGTCTCCCCTCTTGGTGAGAGCCCCTGGTCGTGCATCACAAGAGATGTAGTCCAGTCAGGGGGGCCAACCCATAGAGGAGAACGGGGCCACACAGCACCCAAACTACCACCCACACGCAGCACCACAATGGCATTTCTGAATTGAAACTTTTGGGGTTTGTTTGTTGACACAATGTCAAAATTTTCTGCCAAAAGCACAAACTCTGGTGAAAAATGTTGTTTAATTGAAAACTCAATATTCTGTCCAAAACAGTTTAAATGGAAAAATTTCCACCAGCCCTTGGGCTAATGCTGTTTTCCTTATTGTAATAAAGTTCCTTGTTCAGAGCTAATAGCAAGTGTCATAGTTTGGAAGCTGAAACAACGAGGCTAGGTCAACGCTGCAAATGTAGCACAGGCAGGCACATGCTAACACAGGTAACAATAGGAGTGACATCATGGCAGCACAGGATTCACTGTGGGGTAGCCACTTGAGTCCTTGGGTATATACATGGGTGGCTAGCCCATGCTGCCACGTCTTCACTGCTATCGTTACATATGCTAGCTAGATTAATGCTAGCACAGCTATGCCCACCTGTGTTACAATCACTGCCTTGTAGCGTAGAAATACTCCGAGAGAGCCCATTCAAGTTCTTCCCACTGTGCAGGAGCAGGGAGTTGCTGATCAGGTTTGTTCCTGAGTTCTGACCCAGTGATGCACCTGAACTTTTGGATGCTTTTCCAGATTCTCTGATCTTCTCCAGTCACTAACCAGAGCCAATAAGCTGCATGTAATTTATCCATTCTCCTTTAAAAACAGCAGCACAGATTATACCCTTGTCCATTTTTAAGACCACAGTCTGGTTTCTTATCAGCTACGGTGACCACTGTGCAAAGTGCTGCTAAGGACATCCCTCCCACGGGTCACTAAGGGGCAGAGAGTCAGAGGACCATTCCCATCAACCTGGCCTTGGGAGCAGAAGATAATGGGGACTTTCTGGATCTTCTGAAGAGCCAGGCTCGTGGAGATTTATGTTACTAGCTTTTGCCTCCTGGAATTTGGGCTTTAAAGGTTTGAAACAGCTGTGGTAATATACAGGAGAAAAAGGAAGTGAGCTAGGGAGAAACAAAAAAAGAGGCTTTTAATGGCACTGTCATTCTATGCCCAACGCTGTCAATTTCATGTTTTGGTAACCTTAAAAGATGAGCCATGTCCAATGAAGCCTTTAGCTCTGACATCACCCTGACCATCCAGCCTTAATCCCAAGCTCAGTTTCTCCATGAGCCATTGCAATCAGCTCCATCTCGAGATATTTCTCTCCTGCCCCTTTGTCTCTCATCTCTTGCCCATCCCCCAGGCATGTACCAGCATGATATTACCTCTCTGAAACCAGGGGAGAAATGAAGGGAGAGCAGCAGAACATGTGAATCACAAGGAAGTGGTTTTCCTCGTGACAATAACCACATGAAAGCGCTCAGCATTTACTCTCATGGGACCTCTTCGCAGTTTGGATTGTGGGAGAGTAAAAGCAGTTAAAAATATTGTAGCTGATGAAGAAACAGGCAAATGCTGAAATGCCAGCTGGTGTTTGCAGCTTGTAAGCTATTGGGGAGCCTCAAATGGCTGATATATCCTATGTAGTGTTTATTGGTTGTTCTCAAGGCCCTGTGTCCAATGTGGTATGTTAGATCTACATTATGCAGCATGGACCACAGATCTATCCAGCAGAGATTCCCCCCAGCTTTCTACCCCCAGCTGACCCCTTATAGTCTAAATAATACAGTCTGCCTGATTTAGTCTGATATACAATTTACTTTGTTTTACAATTCCTCCCCATTCTATTCCCCCACCCCTGCTGCTGGTGTTGAGTAGCTGTACGATGCAAGTTGTTGTGTGGAAGCTGGAGGTTACAAGAGCTAAGTAGGGGACAAATTAGAATATTAGTGGCATCCAGGAAGTCATAGGAGGTCACTGAGGTTTCCAAACTCCAGAGGCCTGTGAGAACCTTGTTATGCAGATCCAGTATACTTGAAAAGAATTCAGTTATTACTGCTGTGGATGCTATAGATAACATGTAGGTAGATAGATGGAGATGGATGGATGAATGAATAGATGGACAAATGGATGAATAGAGAGACATTTATTCCTTAGCTCAATATTAACAATTTTCTTTCTCTGTCTGGAATTTCTCTCTCTTTTTAGAGCATTTCTGAAAGAAAGTGGGAGGAATGGACAGAGGGGCTAAGAAGAGCACCTGATGGCAGATCTCCTACTGGCACAGAGACCAGGAGAGTATGACATCTTTTGTTGAAGCAGGACTCTCTTCTCCTTCGGCAGCACCACACTGGCCACATTAACTTAATAACCAGCTTTTTAGCAGATCTTAGTGAATGAGAAGAAATATCCTTGTTGTCATGGTGACAAAAAGGGGACCCTCTGAAAAAGAGTATGGAGCGAAGAGAAGAAGAATGGTTACTATGCAGTACAATGAGACACTCCCTTCAGACACTGGAATCACAAAGGCCACATCATGGAAGAGAGTGAAGCCAAACCTTTGGATGCAGAAAAGAGTGTTGGTTCTTGATCCTTCGGGGGAGGGGGGGGGGAGAGGGAAAGAGAGAGAATGGAACTATCTTTCTGAACTGTTGTGTGATGCCTGCAAGAGAAAAAAAGCCCAATACCTGGGGAAAGTATGTGTAGTCCCTTATGTTAGACAGCTGAACTTCACTTGCTTGCATTAATGATTGGGAGCCCTATTCCCAGTTAATGAATTCTGAGAATCAGCAAGTGAGTGAACAAACCCAGAACAAGCCAGGAACATGCATCACCAATTATACTTTGTTCATGTATTTTGACAACTCTAGTTTTCCTTTAATTATTTATAACACCTCATAATGCACTGGAGTTGATTTTCACAAAAATAACGAAGCTTTAGTAATACAGCTTTTGTGCTCAGATCTGCAGGGAAGTGGAGAGAGACAGCTGCTCTCTGATCTGAGTCAGAAAGTGAAATACAAGTTGGAGGTGCGTTCTGCTGTGGCAAAGATTTTCAAAGGTTGCAGCAGAGAAGAGGGACGGGCCAGGGGAACTCAGCACCGTAGACGTTACAGACTAGGGACCGAGTGGCTAGGCAGCAGTTCTGCAGAAAAGGACCTAGGGGTTACAGTGGATGAGAAGCTAGATATGAGTCAACAGTGTGCCCTTGTTGCCAAGAAAGCTAACGGCATTTTGGACTGTATAAGTAGGGGCATTGCCAGCAGATCGAGGGGTGTGATCATTCCCCTCTGTTCGACATTGGTGAGGCCTCATCTGGAGTACTGTGTCCAGTTTTGGGCCCCAAATTACAAGAAGCATGTGGAAAAATTGGAAAGAGTCCAGCGGAGGGCAACAAAAATGATTAGGGGGCTGGAGCACCTGACATAAGGAGAGGCTGAGGGAACTGGGATTGTTTAGTCTGCAGAAGAGAAGAATGAGGGGGGATTTGATAGCTGCTTTCAACTACCTGAAAGGGGGGTCCAAAGAGGATGGATATAGACTGTTCTCAGTGGTAGCAGATGACAGAACAAGGAGTAATGGCCTCAAGTTGCAGTGGGGGAGGTTTAGGTTGGATATTAGGAAAAACTTTTTCACTAGGAGGGTGGTGGAGCACTGGAATACGTTACCTAGGGAGATGGTGGAATCTCCTTCCTTAGAGGTTTTTAAGGTCAGGCTTGACAAAGCCCTGGCTGGGATGATTTAATTGGGGATTGGTCCTGTTTTGAGCAGAGGTTGGACTAGATGATCTCCTGAGGTCCCTTCCAATCCCAATATTCTATGATTCTATGATTCTAAGTTAAAACTGGAGCTGGTCAAAAATTTTCCAACAGAATAGTTTTCCACCAGAAAATGTAAAACTCAGCAAATTGAAATGTTTTGTGGGAATGTAACAGTGTTGTGAAATTATTGATAGATAAGGAAATAAAGCTAAGGTCAAGATGTTTTGTTCTGAAAAGGTCAAAATGTTGTGTTTTGATTATTTTATGCCGTAATATAAGACAAAACAATAAGGTGTAAACAGATTATTTCCAAATATTTCGTATTGTGAAAAATTTTCAGCCCAAATTGGATGAAACAAAATTTGACATCTCAGAATTTCCCATGGGATGGAAAATCTGTTTTCAGCCAGTTCTATTTAAAAGGCTCCTGCCACTTTAAAGCCAGTTGTACAGCATCCCAAGTGTTTCAAAGGAGTGGGAGGGCTGGAAAAACTGCATCATTATTATCAGCCTAGCAACCCTCCCTGTGGTGAAGGCACATGCAACAGGGCATCAATAGCACACAGGCTGCTCACCCAACTCCAGGCACTAGCTGAGGGTTGGGGGCTGATGGAGTCTGAAACTCCCTCTGGCCTGCTTGACTGGAGGCAAGAAAGCTCAGGGAGGTCACCCCATGGAGTTTGCTGGCACTGTCCCCTCCCTTCTGCCACCTGTGCTCCTCACTCCATGTCCTGCTCAGATTTCCATTTGGAAATTTGGGCCCAAAGCAGGGCTGGCACCATGGAAAACAGCATCACCCCAGCTACGCTGCATCCGGCCTCCGGCGCCATTCCCAAATGGCCACAGGGCAATGCTCATGCTGAATCCAGGGCAGGGCCAGACATGGATGGCCCCATCTTTCCACCTGGCTCAGCGATGAACCCATCTTTGGAGGGCTGTTTCTGCTCATGGACCTGCCTGGCATGTGGGTCATAATGGGGCATGAGGACCACTGTAGCTGTGGGTCCCACTGAAGTAAAAGGAAACAGTGCCTGCTTACCCCAGGGCTGAGTTTGCCACAGGCTCCCTCATCTACCAAAGCATGGGTACTGCAGGCTCCAATCTATTGCCAGAGCTGCTTCTCCTTCACACTGGCTAGACACACTTATTGACAGCAAAAACCCCATTCTCACAAGCCAATGGTAAGAAAATGCAAAACCACAACCAGTTTATATATGTAACCCCCCCCCCAGCAATATAATTATTCTTTTTAATCAAGTCTATTCAAACCATTTATTACTTTATTCTTCCATTTCAATAGCAGAATGATTAAGATGGAATCTTAAAGGAATTCTTCACAACAACAATGTCTCTTATCGCAAGAGGCAGTCTCTGTCTGCTCCGTCGTGCAAATTCCCAGCATTTAAATATTCACTATATCAAAAAACTCCATTTCAGTCTGCAAAAAACAATTCAGAGGCTACGGAGAAGAAACAGAAAGAAACATTACTGCCTGCAAACAAATTAAAAAAACAAAACCCACAGCCCTAGCATGCGTAACTAGTGGCAAATTTAGCTGCTCCTACAGAACATCAACTTTATGGCAGGAGCAGTCCTGTGGCATATGAAAATTATCATTTTGAAGACTCCTTTATTTCAATGTGCACTGTACATTATATAAGGGCCAGGCTTTTTTAAACTCACAATTTGTTGTCATTTTGTTTTTCAATACAACATATATTGGTAAGAAAAAAACTGCATCTACACCCTGTCTGGGACACATTCGTCAAGGTTCTCAGTGCCCATAACAGAATAATAAATAGGTGGAAAGCAGTGAGCTATGAATAAAGTCTGAATCCTCTTTGGCATAGACAGGACCTTAGCCATACATCCACTGGAAGCTGTTGCAGTACAATGAGGAGAAACGCTGTATGTGCAGCAGGATAACTAGAGGCCACGGTGCTGGTTTCACTGGACTCTCCTGGCTGTTCATATGAGGTTGTGGTGTCTCAGGGACTTGTCTCAGGTCCCCTGAAATGCCTTGATTTCTCAATTCCTCCATTAAAACATTGGGTTTTATTAACAATAAAAAAACATGTGTTTGGAATATCTTGCTGTAACTCTTGGGTCACTCCCATCAGGTAGTGAGCATGGATTTCGTGCCAGCCATTGTTCAAGGCCAAAGCTTATCATAAGTTATCAGGTGGCAACATTGCTATAGCTGAGTCAATGGCCCACTCTAGTCAGTGCAAACCCCTGTTTTAGCCTCTGGGTGGTCAGAGGTACATGACAACACCGGTGTCCCTTGCTTTACAGTCACCAGAACCATAGAGAGGACGAAAGTGAATGTCAGAAGGCTGTGCAAGAAGAGGGAGATCTCTGCCGTGCTTTGATGGCCCCACTGCTCCATTTTCCCAGCCCAAACGGAGCAGATCCAAAGAAGTAGACGGAACATGGAGCGCTGGAGTATTTAGTGACCCTAGCCATGTTGCCACAACAGTGCCCCAGTTTTTGATTTTGAAAATATGGTACCTTAAGCATAACTCTCAACAATATTAAAGTGGGGGAGAATGTCTGTCTGGGAATATTCCCATCAAACTGAAAGAGCATATTGACTGGGGTTCTGCAGGGACCTGTCCTGGGTTTGGTTCTATTCAATATCTTCATAAATTATTTGGATCATGGCATAGAGAGTCCACTTATAAAGTTTGCAGATGATACCAAGCTGGGAGGGGTTGCAAGAGCCTTGGAGGACAGGATTAGAATTCAAAATGATCTGGGCAAATTGGAGAAATGGTCTGAAATAAATAGGATGACATTCAATAATCAATTGCACAAATACAAAAAGGGAAATGACTGCAGAGAAGGATTTGGGGGTTATAGTGGATCACAAACTAAATATGAGTCAATAACGTAACACTGTTGCAAAAAAAGTAAACATCATTCTGGGATTAATTAGCAGAAGTGTGAGCAAGACATGCTAAGTCATTCTTCCACTTTACTCAGCAATAATCAATGTTGTTTCCAGTTCTGCGCACCGCACTTTGGGAAAGGCATGGACAAATTGGAGAAAATCCAGAGGACAGCAAAAAAACCCCACACAAATGAATAAAGTTCTAGAAAACATGACCTATGAAGAAAGGATGAAAAAGTTGGGTTTGTTTAGTCTGGAGAAGAGAAGACTGAGGGGAGACATGAGACCGGTCTTTAAATATGTAAAAGGTTGTTATAAAATGGAGGGTGACAAATTGTTCTCCTTATCCACTGAGGATAGGACAAGTACTAATGGGTTTCAATTGTAGCAAGGGAGATTTAGGTTAGACATTAGGGTTCAGGGTCTGCCTACCTCAGGCCAGATATGCAGCATAAGGCTCAGGTCTGCTTTGGAATGACCTGAAGTTATGTGGTCACATTGCGATGGTGGTGATGCTGTCAACTCTGTGCTGTCGGTCCCAGACCCTAGTGCATGGGGAGGAGTGGGAGGAGTCCATATTCAATTTCCTCTGAATGCTGCAGTATTAAAACCCTGATTTTCTCTGGGTTTTCCTATCACCTGCACTCTGTGCACTGTTGTAGGGGGGCAGCAGCCCACAGACACTTTTCTCCATTTCACTCAAGTGCAGTGCAGGTACACTTTGGGGGCTGAATCCTACCCATTAAGGCATGACCCACTGCAGAACCTCCATACTCACCAGTCCTGTCCATCAGTGGAAAGTAGTCTGCCTGCTAGCAGAATTGCTTTGCCTTTGGTGCAAATTGATCTTGGGCAAGACCCTCAGCTGACATAGATCTAGTGATTTCAATGGACTTATATTGACTTACAGCAGCAAAGAATCTGGCTGCTTGGGTGTTATCCTGGAGACCTCTGGCCAACATTTTCAAAAGTGATCAGGGATTTTGGTTCCTCTTGTTTGGCATTCCTTCTATACACAAACCACTCATATATTGGAAGTTCACTGCTCAGCCTATTGTGCACAACTGATGAGGCACACATGAATCATGACAGTATGTGCTACTCCCAGAATGGAAGAGAAATAGATTCTCTTTGATCTATCATAGCCATTTCTCTCTTAGAATGATGAGTGTGCCAGTCATGGTTTTCCATAGATAAGGTTGAGTTGAATTTTGCACAGTTAAAACAGATATTCAGTATCATTGCTATGTATAACAAATACAGCATATAACATAAGAACGGCCATACTGGGTCAAACCAATGGTCCATCTAGCCCAGTATCCTGTCTTCTGACAGTGGCCAATGCAAAGTGCTTCAGAGGGGATGAGCAGAACAGGGCAATTATCAAATGATCCATCCCCTGTCAGTCAGGCCTAGCTTCTGGCACTCAGAGATTTAGGGACACCCAGAGCATGGGGTTGAATCCCTGATCATCTTGGCTAATAGCCATTGGTGGACCTATCCTCCATGAACTGATCCAAATTTTTTTTTGGAACCCAGTTATATTTTTGGTCTCCACAATATCCCTTGACAATCAGTTCCACAGGTTAACTATGTGTTGTGTGAAGTAGTACTTCCTTATGTTTGTTTTAAAACTGCTGCCTATTAATTTCATTGAGTGACCCCTAGTTCTTGTGTCATGTGAAGGGTAAATAACACTTCCCTGTTCACTTTCTCCACACTATTCATGATTTTATAGATTTTCTATCATATCCCCCCTTAGTCGTCTCTTTCTCAAGCTGATAAGTCCTCTTTAATTTCTCCTCAGATGGAAGCTGTTCCATACCGATAATCATTTTTGTTGCCCTTCTCTGTACCTTTTCCAATTCTGATATATTTTTTTAAGATGGGGTGACCAGAACTGCAGGCAGTATTCAAGGTGTGGGTGTACCATGGATTTATGTAATGGCATTATGATATTTTCTGTTTTATTATCTGTTTCTTTCCAATTGTTCCTAACATTCTGTTCACTTTTTTAACAGCCACTGCACATTGAACAGATGTTTTCAGAGAACTAGCCACAATGACTTCAAGATCTTTCTTGAGTGGAAACAGCTAATTTAGACCCCATCATTTTGGATGTATAGTTGGGATTCTGTTTTCCAATGTGCATTACTTTGCACTTATCAAAGTTGAATTTCATCTGCCATTTAGTTGCCCAGTCACCCAGTTTTGTGAGATCTCTTTGTAACTTTTTGCAGTCAGTTTTAGATTTAACTATCTTGAGTATCGTCTGCAAACTTTGCCACTTAACTGTTCACTTCCTTTTCCAGATCATTTATGAGTATGTTGAACAACACTGGTCCCAATGCAAATCACTGGGGGACACCATTATTTATCTCTTTCCATTGTGAAAAGTGACCATTTATTCCTACCCTTTGTTTCCTATCTTTTGTCCAGTTACCAATCCATGAGAGGACCTTCCCTCTTATCCCATGACAACTTACTTTAAGAGTCTTTGGTGTGGGACCTTGTCAAAGGCTTTCTGAAAGTTCAAGTATGCTATATCCACTGGATCACCCTTGTCCACTTGTTTGTTGGTCCCCTCAAAGAATTCTAATAGGTTGGTGAGGTATAATTTCTCTTTACAAAAGCTGTGTTGACTCTTCCCCAATATATCATATTCATCTATGTGTCTGACAATTCTGTTCTTTACTACGGTTTCAACCAATTTGCCTAGTACTAAAGTTAGGCTTACCAGCCTGTACTTGCCAGGATCGCCTCTGGAGCCTTTTTAAAAAGTCTACATTACATTAGCTATCTTCCAATCATCTGGTACATAGGTACCAAGTATCAGAGGGGTAGACGTGTTAGTCTGTATCCACAAAAACAACAATGAGTCCGGTGGCACCTTAAAGACTAACAGATTTATTTGGGCATAAGCTCTTGTGGGTAAAAAACCCATTTCTTCAGATGCCTCTGAAGATTCTTCCATGCATATGAAGAAGTGGATTTTTTACCCATGAAAACGTATGCCGAATAAATCTGTTAGTCTTTAAGGTGCCACTGGACACCTCGTTGTTTTTCTGGTACAGAGGCTGATTTAAGCAATAGGTTACATACCAGAGTTAGTTGTTCTGCAATTTCATATTTCAGTTCCTTCAGAACTCTTGGGTGAATACCATTGGGGCTGGTGACTTATTACTGTTTAATTTATCAATTTGTTCCAAAACCTTCTCTAATAACACCTCAGTCTGGGCAGTGTGGGAGTCTCCCTCACATCCTTAGCTGTGAAGACCGATTCAAAGAATTCATTTAGCTTCTCTGCAACAGCCTTGTCTTCCTTGAATGCTCCTTTAGCACCTCCTCAAATTTATAGCACTTATACTTTGAGCACAGAATGGATTATCACAAGTAAATCTGTTAATTAGTTTCATGGTTAAAAATCATTTAAAAATGGATTCTTTAAGAAATTTGGTATCCTAAGTCAGATCCTTTTTTTCTCTTGTTCTGAATGATTTTCATAACAGAATATCACAGACTCTTCAAACTTCCCACATACTTAAAATTCACTTAAGTCTTGCGCATTGGCTACATTTGAAGACAGTTTCTCCTTCTGTAAGACCTGATGCATAAAGTTCTTCTACAGAGAGTTCCATAAAGACCTGCCCTCTTTCAAAATGGCTGCCATCTCTCATTATTCTCAATGGCACTGAAACAACAGGCTGGCCTCAGGGAAAATAGTGACCTCCCTTTCAAAATGGTCACTGAGTCCCATTGTTCCTAGTGAGAGCGAAGCCAAGCTACCCTCATGGCAGATGTGGAACCCTTTGGGAACAAAGTGAGGCAGTGGCCATTTTGAAAGAGTGAACCACAATTTCCCCTGAGGCAGTCTGTGGGACCTCAAGTGCTGCTGAATGCCTACCATGTTTCTGACCAGAGCAATCCTCTCTGTCCTCTGTGATCTGAAACTAGCATCTGATCCAGCAGAGATATCCAGAAGTACTGAGATCTAGAGCTTGGTTTGACAATGTGCCAGCCTTGAAAGGTACTTTTTCCAATGTTGGCAACTCAAGATTTTATCATGAGACTCATGCTAGTTGGTGTTTAACTGAAAGCCCTAGCTGCTTGAGTCAAGTGATTACGTGTGAATCTCTGTTTTCAGTTTGAAAAAAGGAAGTTTCTAGCTTTTGTGGGTGCAGAGAAAAGCTTGAAAATGTGCAGTGAGTGCCCCCTGATGCTCAAAACCAGAAGGCAAATAAAAAGAACCCAACATTCATTATCTTTAAAAAACCTCCTGATTTTTAAGTCTCTTAAGCCAATTCTGGGGAGCCTTAGCCTGACATGTTTTTGAACTCTTGGAGTTGGCAGTACAGTCTTTTAGAAGATCCCTTTTATATTTACCTTGCAGAATACAGATCTGCCTTCTTGAACCAGGGAAGATCCACCAAAAACTAAGACAGGCAACATACTCCTGAAATCCTCCCATTGGATCTGGAAAAATCAGAGGTTGACTGACACAGCTGCTATATTTCCTGGGCCAGTTCTCCTCTCTGCAATTGACTCAGGCAGTGAAAGGGGAGGAGTCAAATTGGAATGATATGTTAGCTTGTCCTGCACCTAATTCCAGAGGAAGTCTCTGTGCACCTTCACTTACTAGCCTTTTGTATCAGATTACCTCCCATTTATTGAGGTTGCTGAAGGCTCAAATGTCACTGAGTAAACAATGAATAATATAGGAGAGAGCAGGGGTTTTCAAATCGCCACATTTAATTTATTAAGTAAACAGCTCCTGGAATGAGGCTCTGCCCATGGCTTGATGGCCTGGCAAAGTGGTTTCAAAATTGGAATATGTTTCAATATATTGCAAGTGTTTTGCTTCCTCCAATATGATGAGGCGTGTGCTAAATACGGGACTCACCAGAGAGCTGCTAAGAGATGGAACTTTATTTTCTGGCCTCAGTCATCTGATACGGCTCAGGGTTATCAATGGCCCTGTTACATGACAAGAGTCATTAAAAAAAATTAAATGAAATTAAAACAAAAAACCAATTGCAAACTGGAGATGAAGGATGGTCCAGTGGGTAGAGCACTAGCCTAGAGCTTGGGAGACTCGATTTTCTGCTCAGTCACAGACTTCCTGCGTGAACTTGGGTAAGTCACTTAGCCTAACTGTGCCTCGGGTCCTTATCTGTTTTTTTAAAATGGGAATAATAATAGTGCCCTACGTCCTAGGTGAGTTGTAAGGATAAGTACACTAAGGACAGTGAAGTGCTTTGAAATGTACTGATAAATTGACCTGGGGTATTAAGAGCCACAGACAAATACAAGCAATTAAACCACACACACATGACGAGGCCTGCTGTGCAGGTCAGGGGCCCACCCTGGCTGATGCAGAGCATTGCGACCCTTATTGGCGTTCTGTCGATAGCTCTGAATCCCCGTGACTTTCTGATTACATGGTGACTTCCTGTTCTCAGAACTGTTCCTCCACGTGTCATCTAAAGGACAGTCTAGCACTCCAGGGGCCTGATCCAAAGCCCACTAAAGTCAACAGGTGTCTTTCTATTGGCAACAATGGTCTTTTGGATGTGGCCCTAGAAGCATAAATCTGGGAGCCAACAGAGTGAGCCTAGACAGGCATAATGTGCTGACCCTAAGAGAGTAAAGATGTGGAGTGTGTTACAATACAGTGTTACAGTTACCTGGGGTACCTGGACCAGCGTGAAAAACACAATTGGCCTCCTGCATGAGAACGGAAGCAGAGTTAAGAAAACAGAACCAGGGTTTGCGAAACTGCACAACAGTGGTTTGCTGGTGGAAAAATTAGTTTTCATCCAATTGCCCATTGCATCCAGGCTATTGGTATTTTTTTATTAATCACAACCCACCTTACGCTGGGGTTCAGACTCGGCAGCAGACATAGGGACTGGAGAAGAATACTAGTGCCATCAATCTGGCTGTCTGCCAGGCTCCTCTGCCCACTTCCTGCCACTGTACCTCCTGACTAGTGCTGCCAACAGTCCCTTCTTGCAAGAGACGTCCCTTATTTTTTCATCTCTGCACAGCAAGATTGGGAGTGGCTGAGTGCTGCAAAAAGAAGCAAGAAATACCCTTGGCAAATGGAGGTGAGTCCTACTTATTGATGATGATAATATCGGGAGGATGGGTGGGGTGGGGGTGCCAAGAAAACAGTCCCTTATATTTGAAATACAGTGTTGGCAACCCTGACTCCATTCATGTGCCTGGCCATTAGCTGAGTGCCCCAGTGGATTGGTGTGACAGAAACCCCCTTTGGGACTGCCACCTGATATGCCGCGACTATCTCTGAGCCCGTTTTCCCTGGCAGCTTGGGACTCAGTGCCCTGCCTGGTTTGAGCCAGACATGCTAGCCTGCTACAAACACAGACCCAGGTCTGAACAACGTCCCCCAAAAGCTGCAGGGTTAACTGAAAACAGCTTAAGAAGTGTTCCTGTCTTCAACACTCAAATGCCCAGCTCCCAATGGGGTCCAAACCCCAAAGAAATCCGTTTTACCCTGTATAAGACTTATACAGGGTAAACTCATAAATTGTTCATCCTCTATAACACTGATAGAGAGATATGCACAGCTGTTTGCCCCCCGCCCCAGGTATTAATACATACTCTGGGTTAATTAATAAGTAAAAAGTGATTTTATTAAATACAAAAAGTAGGATTTAAGTGGTTCCAAGAACAAAGTGAATTACAAAGCAAAATAAAATAAAACACGCAAGTGTAAACCTAATACAGTAAGAAAGTGATTACAGATGACATATCACCCTCAGAGATGTTCCAGTAAGCTTCTTTTACAGACTAGCCTCCTTCTAGTCTGGGTTCAGCAATCACTCATACCCCTGTGGTTACTGTCCTTTGTTCCAGTTTCTTTCAGGTATCCTTTGGGGGTGGAGAGGCTATCTCTTGAGCCAGTTGAAGACAAAATGGAGGGGTCTCCCTGGACTTTATATACTTCCTCTCTTGTGGGTGGACACCCCTCCCTCCCCCTGTGTAGAAACCCACGATGGAGTTTTGAAGTCATATGGGCAAGTCACGTGTCCATGCGTGACTCAGAACTTTACAGGCAGCAGCCATTGTTCACATGCTACCTTGAACGCCCCCAGGTAGTCTTCTTATGTGGATTGGAGTCTTCCAAGGTTCCATTGTCCATTAAGTGTTTCTTGATTGGGCACTTAACTTGCAAATTCCTTTCTTAAGAAGATGACCAAATGCCTTACTAAGGCTACTTAAAATCAAACAAGTACACAACCAATGATCATAACTTTGAATACAAAAATGATACACGCATATAAATAGGATGAATATATTCAATAGATCATAACCTTTGCAGAGATATGTTACATGGCATATGTAGCATAAAACATATTCCAGTTATGTCATATATACATTCATAAGCATATTTCCATAAAGCATTATGGGGTGCAACATCACAACTGGTCTATTAAAATATGGCAGCTAAGTAGCAGGCGATAGGAGTCATTACACCTTCTGGTAGGGGCAAGGAGAATGACTAGACAGGAAAGGAGAGAAGCAGGAGCTGTAGGGTGGGGTCTCAGAAATGCTCATAACCTTACATTTCTATTGGACCTTTCTCCCCAAAGGACTCCACCTTACATTTCTATTGGACCTTTCTCCCCAAAGGACTCCACCTTACATTTCTATTGGACCTTTCTCCCCAAAGGACTCCAGAACACTTCACAAATGTAATTCGCTGTCATACCAAACTGTACACAGAGCTCACCAATAAAACGCATTCACTGCTGCATGGCACCCCTACACAGTTGGGCATGGCAGAAAGTGCAGAAAGATGTTTTCCAAATGGCATCACAAGGGGGTGTTGGAGACAGGCAGAATGCAAGTATTCGAGCTGGAATTTGGCCCGGACACCAGGGGTATTACTTTTACCCTTGCAGGCTTGACCATATAAACTTTCCTGACAACAAGCAGTCAAGTTCTGCATCTCACTTCATGGCCAAGTGAGGCTTTTAATGCCCCCAGGGAGAAAAGCTAGGCCCCCAAGCACCATTTAGGTGTGTATTAGAGGTCTCCCAAGAAAGCTCTACTTAACTTGTGAGAGCTAATAGGAACCCAGAACCAGGTGAGACAGCTCTATGCAGTGGCAAGGCTTTCTAAACAGCTGACCAATGATCCAGAAAAGGAATTAGCTTCATGTTAAAGTTTGGGGGGTTTAGATCATTATTCATGCCTGGCCTACATTTCCTAATTTTTATCTGGATGGAGAAAGGACTCAGAGAGCCCACACTTGCAGAGACGTAAGATCTATACTGTGGTTCAACAGATGGCGCTTTCCCCTCTGAGTCAGTACAGAAGGAAGGACTCAGCATGGGACTGGAGGGCTCTGTGCTGCCGGAACTGCTGTCTTGCAGATGAGGTGTAAAACTGAGGCGTTGACTAGCTGTTAGTAAGAGCTTTGGGTGCAAGCCTGTGATGTTCTGACCAAATTCAAGTGTAGGCAACTACATTTCCTCTGCCTGCATTTCCCCTGGACTCAGGATTGTTCTTGGCTTCTTGACCCCATAGGCTCTGTAGTGTGCCATATGCTATTGCAGAGCTGCTGCATGTCAGCGGGGATGGGATCTCTGTACAGTATATAAAGACCTTTGGGTTCCTTTAGGCTGACAGGGGCTATTGGAAGGTAAGAGGTTAATATAATGATTACTAATTGCTTTCAATTATTAGGCTGATGGTAGCGCTTTGAAGTGCTATCCACACTCAGGGCCCCATTGTGTTGGGTGCTGTAGGTACGCATCCTGACAGACAGTCTGTGCCCCCAAGAGTTAGCAATCTAATGTGACAAGCCAGACACAGGGATGTGACGCAGAAGCAGTGGACAGCGCGATGGCTGACAGACAGACTGTTAGTGCCAGGAGGGTTGGCTTGGCTGGGTTTGTTTTTAATATTTTGGATGGAGTGTCAGTGGGGGTGGGGGGATTAGCAGAACAGAGAGACACAGGAAGGGAGAAGGGTCACGGAAAGGTGGGAGTGGAAGAGATCCAGGAAGGGGGAAGAAGGAGGGGAGCATGGGGGGTGGAGCAAAGAGACAACGAGGGGTGGGCAGGGCTTGTGGCAAACAGCCAATCAGCAAAGGGGGGCGGGGAATGTTCAGCACAAACTCTGTGGAAAGCAGCCAGGCACTGATGAGCTCGTCTGCATCTGAAGGTTCCAG
The DNA here is from genome assembly GCF_027887155.1 of Malaclemys terrapin pileata. Taxonomy (NCBI): domain Eukaryota; kingdom Metazoa; phylum Chordata; order Testudines; family Emydidae; genus Malaclemys; species Malaclemys terrapin. The sequence continues at coordinate 29,853,739 of NC_071516.1, read as the reverse complement.
CCTCAGCAGTGGCTGAGGTCCTGCTACACCGCAGCTGGGACGTGTGATTGCAGCACTGTCGACATACCTGAGTTAGATTGGCTCTAACTAGCTCAAGTAACAATAGCAGTGAAGCTGCAGCAGCACGGGTGGCAGCCTCTTAAGTATGTACCCAGGGCCCTGGCTGGGCAAGACTAACCTGTGCAACGAGCTGTGCTGCAGCTTCACTGCTAGTGTCATTCAAGCGAGGTAGCTCAAAGCCAGCTCGGGTATGTCTGCATGCGCTGCAGTCACAGCTCCTGTGCCAGACACGTCCTGTGTCTCTGGCTGACTCCTCCCTGGGGTTTTCTTTCCCAAGCGCCAATGGCCAGCGAGAGGGGTGATGCCATGGGGAACCTAGAAGCCCAGAGGGGGCTCTCCCCTGCACTGTTCTGGATCTGGGGGGAGGGTAAGGAGGGTGCTGTGGGGAGGGTAATCCCAGTGTGGTCTCAGCTTCCCACCTGCTGCTGTTCCTTGTCTCTGTTCCTGCTGGCTCTCCTGACCTCATCTTACAAAGCACACTGGAACTCTGAACTTCTCACGTACTCCAATTTCACCCTTTGTTCCGATAGATCAGCTCACAACACCACAACCATTGCAGTATCTGCTTTATATGCATCCGAAGAAGTGGGCTGTAGCCCACGAAAGCTTATGCTCAAATAAATGTGTTAGTCTCTAAGGTGCCACAAGTACTCCTGTTCTTTTTGCGGATACAGACTAACACGGCTGCTACTCTGAAACCTGCTTTATATTGAGAGCTAGAAGTCTGATAGTATGGTGTAAACGCAGTGAATTCAGTGGGATTACCCTAAAGATGAATCTTGTTCTGTCTAGCCGATGATGACCCAAAATGTCTAAATTCAGGTAAAATACAGATCACAATAGTTATTGTTAACAAAATATTTGGATGGGAAATTAAACCTCATGCTTCAGAGCTTAAGCTAATCTCTACCTCTTAGAGAGCAGGATGAGGCAGTGGGCTTGTCTAGACGACCAGTTTGTGTGCAGGAAGCTAGGGTGTAAATCTACAGCGCACAAGGCTGCCAGGCACTAATGTGTGGGACTGTGTGGACCCTGGTAGCATGCACTAGGAGTGCTCTGGTGCTCACTGACCTATGCCCAAGCACAGTAGATCAAAGCGCAGTAGGGGCCACACGGACATCAGCGCATGGCTGGCTCGTGTGCTGTAAATTTACACCCCAGCATGATGTGCACTAACTGTTCATCTAGACCAGGCCCTAATGTGACAGGTAAATTATCCCACATCTTCCTACTGCAGGGTTCTTGCACTTTCCTTGGAAGTATCTCATGCTGGCCACAGAGAAAAGTTCTGAACTAGATGGACCCTGGGTCTGATCCAGTCTGACAATTCCCGTATTTCTATGTAGCAATGGTCAGGAGAAAGACAGAATCTGATCCAAAGCCCAGCACAGCTAATGGAACCTCTCCACCGCACCCTTTGGCTTCAATGGGCTAAAGATAGGCTCCTAGCAAGTGTCTTCTGAACAAAGAGAGAAATTATTTCTTCTTGACTCTTGATACATTTTGTTGGGATTGTAGATTTCTGAGTTCCTTTGAACTGACATGTACAAACCTTTTCCTGTGGCCAAGAAGAGCTAGTTTTAATGCGGCGCCACATGCATAATGCGGAGCCAGTCAGAGAGAAGTCATCTTTCGCCGTTGGCTCTCCCATGAGCTGCAGAAAACAGCTCCCCATTTTGCATCCCATTTGCTTTGTTGCTTCTTCCTCTACTGTGTCTTTCAGAAATATCTTCTGGTGGAAGATTTATGCAGAGGACACTCGTAGATTAATGCACTAATGTGTTAGCATACATAGAGTTCCATGCCTGTGTGGTCTGTACAGCTGGGTTTAGACTGATACCTTTCCCCTGAATTGTGATCTTTGATAATAATATTAGCTCTTATTATAATATGTATAATTAATAATATAATTAAATATATCAATTATACTAATACATAATCAGATCTGTTAGGGGACTGAATACCATCCTGTGGTATGTGATAAGATTAAGGTGTCTGAGAGTAACATGTCCGACATGTGGACACTAGAAATGCCTATAAATATATAAAAATCCATAAATACAGTATTGGATGGATCTCTGAGCTCTGATACGATTGCTCCAGCTCAGTGAGTACAACTCTCAATGAAATGAAAACTCAAACGTTTCTTTAATGATATTTGCTAAGCCTTCTTTACTTTAATTTATTATTTGCATTTTATTTATTTATTTAATTTATTTATTACTATGATGGGTTCCATCACAGAGACCCCCTTGGGACTGTCACCTGATGTGCTGAGACTACCTCTGAGCCCATTTTCCCTGCCAGCTTGGGACTTCAGAACCCTGTCTTGTCGAGCCAGACACACCCGTCTGCTCCAACACTGATCCAGGGTCTGAACCACACACCCCAAAGCTGCAGACTTAACTGAAAACAGCTTAAGAAGTGCTCCTATCTCAAGCACCCATTATTCAGTCTTTCTGGGAGCCTAAACCCCAAATAAATCCATTTCACTCTGTATAAAGCTTACACAGGGTAAACTCATAAATTGTCCGCCCTCTATAACACTGATAGAGAGATATGCACAGCTTTTTGCTCCTCCAGGTATTAATTACTTACTCTGGGTTAATTAATAATCAAAAGTGATTTTATTAAGTATAAAAAGTAGGATTTAAGTGGTTTCAAGTCATAACAGACAGAACAAAGTAAGTTACCAAGCAAAATAAAACAAAACACGCAAGTCTAAGACTAATACATTAAGAAACTGATTACAGATGAAATCTCACCCCCAGAGATGTTCCAGTAAGCTTCTTTCACAGACTGGACTCCTTCCTAGTCTGGGTCCAGCAATCACTCACCCCCCCCAGAGTTACTGTCCTTTGTTCCAGTTTCTTTCAGACATCTCTTGGAGGTGCAGAGGCCATTTCTTGCACCAGCTGAAGACAAAATGGAGAGGTTTCCAGGGCCTTTTATATTCCCTGTCTTGTAGACGGAAACCCCTTTGTTCTTCTGTGCAAAGTCACAGCAACAAGATGGAGTTTGTAGCTGCCTGGGCAAGTCACGTGTCCATGAATGATTCAGCTTTTTGCAGGCCAATGCCGTTGTTTATATGTTAGTTTGAATGGTCCCAGGAAAGCTCAGATGTGGATTGGCATCTCCCAAAGTCCATTGTTAGTTAAGTGTTTCTTTATTGGGCACTTACTGAGAATAGTCCTTTCTCAGTGACCGAATGCTTCACTGAGACTACTTAGAATCAAACACATTGAGATACAAGTACATAGCCAATATTCATATCTTCAAATACAAAAATGATACACACAGACAGACAGCATAATCATAACCAGCAAACTACAACCTTTCCATAGACACCCCACTTGACCTCCTCTGTACAAGACCTGGTGCAACCATAGGCCCCTGGATGCAACTATGATCTATACGGTCACAGTTCATGTCAATAACATCACAATGGCATCGTACAAAAGGTTCAGCCAACTGTCTGCACCATTCAACCACACTGGACTATGTGAGAATGATCCAGACAATGGAGCAAATCTTCACAATGATAGCAACACTGCAGAGTGTAGGATAAACTCACTTTAATGAGAAATCAGCTCTCTTTAGTGTGAACCCTCCCTTCCCCCTCTACCTGTTCACATCTACCGAGCTTCAGACATTATAGACTTGCCTCCATTTGCAGCCTCCACTTGACTGTTTCTAAGCTAGGAGATGGAAGTTTGGGATCTGACATTTCCTAGGGCCACTGCTAATCAGGATCTCTTTCTCCTTCTCATCTCCTCTGCTCACTGCAGGATGTTTCTGTGGGGAAGTTTGGGTCCAGATCAGAACATCCTAACTCAGGCTCATCATATCTTTTTCTAAATAAGCCCTTCACCCTATTCCTCAGCCCACTCTGCAGAGCTGAATTAAGACAGAGCTGGGCCTGCACTCCAATGTGCTCCCAGGAGCATAATTTTGCATCGTGTCTCACTGCATTAATCCAGGCAGTTCCCAAGAAATGCTGAAATCCACAACTCCCACTGAAGTCACGATCAGACCTCTCTGAGGGGCATGTCCTGACCACCCTGAGCCAGCAGAGCTCACGTTCCCTGGAAAGCACCAAACTCCAGCACCAAATTTTACCTTTTCCTCCAGCCCATGCGTTAGTTTCACAGCAACACTGAGAGTGGAGAGGAGAGGAGAGTTTCCATGGCCTATCCAGTCCTTCTGTCTGTCTTCCCTGAGAATGCCATGAAGAGGCCCAGCTGAGTGCTTGCAGCAAGGTAACAGCTGTCCTTCTACCTGCTGCATTAGGATCTGCCCCTCTCCCCCGTGATTTCCTGTCAGTCACTGAGCCAACTTCTAGTCAGTAACAACTTCTGGCCATTTCCACCCATGGCTGGGTTGGAACCTGAGAGCTTGAGTGAAAAGGGGCCATTGGCCATTACCAAGTCTCAGCGCTGCTCAGGCTCCAGCTAACAGCACAGTTCCCCACTCCCCATAGCACACTCTGGTAGTCTCAGCACATCCCTTGGAGGACTGAGGGTGGCATAGGAAGAGAATGGCAAACAGGCCCTGTAGGGGAGGTGGAATAATGTGTTCCTTCACACTCCTTGCAATGGAGGCTGATGGGAAGGAATTATAGAACCAGGGGGTTAGAAGGGACCACAAGGGTCATCTCGTCCAACCCCCTGCCAAGATGCAGGATTTGTTGTGTCTAAACCATCCAAGACAGATGCTCTCCAGCCTCTTTTTGAAAACCTCCAGTGAAAGAGATTCCACGACCTTCCTAGGCCATCTGTTCCATTGTCCGACTGTTCTTACAGGTAGGAAGATTTCCCTGAGATTTAATCTAAATCTGCTCTGCTGTAGTTTGAGCCCATTGCCTCTTGTCCTGCCCTCTGTGGAAAGAGAGAACAACTTTTCTCCATCTTTTTTATGGCAGCCTTTCAAGTATTTGAAGACTGCTGTCATGTCCCTTGGGGGGAGGATAGCTCAGTGGTTTGAGCCTTGGCCTGCTAAACCCAGCATTGTGAATTCAATCCTTGAGGGAGCCATTCAGGGCTCTGGTGCAAAAATCTGTCTAGGGATTGGTCTTGCTTTGAGCAGGGGGTTGAACAAGTTGACCTCCTGAGGTCCCTTCCAACCCTCATTTTCTATGATTCCCTCATTAATCTCCTCTTTTCCAAACTAAACAGACCCAGTTCCTTCAGCCTTTGCAGGTATGGCTGTATTCCATCCCTCTGATCATCTTTGTCACTCGCCTCTGGATCCTTTCCAGTTTCTTCACATCCTTTCTATGCATTGGTGACCAAAACTGGACATAGTACTCCAGCTCAGGCCTAACCAGCACCAAGTAAAGTGGTACTAGCACCTCCCAAGGCTTGCATGTTTTGCCTCTGTTAATGCAACCTAAAATTGCAGGGTTTTTTTTTTGCAAGAGCATTGTATTGCTGACTCATATTGAGGTTGTGATCCACCACAACTCCCAGAACATTCTCAGCAGTGCTGCTACCAAGCCAGTTACCCCCCATTCTGTATTTGTGTGTTTGTGTTTTCTTCCCTATTTGTAGCACCTTACATTTGTTTTTGTTTAATTTCATTTTGTTGTCTACAGCCCAGTTCTCCAATTTATCAAGATCCCTCTGAATTTTAGCTCTATCCTCCAAAGTGTTGGCAACCCCCTCCTCCAGATTTGTGTCATCTACAGATTTGATCACTATACTCTCTATACCTACATCCAGGTCATTAATACAGATTTTAAATGACACCAGACCCAGAACAGATCCCTGTGGAACATTACTTGGGACCTCCCTTCAGGCTGACATCATTCCATTCATAGTTACTCTTTGTTTGTGGTTGTGGTCTGTATCCACTTAATGATAGTTCTTTTGAGCCCACATTTCTCTAGCTTACTTATCAAAATGTCATGTGGGACTGTGTCAAAAGCCTTGCTGAAGTCCAGGTATATTATGACCACCACATTCCCCCTATCCACCAGGCCAGTTACCCTGTGAAAGAAGTTGTCTGGGACCTCGCCTGTCATCGATGAATTAGCAAATATTATTGCCAGTGGCGCTGATATTTCTTCAGCTAGTCCCTTCAGCTCCCTGGGGTGAATAGCCTACAGCCCTGCTGACTTGAATTCATTGACATTGGTCAGAAGATCTTGGATGTGTTCTTTATGGCCAAGGAAAGAAGAGTGAGTGAATTAGTGTTTGGATGGGATTTTCTCTGCCTTTGCTGATCGGCTGTTTGCTTCAACCCTCTTCCTCAGCTCCACTCCAAACCTGACCTCATTACTCTCTTTCCCCCTCCTTTCAGTGTCCCCTCTCCCTTCCCTTTTCTTTCCTTGTGGCTCATCTCCTCCTGACTAATTCCCACTCCTCCCCAACGGTGGAGTGAACAGGATGCTTGCTGCCGTCACACTGTTCACTCTGCTGGTGTGTTCTACCATCTTCCCCCACCCAGAGTCTGTCTTGGCTATTTACACTGTAAGGGCTTCGGGGCAGGTACTCTGTATTTGGACAGTGCCTGGCACAACACACGCTTGGTTGGGCCTTAGGCATCACCATAATAAACATAATTCATAATAAAAGAGAATGGGGAGTTGAAGGGAAGGAGAAAGTGAAAGAAGAGGGGAAATATGGAAGGAGAGAAGATGGAACAGGGTGAAAGATCTGATAAAGAAGAAAGTCAGAGGAAAGTGCCACGTGTGGGAAATATAGAGATGAAGAAAGGCAGAGGCAGCCCAGAAGTAAGTAGGAGGGGCTGGGTGGCTCTGGGGATTGATAAGGGATTTGTGAGCAATTCACCACTAGCAGAGAAGCTTGTATTGTGCCCCAGTCAATACTTGCTCTCTGTAGGCTGTTCCAGTAACTGTGAAATGAGTTTGCCGGGTCTCTGCTTGAAATGGATGGGGGCTGCCATCACAACTGGCAAAGTCAGCAGAGATGCTAAAAAGCGAATGGGCCAGAGAGACTAAGCTGACATGCACCCCCATTGGACTCTGGAACAGGGTGACGCACATTAGAGGGGAGCTGTCCATGGTGCAATGAAAAGGCTGTTGATCTCCAGGGCTGCCCAGACAGCACCGAAAGTAAAGGGTGCAATTACTTTATTTTTTTAATGTCTTTACAAGAAAGGAGAGAAGAAGAACAAGGCTGGCCCTGGAGAGAAAATAAAATTAAACCAAAAAAATACCCAGCCTGGGAAAATGAGAATGAGGCATGGAAAATGATGGAGAGGAGATAGCTGGTATAAGGAAAGGAAAAAAGATGGAGCAAGACATGAGATTCGTTGGCGGGCCTGATTCTGCATTGGATGAGCAATCAGGAGGAGCTCTGCTGAAGCCACTGGAGCTAATGCTGGACTGAGCAGGATCAGGACCAGTTCGTTTTCATTTTTTTTTTCATTTTCCAGAAAATTTGGTGCCAAGATACCCTGCTATAAAACAGAGATAAATGTGAGTCTGTGCATCAGGACACGGCAGGGGCTATGGCTGTGTGGGAGGGGCATGAGGGATGGGCTCAGCTGCTCAACAAGCCCACGCATCCGGGGAAAGCTTAATCCCACTTTGGGAGGGAAAGTGGGGCATTTTAATTAGGAAGGCAGGGCCTGGTCTTGAGAGGTGCTGAGCCCTTGCAGCCCCTGTTGCTATCGACTGGCGCTGTGAGTACTCAGCACCTCCACGAGTTAGGCCCCAAAGGGTTTGGCAGAGATGAGCGCACACCGCACATTAGGAACCACGTCCCGCTCTGGCTCTTTAACCCACTCCAGAGCTCAGATTCGGGGTTGGAGGCCAGCCCTTTTTCTAGATTATTTTTGCAGTGGGGATGCTACATTTTGGACCAGTTTCCTGTAAATGTTTGGCAAAATCAATTCCAGTTAGGAGAGTTGTATCTTCTAAGCTGCTCATTCATGAGCACAATGGAAATTCCAAACACAAGTCAGGGGATCTCTTGAACTTGCTAGAACCAAGCCTGGCTTCTTTGAGCATTGGCCTGTTAAACCCGAGGCTGTGAGTTCAATCCTTGAGGGGGCCACTTAGGGCTCTGGGGCAAAATCAGTACTTGGTCCTGCTAGTGAAGGCAGGGGGCTGGACTCGATGACCTTTTGGGGTCCCTTCCAGTTCTATGAGATAGGTATATCTCCAGATATTATTATTAATCTCCCCTCACCGCCATGTATGGGATTGTGCTGGCACTTGCAGTGCCTCTGCCTCTGTGGTACCTGCTCTGGAGATAAACAGAGCACCTCAGTGTGCAGGGTTTCAATCCTATCCCTTCCACCAGCATTGAATTTGCTAAAAAAGGAAATCCACAGAAAGCAACATGAATGGTCAGCTCACAACAAGGGCAGGAAAACAAGGAACTTCCAAAATACTTGCCCATCTGTATAGCCAATGCTTTATTATTTTTAATTATTGTGATTTTGGTTTTTTATTATTTTTATTATTGCTATGCCAAAAAAAAGCAAACCAGAATGAAGTTTTCTTTTGGACTTTATAAAGCACTCCCAAGTAATTATCCGAAGAGCAGAGTTTAAAAGGATCTGTATACAATTGTGAGAAAATGTAATTAATTTCCTGTAATTCACAATGTAGAAAAAGTGCCGTAGAGAGTAAATTGGACAGGAGACTTCAGTGCTTGGGAGATGAGGTTTTGAAAGGCTGCTGACTAATACAGCACTGACCTGAAAGCAAATCCTTACATTCACGCTGGACCGACTGTTTCCATGACAACCGTTGTTATTAGTAACTGAAAATGTATCGCTGTTAAGAGTGGCAGCATTTTTTTTTCAGTTCAATTCAAGAGCAGCTGGGTACTTTATTCATGAAGATAAAGTGCTCAGATCGCAATGACACTAATGTTATGTGCTGCACCTATCATAATACAAACCTTATACTTATACATGATACAACTAGATGTGTGGATTGCTTTGGGGGAAAGACCTAGGGAAGGCAAGAGGAAATGAGAACTTGTGTCAAAGAAACCATCAGGAAAAAATACCCACATCCCTCATCACCCTTTACATTAACTCTTTAGTGGAATTCCCTGTGGATTCAGTCAGACTGAAATGCTTAAGGAAAAGTAAATCCTGTTATGAAATCACTGTGCGAGCCTAATGCCCCCTGAGAGGTACTCCCTTATATTAAGCAGCTGATCACACTACTCCCCTCTTGACTCTACCCTGCGAGTAATACTTGTTACTATTGTTGGGAAACAACTTCCAGGGCAAAACTCTCATGCTAATTTTACACGTGTGTGTGTAACTTCAGCGGAGTCACTCCTGATTCACATCAGTGAGAGACCAGGGTCACCCCAGCACAGCTAGCAAACTAGTTTCACTCTCTCGTTCAGATGAGTTATTCTCACCCTCGTCTAGTCTAACCTCTCTCTGGCTTGATGACACTTATTGATCATTTAGATTGCACTGGGCCTGATCTGGATCTCATTTACACCAGTTTAAATTCAGAGTCATTCCACTGATTTCAATGCAGTTACACCAGATTTACACCAGTCTACATTTCAGAAGCACTGTGTTGGGTTTTGTGGATTTACATCAGTATAGTGGAAGCAAAATCTGGCCCCAGCGAAGCATCAGTTGTCAAAGTAGGTTATATAGGAAAGAGTCAGTCCTTTATATTGTATGAATCAGTCTGCAAATAGCAGGAGCACATTCAGAAAGCAAATAAATTACAATCCATAATCAAAATATGTTGCAAATTACATCCTTAATAGATTACATTTATAATCTATTTGAAAGAGATCTTTAGGCACTTAATTGACATATTCCAAGATAGCTATAACATATTGGCTAGTTAGATACCAATTGACATACTTATTAAATATCAATTAGCACATTCCATAATTTGATTCCTAATTAGCTTGCTATAGCTATTCTATCAAATGCCAATTAAATGCTTGAAATTTCTTACAAGTCAGCTGTACTAAGATAATAATTAAGTATGCATTGCTTAAGTAATTTTTAGTTAATTACATGGCAAACTAATTTTGGCTACACATATTAGACCTTCCAATAGATTGTCCTTTATCAATCAATTGGTAGCTAATGAACTCATTATTCATTTCCTACATTGGAATGAAATGCATGTTTGCCATTCTTGTTTTTAGTTCCCTTTACAAGTGTAGTTTAGCTCCATCATTGTTCATACAGGCTGGGCTCTATTGTGCTGTTGAGGTCCTGGTGCTGGTTGGAGCATTGTGGAACTGCAGCAATGCAGGGGAAGCTCAGAGTAGCACAATGCCGGCAGCTCCCCAGTACACAGTGGTGCACACAAGGGAGCACAGTACCTGTCCCTCTTTGCAGTGGGCAGGGCCGGCTTTAAGCTGATTCAGCCAATTCCCCAGGATGGGTCCCTGAGCCTAAGAGGGCGCCGCAACGTCCGGGGCTGCCAGCGGAGAAAAAAAAAAAAGGCCGCGTCCTGTTTCTGCCCCCTCCCTCCAGCGCTTGCGCTACCATACAGCTGATCAGCGCAAGCCTGGGAGGGAGGGGGGAGGAGGAGGAATGTGGTGTGCTTGGGGAAGATGCAGGGCCAGGGCGGGGATTTGGGGAGGGATCCAGTGGGGCAGGGAGGGGGCGGAGTCAGGGCGGGGCGGAGGGCGAGACAATTCACGTCCCGGCGTGGGGCCCCGCACCTGCTAAAGCCGGCCCTGGCAGCGGGACAGCTCGCCTGGCAGGCATGGGGCAGTGGCTGGGTACAGCTGGGTGGCTATTTTTCAGTGGAAAACATGTTGAAACTGACACTTTTCTCAGGAATGTATCAGCTCCAACAACATGGTCTCTCAGGTCCCGGACTAAATTTGTGGGCAAGAAGGAAAGGTTTGTAAAGAAACCACAGTGCAATACGAATATGTCTACTCCCAGGACTGCAAGCGAGGTACTTGCTGCATTATTTAATTGCATCACAACAAATTGCGGTGGAGGGCAGGGGGAGGGGGAGGGAGGATGCCCCTTGACTAAACAAGAAGTGAGGGAGGGATGGAGTAACGTCCCTTATAATATTTTGAGTAACACAGTTAACCCATTGGTGACCACTTTACTACAGAAACATTTTTGTGGCAATTTTTTTTTTAATGGCAGCTGTGTGGAGCTGCCCATCAGTCTGGAAGATTAGAAGGGATCCTGGCAGGGGTGGACTAGTGGGCAGAGAGCACAGGTGTGCTGGGCTACTGTGCATGATAACTGCAGCAGTGTATATACAGCACAGCAGTGTACAGTAACTCCTCACTTAACGGCATCCCAGTTAACATTGTTTCGTTATTAGGTTGCTGATCTATTAGAGAACATACTCGTTATTAGGTTGCTGATCTATTAGAGAACATACAGAGTCCTGCACTTAGGACGGAAGAATCCCATGCACTGCTACAGACTAGGGACCGAATGGCTAGGTAGCAGTTCTGCTGAAAAGGACCTAGGGGTCACAGTGGACGAGAAGCTGGATATGAGTCAACAGTGTGCTCTTGTTGCCAAGAAGGCTAACGGCATTTTGGGCTGTATAAGTAGGGGCATTGCCAGCAGATCGAGGAACGTGATCGTTCCCCTTTATTCGACATTGGTGAGGCCTCATCTGGAATACTGTGTCCAGTTTTGGTCCCCACACTACAAGAAGGATGTGGAAAAATTGGAAAGAGTCCAGCGGAGGGCAACAAAAATGATTAGGGGTCTGGAGCACATGACTTATGAGGAGAGGCTGAGAGAACTGGGATTGTTTAGTCTCCAGAAGAGAAGAATGAGGGGGGATTTGATAGCAGCCTTCAACTACCTGAAGGGGGGTTCCAAAGAGGATGGAGCTCGGCTGTTCTCAGTGGTGGCAGATGACAGAACAAGGAGCAATGGTCTCAAGCTGCAGTGGGGGAGGTCCAGGTTGGATATCAGGAAAAACTATTTCACTAGGAGGGTGGTGAAACACTGGAATGCGTTACCTAGGGAGGTGGTGGAGTCTCCTTCCTTGGAGGTTTTTAAGGCCCGGCTTGACAAAGCCCTGGCTGGGATGATTTAGCTGGGAATTGGTCCTGCTTTGAGCAGGGGGTTGGACTAGATGACCTCTTGAGGTCCCTTCCAACTCTGATATTCTATGATTCTATGATTCTATGAAAGTCGCACAATGTTCTGTTATAAGGTTGTTTGGCTTACCCCGCTCCACCCGCCCGGTGCTCCTGCTGGGGAGCGGGGTCGGGGCGCGGGGGCTTGCCCCATTCTGCCCCCCCCGGCACTCCTGCCAGGGAGTGGGGTCGGGGCATGGGGGCTTGCCCCGCTCTGCTTGCCTGGCGTTCCAGCCGGGGAGCAGGGTTGGGGAGTGGGAGTTTGCCCTGTTCCACCCACCTGGTGTTCCAGCAGGGGAGCAGGGTCGGGGCACGGGGGCTTATCCCACTCCACCTGCCCGGCATTCCAGCTGGGGAGCGGGCAAGCCCCCGATCCTGCTCCCCGGCAGGAGCTCCGGATGGGTGGATTGGGGCAAGCCCCCATGCCCTGACCCCACTATGCCCCACCTCAACCAAGCTTCACAATCATCATTGGTCAATAGAGTATTAAATAGTTTGTTTAAAATTATTTAAAACTTATACTGTATATGTATATAATGTCTTTTGTCTGGCAAAAAAAATTTCCCTGGAACCTAACCCCCCCCCATTTATATTAATTCTTATGGGGAAATTGGATTCTTTTAACATCGTTTCGCTGTAGCATTTTTCAGGAACATAACTACAACATTAAGCGAGGAGTTACTGTATATACAGCCTGTGGAGGCATTGCTGTACCAAGATTCTCCCATTCCTACAGCAGCCCCACTCAAGAATTAGAAATAACAAACAATATCAACAGCTTTCTGTCTTCCTCCCTAGTAGACACCAGTCAGCTACTTGATTAGATCATTGCTGTGGGTGTGAGTGATAGCGTGTATCAGCCCCGCATTGGTGCAGCAGGGGTTAACCCTTCTCTCTTGCCCAAGGAGGCCACACCCCCTCAGCTCTGCTGGGCATGCTCCAGCTGGAGACAGGCTATAAAAGGCAGCAGAGCAGCAACAGGGGGAGAGAAAGCATCTGCATGCAAGGGGAACTGACTGAGGGAAAGCGAGCTTGGAGATAAGGTTTGCAGTTAGCTCTGAACCCCTGCTCATGCTTTGTCTGTGCTGAAGTGAGTTTTGTAGTCTATGACCCGCTCCTCTGGCTGTGGAACTTTAGGATGGCAGGTTCATGGTTCAGATGGAACCTGACTGCCATGGGATGCCATGGTCACAGGGGCGAGATGACCTCTACGGGTGCCAGCACGAATCTCATGGAGGACTTTCAGTATCAGGATGGGCATCTTGCACTGGACTTTGTATTCACTGGGGATATGCAGGACATAAACCCCAGCTTGGTGTGATAAACTGCATTTATTATGCCCCTCTGACCATCTTGCTTACACTCTGTGTACTCACTCTTGCCTTCTGGGACCACCTTTAACCTCTGAGCAGATTCAAACATTTGCCAGTGCTTTTTTAAACCAGCCTGCTGGAGAAATGGCTTATTCTTGTCCCAGAAATGTAGAGATATTTGACTACCACATGACCGTGTAAACACAAGGTATATCTACAACACAAACCCACACTCAGCTATAGATCCATCACATGTGTCAAGGTGACAGCCATGTGATAAATTGTGATCAAAATTTGGGAAGGATTGTTTTCCAAATCTCTTTACCTGTAAAGCCAGACTCCATTCCTTACCAGGAGTCCAGCTGGAGAAGGCTCAGAGGGAGCTGTAAGAACCTCTAAAATAGTCTTTCTATAAACGTGTTCAACATTCACTCTCCCGGGCCATTCCAGGGCAAGAAGTGACTGCAGGGGCCTCCAGCAGGAATTCCCCCCATCGAATGACACTGATCTCCCGAGGGTGGGGAGAGAAAAGATTCTAAAAGGGAGACAATGAAAAACCTGTTACGGTCCAGGGCTGATTCTTGCTCAACCTGGGCCTGGGGCAATTGTAACATGGGGGCGGAATCAACATCCGGAAAGATAAGGAAGAAATCTCTCTAAGCGGGCTCTTTGAAGCTTGTCTGTGATAAGGGCCTATGAGATACATCAGTGGGCAGAATCCTGGTGAGTGAGCCATGTATGTGATCTATCAGCTTGTCTGGGGAAGACAAATAACCCAATGGTTAGCACACATGCCTGAGTTTTGGGAGACCTAGGTTCAATTCCTTGCTGTGTCTTTAACTTCCTTGGGCAAGTCACTAGGTGCCTCAGTTCCCCATCTATAAAATAGAGCTAACAGCGCTGCCCTACCTCACTGGGATGCTGTGAGAGTGAAGATTGTGAGGGACTGTGGCGGGGCGACGACTCACCAGCGTGGCACCTCCTGCTGGTTGTCCAGGGAATTAGCTCTTTTTCAGCCTCTGGAGTGCCCTCTGCTGGCCGATGCCTTGCCTGCTGTTGGCCCCCCATGTCCCTCCCGGACCCCAGTGCCCTTTTACGCTGAGGTTCTGCCCCCAGCAGTAACCCACAATCTGGGTCTCCCAACTCTCTATCCCCACCTTGCCTCAGTGGCTACTGCCAGGCATCATCTAGCCCCCGCTCCCTGGGGCAGACTGCAGTCTATAAACCGCTCATCATCGGCAAGGGGGGCTGGACCAGCTGCCTCTGCCTATCTCTGGGCCGCCTCTCTGCAGCTCCGGTACCCTTGTGGGCCCTTAACTCGGCCTGCAGCCTGGGGCTTAGCTAGACTGGAACTCCCCAGCTCCCTCTGCCCTTCCCCAGCACTACTCCACCCTAGGTACCTTCTCCACTTCCCAGGCAGCCAGGTCCTTCTCTCTCAGAGAAACTAGAGAGAGTGTGTGTCCTCTTGAGCTCCTGGCTCACAGCCCTTTTATAGGGCCAGCTGTGGCCTGACTGGGGCATGGCCTCAGCTGTGGCTGCTTCCCCAATCAGCCTTTCCCAGCCAGAGCCCTCTCCAGGGCTGCTTTTAACCCCTTCAGGGCCAGAGCGGGGTAATCACCCCGCTACAGGGACTATCTTAGATTTTTTTAAAAATTTTGTTTATATCCATGAACTAATTAATTACACCGGTGCAAAGCCACTGCAAATGTCATCACACTTTTCCATTCACTAATTTATTGTTTAAAAAAATAAAGTGTAGCTATGATGTTGACTGAGATCATGAACTGAAAAAAGTCAGACAAATAGTCTCAACTGTATTCATTGCTGACTTTTAGCTCATGGTGCAACTTAGTATTTAAAAATTGTTCCTGCCAAACAGTGCCATTGTGTTAGAATAGATATGTTCTGTATTTACATCTTACAAAATTTTTTTGGCTACTGGATTTATATCACGTTAGACGTTATAGGTCTAATCCTCCACTCGGCTATATCAATCTTATACCAGTATAACTTCATTGACTTCAATGGCGTTACTTCTGATTTACACCACCGTGAGCAGAGAATCAGGCCAGAAATATGTGAATTAGCCTTTCCATTAGAAATAAATAGCAAATGTGGGAAAAGCAAAACCGGCTATTGCACAGGTACTGTTGAACTACAGTCCAGGCTACCCCTGTCTATGCAGCACCAGAGACAGGGCTGGTCTTACACTCTGGTAACCATGAGAGCAAAGCCAGCTAACTGACCCAGGTGATGTGTGCATTGCTGTGTTCACATTTCATGTGTCCCTCATGATGCACGGATCACTTATTACCCTAATCCTGCATGTACCCCCAGGTGTGGCGGTTTTAAAATTCATTTCTTTAGTAAATACAAGGAGCACAAAAGGTGTCATGATGCATGTGACAGAGCTGGAGACTGAGATTCTCTCATTGTCCACAGATGACACATTGTAATCTATTGCCCCTAAAATGCGCCATCCATGTACTTGCCTGGAGAAGTTGTCTCCATGATCCCTTCAGCCCTTGGACTCTGAGACTGCTAGCAAGGGAGCCAGGGAGTGGCATTTGTAGAGGCTTTGTGATATGCACACCTGTGATATGTGGGACTGAGATCCCCCACCCCCCTTCACAATGGCCCCATAGTCATTTACAAAAGACCCTAAGCCCACCTGCATCTTTGGTTATCTGCTGCAAAATGCTGATTGTGAGCAATTTGCTTAGAGGTGAGCTCCTGTGCAGACAGGCACCAAGGATTCTTGCCAGGCCCTTCTTCTGGCAATGGGACAGGTAGCAGCTCAGCCTCATCCTCTCACTGTTACCTTGTGTTTCCCCCTCTGTGTGTTATATCCCCCATTGTCTCTGATATTCGACTTAAACTGTAAACTGTTCAGGGCAGGAGCCATCCGTTGATTATGTGTGCATATACAGTGCCTAGCACCGTGGGGCTCTGATCTTTGCTAGATCCCTGTACGTGCGTCCACAATATAAATAATAACACTTTCATGGGATCTAGCCTGTCATTTAAACAGGCGTGTCCACACAAATGTCCTCCCTTCAGCTGTTGTATAGCAGTGATATCTGTAGCTACAGAGTGGAAGAGAGAGGGACTTGGTGTTCTATTCATGTATGGCTTACCCAGGAGACCTTCAATGACCTGAAACTCAAAAAAAGAGTCCTAAAGAAAGTGGAAACTAGGTCAGATTATGAAGGATGAATATTAAAAAAAACAATATAAGGATATAAGGACAAATTAGAAAGCACAGGCATAAAATGAGATTAAACTAGCTAGAGACATAAAGGGTAACAAGAAAACATTCTACAAATACATTAGAAGCAAGAGGAAAACCAAGGACAAGGTAGACCCATTACTCAATGAGGGGGAAAGTCAATAACAGAAAATGTGGAAATGGCGGAAGTGCTAAATGACTTTTTTTGTTTCAGTTTTCACCAAAAAGGTTAGTAGCAATCAGACATCTAACAGAGTGAATGTGAAAATGAGATAGGATCTGAGGCTAAAATAGGGAAAGAACAAGTTAAATATTACTTAGACAAGTTAGATGTCTTCAAGACTGTAGGACCTGATGAAATACGTCCTAGAATACTCAAGGAGCTGACTGAGGAGATATATGAGACATTAGTGATTATCTTAGAAAATTCATGGAAGGTGGGAGAGATTCCCGGGGACTGGAAGAAAGCAAATATAGTGCCAATCTATAAAAAGGGGAATAAGGATAACCAGGGATTATAGACCAGTCAGCTTAGCTTCAGTACTCAGAAAGATAATGGAGCAAATAATCAAGCAATCAATTTGCAAACATCTAGAAGATAATAATGTGATATGTAACAGTTAGCATGGATTTGTCAAGAACAAATCTTTCCAAACCAACCCAATAGCTTTCTTTGACAGGGTAACAAACTTTGTGGATGGGGAGAAGCAATAGATGTTGTATATCTTGACTTTAATAAGGCTTTTGATACTATCTTGCATGACCTTCTCATAAACAAACTAGGGAAATACAACCTAGATGGAGCTACTAGAAGGTGGGTCCATAACTGGCTGGAAACCATTCCCAGAGAGTAGTAAACAGTGGTTCACAGTCAAGCTAGAAGGGCATATCCAGTGGGGCCTGGTTCTGTTCAATACCTTCATCAATGATTTATATAATGGCACTTATAAAGTTTGCAGATGCTACAAGTTGGGAGGGGTTGCAAGTGCTTTGGAGGATAGGATTAAAATTTAAAATGATCTGGACAAACTGGAGAAATAGTCTGAAGAAAATAGGATGAAATTCAATAAGGACAAATGCAAAGTACTCCACTTAGGAAGGAACAATCAATTGCACGCAGACAAAATGGGAAATGACTGCCTAGGAAGGAGTACTGCGGAAACGGATCTGGGGGTCATAGTGGATCACAAGCTAAATATGAGTCAATAGTGTAACACCGTTGCAAAAAAAAAGGGAACAGCATTCTGGGATGTATTAGCAGGAGTGTTGTAAGCAAGACATGAGAAGTAATTCTTCCGTTCTACTCTGCACTGATTAGGCCTCAACTGGAGTATTGTGTCCAGTTCTGGGTGCCACATTTCAGGAAAGATGTGACCAAATTGGAGAAAGTCCACAGAAGAGCAATAAAAATGATTAACGGTCAAGAAAACACAACCTATGAGGGAAGATTGAAAAAATTGGGTCTGTTTAGTCTGGAGAAGAGAAGACTGAGGGGGGACGTGATAACTGTTTTCAAGTACATAAAAGGTTGCTACAAGGAGGAGGGTGAAAAATTGTTCTCGTTAATGGGCTTAAATTGCAGCAAGTGAGGTTTAGCTTGGACATTAGGAAAAACTTCTTAACTGTCAGGGTAGTTAAGCATTGGAATAAATTGCCTAGGGAAGTTGTGGAATCTCCATCAGTGGAAGTTTTTCAGAACAGGGTAGAAAAACATCTGTCAGGAATGGTCTAGTTATTTCTGAGTCCTGCCTTAAGTGCAGGTGACTGGACTAGATGATCTGTTGAGGTCCCTTCCTGGGCTACACTTCTATGATTCTACAATTCTAAGTTCCCATTTAAACCAAAATGCTTCATCCAAGGAAGGAGGCAAAGCCATCAACCAACAACTTACACGGAGCTGCATTTTGCTGGATATGATCATACACTGTTCCTCAGAAATCTGTGGGGTCTGACACCCCCCTGCCCTGTATTGTCATTTGAGCCTGTGCACAGAGAGCTCAAAGTGGGTCAGAACTGCAGGGCCCAATCTTGTGCCATGCCACGAAGCAGGTGCAGGAATCGGAGCCCAGCTGGAGAAGGGGCAGGGGTGACTTGGTGCCGCATATGCACCTTCCTAATTCTGAGCTGCTCCAGGGATTCCTTTAATTTACAGCAGACTTGCATGACTTCCCGTGGGCTGCTCCATTTTGGCCACTGCACCTTGTCCTAGGAAGCCCCAGGGTCAGCAGCATGGGGTGTTTACGGCAGTCCTACACAACCCTGCATTGGGGAAATTCCACCGGGGGCTGTTCCACTTCCTCCCCCTTCACACTCCTCTAGAGGCGGACAGGGGCCGTGGGGGGGAGAATTTGTCCTGTAGCGTGTCTCCCCCACTGTCCCTGTCCACGCATGTAAATGACAGCACAAGGTGCAAGGTGGGGGAGACTCAGGGCCCCAGGTAGGTGGATCGGATAGCACTGTGTTCAGCGGTCACCACTTGAAGCTGTGAGGAGGGGAGGGGTGAAGACTTTGCTGGGGGGACCTTGTCCTGTAATCCCTGCCATGTGGTACAATTGGCTCCATTCCCAAGTAAAAGAAACTGCTCTTCAGAAGTATTTTTATGAGCCTGGGAATAAGCTGTCTCTGGCAGGGTTGGCTTAGGAACATCCTGCGTCTGGCTGACTCCATCAAGGCATGGAAATCCACTAGTCCTCCCGTTGATTTGAGGATAACAGAAACCTGGTGCAGAGCAGGAGCAGGTAAACTGAGACCTCATCATCAAGGGACATTTTCCTACAAACGCTGCAGGGGCTAAAAACACATGCAGGCAGTGACGGGGTGGTACTCATGTCACTGGGGTAGAGTATGGCAGACAATGGAGAGAAAGAAAAATGGAAGATAGTTATTTTGCCAGTGTCAGGGATCTGAGTTCTGTAACCAGCACTAGAGATCAGCGAATAATTGATTTTTTTTTGGTTCAGTGACTGAACCAAAAAAATCCCAAAGAAGAATTCAGTTCGTTTTGACCTGAAGCTAATTTTTTTTCTTAATGAAACTGAAAACCAAAAAAATAAAACCTTTCCACAGTTGATAAAAACAACATGCTGAAAAGAAATGTCAGTCTGAAATGAAACAGCAGAACAGTTTATCCTGATGGTTCCAAAATTTTGTTTTCAGGTTTTTTTGGCTGAAACTATTTGCCAAATTCAGCCCAAATTTGTGAATAGTCTGAGTGTCACAAACAATGCATTTTTTTTGGTGAATTTACTATTTTCCACAAAAAAAAACCACCATATGTTCAACTCACTCTACTAACACCCTTCAGTTAGCTAATCCGTTCACCTGCTGGCAGAAATGGGCTTGTGAAGCAACTGTGATTGCCACTGGTGGCACCCGCAGCCGTACGCACATTACGCACGGTGCGTACCACTGGCAGCAGCGAGGACAAGCAGCACCAGCCGCTCCACTGCCCACTTAGGTTTGGCCCCACCCGCCCTCCATTGTAATGGGCAAGCTGCAGGGCCAAAATAGAGTAAGCTGCATTGGGGGGGGGAGATCGCAGTGCCACTCAAGTTTGGACCCGCAGCCCCTTTGTCATGATGGAAGGCTGGCGGGGCCAAACCTGCACGGTGCCGCAACCCCCGTGTGCTAGGTCACAATGCCACCCACACAACTTTGTCTCCTCCCCTCCCCCCACATAATGACAAAGAGGCTGCAGAGCCAAATCTGAGTGGGCACACTGGGCAGTGGGGGTGCCCAGCACTGCTCCTCCTTGCAGCTGCCATGGGGCTGGCTCCTGCACCAAGGTTCCTGCAGGTGGCCTGCCTGGCCTCACCCTGCTTCCAGCATCCCATGTCCCTTCTCAGTGGTGGGCGGCAGGGCATGCCAGGCTGGAAGGCAGGGGCTGAGCATGGCGCGGACTCAGCGGGCGAGGCTCTGGGGCCGGCGGCTGCAGCCAGGATGGCACCACAGGGATTGATGGAGCGTACCATGGGGATAATTTCTGGGGATGACCTTAATCTATATGCTTGGTCCCTGCAGAGGATCAGACCAGCTGCCCAACAGCTTTGCTACTGTGTTGCTGCTGACCTTATTGTTTCAGACTCTTACACCTGAAGTTTTTGCATTGCTTAACTTTTTAAGCATGTTAACTGTAGCGTGCAACTGTAACACAGCCCGGCATGGAGCTATACAGAGTCAGGCTACAAATGCACATGCAGACGCAGGAGTTGATTGGGAAGGGGTTAGGAAATGAGTGTATGTGTAAGAGTGACAGATTACAGTGCAACTATACCAGTGGGGTTTGTTCTTTTAAATTATCAATCCAATTTAGTTTTATTTTTTGGTTTGCTCCTCCAGCTTTGTTTCTGCGAGGAAGCAGAGTCTAGTGGTTAGTGCACAGGACTGGCCTGCAGGGGTTGTGGGGTCTATTCCCAGTTCTGCCACTGACTCGCTGCGTGACCTTGGTTGAGTCCCTTCCAGTCTCTGGACCTCAACGGTTCCATCTGTAAAATGGGGATGATAATACTGCCCTATCTTGCAGGGCTGTTGAGAAACTCACTTAATTATTGCTTGTTATTATTGATCTTACAGTAGTGCCTAGAGGCTCTATTGTGTCAGGCACTGTACATACACAATGACAAATCCATCCATGTGCTAAAGCATTTACAATGTAAGGGTCAGACTGGGACATCTCACTCTCTTTGAACAGTACCTCATGCCAGGTGGAGACAACCGGGCTATCTATCGCTCAGAGTGAGCCAGGCTCTCACACACCAGCCATAACAAGGCCAGGTAGACAAAGGGATGCTGCTGATGAGGGAACAGGTGAATCACTTAGCCCGTCAGAGCTGGGATTAGAAATCAGGGCTCCTGCTCCCAGCCCTGTGTCCTACCATGGTACCTGCCTCCCCGGCTTTCAGGTCCTTTGTTAAAGAGTCAGGGACACAACAAGGGGGGAACCCTTGACCCCTGACTGGAGCGGGAAATCTGACTTGCCCCCATCATCACAGAGGGGTGGGCAGGCCAAACCTGAGAGGGGTTATGACCCCATGTGCCTGCTTGGACCCCCACCTTTGCAGTCCTTCTGGCACCCACAGGCACCTGCCCCCCAGCCCCAGGGAGAAGCAGAGCAGGGCACCGGGCACCCCCAGCCGGGGGGAGGGTTGGATCTGGGCTTTTGGTGGGGAAGGGAGATGGGTCAGGGGCTCCCAGAACTGCCTGGCCGCTGGTGGAGATGGTGCTCTTAGCCTGACTGGCTCCAGGGTAAGAGCTCAGGGGTCAGGGTTAGGTTGGCAGACCGTGGGGCTGGGTTCCGGGGGTGAGTGTGGAGCTGGGTGTGGGTGGGGCAATGTGGGGGGAAGAGCACAGAGCTGGCAGTGGGGCAGCAGGAGAGGAGTGCGCGAGGCTGGGTGCAGGGCAGGGGAGGGAGAGCTCTGGGCCTTCTCCTTAAGCAAAGTCTCGTTGCGCTCTGGAAGGAGGTGCTGCTCTAAGTTCCTCCTCCAATAGTGCCCCAGAGAATGCGCCTTACCATTTCCCCCCAGATCTGCGACCATTCCCGTTCGGCATTCCAAACCCCACGCTGAGGAACGTTCACTTGTGGCAACAAGAGAGGGGCCCCTGCTCAGTCAGCACAAGGAAGTGAGAGGCTGCCTGTGTCTTTGCTAACCCAGGGAAGTGCAATCCCCTGCCTGCCACTTGACAATGGCATTTTTTACTTAGACTGAAGCAAGCAGCCTGAACAAACGCCTTTGTGGTGACAGAATGAAAGGGCCGCACGCTTAGTTTTGGTTTTGGCAGAAAGAAGAAAGGCGTTTCACAAAATCCATTCTGTCCTTGAACTGAAGTTAGTTGTTTGACTAAATGCCATGCCTGTGTCAAAATTATTTATCAGACTTGCCAGTCATTCCAGGCAACCTTATTCCCAGCAGTGCTGGGGACCAGACTTGGGACACTGGGCTATTCTCAACAACTGGTTACAAATAAACCATGTCAAAGAACTTCTTTCTAACTGTGAACTCAGCCTGGGATCTGAGAGTCAAGCTGGGCTTTGCTTCCCACACATCATCATCATCACCAACAGAAAGGTTCTGCCCTTGGAGACATCTGAACAGCCACATTTGCTGTCAGTGGGTTCGCACAGGCATCACTGATTGGGACTTAGTAAACAATTCTGTTGCTGATGACAAGAGAGAATAGACTTCAGCTCCCTCTCCCAGAGCTGTGTGAGCCCTGCAGGGCTGAGAGAAGTAAAGGGAAGAGAAAAGGCTTAAGGTAATGAAAGAAGAAGAAAGGAAAAGGAGAAATGAGCAGCGCTAAAATGAAAGAGAAAACAGTGATGCTGAAAGAAGAGAAGATAGAAAATGTGGGAAAACGAGATGCTCTGGTAGAAAAGAGAAGGGGTGGAGTTAGACATACACATACCGCCATTGCAAACAATGTTATAAAAGTCTTTGGAAAAAGCGATTGATGAAAGTAATGCAGAGGAACAAGGGCAATAAGAATGGGAGCCAACAGCCCTGGGGAAAATCTGGTTCTTGAAAGGCAGCCTTGTGTTGTGCACATTGAGCAGAGCAGTGGCCTACATTCCGGATGAATATTCCATCCTGGAGCACGTGTTGCCTTGCTGGAATCCAGAGAGGTCCGAGCTGGCATTAGAGGGCCAGGGGTCCCGGTGAGACAATAGCACAGCCTCCAAGAGTGTGTAATTCACCGGTGCCCACTGCAGAATCATACCTCCCTCCCCTCCGCTGCGGTTCTCTTCTTGCTAGCGTTCTCTGGGACGCTGCGCTTGCCATGAGCTCACAAACATTCCACTCCGAGGAATTGCCAATCCATAGAGCCCCAGCCAGCAGTGTGTGGCTCCTGGGCACGTGAAGAGAATGCTGGGTTCTTGGCAACTGTTTCGGGAACATTAACTTCTATGTCCCCATTGCAGGCTGAATCAGTTGGGAGCCTCATGGAAAGCAGCTGCTGAATATTTCTGAATCTTCAATCCTGTGGCTCCTACTTCTCTGGAGGAACGAAACCAGTTAACCTACATTGTTCAGGAGAGATAGTCCTGCTCTTCTGAGAGGCTCCCATCCCTTTTTGCAGTCAGCAGGACTTAGAGACATACTCCTGCATTACCCTGGAGCAATAATAATAATTCTTAGCACTTACATGGCACCTTCCATCCATAAATTCCAATGTGGGGATGTCTTATTATTCCTCTTTTCATACATGGGGAAGCTGAGGTGCAGAGAGAGGTGGTGACCTATATTTTGAAGAAGTGGCCACTGATTTTTGGGGAGGGTCAACTTCAAAGAACTAAGACCTGATTTTCTGAGGGGCTGCCCATGTGCAGATCCCATTGACTGCAGTCAGAATTGTGGGTTCTCAGTGCTTCTGGAAATCAGGCCCACAGGGCTGGAACCGAACCCAGTTCTCCTGTGTTTTCATGCAGTGCCTTAACCACAAGACCTCTCACAAAAAACACCAAGCCCTATTATAAAACAGCAGTAAAGGAAACTGGGCCATTTTATGATGCTTGGGATTCAAACACTCTCAGCCACGGTAGGGGTTGTTGCCATATACATTTCAATTCTGGAACAATCAGTTGTATCTAAACATCGAACACCAGGGTCCCAGCACATGCAAATGTGTTCTGCCTCTCTACATTCTCTGCAGTTTCAACTGGATACAGCATTTCCCTTCCCTGCCTCTCCTAACTGTACAATGTTGCTGTGCACAGTTAGACAGCTGCTCCAGACCATCCCAGAGGCAGGCACTTCAGTGATAGGTGCAGAGCTCCGTGTATCTCAGAGGGGTCAGGTAAAGCTTTATTAATTAATATTGGTAATGCACTTGCCTTGGTGAGATGAAAGGTCTTGTAAAAGTGCAAAGTATTATTACTATTTGTGCCAAGGTGTGGAATACCAAGGTGTGTTGATTGTGAACATTGTTAGTTTGTTATATGGAGCATGATGGGGAAAGTAGTTAGTTATTTCATTTTCTTTTTCTTTCCTTTTATTGTATTTTGTGCCTGGTAAAATATTTGGATTATATTGAGTTTAAGATTGTGATACTTGAGTTTATCTATATCTCCCACATGTATACCTCTTTATACTCCAGTGGAGTTTTGACTAAAATTGTTTTCTAGAAGATGAAGCCTTTTATTGGTTTCCTCATGTCTGAACATTTAAAAATACAAAATATATTTACAAAATATACTAAAGCAAACCGTTGGAAGATAGTATCCATGTTAGTCTGTATCCACAAAAACAACAAGGACTCCGGTGGCACCTTAAAGACTAACAGATTTATTTGGGCATAAGCTTTTGTGGGTAAAAAACCCACTTCTTCATGCCATGCATCTGAAGAAGTGGGTTTTTTACTCATGAAAGTTTATGCCCAAATAAATCTGTTAGTCTTTAAGGTGCCACTGGACTCCTTGTTTTCGTTGGAAGATTGATCTGGGCTCGCAATTCCTGAGTTCATTCTCTGGTGTTCCGCCCTGGGCAGTGGCTAGGGCTGATGCCCCATCTCCCTTAATGACCTCACACGACAATGTTGCAGTGCTCTTTTTCTGTGTGAGTTGCTTGTGAATGGGTGAGTCTGTGGAATTGCTTCCTGACCCCCAGAGGTGAATAGTTTGCACTCTGAAGTTTTAAAGTTGATTAACTTACAATCACTCTACTCACCAGGAACCCTTCCCAGACCAGGTGTATCACAACCGTTCTGGTGAGCTGTAAAACCTTCTCTCCCACATAGCTGGGAGCAGGGGAAGCGGGCAGCAGCATACCCGCTTCTAGCACCTGGAACACAGCCGTCAAGCCTGGTAGGTTCGCTGAGAGCTCAACATCTAAGAGGTGGATTGTTCACACACACTCCCTGGACACATCAGGACACAGAAGGAAGAGGAAGAACAGAAAGCACAAAGGCACCAAAACCAGACTCCCAGAGAAGCATTTCCCACCCACTTTCGTAGCTGCCAGTGCTAGAGAAGAAGGAAGGGGAAGCTGTCACTTCAAGGAGATGATTATCTACTTCTCAGTTCTGGATGGGCGAGAGGACCTTACCCTTTCACAATAGGTTGTAGAGAAACAGGGGGCCAAATTTGGCTCTCATGACATCCATGCATGCTGTGTTCACTGGGACTTGGAAATGAGAGCTGAATTTGGGCCCAGGTCCTTTCACTATATAGACGCATAACACTGAGCAATTTACTTTGAATATTAATGTTGATTATGGTAAATAGCAAGTATTTTTTTTGTTTTTCTCCATACATAATAGATGTTGTCAGGCTTTATTTTAGATTAAGAGACTATGCAAACGAGAAAGAAGAGACGCAAAGTCTCCAAGAGGGAGCACGATGTGTGTATGCCCACCGATAACAGTCTGTACTGAACAGAACACAAAATGGCGGTTGCGTTCTGCAGCCGGAAGAGTCCTTAGAGATTTCAGAGGTGCAGTGCACAGAAGCAGGGTCCTAACACATACATAGCTTATATACACCACAGTTTAGTAAAAATGAGATCCTGCTCCTCTAAGCATAATTTCCTAGAATGCCTCACACACTGCAAGTTTTGGGGGAATCTTTGCCCTTGGTTTGTGGGTCACTGAGCAGAGAGAGTTTGGCAGATCTCCTTACTTGACCATTCAGATGCTGGATGGCAACTTTGTATGTCTTTAAAAGAAGTCTGTAAGTGCACATAAATGAATCCCAGTCACTTGAGTGTATGTGCCTGATACAGCTGCAGAGAAAACCAGGGCAGTCATCAACCTCTAACTGGTTATTAGTGATGAGAGAACTCCAAAGATGCCAAGGTTCAGACAAGTGTCCAAAAGTCTTACCTGGGTTCCAGTATATCCCAGAACTGGGGCAGAGACCCCAGGAGATCATCCCATCTCTTGGCACCTGCACATATTTGCTTCCCAGAGTACTGAGCGTTTTCTGCCAACCTGATGAATAATTGTGTTGTGTTGCCGAGTCACAATGAGGCAATTGCCACATCCTGATGCTACGGCAAGGCGGAAGAGCTAGATCAAGGACAGTTTAATAGGGCCCTGTGTGCCTAGAGTGCACGGGGCAGATGATCCAAGTGCAGCATGGGTGGCAGCCCTGATTCTGGCCTGGTCTAAAACCAGGAAGTGCAGAAACCCATGAAAATGGGGAAAAGAAATAGACCCAAATATCTTCCAATCTCAACACAGATTGGGCTATGAGGGGATCTCACTGGGCCCCAAGAGGAGACAGTGGGGGGCAACAGCATATTGTGGTTACTTTCACTCCATATTCATGGATTCCTCTGTTCCCAGAGAGTAATGGGATACAATTAAACCAAAGGGATTTAAGGGGGAACATAAGCCTCGCAGCAAGATCTGTCCAGTTGTGGCTAGTCTTACCTGGGAATTGGAACAAGTCCCTTCACCCAACCATTGAAAATGAGGCTGTACAAACGCCAGAGAATATAGGGAAGGCAACTCTTGTAGTGTTTGGGGTGGGAAAGTTGGCCTAGATGTGACCTAACAGGCCTTTTCCATTTACTGAGCTCGAGACCCAAATGTATGTTTGTCCCTCATTGACAGAGCTCAGTGCTGATTGTTGGAAATTATTGACATCCGAAATGCTGACTCTGAGGTTACAGAAACTGAACCTAGCAGCGGCAGTTCAATGCCCAACGGCCCCCTCCTCGTCTCATTGTTCTTTGTGGGCTGTTGTTTTTTTGTGGTGTCCCTCAACACAGGTTTTGTTCCTGCATTGTAAAGGCCAGTGCCCTCGGTTTGGCCTGGGTGGGTGGAGAAGTGTGGGGCGGGGTGATCACATTTATTCCGAAGTGGTTTTGGAGATGTTTCACTAGAAAACATCGCATTGGAAGGAGGGGACCATTCGACTGACACAAAGGGAAAATACAATCAGCCAGCACCTTTGCTCTGCGGTCACAGGGATGGGACGCCTCTTTTCCCCCGCGCCAAAAAACCCATATGCGTCATGGCCGAATAATGTCGATTTCGCATGGCCTTTGACTAAACCCGAAAGCTAAGAGAGGCAGAAAATCTGTGGAAATTACCAGGCAGAGCTAAACCACAAGAGGAAAAGAGTTCAATTCTTCTCAGGGCCCAGCATTACTGGAAATATTGCTCTGGGTGCTATTACTAATACCTGCTGAATAAATATCATGCTGCTAAATAGTTATCACACACATTAATAATCAGACCTAACATAATATTTAATCAAATAATTTAGTCTGAAGCAGGACTTTCCTTTGCTTTTAATTACAGTTTTTCTTTTACGCTAACTGTACAAATTAGCTAGATTTATGAAGTCACTCAGCACCATACCCCTGCCTGCACTATGGCTGAACAATTAAAATGCTCATTCTTGAACAGTAGACTTGTTTAATCTGATAAAGGACCCGCGGAGGCAATCAAAGAAATATTTTAGCTTTCATCACCTACCGGCTTTCAATGGGGTTCCATGCTGGATGAAGGTGTCTTTACGAATGCCATGCAAATGTAAACACCACCAACAGCATGCGCTTAGGGCCCCTTTTTGGTTTTTAATGATGGATGAAGAAGGCTGCACAGTTATTTGTTTATTATTTGTGTCAGGGAAGTGACTCTGGTTATTTTTCACAATCGAAATCTGGGTCTTGGCTCCTTGCTTTTCATGGAAGGCTTTAACAACAACAGAAGAGCTGGCACAATAAAAACAGCAGGAACGCCTTGCAGAGCAAGATTTCCACTGAAACTGCTAAAATCCTTTTGATTTTCAGTTTATTGCTATTAGTATTTATTATGTGTTGGTGCCTAGAGGCGAAGGCCCCGCTGTGCCAGGCATTGTACAAACATATAACGAATGCCCCAAAGAGCTTACAGTGCAAATACCCTAAATAACTCAAATGCCTGAGATACACTAGGGAGAAAATTGTTCTCACCAAGAAACTCCCTTGTTAATGATCCCCCTTCAGGAGAGAGGCAGGAAAAACTCTCAATCCACCTTTCTCAATCCACCTCTCCAATGAGCCATCTGGCAACACCAGGAAAGACCAAACCTGACCCTGGTATTTTTCCCCACTTCCAGGCACTCTTTATCACCCATGGATAGGAACAAAGGGCAGAACTCCATGTTTTATCCCTTTGTGGGTCACGGTTAGTCTCATCATGGAGGCCCTGCAGCTCTAGGTAAGAGTTTCCAGAAGGAATCTGAGTTTCTAGCAAGCTTGGCTGGGGCTTACCTGGGTTCCAGAGAGTGACCCCCCCTCCCCAAACATCACTCTGCCCTTTGGGAGGCCGCCCCGCCCTGGGAGGAAGCGTTCAGTAAGCCGGAGGGTCTAGGGTTACCATATTTTGAGTGTCCAAAAAGAGGACACTCCACGGGGCCCCGGCCCCGCCCCCAGCCCCGCCCATGCCCCCGCCCCAACTCTACCCCTTCCCCAAAGTCCCCGCCCAACTCCGCCCCCTCCCCTGCTTCCCGCGAACATTTGATTCGCGGGAAGCCTGAAGCAGGCAGCAGGTAAGCTGGGGATGGGAGGGGGAGAGGAGGTGCGGCCCAGTCTGGCCCCCCCAACCGAGCAGCTCCCTCCGGTGGCTGGCCCCAGCCCCAGCGTCTCCAGCCTGGCTCGGCTCCTGGGGTGCCGGCCCCGGCCCAGCCCCCGGCCCAGCACCCCTGGCCCGGCCCCCGGCCCAGCACCCCCGGCCCCGCACCCCCGGGCCAGCCCCTGGCCGAGCACCCCCGGCCCCCAGCCCAGCACTGCCGGCCCCGGCCCCCGGCCCAGCACCCCCGGCGCCGCACCCCCGGGCCAACCCCTGGCCGAGCACCCCCGGCTCAGTACCGCCGGCCCCTCCCTATTTTCCCGGACATGTTCGGCTTTTTGGGATTTCCCCCCAGACGGGGATTTGAGGCCCAAAAAGCCAGACGTGTCCGGGAACATCCGGATGTATGGTAACCCTAGGAGGGTCTGGGCTTCTGGGAGCCGAGCCCTGACATATATTTTCCAACAGGGACTGAATCCCAGTGCAATTCTTTTGGGGTAAAGCGAACAACCAACTCAAATGTCACTGTGCTGATTGCCAAGGAAGCCTATGGCTGCGACGAGAGGAGAGAAGGTCTTAGGAATAAAACACAAAGCTGGGAACAGATGACGGATCTGGTCTGCAGAGCACACTCTTACATTCCCAGCTCCCCTCTTTGTCTCCCTGGCTCAATGTCACAGGGGCTCCTTGGCTTCCCCATCTCCTTCTGGGCTGCGATCCCTGTGTCCATGAGCAGCCTAGCGACACCTGCATCCCGGGCAAGCATGCACCCTCGGCACAGGGCATGGTGTGCACAGCACAGCCTGGCCCTACTGGCAGCTCACACCCTGCAGTGCCCTCACACAATGGGCTGACTCTGTAAGTTTCGTTTCTGAGCAGGGCAGCTCCTGTCTGCCGAGGAAATGAAAACCAGAAAGAGCGTTTCCAAGTCCTAGCAGCCCCCTCACATGGCCCCTTCCTCCTTCGCACCTAGCCTGCCGGCACCTCATCCAGAGACGTGTGAAGAGCTGACTCACACCCGACATTTTCCCTACCTCATGGCTGCCTCCAGCATGGCTCAGGGCAGCCTCCCACCAGGACTCCACTGACATCTGCACCGAGTGCCTCATGTACAGACAGAGCCAGCTGTGCCAAGGAGCACTGCTGGGGGGATCCTGCCACTGCCCCTGCCCCAGAGCGCCTGGGAAACACCTCACACAGCTCTGCCGGGACACCTGAACTGGGACTGCATGTGCAGCAATGCCATCTTGTGCCAGCAATGCCCAGACTGGCTCTGCGGGGTCCCATCTCATGCTAGTCATGCCCAGCCTGGCTCTGCAGGGTCCCACCTTGTGCCAGCGATGCCCTGCCTGGCTCTGCTGGGTCCCACCTCGTGCCAGCGATGCCCAGCCTCGCTCTGCTGGGTCCCGCCTCGTGCCAGCGATGCCCAGCCTCGCTCTGCTGGGTCCCGCCTCGTGCCAGCGATGCCCAGCCTGGCTCTTCTGGGTCCCACCTCGTGCCAGCGATGCCCAGCCTGGCTCTGCTGGTTCCCCCTCGTGCCAGCGATGCCCAGACTGGCTCTGCGGGGTCCCACCTCGTGCCAGCGATGCCCAGCCTGGCTCTGCAGGGTCCCACCTCATGCCAATCATGCCCAGCCTGGCTCTTCTGGGTCCCACCTTGTGCCAGCGATACCCAGCCTGGCTCTGCTGGGTCTTCTGTGGATAACTGTTGCCTGGGCACCCCCAGCATGTCCCCTCACACTGAGCCCTGGCACCATCTCTCCTTGTCGCCCTCCATTTCCTCTCCTCTATCCTTTGCAGTGCCTTCTCCTCTTTGTCCGTCTGTATTTTGATTCCTTCCCCTTTTCTTGTATCCTCCTTTGCTCTGTTACATGTTTTTTGCTGTTTTCCCCCTCCCTTGTGTTCTTTCTCCAGGGGCCCTGACCTCCCTCCCCAGGCCTCCCTCCCCGCAGTGCCATGCAAGGCTGAGTGGAGTGCCATGGCAGAGAGGAGAGACACATGGGCTGGTGAGCCAATGCCTGAGCCTTTGGCCCTGGGACCTGCGCCTGCAACAGGAGAAGGGGAAGCGGTGGGGGGCTTTCAAGGAGCCAGCTGCCTCTGCCTATAGAGCAGCAGGTTGGCATTGTGTGCATGGGGAGGGCTAGTATGAGTTCCTGCGGTTCTTCACACACATGCTGAAAACTCCCTTCTGTCTGGCACCCCGGTGCCTGCCCCTCGCGGAGTGAGTCACTGTGTGAGCAGCTGCAGAGCTCCCATGGCTATCCTCAGCCTTATCTGTGCCCTCCAAGCAGCCCTGGTTTGGCGCTATATCTCCCAGTGGTTCTCTTCTTCACCCAGTCATGGCAGGTAAGGGCAGACGGGACCATTAAACCATCTAGTCTGACCTGCTGTTGAACCCAGGCCAGAGACTTTCACCCCGTCACGCCTGTAGTTAGCCCAATGACTTGCGATTGGCTAAAGCATCTTCCCAAAAGGCCTCCAGCCTGGATCAAGAGATGGAGACTCCACCAATTCCCTTCACGGGTGCTGGAACTACGGGTGCAGAGTGTGCTGCTGCACCCCTTGGCTTGCAGTGGTTTCCATCATATCCAGGATTTAGAGTTTGGTTCAATGGCTCTCAGCCCCCTGTCTCCCCCCCTCATTGGGTCCTCTTCTGCCCTTCTCCATGAGATGAAAGAGCCCTTTCCTACCTGGTGTTTTCAGCCTAGGGAAGCATTTATGCACGGTGATCAGACACCTCCCAGTCTTTTTGATGAGCTAAACAGATTGAGCTCTTTCCGACTCGCTGCAAGGCATTTCCTCCAGCCCGCAAATAATTTGTGTGGCTCCTTTCTGCACCCTGCCCAGTTACTGAACATCCTTATTTCAAGGAGAGCCCCAGCTCTGTACACAGGATTCCAGGATCAGTCTCACCAGAGCCACAGACAGAGATAGAAAACCACCTTCCTTCTTCTACTCCCTATGCCCCTGTTTATCCATCCAAGGATCGCACTGGTCCCTTGTGCCACAGCATCACACTGCCAGATCATGTTGAGTTGCTTGTCCACTATGAAAGGAGCTAGGGGGCAGAGTCCCTGCTCTCCAGGGTACAGTCCCCCATTCAGTAGGTACAGCCCACAACCCTTGTTCCTAGGTGTATTTTCATGCAGCTAATTGCAAAGTTATACATTTTGTTTGGATGGCCCAGTTTACCAGGCGATCCAGATCGCTCCGTGGGGCTGCCCTGTGCTCATCATTACTTACCACGGCACCAGTCTTTGTGTCATCCGCAAATTTTATCAGCAGTGCTTTTATATTGACTGCCAGATCACTGATGAAAAGGTTAAACACTATCAGGCCTAGAACCGATCCCTGCAGAACACCACTAGAAACATCCCCATTCCTCACTGACAACTATTCTTTGAGATCTGTCAATCAGCCATTTAATATATGCTTTTCTTCAGTGGCATGGCTCATTTGCAGACACTGGGAGCTGCTACATTGGCTGATGGCTGCAGCTCTGCTACTCCCACTTTC
The DNA here is from genome assembly GCF_027887155.1 of Malaclemys terrapin pileata. Taxonomy (NCBI): domain Eukaryota; kingdom Metazoa; phylum Chordata; order Testudines; family Emydidae; genus Malaclemys; species Malaclemys terrapin. The sequence goes on along the minus strand of NC_071516.1, from coordinate 29,821,083 downwards.
TACAGAAGAGGGAGTTTGGGGGTTACTCTCCAGTTATTAATAGAAATCTTTCTAAAGCCAGTCGATAGCTCAGAATTTGTGTAGAGGGGGAGACTAGCAGCCTCTAGCAGTTGAAGGCAGTAGCATGTCAGCTCCTATCAAGCAGCATTGCCTGAAACAAAGAGTGTGAAATTAACTATTGAGTGTAAAACACAGAGAGGGGTTTTCAATGCAGGTCACGACCTGGAGGAGAAAATCACTTTTTTTCAGTTCTTTCCTGTACATTTTGCTGTGCTCCTAAACACCAAGCTGCCATTCTGTCTCTATAAGGCCTCCAGCCCTGCTTGCAGTAGGAGAAACTGCAGACTGCAAACAAGTGATCTCCAGATAGCGAGCGAGGTGGTAAGCCCCTCCTCCACCTTCACACCCATGCACCCGCAATCCAGACATTGCGCCTGGGTGTGCTCGGGACAGCTGCAGAGCAGGTGGGGGAGCAGTTGAAGAGTGGAGTGGGGACTGGAGTCTTGAGTCCATCCCTCCAAGGTGCTGCAGAGGAGCAGTGTCCTTTGCTGCTGCTTTCAGCCAGTGGTACAATTCTACCCTCCCATTGCAAGTGGAGAGCAGGGAGGGATAGGCTTGTCCCCGGAGTGGCACAGCATTATGTCACTCCTCGCTGTGGCCTGTGGCCTTGTGGCACAGAATAGCCCCGAGAGATCGGAGAAGTGCAGAACAATGACAATCCTAGAGACCAGCAACGGGAAATACTCCAGTCATCCCCTGCCAACAAAGGATGGTTTCCTACAGAACAGTCTCCAGCCTGGAAGCTTATTCCACATGCTAGCAGAGCTCATCCACTGGAAGTTTTTAAAATCAATATTCATGCTAAATACCAAACTCCAATCTTAAACTGCTGGCCGCCTGCACCTGATTCATCACAGAGGAACATCAGGTACAGATGGCCAAACCAGGTCAGCTCGTGTGGGGTCTGCCCAGAACGCCAACATTTGGGGAGAGATGGAAGAAAGTTAATTTCACTTTTTCTTCCTTTTCAAATAGTCACATGGCTCTGCCAAGATCCGGGAACAGAAATCCCCCCAAAGGCTGTGTCCCTGATATATCTGGCTGGAATGAGACCTCCCATCCTGTGAGCATGCTAGTGCAAGATTTCCAGCCTGCCTGTCAGTACAAAGAGGAGCTTCAGAGAAAGCATCTGATCTTTTGGGTTCATAACCATTAGAACTGGGAGACTATCCATGTTGGGTGGAAGCAGAGCAAGGCCCATCTGAACCGAGACCTATCATTTAAATCATAGAACGACATGGCAGCATGAGCTGCAGAAGCAATGCCATTCTCTGATAATCCAAAGGGGTAGGTCTCAACTGCAGGTTCCTTGGGGACCCATCGGCCAACAGGCATGATTTCTGAGGATCTGAGGGACGCCGTGGGAGACATAAATAAGGGGACAGGGAAGAGACAGCAGGTGGGAGAGTGTATGTAATATTTGTGTGGTGTGCTTCATCTTTAACTAGTTAATTATGCCATACCTATTTGGGTTGGATTCAGAGGGCAAAGTAGCATTATCTATGGATCCCTGTTCATCAGATGTGCCACTGTTTGCATTCCTGTGTCTTGACAATCTAGCATCTTTTTAAAGCATGGGATATTCTGATGATCTGGGGCGGGGCAGGAGAGTAGCATCTGCAAAGTGCTGCTGACTTGGCATCAGCTATGTACAAAATGGTGAAGGAAGCTGGGGAAAGTCTTTACTCCATTATGAGTGTGCGCCAGGATGCCCAAGGGCAATACACCAGTGGGAGAAGTTCCCAGACTAATAATCAGAGGGGGCTGGAGAATGGGGACTTCAGGGACATTTCTGCTCTTGTTCTGTGAACAGGGCCGGCTCCAGCATTTCTGCTGCCCCAAGCAAAAAAAAAAATAGAAAAAAAAAAGCCGCGATCGCAATCGCGACCGGCGGCAGCAATTGGGAAAAAAAAAAAGCCGCGATCGGCGGCAGTAGGTCCTTCGCTCCTAGAGGGAGTGAGGGACCTGCCGCCCCCGAATTGCTGCACATGCCGCCCCTCTCCCTTGGCCGCCCCAAGCACCTGCTTGTTAAGCTGGTGCCTGGAGCCGGCCCTGTCTGTGAAGGAAATTTATCATTTTAGGAATGTCCCTTACTACATGGCAAGCAGAAGGACTCCCTAGTTATTTCTCCATCTGAAATATTTTTGGTAAGCAGTTGAGTCTGAACTAATACGATTTCGCTGACAAAGAAAAACGAGTGAGGATGTTGAGTAGAGAGGTAAGATGAAAGGAAATTTCAGAAGAGCCTGAAATGTAGAAGTCGCTGTGATCTAGTGACTCAAGCATTATACTAAGGCTTGTTAGGCCTGGCTTCCAGTCCCCACTTTGCCAGAGACTTAAGGCAAATAACTTCAGCTTCCCTGATGTGTCTTTCCCACCCCACCCTTAGTGTGGCTTATTTAGGCTGGAAGCACAGTGGGTCCCCGATTTCAGTGGGGGCCTTTGGGCACTAGAGCCAGTTGGGGATTTTCTGACAAAACGTTTTGGAGTCTGAAAATGTTGATTTGTCCAAACGGATCTGGTTGCAGGAAAGGAGCAGTTCCAGCAAATCTCCCAAGGCACGCATCTTTTGAAATTATTTCTGAAACAAAAAGTTTATTTTTTTATTTGAAACAACACTTTGGGTGGAATTTTTTGTTAATTTATATTTTAAAAAGTTAAACAAAATTAAAAAGGTCAAAATTGAAATGAAAAGTTCCTAGATTATTGCAACAAAAACATTGGACTTGACCCAAAATGATTTTTTTTTTTTTTTGGATTATCAATCAATTAACATTTTTGAGATTTTGACCTTTCATCCTGGGATTAAATTTTGAAATCACAAAAATTCACAGTAAGGAAAAGTCATTCCCTGCCAAGCTCCCATTGGTGCTACTGTAACACCAATCATGGTCACACTTTCTGTTATAGTTCTATTTATATCCCGTTTATAAAAAGTTAATAAATGATTAATAGATGTTTAAATAAATGGTTGATCAATTGTTATAGATTTATTGTAGAGTTCAACTGGCCAATAGGCTGCTTATAATTGCCTATACCACCTTCTACTGATGTGCCTTTAACCATCTATAAGCATACTACTCCTGTCTGTAACTTGCTTGTAACATCTATTAATAATGTATTAATCTTTTACAAACCATTTACAAATGGAACCTCAGTATAAAGTATGATCAAATAATAAGAAGTTCTGAAATAAGTCCATGCTGAAGATGCTGTTGAAACACTAAGGCCCTGGAGGAAGAAAAATAGGACCTGCTCTGGACCCCTTCCAGCCCTGACAATTCTAGAAGGCTGAGCAGAAGACCATGAAGGAGGGAGATGTGTATGGAGCTTTGCAGGGAAATGGATAAGGAGATCAGAAGAAACATCAGCAGCAAAAAGAGTTAATTAAGGAGCAGGGTGGCACAGTCACTTCCATGTTGGGGTTCTAAAGGTTTTCCTTTCCAATCAGGATTTATTAAAAAGACCATGAAGCCAGAACCAAAAGCTACTGTTAGCAGCCAAAATGGTCTAAATTCAGAGTGAGATGCCTGGAGGCCCGTGTCTGCTGATTGCGCAAAGATCTCGTTTGTAATTTCACAGCCAGTGATCTCTGGCAATCTGTAACGAATGAGGAAGATAGAATATTCCACCGCAGCCCTAGTGATGCTTGGGGTGAGATTGAGAGACCACTTATGTTATTAGCTTCTATTATCACAATCTTTTGTCTCTATACGATTTAACACTTTTGTTCTCAGGCTGGGAGTAAATTTCTGGGCCAGAATTAGGGAGGGAGAAAAAAGAGTATCTTTGTACCTTAAAATGGCAGTTTGGGGGTTTTTTTGCATGGGTCTGATATGGTTACGTTTGCGTGGGATTCTATTCTCAGGCACATGAAAGGGTATAGACTGCACTCCTGTGTGCGTGAGTAGGGCAGTGGAAAATAGCAGCATAGGGCAGTAGCCCACACAGACTCAAAAAGTTCCATCTACATCAGCTGCCAGCTGTGGAGTCATGTGACAAGAAGCCAGAAAATCAGCATTCCCAGACAATGTCTCTGCAGCTGTGATAAACATAGGTGATTTCCTGTCTCTGCCATAGATGGGATTCTGTTAAGGTCACTGGTCCATCTCTCTGCAAATGCAGGATCAGGCCCCATCGAATGCTTCAATCCTAGGAGAACAGTGACGTGCATGTTGTCTAGATGGCAGGTTTTGACTGTGTTTCAGCCGACTGGGTGGAAGAGCAGGTGAAGGCGAAGGAGCTGTTTGGCTCTAAAACACTGCAACAAGGCACGAGGAAGAGAGCCCTTTTGGTTCTGCACCTGCTTTTTCATCATCTCATGTGCCACCCTGTGCACTGTATAAGCCACCCTGCATTCCTACCTGGAAGCAACCCATGAGCTCCACCGGGGTCGGCCCCATCTCTCAGTGGGTGCCTCTGGAATGGCCCCTGCAAATCTTTGGTTTCCATGCTGCCAAGGCTAACAATAAAGCCCAAAGCTCCTAAGGTGTGGGCAGGTGGCACAGACAGCCATCCGGGCAGCGTCTAAGGGCTCGAGTGGGAGTGAGGTACCCAGAGACGTGCGAAGCTGGGGCTGGGCTGTGCCCAGAGTGGCTGAGTGCCCAGTGCACAGGGATTTTCTAAAGTGCTCATTAAGATTTCCTGGTTGCTCAGAGCTGAGTGGACATGTCTGCTAAGTGCACGTTAGCATATGTAAATGATTGATTTACAGTTGCTAATTTTGCCTGAAAGCAGAATGGGGAGCAGTGTTAAAGCAGGCACAACTGGAGATTGGCAAATCCACAGGCTTCAGGGCAGGGGCAGGTGATGGCAGAGGAAATTAGGGGGCAAGAGGGTACCCAAATACACAGACCTGGAAACCATCCCCATAGTTACAGACATGCCCCCAGCCAGCTGGGGGAGGGGGTGAGGTAGGGGAGAGGAGCCATCCCTGCCTACAGCCCACAGGGGCTGGACCAGGGATGGAATGCCTGCTGAGTGCAGGTTTGGGGCTGCCAGTTCACAAGGAAGCAGCTCCGTTGGGCTGTGAGCTTGTGGATCACACCATTTAGGAAGCCATCTAGTTTCACAGAGGCAATGGACTGTCTTATTTCAGTGGTATTTCCCTTCATCCTTTGAGAACCCAGTTGAGAACACATGTAGAGTGAGACAGGGAGAGCCTGGCTCCCCAAGGATGGCCGCTCTAGTTCCCCCGTCAGCAGATCACAGATGTCCTGGTGAGCTTTGCACATACTGGAAACTAAAAGCTCCCTAATTCCATGCTATTTTCTTGGGGGCTGTATCACTGCGTTGCTGTCACTTTGCCACTGTTCAGGAGCTGCTGGGAAGCAATCGGACACTTAGAACCTTGATTCTTCTCCCCCTAAAAGCAGAGTAAATCAGGACTAATTCGACTGAAGCCAGTGGTGTTGCTCCAGTAGAAAACTGGTGATGAAGGGAGAAGAATCAGGCCCCAAAGTGTCCCAAACTGGAGAACCAGAAATGGAGAAACCCTAAATGAGAGGGCACTTTTGAAAAAGTGGGCCATGGCTGCTCTGTCTCAGCTTCCACTAAAAGGGTAACATTTGCCTGTCTCCCAAAGGGGCTTGTGACTCACACTCGTATTCCTGACAATTGCTATCACTGCAGTGCCAGCGGCACCAGCCAAAGTTGTTACCATCGGCTCATGGGACACTAAAGATGTAAAGCACCAGGGAGCTGGGAAATTGGCTGGTGCCTCCACTGTTGGCCCATGAGTGGCTTAGGTAAAGCACTCAGGTAACTCAGTTGGGTGTGTGGCACCAGCTGCTGTCATGTTGAGCGATAACAGGGCCCGGAGGGGCTGGCTGTGTGTCACCAGCTGAGCAGGGGAAGAGGCCAACCCAGCTGAATAGTTAGGGTGCTCAGCAGTTCCAACAGTTTCCAGGCTTCACCCCGGGGTACATCCCGTCACACCCATCATCAAATATTTGTTCACAATGTAGGTACTTGTAGACTCTAATCAAGTCACCCCTTAACCTCTCTTCGTTAAGCTAAATAGATTGTTTCTTGAGTCTATCACTCTAAGGGCTTGTCTACGCTGGCAATTTACTTTCTCGCTCGGGGTGTGAAAAAACACCCCCCTGAGCACAGCAAGTTTCAGCGTTGTAAAGCGCCAGTGTAGACAGTGCACAGCGCTGGGAGCTACGCCCCTTGTGGAGGTGGTTTTTTTAGAGCGCTGGGAAAGCTCTCTCCCAGCGCTATGCCGCGGCCACACTAGGCCATCAGCTGCACCAGGTGCTCTTGTTGCGTCTGCTGCTGGACCGCTAATTCCCGGAGGAGCTGCAGCTGGTGCTCTTGGTGCTGCGGTAGTGTTGCCAATGTAGACTAGGCATAAGGCGTGCTTTCTAATCCTTTAATCATGCTTGTGGCTCTTCTCTGAAACCTCTCCAATGTATCAACATCATTTGGACACCAGAACTGGACACTATTCCAGCAGTGGTTGCACCAGTGCCAAATACAGAGGTAAAATAACCTCTCTACTCCTTCTTGCAATCTGGTCCTCAATGAGCTAACACCACATTCTACAGGCCATTATCCTCTGATCCCACTGAGGATTACCTAAAGAAACTACACCATCTGCTAAAAAAACTCCCTGACAAAGCACAGGAACAAATCCGTACAGACACATGCCTAGAACCCCGACCAGTGGTATTCTATTTGCTACCCAAGATCCATAAACCTGGATATCCTGGACGCCCCATCATCTCAGGCATTGGCACCCTAACATCAGGCTTGTCTGGTTATGTAGACTCTGTCCTCAGACCCTACGCTACCAGCACTCCCAGCTATCTTCAAGACACCACTGACTTCCTGAGGAAACTACAATCCATCGGTGATCTTCCAGAAAACACCATCCTGGCCACTATGGACATAGAAGCCCTCTACACCAATATTCCACACAAAGATGGACTACAAGCTATCAGGAACAGTATCCCTGATAATGTCACAGCTAACCTGGTGGCTGAACTTTGTGATTTTGTCCTCACCCACAACTATTTCACATTTGGGGACAATATATACCTTCAAGTAAGCGGCACTGCTATGGGTACCCGCATGGCCCCACAATATGCCAACATTTTTATGGCTGACTTAGAACAACGCTTCCTTAGCTCTCGTCCCCTAACGCCCCTACTCTACTTGCGCTACATTGATGACATCTTCATCATCTGGACCCATGGAAAAGAAGCCCTTGAGGAATTTCACCATGATTTCAATAATTTCCATCCCACCTTCAACCTCAGCCTAGATCAATCCACACAAGCGGTCCATTTCCTGGACACTACTGTGCTAATAAGCGATGGTCACATCAATACCACCCTATACCGGAAACCTACTGACCGCTACACTTACCTACATGCCTCCAGCTTCCATCCAGGACACACCACACGATCCATTGTCTACAGCCAAGCTCTAAGATATAACCGCATTTGCTCCAATCCCTCGGATAGAGACAAGCACCTACAAGATCTCTATCAAGCATTCTTAAAACTACAATACCCACCTGCTGAAGTGAAAAAACAGATTGACAGAGCCAGACGAGTACCCAGAAGTCACCTCCTACAAGACAGGCCCAACAAAGAAAATAACAGAACACCACTAGCTGTCACCTTCAGCCCCCAACTAAAACCTCTCCAGCGCATCATCAGAGATCTACAACCTATCCTGAAAGATGATCCTTTACTCTCACAGATCTTGGGAGACAGACCTGTCCTCGCTTACAGACAACCCCCCAACCTAAAGCAAATACTCACCAGCAACCACACATCACTGAACAAAACCACTAACCCAGGAACCTATCCTTGTAACAAACCCCGATGCCAACTCTGTCCACATATCTATTCAAGTGACATCATCATAGGACCTAATCACATCAGCCATACCATCAGGGGCTTGTTCACCTGCACATCTACCAATGTGATATATGCCATCATGTGCCAGCAATGCCCCTCTGCCATGTACATTGGCCAAACCGGACAGTCTCTACGCAAAAGAATTAATGGACACAAATCTGACATCAGGAATCAAAATACTCAAAAACCAGTGGGAGAACACTTTAACCTGTCTGGTCATTCAGTGACAGACCTGCGGGTGGCTATATTACAACAGAAAAACTTCAAAAACAGACTCCAAAGAGAGACTGCTGAGCTAGAATTGATATGCAAACTAGACACAATCAACTCCGGTTTGAATAAGGACTGGGAATGGCTGAGCCATTACAAACATTGAATCTATCTCCCCTTGTAAGTATTCTCACACTTATTATCAAACTGTCTGTACTGGGCTAGCTTGATTATCACTTCAAAAGTTTTTTTTCTCTTAATTAATTGGCCTCTCAGAGTTGGTAAGACAACTCCCACCTGTTTATGCTCTCTGTATGTGTGTATATATATCTCCTCAATATATGTTCCATTCTATATGCATCCGAAGAAGTGGGCTGTAGTCCACGAAAGCTTATGCTCTAATAAATTAGTTAGTCTCTAAGGTGCCACAAGTACTCCTGTTCTTCTTAATGAGCTAGCTCTGTCACTAACTTGAGGTCAAGTCAACTTCCTTAGCAGAGGGGTGGTTTCCTGCAGCTTGTCTGGGGGCTGCAGTGCTCAGAGCCAGGATGACTCTGGGGTGACTTTGCCAGAAGACTCCCAGTCGGGTTACTAATTATTATTGGTGCCCAGATCATAACAAAAGGCATGCGTGGCATTAGAAGTGATAGGACCTGTCTGGATCTGATTGGGTGAATCAGCCAAACCTCTAGCTGCAGAAACATCCCTGGTGTCAAGGTGTCCTGTTCCATGCAGAAGAAAGAAAGACTTCAACACATGATTCCTTAGCTGAAGCCAACATAGTGGGTACAAATTCAAAACAGGTCATTTGATAATAAATGCTCACTTTCCACACACCAATTTTCACTTTAACTAGAAACTGTTAAGTGACACTTTTGGTAACACCAGCCCAGAACGCATGCTCATGAATCACTATTTAATTGCATCTCTTAGTATCAGTTTGAGGTGAGTGTTCTAATGAAGAATAAGTGGAGCTGTAAGAAAACAGAAATTTTCACACACAAGACTTTCCTTAGCCAGAGGAAACTTCACCGCTCAGAAGGCTACGGATGTGACTGTGAGCCACAGTGCAGACATTTCTAAACACAGTTGTTCTCATGCATTTTTAGAGTCATAGAGTACTTAATGATCAAACCCAGCACTGGGGCTTCTTTCTGAAGTGCATACATGGAGATAGTGACCCAGCCGGGCAGATAGCTGGGAGAGGAAATCTCCTATTGTTACCCCCCGATGCTCACCCAGATGGCACACTGCAACTTTGACAGCCAAATGAAATCTGAAGGGGCTAAGTAGCAATTTTGATGGCACCTCCAGCCGTCAAGGGAATCATGCTTATTTCACATGAGGGTTCAAGAAAAAGTGGCCATTGGTTACTACTCCCTTGTTGCTGCAGCAATTCCATTGTGTCCTTGATGGAGAGCACCAGGTTTGTCAGCCTGCACCACAACATGAGATAGGGTCACGCAGACCACTCTGCCCCAAACTGCTGCCTGTACTGCTACCCTATATGGTGCCAGGCTTGACTGGGTTCCACCTCCAGGGGAAAGGAGAGAGAAGGTGGCTTTGCATTCCCAATATGCTTGAGCCATTTTGCACTACATGTATTCTTGGGCCTTCTGGAAACAGACCTTCTTTCTCCAGTCCCACTCGTCGTATGACAATCAGCACAAAGATTTTTGGAAATGTGACACCAGCCAAACAGCTTGGAACAATTGATCTAAAGCTTCAATGAGCACAGAACTCCCGGCAAATGAAAGCTACTGCTAAGGACAAGAGACTGAGCTCCCTTTCCCCAGATTCAGGAACAAGACTGAGACTATAACAAGATGGTGCTGACAAATCTTATGATGTGCCTGATGGGACAGAGCATCTGCAATGTCGCCGACTCTCATGAGTCTTGTGATATCTGGTGTTTTTGTTAGAGCCGCAGGTGCTGGAATCAGGTTATTTCCTGAGAAATTCAGTCTTCATTTTTTTTAAAAAGTAAGTTTCTGGCCCTCATGACTGAACCAAAAAGCTGGAAAATGTGACCTCAGTGTTCTGACACCAGAGGACAAATAAAAATTTGTTATTTTTTAAAATCTCCTGATTTTTTGGAGCACGACTCATGACTTTTGAATGCTTGAGTTGGCAACACTGGTCCCGACTGGTCATCTTGAACAAGAAACCCTACCTTGGGGCTCATCTCCTGACTGGAGTCCTGAGCTAGAGGGGGTGAAAAATGGGGGAAAGACAGACACCCAAAATAAAGTCACAAAGAAGGAAAAGGGACAGTCAAAAGTCAAGGAGAAGAAGGAAAAGGCCAAGCCTACAATGACAGAGAGGGAGGGTCACATGGGTCAGCCAGAGTCAAAGACAAGAAAATGGAATAGGAGGAGTTGGAAGTCAAGGAGAAGAAGGGGAGAAATGGCAATTTAAAGAGCTGGAAAATTACATTTTTATCCAGAACATTGTGCTAGTTTGGTCCATTGCTCCATGGTCCAGTTCTCTCTCCCAGCTATTGGATGGCAACATCAATAGGCATAGACATTTTCCCATTGTCAAATCATGCAGACAGTATTTCACTCATGGCTGGTGGGTATAATAGGCAAGGGGAGGTTGTGCCTCCCCTAGTGCAGCTGCTCCTGCCACCCAACACCGTAGCCATGGTGGCCCACCCCCCTGCCCTTTCCCCTCCTTGCTCTGACCCTTCTCCGAGGCTCCCACAGCCTGCTGTTGCTGTCTGATGAGTCTTCCTCCTCTCCTCCACTCCACCCCTCCTCCCTTGGGAGGTCAGCACAGCTGGCCTCATCCCTCCTCTTCACCCCCCTTTCTCATGGGGAGGGGAGAAGGGGGAGGAGGTGGCAGCAAGCCAGCGGCAGGCGGAAGAGCGAGGAGGCGGAAGAGATCCCTGAGTAACTTTACACAAGTGAAAAAGCCTTCCAGACACCTAGTAGCAGATCACCGAAATTGTTAAAGGGGCCATTGACGTGGTAATGAAGCCATTTAACAGGCATTTGCCCAGGAAGCCTTTGGCCACATTCAGTTGGCTTTTCTATGGTAGGAAAATGTTTTATTGGGGTTAAAAACAGTTTCCAAATGACCCCTCAGTAATTCCCATGCTCTGTACCCAGCAGAAGTATTTTTGACTAACCTGGCTCAAGGAGGAGCTGACAGAGCCAGTGAGTTTATTTGTTGATCTAGTCGTTTTATTCAAATCCCGTTTAAGTAAACGAGTCTGGCAGGGAAGTCTGTGTAAGAAAGGTGATTAAACTACTGCCTTAATGCAGGCTGTCATCGACAAACACTTGAAAAAGGAGAAATTAGGCATCAGTTTGGCGCAAGTAGCCTGAAAAGCCACGTCTCTCTATACAGTATACACTCAACTCTAACCACACAGAGGAGAATCCATCTGGCAATTGATCTATAGCTGTTCACTTCCCTTGGGGAATGTTATTAGTGCTTTAAGATGAAAAGAGGGGAGGGTCTTGTGGCGGGAGGGCCAGTGGCAGGGTGAGGAGGTGAGCAGCCAGTCAGCGGCACAGCAGGCAGGCGGGGGGACTTGGTGGGGGGGGGTGAAGAGGTGAGCGGTGCACCAATGAGTCAGTGGGGCAGGGCCTGGGGTGGAGCAGCGGTGGAGTGTGGGAGGAGTCATGAGCAGAAGAGGCAAGACAAAGAGCTATCCTCCCCCAAGGGAAATTTCACCCACCACCCAGGATTTCACTCCTCTCAGCCATTTGGCAGTGTAGAGAAACACACATCAGTCCGGCTGAGTTTATTCAGTTCCTCTACCCGTACTGGAAACCACCATAGCTTCTTTATTCACAGCTAAGATCTACCTTTCTATTTCTATCAGAGAAAGAAACGGTAAATTTAGCCTCATAATTGATTTGGGAATAAGAGGTTCACTTAATTAATTTCTCAGCAGACATAGGATTAGGTAGGTGGAGCTACTGGAAAAGCTTTTCCACCTGCACTGGTGGATTGAAATTTGTACCTGACAGAATTGCTTTCCAGCTGCAGGTTCCAGCAGAGGATTTGGTCAGCAGCCAATGTACCTTGCTCAGCACTTAGCATACAGAGGCCACTGGACAGCGGCCGCACTTGTTATAGGCAAACTAGGCAGCTGCCTAGGGCGGCAGATTCTGCCTAGGGTGGCAGGGACAAACCTGGGTGGCATTCTGACCTCGTCAAACAGGTCACTGAAATTTGGCCTGGCCTCACCTGTCATGAGAAAAGGGCAGTCAGGCCAAACCTGAGCAAGTGGCACTGTGACCTGGTGCTTGGCCCCCCTAATTCTACCATTACCACCACACCCTCAGAAGGCACGTCGCCCCCACGCCTGAATGTCTTACACATACTTCCAGGGGACACACCGTGGTTGAGAACCTCTGTCCCAGGGGGCTGAACACTGAAGGTTTGCCTGGGGCATCAGAGTTGAGTTGTCTCTGCCACTGGATCTAGTGAGCTGGGTCCTCCCCCCACGCAAGTACCACTCAGACACAGTGGTGGCCCCGGGGAGCTGGCTCCGCACCAGCGTGCCTGGTGTGAGTTTGAGGTGCTGAGGAGCATGTCTGCTGTGTGGCGCTGCAGTAAGGTCCCTCAGTGATCCTATAGAAGAGCGGATTCATCACTGGCATGCCCCCTTCCGACTGGCCAGGGCCTAGCAGTTCTCTCTTGTCTAGCGCCCCCTGCCAATGGTCACTCTGGCCCTGCATCTCCTCATGTCTCAGCCCTCTGGCCAGGTCACTTGAAAGTCTCTCTCCTTTCAGGGCCACAGAAAGTCCAACAAATACAAATGTCTGATCCCTCCGTCCAGGCTGCTACCCTCAATTCTGGGTCTGGGTCCATATGCCCTTTTCTCAGGGCTTCCAGTTACCCACATTCCCTACTTCATGGCACCTTCCCAGTGGCTGGTAGGGGAGCTCACCCTCTGCATTTGGTTCCAGTCCAGGGACCCTAGGGCAGGCAGTCTGGGTTCACTCCACCAAAACCCTTGTGGCCATCACCCTGGACTTCTTCCTACCAAGCCTTTCCCTGGGCTTTCTCCTCTCCCTGCAAGAGCCTTCCTGTTCCCTGCAGGTGTCTTCACTCCCTACTGCCAGGAGAATGACTGCAGAGTGCCTCCCCTCTCTCTGCACCCCCAAAGGCCAGGCCAAACCCCCATCACTGCCTCATGGGCAATATTGCCACTAGCTTCCTCTGCCCTGAGCATTACAGCCTCCCAGGCTTCGTCCTGGCTCAGGTCCCTCCTGCTCCTGTTCCAAACTTCAGGCTTCTCTCAGCCTTTAGCCCAAGAGCAGAAACTCCCAGTTACCTCTCCTCTGGGTCTCCTCCCTCTATGTGACCATCCAGCTCCTCCCCAACAGGGCTTCCCCTTCAGTTGGGCCTGGGCCACCCTTCAGGTGCAACCAGGTGGGTTAATTGCCACTCAGGCCCATGTTAACCCTTTCACCATGTGTGTGTGGTAAACACCCCATCACAGACTCTACATCAATGGAGGCTTGGGCATCCTGGAGCTCTGCTCTGCCCATTCCCAGCCTGCCTTGGGAGAGCTCAGTACATCCCCTCCCCCTACGCTGTAGGCAGTGGGGTCAGTAGGTGTAGAAGCCAGACCTGCCTGTAGTGTGCACAGGGGGAGTTCACTCACCACTGGCAATTTCTGGCCACTTTACAGCACTTGGGCTAAGCCAGCACCACCCTCTCTCCTCTGAAGTGGTCATTTCAATTCCTCCCAGAATCTCTGGTGAGATATCAACACTGAGCTCTGCCGGGGCATAGCTGTGGCTTGAGCCCACATGAGCTGCTTCCCCTAGCATGAGAGGCCATTTGTAGCACTCATTGTATGTTCACCAGCCCCTCTTCACAGCTCTTGGGCATTTAAGCCTCTTTACTGAGGAGAGGGATTCATACTTTGCACCGAGATAGCACCTTTCACCAGAGAATCTGAAAGCACTTTCCACCCCACGAGGTCTGCTCCCCATCCCATGCTCATCTAAGCCCAGACCACATTCTCCTCCCAGAGGTGGGAATGGAACCCAGGAATACTGGCTTCCAGTCCTCTGCTCTGAGTATTAGACACCGTACTCCCTCTTTTTGCTAAAAGCCTTGCAGCTTTTAACTTCTGTTTGAACAGGAGCCACAGATGGACCGAGGGGGCCGCCAGGTGCATCGCCAATGCATGCATGTGACACCCAGGCCTAGTTGGGGAGTTCAGCCCTGATCACGTGTCCCAGAAGGGTGGGCGAGCCCCAAGAGCTGAAGCAAGGGGAGCATAAACTCCATGTTTACAAGTCATGTTTCTGGTGTAGATGAGCAGGTTCAACAGGTTGTGCTTCTTGTTGTTTTAGGATAGCTGCAGGCACTTGAACTTCATGTCCTGTGCTAAGTGCCCTGTGCAGCATACGGTCCTGCCCCTCCCCAGCTGTGGCCTACAATGGACAGCTAGGTGGACAAAAGATATTTCCAATCTTGCAAAACCCAATCAAAACATCCAATTTTTACAAATATTTTAGCAACAGATGGGATTTTCCAGTCCAGTCCACCGCCTTTGTGAGACGTGAACCCACTGATACTTGAGCACAAGGCCTGGCCTGCATAGCTTCCCTGTGCTCATCCAGGCAGCTTAATATGTAGAAAGCAAAATTTCATCTGGTAACCCTGTATGATCAGAATAAGTTTTCACAGACACAAATTGCATTTCTGCAGGAGGCATTTCAGAAGTTCCATTCGTGATGATACCGAAGATGGAAGGGAATAGGTGTAGAAACCCCTTTCCTTTGAAATAATGCCGGGGCATCATTGCTCAGGGTTGGCATATGCGGATTTTATGGGGCTGTGAGAGATGGAGGCAATCTGAGAATGAGATTTCTCTTTTTTTTTTTTTTTTTTTTTGCCTGAGGTCTGATAATTGTCTGACCCATTGATGGAAGGGTCTGACGGGAGCAGAGTGCTAGTGACTTATAGGCTTCTGTTCAGTGTAATATGTGGTGATGGCAGGGAAAACAGTGAAGGGGCTTTGGAAGACATCTTGCATTTGGTAACTGACTCTAGAATGGCAGCTGATGTTTGAGCTAATATACTAAATTTGAATCTCTTGGTTCAGCTACTGTACCTTGATTAGGGGGCTGAAAGCCTTGAACTTACCTGCCTGCCTGAATGTAGTGAACAGCTGGTTGGAAGGCTATCTCTTACCATTTAATTTATCTCACTTACCCCTCCACTCCGTCACTTTAAAGTAACTACTCTGATCAAAGAGATGTTGTTTCCCCTTCTATTTGGAGGCAAATAATGGTTTCACAGAAAGACATCAAACACTCAGTGCCTAAGTGTTTGTCTTACAAACCGAGAATTCCTAAAACATGTTCCAAGCCCTAGACATAGGGAAGAGTCAGCCCTCATTTTTTATGATGGATCAGTAAAGTACTGCCCTGGACCTAGGTCAGCGCAGTGCACCTTGGATTGGAATAGGCTGCAGTTAATGAGGTAATAACAAAAGAATGACTATTGTGCTCTTTAAAATGGGAACTGATGGGGCACTGGTTAAAAATAATTGTTCCCATGTATGTGTCAGTGGTCGGTATGAATTTATTTGGGCACAGGTTAAAAAGTGGTCAGTAAGCAGGTAATATGGACTAACTGGGTGCTAGTGGAGTTGTTGTTTTAAGGAAATCTTCAGTATCATAGTTATTTTCACAAAAACATGGAGTGACATTTTCAAACACGGGTGCAAAAACTGACTCCAGTGCAGGCTGCATGGAACACTCCCCTCTGAAAAAAAGGCCGGATGTCTAGCTATGAATTTCAAGGTCCAACTCAATGGAAAGTCAATGTAAGGACTTCTGTTGACATCTCTGAGAGCTGGATCAAGCCCCACATCCCCAGCTTCTGGTAGCCAAGTTGGAACATTTTGGCCAAGGCTCATTCTGACATTAAGAGAAATAAACCACAAATCAAATATAACCAACATGGAGAAAAATTAAAGTCTATGGCAGAACCCGCTTCCATTCCCAAGCTATTTTTCTAGCCCACGTTTAGGATTGGTTTTCATTTGGTATCCATGCTGCTCTCCTGCCCATGTCCAGCACCAAGCTTACAAACATCTCAGGCATAGGTTTCAGTGATATTTCCTAGGGCTAGACAGGTCCAGGGAGTGGGGTGGACAAACCACTGCAGGTCACTTTAGCCTACAGGAGTACCCCTTATGTGCACAGCACAAGCGCCTGTTTACAACACCTTCCTTTGCTCACCATGATGCCTGAAGCAGGTGGGTGACCTTGTCGCTGTGGAATGACTTTAATCGGAAATAACCAGCAGAGAAAGAAAAACTCATCTCAGAATTGTGCGACATATCAAGCCAGGGTTTTACAGCGTGTTCTGTCTGCTAGGACAACATCACCTCCAGGTGAAAGTCCATGTTTTGTGAATCAGGTTCTAACGTCTAATCAGCACCTATGCATGTGTGGAATTCCCATTGACATCCAGGGCTAAGCCATGCGCAGCTCAAGAGAACAAATGAGTTGCTTTTCTCCCATATGCCAATCCAGCTAAGAGCTGTCCAGCTCTTCACTGAGAACTCAATGTAAAAGGAGGAGGAAAGAAACCTGTTGCAACCTTCTAATTGAATGATACCAGTTTGGGTAACAGTGTGTTACCTCCGGAGGTGGTAAGCAAGTCATAAATCCTCAAAGAATTTAAGTAATAGATAGGAGACCTCCCCTCTCTCCCTCCTCTATGATTCCATGTGGCTCTGCTCCTGTGTTAATGGATATTTTAAATCTGGAAGGAATTCAAGAGGCTGTAGTAGGCTGTTAAACATCCAGATGTATCAGTAATAATTATGCTCAGCTTAGGGAGGCGAAGCACTTGAATAACAGTCATGGTTTCCATGGATGGCTACAAGATTATAAACATAAAATTTATAAGTGGAATGGGAACATTTGGTTTATTTTCTCTTCTCTTTACAATCACTGCAGTTTAAATTGAAAACAGTGAAGGGTAGCAGAGCCAGGCAACAACCTGAAGATTGTAAACAAAATAATTCATGTCTTACTGATGGGATATGGTCATATAATCAGTAAATTAATTTAGCCTACTCTAGTTTCACCATTAACTTTCTATTTTCTTATTTCATTGGCATTTCTCTGCCCAGTTTATGTCTCTCCTCAATGCATATTGTGCTATAAACCAGAAGCAAATTCTTGAAGGGTAAATAGAGAGGTAATGAGTCTACAAAAAATGTTATTGAGGTACATTAACTCCTACTTACTATCTTTTAAACTTTTCTTGATCCAAGATTCATTTTACTATTTGAACAGGTTCCAGTATAAAAACAAGCCAATACATTTATTACTTTGTGTCCTCTGTACCTAGCACCACAAAATGCTTCACAGAGACAAGACAATCCTTTGTGAGTGAAAGGGGAAAGGAAGCGTTGTAAGGTCAGATGCATAAAGGGCATGTGGAGGTGGGGGAGAGTGCCCCAGATTGGTCTTCCCAGCCCTCTCTCTCCCAGTTGTGGAAGGATGAGGCCAGGAGGAGCCCAAAAAGCACACTCATTTAAATAAGTGCAAACAATGCTTGTGCAATAGCACATCTGTGAGAGTGTGCAGTTAATGCAATTGTGTATGCAAATCAGGTCAATTTATATGCAAACAGATATCCCTTTACTTCATCTGTGTACCCATTTGAATTTAATTCTATACGGGTTTTCTGCTGGCAGAGCTGGGCCTCTGCTTTTTCAAAATTTGGCCCTGCAGAGCAAACTTTCCATAATGTGGACCATGTTTTCATAAACAGATTCCCTCAGGCATATCTTGCAGACCCTTACAGTTCCCAATCACGTGGATGCCACTGTGCAGACCCACTTCATATGAACTTATTACCCGGCTCATTCACCATGGCCTGGCCCCCAGCTCCCCTCCCACACCTTATCACCCAGCCTGACCCTGCCTCCCCTTCCATTCCCGATCAGCTACATGACCACAGTGGTCAAGGAGAGCTGGCTGCTTGCATGGCGCTGGCTCTGCCTCCTTGCTTTCAGCTGCTAAAAGAAGCTACACATGCATCGTGTCCTGTCCCCGTGTTCCCCGGCTGTTTGCAAAATCAGTAATGGCATCGCCTTCAGAGCAAACTCAGTGGGGAGGGGAAGGTCATATCTCCTGTCCTGACAGCCTCACCGCAAGGAGGAAGGTGGAAAGTTGTGGTTGGCTATAAACAAAGCACAGGGTGTCACTAGCATGACAGGATGAGGGATGTGGAGTCAACAGTTCATTCCTGGACTGCTAAGACTGAACCTAGTGAGATGCACCACTGTGTGAGTCAGTCTGGCAGCTGAAGAGCCAGTGAGAACCACAGGGTCTGTCTGAGTCCAGCAGCCTCAATAAAGAATATCCTATGTATTCATGAGGCTGATGTCTGATCTCTTTTCTACTGCAGGAGGAACTAGAGGGGCTGCTCACCTTGAACAACATCAGCCTGAAGTAGCTGCAATAAAGGGGTGCCCAGCATTCAGATACCATGGGGATATATAGCGATACATAGAGTACAGATCTGTATAGCTCTGTCCCTTATGGGGAGTGATGTAAAACCATAGGAGACAGACTGTTATCAGGCAGGGCTGGTCTCTTCCATTGGCCTTCCTGATGGCGGGGTCAATAAGGTGATCAGGAAGCTGAATTCCATGCACAAGCCTGGGGACTGCGCTGTGCCTTTCCCACGTGTGTGGCAGAGTAGGGGGCTCTGTTGGCTTGCACAGTTACTGCGAGCTGCTGTCCATATATTCCTTAGGAATTAGCCACACCTCTGTCACAGCTCTGTCCCATCCCTACAGGGAGCAGGGCCTGCCAGGGGTCTATGCAGTGGGGGCTGCTGTGGGGGTGTTCTCTCAGGATTAATCTCGAGCTGTCAGTCAGGGTGGGACACCTCCTGTGCCACTGCAGTTAGCAGGGGCAGAAGGGCAGCCCCCACACAGCCATCTCCCATCTGCGCCACGACCCGCTATGGCCGATGCCCTCTCCCCTCCTCCCTAAGGCAGACCTTTGCAGGGCTCACGTGGGGCACAGAGAGGGGCAGGCTCCTTTGCATGAGCCCCCCACCTCCTTCAGCAGCTCTGCAGTTGCTGAGCAAACACATCCCCTCTTGACCCTCTGCAAGGCGGAGGGCAGGGACAGCTCACCCTCCTTTATCTTTCCCTAGCCCACCCCAGAGAAGGGCTCTGTTCCCCTCTTGGGACTCAGCACTTTGGATCCCTGGGTGCCTATGACCACTGCCCCCACACCTGCCAGCTGTGCCCATTAACCACTCAGCACCCACTCAGTGGGTGTCATCGGTGTGTTCCAGGATGCCCTGGTGATGGCACTAGCCCAGTGTCGGTGACTGGCCAAATGCCTGGGACGGGACAGTGGCTGTTTTTCCACAACAGCTAAGTTTGGGTGGTGAGGGGCAATACGGGTAACTGGGGCCAGGGCTCTGGGGTTGAGCCCTGCTACTGCTCTGTGTGACCATAGCTGAGTGTCTCAGTTCTCTGTCTGTAAAATGGGGGTTATATGGCTTTCTTGTCTCTTTCAGCTGTTACCTTTTTGGGGTAGGAGTTGTCTCATTCTGCTTGTACAGCACCTTGCACAACAGGGCCCTGATCTCTCCAGGTGCTGCTGCTGAAATACAAAGAGAAACAGTTTTCACCCTTCTCTGGAGTTTGCTTATCCCATGGACCCTGCAGAAGGAATCCAGGTAAGTAAGACGTCTCGGTATGATAGCACCTGACACTATAAATGTAGTAGATTAGATGAGTTAGAATGTAATTGGCCCACTTGGAATCAGGCCAGCTTGCTTGGGTTAAAACCCACAGACAAATTAATGGGAAAGGAGGAGTGGAAATTGTGTGTGTGTGTGTGTGTGTACACATGTGAGTATGTTCACGGTACACAGTGAACACACAAGTTTACAAAAAGAGTATAAATTTTAATGGTAAGAATATTTTTAACTGTTCAACATGTAAACAACAAGCTGGGCTAATCTGATCAATGCTGCTCTCCAGGCCACATTTGGTATGGTGCTATATATAGTGTTCCTGGAGTTTTATTTAATAGGATGGTAGATTTGATCCTAATGTGCCATCTCAAAAGTAATGAAGCAGAAAAGATCTTTATCTTCTGTGAAAGTTGCAGTTATTGGCAACCATTCAGAAAAAAATAAAAGTAATTGCACAATCTTTGGAGATATCGTATTGCTAACTGATTTCAGCGCAAAGCTTGGGTGGTTTTCATTCTGAGTTAATCAGGCAATGGACCATATATGTTGCAAATACATCACTTTCAGCCACTCTCCTGATATTGACAAATACAATTGCTGGGGCTGCTGCTTTGGTCCTTGATCAAATGCTTTTGGGGGCTTGGGCTTCTCCTTTTGGAGCAAAAGAACAAACAACAAAAAAGTTATAAAAAGAAAAACTCGTAATGTGCTAAAAGCACCCTCTGCCTACAGGATGACGTTTCTATCACCTGACTGGCTTGTTTTTTCACAATTGATGCAGATGGCAAAGGAATTCATACGACTGTGATTGCTCAATGTGCTATAAATAGGCCTGGAAGTGAAAACTGTATGTTTAATGTATGCTAATGACCACCAGCTAAGAGAAGCTCAGCACAGCTCTTGCTGATTTGGGTTAGGAGGATTGCATGTGGTGTTCCTTTATTTTTGTTGGGGACCTCAAGCTCCTGATCTTCAAAGGGCAGAAGCCAAGGGTGATGCACAAAAATGCATGTGGAATCATACACCTAATTTATGTGCACACATACCATGACCGTGCATGCAAACTGGAGATGTGCACAAAGCCCTGGAATTGGGAAATCAGGCCCCAAGCATCCTGGTTTGATTCTTGCCATCTGTGCTGACACATGGCTCACAGGGACAGCTGTGGGGTTACATACTTTGGCTTTGCTGAATCACTTTTCTGCCTGGCTATGAGCTAGAAACAAAGCTGAATTTGCCAGTGTGGAGTGTTTTTCTCAGCAGCTGGCAACTTCTAGGGCACGTCACCACTGAGGGGTGTTCTTGTCTTTCACTCTTTGTGAGGTCCCTGTGCAAGTCCTAGCACACTCCTCGACTGTGACACTCACTAAAGCATGTTCAGACTGCAGATGGGCCTGACCCTCAGATCCAAACACAACTGCACACTGAGAAAGTTTAGATCTCATCTGGGCCCATTCCTCATTTGAGATGATGAGATTGATAATTCTCCAGCACCCAGACTCCAGCTGAGCCAGCTACCAGCGCAGAGCTGAGCCAGCACACAGAGAGAACATATTTCCCAGCTAGGAGATGTTAGCAAGAGCTCATCAGAGAGAATGAGGAGGTGGCAGGCTCTCCCTGTAGAAAAGAGGATCTCTGCGGAAGATAAGAACATAAGAATGGCCAAAGGTCCATCTAGCCCAGTATCCTGTCTTCTGCCAGTGGCCAATGCCAGGTGCTTCAGAGGGAATGAACAGAACAGGTAGTCATCAAGTGCAGGAAGAGGGGATATTAGAAGCTATTGTATTAATGGTCATGGACAATGGATGATTAGAATGTACCCCAAGGCCATCAGTAGATTAATCCAACACCTCTCAATACTCTTCCTGGAAACATCGAAAACCAGCTTGGGTCCCTCAGTCTCTGGGTGGCCCAGTTACAGAGGCCATCAACCCTATGGGAACTGTGGTGAGGCCTGACTTCAAACTGCACACAGAACATGTGTAAAAATGCAAAATGCTACAAGTGCAAGTGAGCTGAGTTCTGTTTGCTGCCGGAGCCACAACTGGGGATTGGCCTGAATTTGATACATTTAAATTCATTTACAAAATTACTTCTGTTTTAGCTTCACTGCCACTACAGCCTGAAAAGCTCAATGTTGAAAAGGAAAATAAAAGTGGCTCTGACTCTTCTCTCTCACATTCCTCTGGTACTCACTCTTGTTGACTTTTTGCACAGGAGAGGATTTCACAGAGGCGGTGCTAATTTTACAAAGACTGCAAGAATATAACTTTCTTTCAAAAATACACAGCCAAAAAACGAAGAATGCTCATTACGGGCAGAGGAAATCATAGAATCATAGGACTGGAAGAGACCTCAAGAGGTCATCTAGTCCAGTCCCCTGCACTCATGGCAGGACTAATTATCTAGACCATCCCTGACAGGTGTTTGTCTAACCTGGTCTTAAAAATCTCCAATGGTGGAGATTCCACAACCTCCCTAGGCAATTTATTTCAGTGCCTAACCACTCTGACAGGAAGTTTTTCCTAATGTCCAACCTAAACCTCCCTTGCTGCAATTTAAATCCATTGCTTCTTGTCCTATCCTCAGCGGTTAAGAACAATTCTTTCCCTCCTCCTTGTAATGACCTTTTATGTACTTGAAAACTTATGTCCCCCCTCAGTCTTCTCTTTTCCAGACTAAACAAACCCAGTTTTTTCAGTCTTCCCTCATAGGTTATGTTTTCTTTACTCATTTTTGTTGCTCTTCTCTGGACTTTCTCCAATTTGTGCACATCTTTCCTGAAATGTGGCACTCACAGAATACTCCAGTTGCGGCCTAATCAGCACAGAATAGAGCACAAGAATTATTTCTCGTGTCTTGCTTACAACACTCCTGCTAATACATCCCAGAATGATGTTCACTTTTTTTGCAACAGTGTTACACTGTTGACTCATATTTAGCTTGTGGTCCACTATGACCCCCAGATCCCTTTCCGCAGTACTCCTTCCTAGGCAGTCATTTCCCATTTTGTATGTGTGCAACTGATTGTTCCTTCCTACATGAGTACTTTGCATTTGTCCTTATAGAATTTCATCCTATTTACTTCAGACCATTTCTCCAGTTTGTCCAGATTATTTTGAATTATAATCCTATCCTCCAAATCACTTGCAACCCCTCTGACCTTGGTATTGTCCGACAACTTTACAAGTGTACTCTCTATGCCATTATCTAAATCATTGATGAAGATGTTGAATAGAACCAGATCCAGAACTGATCCCTGCGGGACTCCACTCGTTATGCCCTGCCAGCATGACTGTGAACCACTGATAACTATTCTCTGGGAACGGTTTTCCAACCAGTTTTGCACCCACCTTATAGTAGCTCCCACTAGGTTGCATTTCTCTAGTTTGTTTGTGAGAAGGTCATGCAAGACAGTAGCAAAAGCTTTACGGAACCAGCACCCTGCTTACTAAGTGCCACCAGTGAATGTCTTAAAAATTAATCTTAGAATCATAGAAATGTTGGCTGGAAGGGATCTTGGGGGGTCATCTAGTCCTGCCTCCTCTGTGGGGCAAGGGTGTTTGGTTTTGTGCACGTAGAAAGTTGGCAAGCCTACATACAACACTCCCATTCATACACTCCAGAATTAGAGTGGCCTTTTTCCCAGCTGCTTCACCTTCTTGACTCATATTCAGTTTGTGATCTACTATCACCACCAGATCCTTTTCAGCAGTACTACCATTTAGCCAGTTATTCCCCATCTTTGTACTTGTCTTTATTGAATTACATCTTGTTGATTTCAGACCAATTCTCCAATTTGTCAAGGTCATTTTGAATTCTAATCCTGTCCTCCAAAGTGCTAGCAACCCCACCTAGTGGGGCATAATCCGCACATTTTATAAACATACTCTCCACTCCATTAGCCAAGTGATTAATGAAAATGTTGACTAGCACTGGATCCAGGTACAGGGCTGCCTGGGAGTGGGGAGGAGGCCCCAGAACCCCCCAAAATCCATGGAATAATATGACCAGGGGGTGGCCGAGCCAAATTTAAGTGAGTGGTGGTGTGGCCTGGCATATGGGCTTGCAGTGCTGCTCAAATTTGCCCCAGTCATCCTTCTGTCATGATACATAACAGGGCCGCAGCATCACTCAGATTTTGCCTGGCTGTCCCCCAGTCATAACCAAGAGGCAGCCAGTCCAAATTTGAATGAGTGGCATTGCGACCTGGCACACAAGGTCATAGCACCACCATAGCTAGAGCGGCCGCTGCATGCAGCACACTGCATGCCAGGCCCTCATCAGCAAGCTTCTGAAACCACAGCAGCTCCTCTGATTGCCAGAGACTATCTGGGAAGGAGAACGGGCTGTCACCTAGGGTGAGGCTTGCCCACAGGGAGGGGTAAGGTAAGGAAACATATAAGATATATTCAATTTCAACTGCTTCTGCCTACCTAGTAGGCCAGTAACCTTGTCAAAGAAGGAAATTTGGTTGGTTTGGTGTGATTCATTCTTGATAAATCCATGTTGGCTATTTCTTATACTGCTATTATCTCCTAGATGCTTACAGTCTCTCAGAATGGAGAGAGGTAAATAGTGGTGTCCCCAGGGGTCTGTACTGGGACCAGTCCTATTCAACATATTCATAAATGATCTGGAAAAAGGGGTAAACAGTGAGGTGGCAAAATTTGCAGATGATACAAAACTACTCAAGTTAATTAAGTCCAAAACAGACTGCAAAGAGTTACAAAGCGATCTCACAAAACTGGGTGACTGGGCAATAAAATGGCAGATGAAATTTAATGTTGATAAATGCAAAGTAATGCACATTAGAAAACATAATCCCAACTATATATATAAAATGATGGGGTCTAAATTAGCTGTTACTACTCAAGAAAGATCTTGGAGTCATTGTGGCTAGTTCTCTGAAAACATCCACTCAATGGGCTGTGGCAGTCAAAAAAGTGAACATAAATGTTGGGAATCCTTAAGAAAGGGATAGATAGTAAGACAGAAAATGTCATATTGCCTCTATATAAATCCATGTTATGCCCACATCTTGAATACTGAATGCAGATGTGATTGCCCCATCTCAAAAGAGATATAGTGGAATTGGAAAAGGTTCAGAAAAGGGCAACAAAAATGATTAGGGGACAGATTCCATATGAGGAGAGATTAAAAGACTGGGACTGTTCAGCCTGGAAAAGAGACGACTAAGGGGAAATATGATTGAGGTCTATAAAATCATGATGGTGTGGAGAAAGTAAATAAGGAAATGTTATTTACTGCTTCTCATAACACAAGAACTAGAGGTCACCAAATGAAATTAATAGGCTGCAGGTTTAAAACAAACAAAAGGAAGTATTTTTTCACACAACACACAGTGAACCTGTGGAACTCTTTGCCAGAGGATGTTGTGAAGGCCAAGACTATAACAGGGTTAAAAAAAGAACTAGATAAATTCATGGAGGATAGGTCCATCAATGGCTAATAGCCAGAATGGGCAGGGCAGAGATGATGTCCCTAGCCTCCATTTGCCAGAAGCTGGGAATGGGTGACAGGGGATGGATCACTTGATTATTACTTCTGTTCATTCCTTCTGTAGCACCTGGCACTGGCCACTGTCAGAAGACAGGATACTGGGCTAGATGGACCTTTGGTCTGACCCAGTATGGCCATTTTTATGTTCTTATGTTCAAATTGATTGTTTAATAATTTGCTCCAGCATCTATCCAGGTATCAAAGTTACACTGACTTGTCCATAATTCCCCGGGTCATCTATTTCCCCCCTTTTAAAGATAGGTACTATATTTGCCCTTCTCCAGTCCTCTCGGACCTCACCTGTCCTCTATGAGTTCTTGAAGATAATCACTAATGGCTCTGAGATTGATTTAACTAGTTCCTTCAGTACTCTGAGGTGAATTTCATCAAGCCCTGTTGACTTGAATACATCTAACTTAACTAAATAGGCTTTAACCTGTTCATTCCCTATTCTGGCTTGTGTTCCTTCCCACTTGTTTATATTGATGGTGTTAAGCATCTGGTCACAATTAACCTTATTAGTGAAGACTGAAGCAAAATAGGCATTAATCTCCTCAGCCTTTTTGATATCGTCAGCTATTAGCTCTCCTTCCTGCTAAATAGTAGACCTACTTCCTTCATCTTTCTCTTGCTGTATCTACAAAAGCTCTTCTTATTGGTTTTATATCCCCTGCTAGATATAATTTTGTGCCTTAGCATTTTTGATGTTGTACCTTACAGGCTTGTGCTGTTCTTTTGTATTCATCCTTAGCATTTTGCCCATCTTTCCACTTTTTGTAGGATTTCTTTTTGATTTTCAGATCATGAAAGTGCTCCTGATGGAGCCATATTGACATCTTACTATTCTTCGTGTCTTTTCTTCATATCAGGATAATTTACTGTTGTGCCTTTAATATTGTCTCTTTGAGAAATTGCCAGATCTCCTGAACTCCTTTTTCACTTAGATTTTTTCCCATGGGGGACCCTACCTACCAGTTCTCTGAGTTTGTTAAAGTCTGTTCCTTTGAAGTCCATTGCCCGCAGTCTGCTGCTCTCACTTCTTCCTTTCCTTAGAATCACGCAATCTATCATTTCATGATCACTTTCAACCAAATTGCCTTCCACCTTCATATTTGCAACTAATTCCTCCCTGTTGGTCAGAATCAAGTCCAAACTGGCTGCCCCCCCCCTGGTTACTTCCTCCATAGTTATACTGGGAGCAATGATAACATTTGAAAAAGGAATTCATTTGGAATCAAGAATATGAACTTTAGAGGAAGTACAGTCTAGCAGTGAGAGCAGGAGACTGGAGGCCGCCCACTCCCAGCTGTACCAATGGCTAACTGTGTGATCTTGGACACATCTCTTAATTTCTTTGTGTCTCGGTCTCCTCATCTGTAAAGTGGGTGTAATGTTACTTACAGAACCTTCCTCATGGAGGACAATATTTTGCCTTTCATTCCATGAGCATCAATGGGGTTGTGTGGGTGAAGACAAAGCCAGGCCCAGCCCTGTTGTGGTACTAATTATTTTTCTAAAAATAAAAAATAAAATAATTCAATAATAAGGATGATAAAGACTGAGCTACGTACTGACAGATCCAACAACATGTCAAGCTCACCCCACACGTCAGCAAGTACTAGGTTTAGCTCCTTAGATCTCCTACACAGTTGAGAACTCTTCCAGGCTGGGGTGTTACATGCCTTTGCGAGTTAATGCTTCCAGAACCTTCTAGCAAAGACATCATATTAAGACAAAGGATTAATCGTGCCCCTTTTCTGCTTGCTACACTTCCTTGTATTGCTCTAATTAATTCCTCTCCATCCCTTGGTGTTTACACTCTTCAGATACCTGCAGACAGTTATGGCTTGTGGCTTTACTTAGGGCACGAGCTCTTTGGGGCAGGTACTATCTTTTTTGTTCTGTGTTTGTACAATGCCTAGCATAATGGGGTCCTGGTCCATGACTGGGGCTGCTAGGTGCTACCACAGTACAAATAATGAATAATAGTAATGTGGTCATTTACTCAAGGTATTTGTATTAAATTCATTTAATCTTGCCTCACAAACCAGCCCCGCCAGCCCCCTGATCATTTGCGCTGCTCATCTCTGAGCTCACTCCCATTATTTGGTATATTTATGGTGACCAGGAGTCCACAGTGAGTGCAGAATCCCGTCTGTGTATCAGAAGAGGGTCTAGCTCACCGGGGGCTTGTTACACCCTGCAGGCTCTTTGGCTGCCTCTCGGGGAATTTCCCACATGTGTCTCTGTTGGTTTGACTCATGTGAGATTGAACCTCCCCAACTGCCATTGCAAGTCATCTCTCTGTCATGTAAATGTCAACATGAGTCATCAGGATGGAACCAACCATATCAAAATGGCTGGGTTTCCTGTGGAAGGAGTGATATTTAGCACATTGTGCTGGCCAGCCATCTCCATGTGCGGGGGCTTGACGGGACCTAGTCCCGTGATCTGAACAGCTTTGAGAGCTGCCTAATGAGAAGGCACAAGTGAAGGCATGCAATAAATGGCACACTGCATGAGCATCAAGGCTGCACCTTGAGGAGAGGAGTACCACTGCCTAGGGTATGTCTACACTGGAGCGGAAGGTGTAATTTCCAGCAGTGTTGCCATTCCACTCAGCTGCCCTGAGTACAATCCCATCTGCAAATCCCCCGCAGGGGACTAGCCCATCCCACCACCCATGCAGCCTTGGTTACACTGCTAATTTCAGCACATTAACTCAATCAGAGCTAGCATGGGTACGTCTACTCGAGCTGGGAATTATATCTCCAGCTCCAGTGCAGACATACCCTTTGCCTGACCTCCACCATGAGCAGTACTGGACGGAGTCCCATGGATAAGTAGGAGAAGCACTTCTCCTGTTCTTTCCTCAGGCACGCAGAACTGTAAGATGGTGTTTTATAGCCCATTTCCGCTTGCACTGGACTCAGTGGGAATTCTGCCATTAAAGCAAGCTGGGGCAGGAATGGGCCACCAACCTCTCCTGTTAATTTCAATATTAACAATCAAGTTATTTTTGACTGGGCTATTAACATGATCATTAATGAGTGTTTGGGCATGAAAGGAATGTGGGCCCTTGGGTATTAAAAACAAGTTCTTGTCTCCTTTGCACTCACATCCACACACAGGGGGGCCAAGGCAGGCTCTGTTCATGCTTATGTTCCCCGGTACAGCTCGACCCTGGATCAGAACTCTATTCTGCAACCTTGTGCGCCTCCACCCTTTCTGCTTAACAGCAGCCTCTGTGGGATTCACATTGCGTGGGTTGTAATACGTTTTCTAAATAATCTAGATGTGATGCTGTGTGGATTTAATTTCTTTTGCAGCTGCCTCACTTTCCAGTCCTAGTTGTAATTGTTTGAGTCATTCCTTTTACGAAGGAGAATGGTTAGCCCATTTAATCAAAGTATTTACTAGGAAGAATACCGCCAAATTGGGGAGTGATTTTCCTCGGTCAGGCTGCTTCAAAGAGCTTTTGTGTTTACGGTCTCCATTTCCAGCCCTAGAGAAGAGGCTGCTGTCTCAGCACTTCCACTGCAAACCCATATTTTTCAGGGGTACATGATGAGTAGTGATAAAACTTCCTTTGGGACTGTAGCTTGGCAGAGAGTTAATCAGCCCAAGGGGGCGAGGGGTAATTTTTCAATTATCCATTTTCAGTTAACCTTTTTTAAGCCAAGCTTGAAATGAACAAAAAAATTGTTTAGGTAACTAAATTAAAACCAATCAATCAAACAAACAAACAAACCAAAATACACTCCTACAATTATTTTTTCTGTCCTAACAACCTGGTAGAGCCGCGCACTGGAGTGAACTGAACTGAACAACAAAATGCCTGAAATCAGTGAAAGCCCCTTTGGGCAGCAGCTTTTTAGGTTTGTTATTTTTCTCCCTGAAGCCTCTGTTTCTGTGATTTGTGGCAAAGGGATCCTTCTCTCTTTATCAGTAACATCATCATCACTCTCTGCTTCCTCTCCTGGCTTGTAGATTCCTTCCAATGAATCTGTCTGTCTGTCACAGGTAGCTGGTTCATACTGAAGAATGACAGACTGCCTGCTGCAGGGGTAGGTACAGTACATGAGATAGTCTATAGCCAGTAATAACTATTTCATCAGCATCAATGCTGTTGTTTTATAAAGCATAATTCATAAAAAGAAAACCCTCTCAGAGATGTGCACAATACATAAAAGCATATAAATAAAATATAAATGATGAAAACAAGACATGTTAATTACATACACTGGAATAGGCACATCTAAAAAGCTTGGCTGTCAGTTCTAATCTGAAGTTTGCTGGTGATTTAGTGGGCTTTTTATGGTGTGTGGAAGCAAGTTGGAAGAAAAAAAACCCCACATCCAGAGACTAAAGGCCTAACATGGTTTACGTTTGGGCTGTGGGGTCACAAAAAGGCCCTGGTCAGATGATCTGTGAGGGCAAAAGATTCTACCAAATCAGACTCCAGAGAGAGAAGGACGAACCACAGGTTCAAATAAAGTCTGGACTAAGTGCTTCTAAATTCAGCACAGGACTGCATAAGGAGCCAGCGAAGGGAGGACTAGCTGGGGGACAGAGGCCTAGCACATTCAAGGTGAGCCTATAGCTGGGCACTGCAAAAAAGAATGGAAAGAAGTGACAATGACTGTAAGGCTGGAACTATCAGTCTATGAATCAATGTCTCCATGTGAGAAGCTCAGACAGCAGTAATTCAGAGGAGGTGGAAACAGAAGCTGGCCATGTGATTGATATGGGGCCCAAGAGAGCTGTGACTCAATGAGAACGCCAAGGCCTCGCAACAGAGGCAGGGCAGGGTGAGAGATGCGGTCAAATTCAAATGGAGCGAGAAACCAGGGCCTCAGCAGCAGGACCAGAAACGACAGCCTGAGCCCACGCTTGCTGGAATCACTGGAAAGACTCCCAGTGACTTCCGAGAGCTTTGGATCAGCCATTCTGACTTGGACAGATTTTGCTCTCATCACAGTGTGATAATAAAAGGGGACAAGGCAGGACAAGCGAACCTGCTCCCTCAGGTGACTCGCATGATAAGTTTGCTCATTAACTACACAGAGGAGACGGAGCACTTGCAGTGCACCCTATGAGCCAGAGGTGGCA
The DNA here is from genome assembly GCF_027887155.1 of Malaclemys terrapin pileata. Taxonomy (NCBI): domain Eukaryota; kingdom Metazoa; phylum Chordata; order Testudines; family Emydidae; genus Malaclemys; species Malaclemys terrapin. The sequence continues at coordinate 29,790,574 of NC_071516.1, read as the reverse complement.
CCTAAGTATATTGATACACAAAAAATGTTGTTATGAGGCACTCGGAGCAGCAGTACACAACATGCCTGACACAAACCCACAAAAGCAGGGAAATGAATAGTTAAGCCCTATAGCAGTACATACTTTCTGCTCTTCCTCTCAGGGGCACACACCATATGATTATCAAAGCTACCATACATGCACCTTACCCTGCAACCTTAACTCTTCCCCTTATTGTCCTTCCGCACTTGCCCTTTTACCTGCTTGTTTCTTTCCCAACATTAGCAGTTGTGGGTGTCTGGTGTAGCAGTTGGTTGTGGTGGAAGAGGCAGTTTGGTAAAAGATTGTGTGCAGAAGGGTGATTAAAAGGGATGATGGAGAGCTGGCATCCCTAGAAGGGCAGAGTTAAGGTTGTGGTATATGGTCAGTGGTGGTACAGCATAGGTCTGTGAGTAAAGCTGTAGAGCCTTTGTGCTAGGAGATGGCTTTTCCTTCCTTTTGTGGGGTTGTGTCAGGCATGTGGTGTGTGCAGCAACTAAGACCACTTCACAACGAAGTTCTCTGTGTGTTAATTTCCTAGGTTTTCTTAAAGCTTAATCGTGGGGGTGAACCTGTAAGGAGTAGATGCGCAGCTCCTGACAGAATATTTTATCTGCCAGCCACCTTAACTGTTCTCTGTTCTAAGATAAAATCTGACAGAAAAGCCTAGCTCCTCAGTGAGAATGTTCCGTATGTGCCCAGTCCCAATCAGATAGGTTTGCATGCCCCCATCCTCACCAATCATACCTGTGTGAGCCCAGCTCCAATCAACCTATCAGACTTGTGTGCATCCACCCCAATCAATCAGATTTGTGATCCCTAACCTCCATCCCCATCAATCAGGCTTGTGTGCACAGCCCGTAAAGTTTCAGTTCTAACATGAACAACAACTAAAAATTACCCCAAATGTAATATTTTAAAAAAATCCTCTGATCAGGATCCATCTCTCTGCCCAGCTTTGTGTAGCTAGACAGTGTTTGGAAATACCTATCAGTCAACAATGGACAGGAAATGTTCCAACCAGAGCCCAAATTTAAATGATGTATAATAAAAATATATGGAGAGAAACTTACCAAAAATGGCACAGAAAATTCAAAGAGCGTAACAACTAACACTGACACTGATAAGCTCCTTATTGTCAGCAAAACCAGGAACGTTTGCCCCTTTTCAGGCCCACTTTAGAACACAGCCCTAACTAAGGAATCACTCCCTGGCACCTCCATGGTAAGAAAATGACACCTTGACTAGATCCTCGCAGAACATACGTGCTACTGCTTGCCAGTGGCAGCGAAGGAATTGTAAAGGAAATCTAGTGGCTCCTGGTTAGAAAAACACAGTACAGGCCTAATGCTGGAAATATGCTGTCCCAGATACAGCAACATATAATTAATTCAAGAGATTATAAAAGAATGAACTGCTCTTTGGTATTAAAATCAACTTTCCTGTCTGGATGGAATAAGAGGGAAATGACTAAAGTTGGCATAATGTAAGATTTTGGTTATTACCCTCAGTAAATTCATTTCAGTATTGGTGCAGTATGTGTCCAGATCAGAACTTCACTAAATGATTGAGTCAAAGGGAAAAGTGGTTCCTGGGAGTGAAATCTCAGGTTTAAGGATATTATTAATAATATATAATTTTTTAATTTCTAAAATACACTGTTACACATTTCAGGGCCCATGCACATATTTAATAACACACCCATGTGTTTACAGAGAACTGTGGGTACAAATATTCATAATTAAATGTGTAATTGCCAGATCTGCAGGTGCAAATGGGGGAAGTGGATGCAAACTATACTAGCATTGCTATCGTTAAGACTGAGATTGTACTGTTGTACAATTACTGTTTACCAGTCAGTTTTTCCAAGCACTCTAAAATCCACAAGCATACTTGAATTGTCTTGACATTTGCTGTGCTGCATCAGGGTTTAGGATACGGTGAATGGTCCAGATTTGGGGACATTTCAATAAGGGGTTCTCGAGATACAGCCCTCTCACGATATTGTTATGTTCACAGTACACACACAGAGAAGCTAGATAAAAACAGAAATACTCTTGCTGGAAGGCTGTAATGTAACACTATGTTATTTCTTAGTATTCAGAATAGTAACACACAAGAACCCCAAACCCGAGAGAGACAGAGCAGGCTGCTCCCAAAGGCAGAGAGGCACAACTCACCCCATATTGTTCCCCAGCAGAGTGTTGACTCTGATCCTAGCTCCCTTACTAAGCCCCATGTCTGCAAGCAAGACCTGAAAATCCCCTGAGAATTTAAAGTATCAGAGGGGTAGCCGTGTTAGTCTGAATCTGTAAAAAGCAACAGAGGGTCCTGTGGCACCTTTAAGACTAACAGAAGTATTGGGAGCATAAGCTTTCATGGGTAAGAACCTCACTTCTTCAGATGCAAGTGAAGAAGTGAGGTTCTTACCCACGAAAGCTTATGCTCCCAATACTTCTGTTAGTCTTAAAGGTGCCACAGGACCCTCTGTTGAGAATTTAAAGTGATAGAACACAGTATTAACACAGTTTTCAATACACCACAAATAGCACATGGTATCAAAATTGTACTGTTCTTTATAACATTTTTGTGTTCTTTATAACACTTGAGGCTCAAACTATGGCTCTGATCCTCCCCAAACTGCTATCATGCAATTGGGATTGATCTCAGCATGGCAGGGCTGGTATGAACCTTAACTCTGCATTTCCTGGTTTCCAGCGATTTAAGATTCACCTACTCTCCACATTCTGGAAGGGCATGAGGCAGCACTGGGCACCTTTAACTCTGCATTAATGAATGTTTTGGGCAGTTAATAAATACCGAGGACATGCCTTGGAAGTCAACAACAGCTGCAGGCGTTCAACACCTCTGAAAATCAGACCCAAGGTGATCAAAAGCGGACACCCAAAATAATAGGCAACTTTCGACAATGTATGCCCTCACTACTGATACTTGTGCCCACAGGTTTTGCAGGCAGAAAAATGCAGATGCAATTATTTGTGGGCACAAAACCAGAGGCCATCTCTGTGGCTATCAGTATGTGCAGGACATGTGGATAAACATGTGATGAAAGGAGTGCTAGAGCTCACTGGTGTCGTGCCAGAAAGCATCTGTCTCAGCCACTGGAAGTGACTTTTGCAACCCAGCTGCTCCCTGGGTTTATCAAAGATCACACAGCAGCCAATGGCCTTTCACAGTTTAAAGACCAAATAAATTGGTGGCTTGCCTCCCAAGGTCTTTCCCCTGGTGTTAGCTGAACTGCCAAAAGAAGCAGTGATGTCAGAGGAGTCTGAGATGGCCAGTTCACACACAGGCTGTACCGCTGCACACTGTCTGAACCCGAGAGGCTCAGAGAGCAGCAATCAGCTGAGCCACTCCATGAAGGCCTGCAGAGCTCTTCAAGGCGGAAGGAGGTTTGGTTTGTGATTCAGGCACAGGCCTGGCAGCCAGGAAACCTGCATTTTAATCCCAGCTCTGCCTCAGCTTCCTGTGTGGCCGTGGGGAAGTCCCTGTGTGCCCCATTTTCCCCGGCTCTAACTAATGAGAATAGTCAACTCTTGTCACCCCTTGATATTAAAGAACAAAGTAAGTAAGACTCATCGGCTTGATGATACAGATGTGGAAACTAAGGGACAGAAACGTGAAATCCCTGACCTCAGGGCAGAGCCTGGAGACAGCCCCGCGCTCCTGAGTCCCAGCGGTGATCATGTATTACTACTTAAGAAACGTGTGAAAAATACAATCTTCCTGTATTCTGAATAACACTGTGATGGGTCTCCTCTCCCCAGGAGCTGGGCAGCTGGTGGGTGTGGTTTGAAAGAGGCTGGGGGAACGGAAAATGACAGTGGTCTTATCTTGGGTGCTGCTGTCTGGGGCTAGAAGAAGATATGGACATGGCTGTGGAACAGCTCTGGCTGCACTGAAGAACTGTTGGATTTAAAGGCAATAAAGATGTTGCCTCATTCATAGAGATACTCTGGATACTATAATATACGGTGTCCTTTTTGCAGTAGCAGGCTGTAGCATGTGGGAACTTTCACCCAATAAAAAGGCAGCAGTTGTGTGCATGACTTTGACTGAACTAGCCATACCAAAAAATGTTGCAGCCACATGGGAACAGTTTCCTCTGTTAGCAAGTTTTATTGAGGCTGTCTGGCCAAGAATCAGTCTTGGGCTGTTGTCTTCTCAGAACTCACAAGCTAAGCAGGGTTGAGCCTGGGCATTAAAATTGCAAGGGTCACGCATGCAAGAGGCAAGGATCACACATGGGACAGACAAGAGCGTCCATGACTCGTATGAAACCTTGAATAGATGCTCTTGCACTATCCATAAGGAACCATCATGCTTTGGCTGGAATTGGGATGCAACACACATTAACAATTCCCTGCTTTCCCCAGTATGAGAAAAAATTCACCCAGCTAACTCCAATGACCTGCTGCAGCATTTTCCCTTGTGTAGGCGATAGGCAAATGTCAGAAGCTAGTTCTGCCTCTTAATGGTATTCATATATCAGCAGCAACTAGTTTATTGCTGGTTGCTTGTATGCTCTTCATTGTTGTATAGGTTTCCATGTGGTGCCAGTTTCTACTAATCAATGTCATACCCCCGCGCATGGATTTGTTCCCTGCCTCCCCTGGAAAGGCTACCGCACCAGTCAGCAAAGCACTGAATGGAGACTTTCTCCACCAGCACTTCCAGGTTTCCGCCTGATAAAAACATTGCTTACTTCTCACAGGCCTCATATGCCCTCGGGCACTTCTGAAAATAGGGGGTATGAACTTCTCTCTGTGGCCATGCCAAAGTATCTCAGCCAATTGCACACATCTGTCTTCCAGCATGCATGGGCTCTGCATTGCACCCAGCCACCCCCTGCGTGAACAAATTTCCCAGATCTACCTGGGAAACACCTGTGTACCAAATTCTGTAGAGTTACATCAGGCTTTTTTTTTAAAGGATATCAGTCGGCAATGGAGGATCACATTGCCCCAGGAAAATTTCAGCCAGGACCTAATTTCAAATATTTCTTATTTAAAATATATGAAGGGAAACCATATAAAATCACATAGAAATTACTAAGGACATAAGAATGAACCCTGTCTGAAATTTCAGCTGATGGGCCCCCTACTTGAACAGAAAAAGCCCATTTTGAAATGCAACCCTAACTATGGTATTGCTAATAGTTGTCACCTGTGATAGGGTGTCCACCCTGCACTGGGCAGAGCAGGTTGAATTAGGACAATTAACCTGATAGGCTGCACTGACCTGGGGGAGAGCCTTGGATTGAAAGGCTGATTGTTGAGAGATCCCAGCTGAGAAGGAACAGGCAGCGCTGGTAGAAAGTAAGGAAGTTGGCAGCAGAAAACGGCTGCAGGGGAAGTACCTGCAGTTACTCCCTGGAAGGAGGGAGTTTGTGCTGCTAAACTCAGAAGCAGAGGAAGGGGTCAGAAAATAGAGCAGAGAGGTAGGAAAAGGTTCAAGGAAATAGCAACAGGGTCTAGGAACAAGCAGACCATAGTTGCTAGACATAAGGTCTTTGGACTGGAACCTGGAATAGTGGGTTGGCAGGCCAAGATTCCCCTGCCAGTCGCTGGGAAAGAGACACAGGACCTGGCCTTGGACAGGAAAATTGTCTGGAGCAGCATGAGAACAGCTGATCCAGTGTGACTTTGACCCCCTGGAAAGAGAGGACTATAGAGTCACCTGGCTGGTGTGCTGAGCCATGAAGACAGAGCACCCAAGTCCCAAACAGAAAGCAGGGAAGATATGGTGTAAGCAATCATTGGGAGGGAGCATCAGACCTGGACAGATCTAATTCCCAGAGCAGCTAGGAGTAGGTGCCATCCCAGAAGTGAGTAGAGAACCCCATGACCTCACCATAACCTCCTTTGCTACTAGTACAACCACTACAATGTCAGGGATGTCTGAAGGGGGTTCACTTGTAGCCTCACTGCCTGACAGAACCAAGATAGAGACATATCTGAAGATGCTACGGGGGACACTCTGATGCCAAACAGCAAGCACTATTGAAAGAGAGACCTGCTAGAACTGACCAGTTTCCCCAGCGTCTTCCACGTCTTCTGAGTCCCGGCATCTTCTCTTCTAAAGGATGTCTTTGGGCTGAGAAGCACAGCCGAGGTGCTGCTGGCATAAGCACCCAGCAGCAAAAAACGTCCACTCCTGTAGCACTGCCAGCTTCATCAGTGGCAGAAGCCTATTTGAATGACACTAAATTACTGCCAACGTGAGGAAATCCCTTGGGCCCTGGTTTCTGAAGCAAAAAGATTGCCTCGGCTCTAACTGCTGTCAAATATTTAAGCCGTTCTCCTTCCAGTGTTAATTCAGAACACATTTTCAGCACAGCTGGGAGTGTTGCTAACCACCAGCCAGTCTGAACACCAAGAATGCCGGAGTGACGGACATCTTTAAGAATAAACATGGAGACTTTGTACTGAGCAGATGCTGTTCACTGCTACAGATGCCGATAGAACTCCTGACACTAATAGTGATGAGTGGCATGAGACGGCTCTTCAAGAAGAGAGGCTCCAATATGGTGCATAGGAATCTTCCAAACATAAATCCCAGAGCATCTCAGCAACACTTAAATGCTTTCACTGCCCTGACTGGGAGACAGCTGGATTTCCTAGAAGGCCAGCCGTGGAAGCAATAGTATCCTTGCCAAATGCATGCAGCTCCTACTTGTCCTCTGGCAACGATGCGACACTTTTCATTTCGCCTCTCTCACAGGCATAGGATTCTGTGGACTACTTCGATTGTAAGGGACTTTTTGTTCAGTATCTGTACAGTGGGGTCCTGGTTCATGACTGTGGATCCTATAATAATAAATAATAATACAATGCCACAAGCAGCAGCTTATTAATGGGAGCGAGGCTTGTGCTGAATGTTCTTTATGAGTCAGAAATTGTAAACAATTTGACCTGCCCAGTTGTTTCATAGAGTATTATTTTGTTTTGTAGAATATTAGGGTGGGAAGGGACCTCAGGAGATAATAAATATATAATAATAAATAATAATGGAGATATCCCATCTCCTAGAACTGGAAGGGACCTTGAAAGGTCATCGAGTCCAGCCCCCTGCCTTCACTAGCAGGACCAAGTACTGATTTTGCCCCAGATTCCCAAGTGGCCCCCTCAAGGATTGAACTCACAACCCTGGGTTTAGCAGGCCAATGCTCAAACCACTGAGCTATCCCTCCCCCCGAAAAAAAATATGTGAAGCGCGTGCTCTACCACTGAGCTACATCCCCCAGATCATCTAATCTAACCCCCTGCTCAAAGCAGGACCAATCCCCAATTAAATCATCCAACAGATTTTTGCCCCATATCCCTAAATGGCCCCCTCAAGGATTGAGCTCACAACACTAGGTTTAGCCAGCCAATGCTCAAACCACTAAGCTATCCGTCCCCTAACATATGGAGATATACCTATCTCATAGAGCTGGAAGGGACCCCAAAAGGTCATCAAGTCCAGCCCCCTGCCTTCACTAGGCAGGAACAAGTACTGATTTTGCCCCAGATTCCTAAATGTCACCCTCAAGGATTGAACTCACAATCCTGAGTTTAGGAGGCCAATGCTCAAACCATTGAGCTATCCCTCCTCCCATGGGTTTTCTGTTTTTATTCCTGACTTGTCCAGAGAGACCTTGAGACTGCAGCAGTGACTGAAAATTCCAAACCGAAGACACCAGGATAGCATGCAGTGCAAGAGAGTTGGTATTTTGTGCTTCACTGCAAAAATCCCAACTTTCCATTTTGATGTTTATCTGGAAATTTCAGGCTCAACCCTGCCTGAAACCTTTAATCAGGCAGAACCACCCTTTGCATAAGGAAGGAGAACAGACTTGGGCCATATAACTGATTTCCTTCATTTTGTATTTATGCAAACGTGTTAAATGACAAGACCCTTTTGCCACTGGGAGCCTCATTGTTCACTATTACCATTATTCATTATTACCATTAACCGTTCATTTATGGGTGTCTTGGCCCAGGGAGTATTTTATAATGAAACTGCCCATCCAATTCCCTGGGCACATGTAAGAAAGTTCAATACTTTAGTCTTATTTTTTTATACGGTGTATTTGAACCTAAGAATCAACAGTCAAGTCCAGCTTGTTGGTCACATACCCAGTACAACAGCCAATTTATCACAATTTATCTAGAATGCACAAACGTTGGTCACACCACCAAGTGCTGTCATGACAGAACCACAGCACACAAACAACCTTAACTCTGCCCTTGTAGTGATGTCAACTTCAGATCTTCCATGCTTTGTTCCTTTTGTATCTAGACAACTATTCTTATTCATACTGGTAAGGATATCAAGAAGGTTAATGGATCTGGGCTCTGCAGGACAAAATGCGGGAGTGAATTCTGGAGTCAAGGGGCTTACATTGCAATTTTTAAATCAAGATTCAATGTTTTTCTAAAAGATCTGTGCTAGGAATTATTTTGAGGAAGTTCTCTGGCCTGTGTTATACAGGAGGTCAGACTAAAGCAGTGGTTCTCAACTTATTTACCATTGTGGCCCACATATGCAGTTCTCTGTGTGTTATGTGGACCACATCCACACAATATATATACTATCTGTATGACCCTGAGGATGTCACATGGGCTGCAGTTGTGTGTTGATTGGGCTGCAAGCAGCCCACAGGTTGAGAACCACAGACTAGATGATCACAATGGCTTTGGAATCTATGAATCTATATATACCTTGCCAACAGCCCCTCCCATTTAAACCCTCGCTTGTGTGCCTCCCCCAACTGAATGGGGAGACAGTGGGCTTCTCAGTTAACCTGTCCCCAAACCATTTGTCACCCGATATCTAGGCATCTTAACAAAAATAAATTGTACACATTAAGGGCTTGAATTTTCAGAGCACCCAGAATTTCCCTAGAAGACAATGGGAACTACAGGGAGTCAGCACCTTTGAAATTCAGGTGCTAAATGCCCACCCCGTAAGTACAATCCCCAGAGGTACCATTACCAATGCTGAAAGGTGTCAGGCCTTTCTGGTGTGGGGAAACAGAGGAGTAAATGGGTTGCGGTGATGGGGGAGCGTTGATCGTGGAGGGACAAGGGAAGAGGAGGGAGTTGTTGTTTTGTCTCTATGGGAAGGTGCTAAGACACCCTGGGGATAGGTGCGGTGTAAGGCGCCAGAGAGAATAGAATGGGGAAAGCACCGTGGTGCTGAATGGGCACATCTGAACACATGGAAATAAACGTATGCATTAATTCACTGAATAAGAGAGGCTGCAATACATAAATAGCTATTCAAAATGGGAGAACTTCAGAAGGAGCAATTCAGAGCAGCATAGCCTGGTAGTTAGGACACATCCCTAGCAGGGGGAAACCTGAGTTCAAGTCTTTGCTCCAATGAATTTCTGAGTATTTATACAAAGTGGAACAGCTTCCACAGGAGGGACTGAGAGCAGCCCACCCCAGAATAGCCTATAGCCTGGGGGTTAGGATGCTCACGGGGAGGAGGGAGAGCTGAAGACAAGTTCCTGGTCCAAGGGAAGGATTTAAACCAGGGTGTCTCACATCCCAGAAAAGGCCCCTGACTGCTAGGCTAGGGCTATAAAGTGGGACACCCACTTTCTCTTTGACTTACTTTTCTGACGCTGGCCCTGGAAAACTTTTTCCCAGTGGCAACTAATCAGGTCCAACTCGAGAATAGTTTTGGGTTGGCCGAAATGACATTTTTTCAGCAAACAAACTGTTCATCTGAGAAATTTCACCCTGCTCTTGTCACAAACTCCAATGAATACTGTGACCCCAAGAAAAATCTTTCTCAGTACCTCCAAGTCCATGACAGCCGGCCCATCCCTAGATATTTTCATCTGAAGAATGCATTTGAAGAAGTGTGTTTTTTACCAACAAAAGCTTATACCCAAATAAATCTGTTAGTCTTTAAGGTGCCACCGGACTCCTTGTTGTTTTTGTGGATACAGACTAACACGGCTACCCCTCTGATAGCTATCTTCGGTTCGTCAAGCTGTGTCGGTCTGCAATGTGCTTCCCAAAAGCTACTCCGAGCATTTCTGAGACTGAAAAGTAACTGCAGTTCTTCTGACCAGTCACTCTTTGGATAATCATTTTATCTTGCTCTTGAACTTGACAGCACAGCTGAATTCATCTTGTTAGGAATCTGTCATCCATTATACTCATACCCATACACACATACACACACTTTACAGAGTGCAGTATTAGTGGAAAGTAAAATCACTGCCAAATGGACAGTTGATGGGCAATGAGTGGCATCACTGATTGTTCTTAATTGTCTGATTAGCCTAATGTACATAGTGAGGAACACAATTAGTGTCCTTTGCTTCTGTCACTTACACATTCTTCACACTTCCACTGCTGTTAAACTGAGAAAAGTGACTATGTGAAGCCAAAACATATTACCCAACAGATCTTCTCCCTCTTTACCTCCAGCTGTTGACTTTATTGACTACTTTTTAATCTTGTTAGCCCTACAGAGACAGCCCAGTTGTAGGAGACTGAGCTGGAGTCTATTCTGCCTCATGCGTCACCACCAGAATTGTTAGCTAACTTCCCTCTACAGAGCCTCATTCCTGTCTTGCTGACAGTCAAGGCATTTTAGGGCATTTCAGAGGTATTGGTGGGCCGCCAGCTGTGATACAGTCAGCTGGTAACCTCTCTGTGCAGTGTTCAGAGCGGAAAGTCTCCCGAAGCTTCGTGGTCTGCGTATTGGTGGGCTAGCAGAAGTCAGCCCTGGAATAATGACATTCATTAAATAAAAGAGACTGGTCTGCATATCACTGAAGAGACTGCACAGGCAGCTCACACCCTGCTGCTGGTTTTTATGTGCACTGCCCCCTCCTCCCCCAGCAGCAGGGAGAGCAACCCCAGCCCCTGGATACCCTCAGAATCATTTTCCAATTCAAGGTCCTTCTCAGATGAGAGGAGCCACTCTCTTGCGGCACTTGGGGAGTGCGAGTGCCCCATCGAACGCTCAGCATTTTGCAGTCGAGTTTAGGTGGGGTTAGCGAGGATTGGCCAGCTAAGCCTGACCTAAACTAGGCTCCCATACCCAGTCAAGACGAACCTCATTCCAGCCAGCACAGCGACTCGACTGCACTACTGTGTACTCACATGGGGCTAGAGCTTTTGGGTAACAGTGGAAAACTGCTGCTCCTTGGAGGGGATGATTTCCCAGCAGCGGGCCTGAACACCCAAAGTTAAACACGCTTGAACTCGAGCACAGATTGTACCTAGCTGCAGTGACCTTCGTTTCTAAGGGTGCATAGGTAAGGAATCATCATTTTTCTTTACATTCTTTAATGCAAACGTATTTTGAATATAAGGTAGGTGCATCTAGAGCCTTGCATCTTTAATTCCTAAGGATTCACTATACCCATGTGGCATCTCCGAAATGCAGCTGTCTTAGGGGAAGAAGGGTAACAAGCAAGCACACAGAACACTACTCAAGGAGGGACTGGGTATTTTTGGCCAGGGACACCAAAGCAAACTCCCACTGTTATGATCAGGACCAGACCTCTTATGGCCATTCCAAGATGGTACGATCTGTTCAAAATATCTGCACACACATAGAGTAATGTGGAACTCAAGCTATGTTGCTGAAGGCCAGATTTTCAGTGCTTTTCTCCATTTGGGTGGGTGTGATTTTGTATCATCTAATAACTACAAAGATGCATTTTTACTCCTTCAGTGAATTGCAAACATAAAAATGCAGATGTTGAATTTCTGCCCCCAGTAGATGGAAGCCAGGTTGAGAATCTGGCTCTAATCATGCAGAACTGTTGTGGGTTTTCACCAAAGCCATGAATTCCTAAGGGGAATGAGATCTCTGATTAAGAGAACTGCCACCTTTCAACGCTGGTTTTCTCCTGAACATTGACATCCCAGACTCCTTTTTCCCCTGCTATTTCATAATGAAACTTTGTTCCATCCACATTTCGGGCCAAATCATGACCGCCTTTCACAGGTGAGTGGCCCATGGACATGAGTGAGTGTATTTGCGTAGTGTGGCCCATCGGAAATGAGTGAACTCTGAGAAGCTGAGGCTTGGATGTAGCTGTAGCTTTCACAAGCGTGTATGTCGCACAGGCCTCTGGGCCCACATCCAGCTTCAACCCTAATGAAGTAGTGCTATGAGTCTCCGGAAGGTGGGGTTGTGTTCAGCTCCAGATAAGCTAGAGTTTAGGGTTTGAGTTTCAGGTTCAGTCAGAGCTAGGGTTACAATTTGGATTCTGCAGCACCAAAATGTCGTGAGCTGATTCTGTGAGATTTTCAAAATGGAGGCCATTGGAGATGATCTGATATTGTGAGATCTCCTGTCCTCTGAAACCTTGCAACATGTCAGTATTGTCTAGCTGAGCTTGGCCTTACCTATCAAAATCAGGAGAGTCCTGCATAGCAGATAGACTCTCTTCCTACACAGTGTTGTTTAGATGCCAGCAGATGGTGAGTAATGCAGGAGGATTGGACAGTAACACCTGGATGGCTTCTGATAGATAAATGATCCTTTTGTAGTTTGCAGATGGAAATATTGGAAACTGTAACGTCCTCAGAGTCAAATGGCTTTGGAGTTACACTCCAAGGTGAATAAGGACCTGCTCCTGACTCCTTTGATGCTGGTAGTTCTGTGAAGACATTTTGACTGCAATCATCTGCTGAAAACTCATGCTACCATTCCAGTTAGCTCAGGAGTGGAGGAGTTAGATGCAGCATCCTGTAATGGAGAAGCTCCAAGCCCTGTTTTGCTCATGCAGGCATTTTATTTTCCTTTCACAATTCAATTCCTGATGCAGGTTTTTAGGGAACAAACAGTCCTTTTGTAGACCAAATATAAACGGTTCATAATTATCTTGAGAACAAATTGTTTATTGCTACAGTTGTAAACACACGGCACACAGATATTTAGTCTTTCCACTATAATTAAAAGTAATTTAGGTCATCCTTGCCAGAGGTTGGTGCCTTCTCAGTATATTGGGCACAAAGTCGGAATTCTTTGACTTGTTATTTGTGCTGCTAGCTACACACTCAGAAACAAGACAATTTATTAGTTTGTCTCTAAATCACAAAACAGAGAGAAAAGACGGTACGCATGCTGCTTCTTTACGTGCGTGTGTGTGTGTATGTGAAAGTGAAAATTAGATCCAGGGTTTTCTGACAAAACATTTCTTGTCAGATGTGCCTAAGAGGCTAAGAGCTTATTTAATTGAACTGAATAAGAGGGAATTTGCAAAGTACATTTTTTTCCCTGGCTGTCTCACAAATGTAAACCCTCCCTCCTACCCCCTGCTTTAAAAGTAGATAATGTCATAAGTGTAATTGTATGCTAATTTTTTCCTCTCAAAATATTTTCAAATAGGAGTAGTATATTTAAACAAAGAACCACCTCTCCTAATTGGTAGCAATGGCCCAGACTCTCTCAATGTTTTTGGATCATCAAGTATCTTATCTGTTCAGTCAAAGAAGAAAACAGCTGAACATCTCCACTTGGGCCCTGACATTTCAGGGGTTCATTTTCATGTTGCAGTGATTCACTGGGGATGTTTCCTGTATCAGGGGTTATCTCTACACAGCAACTAGACACCCATGGTTGACCCATGCCAGCCGACCTGGGCTCGGGGCTGTGGGGGCTGTTTCATTGGCTGTGTAGACCTCTGAACTTGGGCTGGAGCCCAAGCTGTAGGACCCTGCGGGCTGGGAGGGTCCCAGAGTTTAGGCTCCAGCTGGAGCCTGGAAGTCTACACAGCAGTGAAACTGCCCCGCTAGCCTGAGCCACAGGTTTTTCTTTGCTGTGTGGACACACCCAGGGTGGCTTGTCCCTTAAAGGCTGGGGCTAGCTAATCCTGATTACAGAATGAGCCACACCTGGGAGAGATCAGGGTGAATGCCCTGTGTAGAGCAGCAGGAAGCTGCAAGGGTGGGGTGGGGTGTCAAGAAATGGTAGAGACAATGCAGCAAATGTGAAAGGCTTCTGCAGGGAAGACCCTGAGACCAAGGGAGCTGTGATGGACAGGTGCTGCTGTGAGCAGGAGGCTCCTGCTAGAGACGCTGCTTGAGAGAAGGGCTTGGGGCCTGCAAGCCAGAGGGCTGACGAAGGCTGAGTTCCAGCCAGGTAAGAGACTGAGAGACGTTGAACTGGGACCTAGCTCTGGGAAGACGGGCTGGGAATTTCCTACCTCAAGGAAGAGAGTGACAACTGAGGTTGGGACCTGTCAATAAATGGGACTACAGGAGGGGAATGCTGTATTTACGTGAGGCATGTGAGTTATTAAGGGGCACTGAAGCAGAGAGAAATTGGTAGTAGGGTGCTAGAGAGAGTCCTCTGGCCATGAGGGGGCGCTCAGGAGGCAGCCAGCCCTGTTACACTGCCCACATGAACAGATCTGTAAATTGTGTGAACAGCAGCTTGTTCTTGCAGGCATGAAATGCGGTGAGTGTGTGTTTTGTTTAAACATGCCAATCTAACCTAGTAGCTGGGTGGAACAACTTGTTTGGCCCAGAATGAAAATGGCCACGTTTGGGGGGCAGCCTGTGGAATGTATGAAATCTTGAATTAAACACTGGTAGTGCTCACCAGCTAGGTGTTGGGATGCTATTCACCTACATGGGCACTTCAGTCCTACCCTGTGCCTTAGCCCACTGACAGTAGGACAGGAAGTAACGGGCATAATCTGCAGCAAGGCTGATTGAGGTGAGATATTAGGAAAAACTTTCTAACTCTCAGGGTAGCTAAGCTCTGGAACAGGTTTCCAAGGGAGGCTGTGGAATGCCCACATTGGGGGTCTTTAAGAACAGGTTGGACAAACAGCTGCCAGGGATGGTCTGGGTTTTACTTGGTCCTGCCTCAGCACAGGGGACTGGATTAGATGACTTCTTGAGGACCCTTCCAGCCCAACATTTCTGAATCTCTAATGTAACAAGAAGCTCAGTGGATCACTCAATTAGGCCTGTGGAGCCTTGCAGTGCGATCCAATATACAGCGTAACATCACCAATGTGCAATCTCTTCCATTCAGATGCTATGGGCACCGTTCATTCCCAGTGGCAAAACCCACTGCCAGCTCACCTGCAGCCATGAGGTGCAGCTTGGTTTTTATCCCTTGCCAGCGATGAGTATTGCCAATGGAAAGGCCATCAGTGTCCTGCCATTATTTTCCCATGGCTGCCCCGTGTAGCAGCCAATGCTGGAGCTCTGAGGCAGACCAAGAGACAAAGCAACATGTCACTCCAGTGCTTGCTGCTGGATGTCCCAAGTGGTCCAGAACTGCAAAGTAGCAAGCAACTGCAAAGCACATGCATGGGCTCAAAGCACAGCAGCCTACTCACACATTCACTAGGTAGAAACACCCCTCTCTGCTAGAACCCATCCCATATGTGTAGCCCAATTAGATGGCAATATCCAATATCCTTGAGGGGCTTTTAATAACATTGAATGCTAGCAGTTCATTACAGGGGCTGTGTCCTGCTCCCTGCCCAGCAGATCAGTGACTAGGCAGCTCTTTGTTAGCTTACTGTGCTCTGTACTTTTCCATCCAAGCAAGGTCCTTTTGCTTTGAAAGTGCATGTCTCAAATGGGAATTCGAGCACAGAAAGCAAGCTCCTTGCTTGGTGCCCTGTACACAATGTTATCTTGCATGTCTGAAAATGTCACATAATATCAAAACAGCAATTTCAGACCAGACTTCATTTCTGATTTGTTTGTGCTTGAGAAAAATTAAATAGCCAGAACATCAAGTTGCAGAAGAATGTGATGATCTTAAATGCATGAACCATGCCAAGTCTCTCAAAATCCAACATTAGACATGTGAGTTTGGGAAGGGGCAGATTTTTCCCCACTTTTTCCCATCAACAGTAGGTATTCTTATATTTTGACCCTATTCCTGCCTCCCTGCTCCCCAGGGGATGTGGAGACTACTAGAACCAATCAACCTATTGGCCCACAAACAACTTTCATGAGGAATTTAGTCCATGGTTTATATAGAGAATCATTCACCAGCCGACTCTAGCTTTCTGCCCATGGAGTCATTACATGCCCAGCACTGGAGGAATCATTTTCAGATGGTGGGACATTCACAAGCTCTTGGCTTTGACTGTTCAGTGTTCCTAATTTGTGCTGTGCAGCTGGGCACCTGAGACACATGGCTTGGCGGTCTGCCTAATGGCAACCTGGCATAAGCAGGCTTACCCCCCAAGCAATGACAGCAAGCCGTGTCATGACTCCTGGGTCTCAGACCCAGGCCCACAGGAACAGCCACACTCCAACTCTCCACCTGGCAGCCTGCTGACCATGGCTTACCTGGAACCCATGAAGCCCAGCCCCAGGGTGAGGCTCAGACCCTGAGGTCCAAACGACAGAGTCCCAGAGTGGCTGATTGGCCAGCTGGCCCTATTTAAGCCAGCAGCAAGGACAGGGAGCCATCTGAACAACTGGGCTCCCCCCTGCTCTGGACTGTGTGCCTTGGGCTCCCTGCTTCTGCACTTCATTTCCTGCCATCCAACCTGGCTTGACATCTGGCATCTGACTTGTGGTTCCTGGCTTCTAGTTTGGTTCCTGCCTCTGGCCCCCTGGTATCCTGACCCGGCCTGACTCTAGTTCCCAACTTGTGACTGTGGACTCTAACTCTGACTACTGGGCCTGGCTTCACACGATCTGGCCACCATAGGCACACAAGTCCACTGGTCTGTTTCTTGGAGACAGCTCAGCTGCTGCTGCAGTTACGTGTTCTGTTTCCCTCTCCAATGGGAGGAACAGACACCAGACTCCCTCTCAGAATTACTTCCGGGTCCTTCCCATGAGAATAGCCATTCCCCTTGGGCTGCGTGCCCAGGAACCTCCCTCACAGGGCTGGATTAAGGCAGCCCAAGGCGCATCTCACCACGCAGTGCCCCAGGACCCCACCTCCGTGTCCCTGCCCCTACACATCACAATGACATGGACTCAGCACTTTTATTCCTGTACATGTTAGTGCATACATTCACCAGCAGGTGTGGATGCAATGACCCTCTCCAGGTGAGAAGAGCATCCCAGCTGAACAAGCGTCCTGCGATGGAATACAGAGGAATTGTTCCAGGCTTCATCCCCTCCTCCGAATGCCCAGCAGTCAGAGTTTTGGACTTATAAGCTTAATTCTGACTTCTACTCTTTAGCCTCTAGTAGGGGCTTGTTCTCTAAGGGCTGCTCTGGGGGAATCAGGCCATGGTGTGGATATATAGGGCCTTTGCTCTGATGGCCTTGTGCCTTCCCAGATCTCCAAGGTCCAGGGGGTTTTCAGGAGTGGGGGTCTCCAGCCATTCCCTGGAAGGTTAGGCAGTAACCCTCACACACCCACAAAGAATTCTGGGGACCCCGTAAGTCTGAACTCACAGAGCCCTGCCACACACACACACCAGGAATGGAATGAGCATCAGGATAGTTCGACTTGGTTTTTGTTTGTTTATGATTTCTTTGGTTTTGAAGTGCCCTGTGTCAGTCATCTGAGTAAAATCTGCAGCTCTTGCAGGTGACCGCAACTGACCCAAGCTCAGTAAATGTCATACCCAGCTGCATTAGCTGGCTGTGCGTCACAAGGACAGCATGGTGGGCCGCCTGGCACCTTCTGCAGTCACCTGCACCTATGCAAAGTGGAGCTGAAGTGCTACCCGATCAGCGCGCTCCACTCGCACCCATTTTAGCATTTTACACCCACCTTGCACAGCCATAAATGATGGTGCAAAGCAGGGCAGGAATACACCCTGGATGTCTGTTGTGATAGGGAATCAAATCCTCAATCAAAACAAAATCCTTCTCAGGTAGGTGTCTGGTGTAGAAAGAACTGTATGGTAGAGACCCGAGCAACTAGGCTTCCACCCCATTCAAATTCCAGCTTTGTTTCCTTTTTTTATCAGGGATCCCACCCTGCCTGGAACTCTGTACAGTGCACAGAGGCAGCTAATGGCTCAATGACAACACCACAGCTGCAGCACATATCAGTACACCACTACACCACGTTTGGAAATGGGCACCTTTGGCCAGCTTCAGAGCACCCTGTACGGCTGTATCTTCTGCGTCTGGCTCTGTGCACGCTCACCTGCACTCACACGTGCACGCTTGTTCCATAGTTTGGACACGCGCCACTGGCACACAATAAGCCAGAGTCTGATTTCAGATACACCCTGTAACTCTGCTGCCTCCATTGTATTCGATACAGTGTCACTGAGAGTGGACCCTGGCTGGCCCTATGTCTTTAAAATGCAAGTAGCTTGCACGTGCCAAACCTGGCCTCTCTTACAGGAGCACAAGCGCACAGGCGAACGTGCAGAAGAGTAAGCTAGCAGCAGGCGCATGTACGGCTGCATATGGAACTTGTAATTCCTTATGAGCTCAGGAACAGACTGTCACGAAGAGGCACAGTGCTGCGAGGAACACTCCTGATCTGGGGATAATTTATGTTTATCCCATTTGCTACAGGAAAAGCCTGTTTATTTTTCAGAACATTAATGTTTGACCAATATCTCAGGAATCAGTTTTTTTACCTACTGTGTATTCACATGGTTAGACTGATATGGTCACCCACTGGGCTACAACTAGTGCTGGCCCGGGGAGGATGGGAAAGACAAGGCATTACAGCCAACTCCCACCATGACTCTTTAGAACTCTAACACCTTCTTACACACACATACACATCAGGATTGATCCTCTCTCTAGTGCCATCTCTTCAGGGTCCATGTCTGAGCACCTCCTCTTGCGTCGACACAGCCCTGCTCTGTGCTAGATGACAGAAGCAGGTCACCCAACCTCCAGCATCACTGGCTGCTACTAGGACTTGCCTTCATGCATAGAAGCGGTGGGGGCTTCTCCTTGCTTCTTTATTTCTGCAGCTTGCTGCCCACCTAGAGGGCCAGTCCTGCTCTCACTGAAGCCAGCATGGGCTTTGCCATTGGCTGCAGTGGCCATTCTTGCCAATCCCTGAGGCATGGGAGGAAGGCTCTGAGCAGCCTCTCTGCCCCCCCCTCCCTCCCCCCTTCAAATGTAGCAGAGAGGACTTGAATTCCCAGTAACTTCTACAACGGTGTGTATGTCTTTTAAGTAGGGAGGCAGCTGGGCCAAGGTCAGATTCACATCTGAGCTTCCCCAAAGGCTAAAGAGGTTCAGGGCAAGCCCCTCTCTAGTGTAAAATGCATGAGAAGGAGAGTTTATTACTTGTGCCCTTTGACACATCTGCTCAGTCTGAATCCAAACATCAGACTGATAACCCAAAGGCAGGCTCTGTCTGCCTCTCTCCTGTAGGAAATGATTTAGATGGGCTCCAGCCCTAAAGGGGTTAAAGCAGCCCTGGAGAGGGCTATGGCTGGAAAAAACTGGGCTCATTGGAGAAGCGACCACAGCTGTGACCAGTTCAATCAGGGCCCAGCTGGCCCTGTAAGAGGGCCGAGGGCCAGAGACTGAAAACACACTCTCTCTCTAGCTTCAGAGAGAGAAGGACCTGGCTGCCTGGGAGCTGAGCAGGGTACCTGAGGTGGAGCAGAGCTGGGGAAGGGCAGAGAGAGCTGGGAAGCTCCAGCCTAGCAAAACCCTGGCTGCAGACCTAGGTAAGGGCCCACAAAGAGGTACTGGGGCTGCAGAGAGGCAGCCCAGAGATAGGCAGAGGTCCAATCCCCCTTGCCGATGATGAGTGGTTTACAGACGGCAATCCACCCCAGGGAGTGGGGGCTAGATGGTGACTGGCAGTCCCCACTGAGGCAAGGTGGGGATAGAGGGTTGGGGGTTCCCCTGGGTGGGGAGACCCAGAAACTGCAGAGGGCAGAACCCCGAGAGAAAGGGCACCAGGGTCTGGGAGGGACATGGGGGCCAGCAGCAGGCAAAACATCAACCAGCCTGCAGAGGGCGCTCCGGAGGCTGGAGTGCTAATGCCTTGGACAACCAGCAGGAGGCACTGCAGTGGTGAGGTGTTGCCCTGCCACAGGGGCCTTGGAGGATTAATACAAATGACAGCAGAACATTGGTACAGCTCCACTCCAAAGCCCTTATGGAGCAGTAATAGAAAATGCAATAGAGAATCCCTTTCTGTATGCTTTAACCATCCTCTAGAGAATTCTACCCCCCTGTTATAATAAACTATAGTACAGGTTTAACAAAAAACAAACAAAAAAACGTGATAGAAATGGTTTCATTCTCTGTTAAAATCTACAGCTTATTAGAGTCATTTTTATAAAACTCTACATTTTGATGGAATCCCATTCGTTTCATCCCTAACAAATTTGAGAGGACTTTTCTAAAAGGGTGATAGATTACGTGACCCAGTCTGAGTTCCCTTCTATGCACAAGGTCATCCTCCTAGCTGTTCACAGCAGTTACATGTACTCCCCAAGAGGACAACAGAGCTCTAGACAAGTAGAAAGATGATGGAGCTAGACTACATTCTTAGCCAATGCTAATACCCCTTTCAGTTTATGGACTGAATCCAGTTCACTGCTGGAAGCAGATTGCTAACCAGTCCAGTGTTCCTTGCAAAATCAAGTTAACCTCCTTTAATTAAAGCAAAGAAAGGCGCATCTGTCAATGACAACTCCCTTTGGAAGCAGATTTAGAAAACCCTTTCCATTCAGCTTTATGGATGTATAGAATAGAGGGAACCATACATGTTTACAGCTTTTAAGTGGGGATGACTATATTCCACTGAGAGATGCTACCTATAGAGTCTGGTTTAGGATTCTAATAAAAACTAGTTCAAATAGCCTCAACACACACTAGTTACTGTCTCCGTTTGCATTGCTGGTGGAACAAAGGAGAACTCCATTTCCCCGAAGAAAAAACTTTTGCAACCAAATACTATACTTTCACGAAGTTTCTTTCAGGTGAAAAATGATTTGGCACTAAGAGGAGCTTTTCTGTTAAGCAGGTGTAGCAGTCATGTATTTTCCCATCAGGCCGGCTGAATGGCGCGAACAAGATGAATAAATAATATTTTGACGCTCTAAAGTACAATTGAAAAAAAGCCTGATGCCCATCTTCTCCTCTTGCAAGCATCTGCAGGGTTTCTGCCCACAAAATGAGGTGCCAGTCTGAGCACTTGTACTGTGAACTCACTGCCTACATCTGCGCTGATGTTGTTGGAGGCTCAAGTACTCGGATTAATGGTTGTAACAACGAGGGCTCAACTTGCACCACAAAAGGGAGGTTGCCATTCTGTAAAAGATGAATGATGCTGGGATACAAGGAAACAGGAGAAGGGAATGGGGGAATGGTGGGAGACGGGGAAGCACGAGGTGGGAATGAGGTTGATGGTGGGAGATGGGGAAGCCTGAGTCGATAATGGGGGGATGGTGGGAGATGGGGAAGCAGGAGGAGGGAATGAGGTTGATGGTGGGAGATGGGGAAGCAGGAGGAGGGAATGAGGTTGATGGTGGGAGATGGGGAAGCCTGAGTTGATAATGGGGGGATGGTGGGAGATGGGGAAGTAAGAGGTGGGAATGGGGGCGAGGGTGGGAGATGGGGAAGCAGGAGGAGGGAATGGAGGTGAGGGTGGAGAAGGGGGTAGCACAAGGTGGGAACGGGGGCAAGGGTGAGAGGGAGAGAAGTATGAGGTGGGAATGGGGGTGAAGGTGGAGAAGGGGGTAGCACAAGGTGGGAATGGAGATGAGGATGGGTGATGGAGAAGCCCGAGGTGGGAATGGGGGTGAAGGTGGAGAAGGGGGTAGTACAAGGTGGGAATGGGGGTGAGGGTGTGCGATGGGGAAGCCCAAGTCAGGAATGGGTGGATGGTGGGAGACGGGGAAGCATGAAACAGGAATTGGGGGGGATGGTGGAAGATGAAGCATGAGTGGGGATCGAGGGTTAATTAGAGGGGAGGGGAATGTGAGAGTGTTTTACTGAGCCAAATAGCAGACCAAGCAATGCAGAATCCCATAGCCAAGTAAGCAATGGCTGTATGCAAGCCTGAAAGTTTCTGTGTTACACTGGAGAAACTGTGGACAACATGGCATAACGAGGCAGCTGCTTCTGGGAAGATTTAACGAAAGAGCTTTCTCCCCAGTCTGGGGGGACAAAGATCTACTGCTAGCCTTGTTCACATGCCCTCCCCTTTGGAGCTGAGGTTGTAGCTCTGGATGCTGGGCTCTGGAGCCCAGAACAACCTTCCCAGCCAGAAAGTAGGAAATCTCCACATTCCAGAGAGAGAGAGACATAATTATCCCTGATCAACTAAGCCCTCAGTCTCTGATCAGTAAACAGCTGCTTGCACATAATCATCATCCTCATTAAAAACGACAATACTTTTCTTGCTAAGTTTCCCCCACACTCACTTCTCATACGCTCACTCCACATTTCCTCTCATCTCCTCTTCCTTATGAATGAGTGATCTGATCTCCTTCCAGCAGCTCATTATGAGCATCACATACACACAGATGCTTACAAAGCAGAGCTGATTTCTCTGACTGCATGTCCTCTTGTCCGACTTGCACACGACTTCAAACTAGAGACAGAGCACGAGCCACAGAACTTAAATTCAAACTTCTACAAAGTTTGGAGTTGTTTGCATCTGATATACCAAGTCAGGCCCATTTGCTTTTGGTATGTGAACACTGTACATTACCAAGAGCTATTATTGAGACCACTAGCTTAGCGGGCTTCAGAAAAGGACTGGACGTTTCTATGAATAAGGAGACTATCCAGAGGCATAAGAATAATTAAAAACAATAATTCTTAACTCTGTTCAGGTGGGAATAGCAAAAGGCTTCACAAACTTGAATATATTTATGCTCACAACACATCACTGAGGTAGGAAATGCTGTTATCGCCATTTTTTATAAATGGGGAACTGAGACAGAGAGCCTAAGTGACTTGCCCAAGGTCATACAGGAAGTTTGTGGTAGAGGAGGGAATTAACAGACTGTGGTTCAAACCCTAGTGAGTGTCCTAACCACTGGACCATACTTCCTCACTATTTTTGAAATGCATTTAGGAAGAGAGATAAACCCTCATGGTGCAGGGCCTAAGCTAACCAATGAGGGTCAGGAAGAAACGTGCTCTCTGGGCAGATTATTCCCTAGCTGCCCACTGCAACATTTACTATCCTTTCCCCTGAAGTAGCTGGAATTGGCCATTGTCAGAGACAGAACACAGGAGAGACCCTTCTTTTACTGCTGTTATTCTGAGGCATATGTTAATATCTTTGTCATGAACTCCTCCGTCACTCTTTCAGTCTCTATGGTTTCTTCCTGCCACAGATTCCATAGAACAGCTATCAATGACTCCTCCCCACAAAATAAATAAATATAAATAAAATTTAAAAAAAATCATTCTTTCATATGTTGCTTAGATGCATCCACAAACATCCTTACTGTAATTACAGGTTAGCAGACTCCAGAAATACCATTACTGGTGAGTTTTCTGTAAGACACTCAGGCCAGAAATTGTACTATTTTGGAGGAGAAAACATGATCATGTTTTGAGAAGACATAGGGCCTGGTTTACCCCACTATCTTACACCTTGTGTCTAGAGCTGAAGAGGGAATGTTTTTTCCAATCCCGCAAATATTTTCAAGAATTAGGAAAAAAAATGTATCTCGAATGAGGTTGAAAATTTGAAAGCGCCAATATTTGCAAACTGAAAAACAGAAAAATTTCATTCTGGGTCAATTGAAATATTGTTTTGATCATTTCAAAATGTTTTGCTTAGATTTTAACCACTTTTCTGTTGTAAAATCTATTTCCGTTTAATTAGCTAAAATTTGAGAATAAAAGTTCATTCCAAAATGGAAAAGCAGAATTTTTCATTGAAAAAAATGTCAAAACAAAACATTTGAAACTTTTTTCTAAACATTTTTCAAGTCAGCAATTTACTGAACAGGACCCTGGATTGTGAAGTTTCAGTTTTGACAGATTGTTTTTTTTCAATGAAAAATGCCAATTTGTCAAAAAAAATTCCCAGCCAGTGCCACATGTGTAGACACACACACTCGGGGCCAGTGAGTGTAAAATGCTGCCAAATCAGGATGGAAGGCTTTACTCACGTGTAAATAATGACAGAAGTGCAAAGCAGGACACAATCAGGCCCTTCAAATATAAAACTTAAGGCAGAGGTTTGAAAATCCACCTAGGGGATTTAGATGCACAATTCCATTAATTTGCATCTAAATCCCATAGATGGTTAGAAAGAGCTATCCCCTCATGTACTTAAGGCTGCAAGGGAACAACCTAACTAGGATTACGCCCACGCCCATGCCGCCCTATTCTTGCTCATTTGCATAATTGGATACTAGTAGTGAAATGGATCTAAACCTTCCCTCTCTGATTCTTGGCTGCAAACAGACATTTTGTGCATGATTGTGAGTGATATCCCAAGCAGTAATGGATGTACTTAGATCGGATTTATGGGTGACACCTGTCACACAGACCATTATATCAATGACACGTTAGAGAGATTTACACAGTGATAGTGAGCGGTAGTGATGTGGCAATATCCCTCTGAGTCATGAGCAGGACACGTAATCCTGAGATCATTTGGCAGAAACAACAAATTGGGCTTCATCATATGCTTCACATGCCCATGAGTTTGGATATCTTGGTTTGTGTCTACAACAGAATTCCTTAACCCCAAATGATTCATTGGCCTTTTGAGCAAACAGTGTGATGAGGGGATTGATGCACTGTTTGGCACGACCAGTTCATAGAACTAAGAATCATTTGATTTTCTCCTGTGTGTTGTCAGCCCTTCTTCCATTATCCTTGTCCCCTCTGCCCGTTCCCATACCACATCCTTCACTCCATCACTCTGACTTACCCACAGACCTGTCTGTGCAATTAGATTGCCCCTCCTACTCTCCATTCCTCCATCCTAAGTGTACAGATTGCTCACTTCAGTTTCCTATTCCACACTACTCCTGGGAGCCAACTTTGCTGCTTCACCTCCCACCGTGTTTCATTTTCCCTTCCCTCTGTTTCAGCTGCAAGATCCACAGTGGGCATCTACCCCAAAACCTATCCAGACATATATTGCTGTCTTTGTGCCCATTCCCAATAGAGGATTAGCAATAGAAACGATGATGAGATTATTTCTAGGAGACCCACATGGTTCTTATGCTGACCTGGAAAGTCAGTTTCATTCAGGCATAACAATACTGCATGAAAGTTCTAGTCATGATTTCTATTGTTTAAGATTAGGGGGGAAGGGCGGGCAGCGGTAGAATGGGTAGGATGATTTTTGTTTCTTTGCTCTCTCCCCAAAGATCTGTCACTTCTTATTAGTGTGGAGCAGCTCATATCACAGCACACATGCAGCAAAGAACTGACGCTGCCAATCAGTCTAAACATGCAAAATGTGTCCAGCACTCATCCCAGCATGCTGTTTGCTGAGCTGTCCAAGGCAGCTGGGTAGTACCTTGAACTGACCTGTGGGAGTTGACTCCGCAAGACTGTTTTCTCAACAGTGACATGATACATTTTTTGATTCCTTAGGCTTTTTTTAAAATAATTCTGCCATAAGGCAGCGATGGATTTGTAAAATTAGACTGTCATAACAAATTCATGTCCTCATCAAGAGCTGCTGTTGTGCTTCCTCGCAGACTGGAGCATCCAGAGACGAAAGCTGCATTATCTCAGTAATTTCCAAGTTTGATAGTGTATTTGCAAAAGCAATTGCTTTTAAATGTGGTTTGTTACATAAAAGCAAAGCCACGCATACACCTTCCTCAAGGATGAAAATGGAATTCTTTAAACAAATAAGTCAGCTCCTATGCGCTCTCTCCTTTGCTTCTAGTGTTTATTTTAAAATGATCTAGTTGCATTTGGTACCGTGAAAGGGAAGGGCTTTTAGCATTGGCTAGAGCCAGGTTTTGCATGACCAGTTCTAATCCAATTGCTATAGTTGGTGTACACCCCACTACCTCCCATGGGTGACAGTGAACATCAGACCCGAAGGAAGGAACCCGAGCAGTGGCCAACGACAAAGAGCTCAAGAAGGAAAGGAACGAGGAGGCTGCTGGCCCTGCAGAGAGTGAGGATTTCTCTGACACCCAGAAGAAATCCACCCAGATGAGCTGGGACTCACACAGAGCCCAGTGAGGAAAGGGAAGGGAGCTCAGGGAGGTGTATTGAAGTATGGCTCCACTTTCCTTTCCCTCTTCACAGGCCCTTGCCTCCCACCTTCCCACTTCCTCCCCCTTCAAAGATGGCAGTCAAGTACCCACAGAGAGAGAAAAAAGGAATTGCCTTTTCAAATAGCCAGTTCAGTTTATAATGTGCCCTGGCAGTTAAATTAGAGAAGACTATAAACATTTAAAGACTATGAGCATAAAAGCATTTCTATATGCATGCTTTTGGCAGGGCAGCCAGATAGAATTCCTAGCAGCATAAATCAATGCATTGCAAACATGGAAAGAAATATACTGAAACCGATATGTGAGCATTCAAACACAGGACAGAACAAAATTACAAAAATCCTTGCCAGCATACTGTGACGACAGGATTGTTATGAATAAACCTGAAAGCTAAACACGTAATGAAAACACTACAAGAAACAGTGTTTTGGTTTTCTAGTCTAAAGATACGTCTACACGGGGATAAAACCCCCACAGCATGGCTGTGGCTGGCTCGGGTCGGCTGACTTGGGCTCACAGGGCTGGGCCTGAGGAGCTAAAACTTGCAGGACAGATGTTCAATCGGAGGCAGGAGCCTGAGCTCTGGGACCCTCCACCCTCACAGAGTCTCAGTGCTCCGGCTCCAGACTGAGATTGAACGTCTACCCAGCAACTTTCAGATCCTCAGTTTGAGCCCCCCGAGCCCAAGTCAGCTGACCTGAACCAGCCATGGGTTTTTTATCCCAGTGGGGACGTACCCTGAGAGCCTATTTCCATAGCAAATCACTCGCAGGCTGTGCTTGGATTCTGGACAGAACGAGGTAGAGACTTTATAGGGCTTTGTGTTGCTTGTTGGTGTGAAGCAGCAGTACCAACCCTCTTATGCTTGCAGAGTTTTACATTTATTTTCTTATGTATCTCCCTTTTGTCCACAATCTCTGTAAACTTTCGAAGCAGGCACCCCTTAATCTGTGCCCAGACATTTCTGGGGAGGGCAGCCTTGTTTTGCCCCCGGGGCTGGACCTTTCCACGGCACTCTGCACTGAGCTTCTGGGTAGAGTTGCCAATTTTGGTTGGACATATTCCTGGAGGTTTCCTCACAGGACATAATCCTGGAGACTTGGCAACCCTACTTCTGGGGCACCGTGGCTGTGAAGAGCTGGCAGCATAACATGCCAGGGCAATCTTGAGCCACCTAAGCAGCTGCATTTCCTGGGCCTTTGTCATCCCCAGAAGCAATATATCAACCAGGATCAGAGGTGACGGGGAGGAGGGAGGGGCGCACTAGGTCATCTCCCCCCATTTGCTGCTTGGTTTGTATTGAGCACGCTCAGTAACATCTGCTGAAGCTACTGCCCTCACTCTGCTCCCCCACTATCAGCAGGTACAAGTCCTTCCTGGCCAGGATCACCACTGCCTGTAACCAGTTTAGCAACATTTATTACACTAGCCCTACACATATTACCTGGGACACCCGGCAGCTCAACCCATATCCCGCACAGCTACCAGCTTTGAACAGTGCCCTATAGACTCACCCTGCAGGAAGCATCTGTAATTCCTGAAGCTAGCAGCCATGAAGCAAGTCTGACCCAGTTCCTACTTTTATTAATCTCTTTATGGGAACATTTCAGGGAGTTTTTGACTTATCTTTCCTTGTCTGGTGAGCCTTTCAGTCTAACACTGGCAATGTCTACACTTGGGATGTGATTCCCAGCTGAAGCAGACATGCCCACACTAGCTCTCATTGAGAGGATGCGCTATAAATAGCACTGTAGCAGCAGTAGCATGGACAACACAGGCTAGCTGCCCCAAGGATGTACCCATAAGGTCCATGCGGGTTTGTACTTGGAGCAGCTAGCCGGTGCTACTGATGCCCATGCTACCACAGCTGCACCATTATTTTTTGCATGCTAGCTCAAGGTGAGCTAATGTGAGTATGTCTACACAAGCTGGGAATCACACCCCCAGCTCCAAGTGTAGACATAGCCAAAGTCCTACTATACCTTGTTCGTGTGTCACCTGGGGTATCATTGAGAGGCACCCCCTGCACACCTGCTGAAAGACAGACCTTGAGCAGAAGAAATGGACAAGGGAGGACATGATCTCCATTCTTCTCAGGAGCTCTGAGGCTGGCTCAGAAGACGCAGGGGATTGGAGGTACCACATGCTCAAGGAAAGGGAGAAGGAACGAGTGATGCATTTAGAAGTGCACCAGGATGTATTGCAGCTCCTCAGACAACAAACACAAAATATTATGGAGCAAAATTCCAAAAGACTTACACCCCAGTCACCATTGCAATGCATGGTGCCATGGGCCAGGTCCACCCCTGCAAGGTGCCTGCGTGGCTTGATGCAGTATCCCTTCCACTCGACCCCAGCTGCTGTGAGTACAGGCACGCTGAACTCTGACTCATGCAGGAGAACGCCACATACTGCACTGTGCTTATCAATTGTTTTAAATGGTTTTCGTTGACTGCACTGTTCAATAATGTTGGGTTTTGTGAAAATCAAGATTTATTTACTTTGTCTTACAAAGCCACCATGTGATCTCCCCGAACCATCATCTCTCCCATCTTTATGGGTTTTACAGTTTTAACAGGGCACGTACAATTCATATGGAAGCCAACTAAAGTTTTTTTCCCCATCAAGTAACACAAAAGAGCATCCAGCAGCACATTTCCTTCAATGACACAGTGCCAGAGTGTGCGCTCACGGCCTCTCTCAGCCACACAAAACTTCAGTATGCTCTGGTTAGTGCCCTGATGTGTGGCTGTTGAAAAAGGATGTTGATAAATTGAAGAGGGTGCCGAGAAGAGCCAGGAGAACGGTTTAAAGGATTAGGAAGCATGCCTTATAGTGAGAGATTCGAGAAGCTCAATCAATTTATCTTAACAAAGGGAAGGTTAAGGGATGATTTGATTACAGTCTGTCAGTACCTACATGGAGAACAAATATTTAATAATGGGCTCTGCAGTCTAGCAGAGAAAGGACTGACACAATCCAAAGGCTGGAAGTTGAAGCTAGATGCATTCAGACTGGAAATAAGGTGTAAAAGTTTAACAGTGAGGGTAATTAACCATTGGAACATAAGAATGGCCATACTCGGTCAGACCAACGGTCCATCTAGCCCAGTGTCCTGTCTTCCGACAGTGGCCATTGCCAGATGCTTCAGAGGGAATGAACCAAACATGGAAGTTACCAAGTGATCCATCCCCCATTGTCCACTCCCAGCTTCTGGCAGATAAAGTTTTAGGACACCCAGAGCATGGGGTTGCATCACTGATTGTCTTTGCTAATAGCCATTGATGGGCCTGTCCTCCATGAATTTATCTCATTCTTTTTGAACCCACTTATAGTTTTGGCCTTCACAAACAACTTACCAAGGGTTGTGGTCGATTCTCCATCACTGGCAAATTTTAAATCAAGATTGGATGTTTTCCTACAAGATCTGCTCTAGGGATTATTGTGGGGAAGTTCTCTGCCCTTTGCTGTACAGGAGATCAGACTGGATGATCACAGGGTCCCTTTGGGCCTTGGAATCTATAGAATCATAGAATCATAGAATATCAGAGTTGGAAGGGACCTCAAGAGGTCATCTAGTCCAACCCCCTGCTCAAAGCAGGACCAATTCCCAGCTAAATCATCCCAGCCAGGGCTTTGTCAAGCCGGGCCTTAAAAACCTCCAAGGAAGGAGACTCCACCACCTCCCTAGGTAACGCATTCCAGTGTTTCACCACCCTCCTAGTGAAATAGTTTTTCCTGATATCCAACCTGGACCTCCCCCACTGCAACTTGAGACCATTGCTCCTTGTTCTGTCATCTGCCACCAATGAGAACAGCCGAGCTCCATCCTCTTTGGAACCCCCCTTCAGGTAGTTGAAGGCTGCTATCAAATCCCCCCTCATTCTTCTCTTCTGGAGACTAAACAATCCCAGTTCTCTCAGCCTCTCCTCATAAGTCTTGTGCTCCAGACCCCTAATCATTTTTGTTGCCCTCCGCTGGACTCTTTCCAATTTTTCCACATCCTTCTTGTAGTGTGGGGACCAAAACTGGACACAGTATTCCAGATGAGGCCTCACCAATGTCGAATAAAGGGGAACGATCACGTTCCTCGATCTGCTGGCAATGCCCCTACTTATACAGCCCAAAATGCCGTTAGCCTTCTTGGCAACAAGAGCACACTGTTGACTCATATCCAGCTTCATATCCACTGTGACCCCTAGGTCCTTTTCAGCAGAACTGCTACCTAGCCATTCGGTCCCTAGTCTGTAGCAGTGCATGGGATTCTTCCGTCCTAAGTGCAGGACTCTGCACTTGTCCTTGTTGAACCTCATCAGGTTTTTTTCTGCCCAATCCTCTAATTTGTCTAGGTCCCTCTGTATCCGATCCCTACCCTCTAGTGTATCTACCACGCCTCCTAGTTTAGTGTCATCTGCAAACTTGCTGAGAGTGCAGTCCACACCATCCTCCAGATCATTAATAAAGATATTAAACAAAACCGGCCCCAGGACCGACCCTTGGGGCACTCCACTTGAAACCGGCTGCCAACTAGACATGGAGCCATTGATCACTACCCGTTGAGCCCGACGATCTAGCCAGCTTTCTATCCACCTTACAGTCCATTCATCCAGCCCATACTTCTTTAACTTGGTGGCAAGAATACTGTGGGAGACAGTATCAAAAGCTTTGCTAAAGTCAAGAAATAACACATCCACTGCTTTCCCCTCATCCACAGAGCCAGTTATCTCATCATAGAAGGCAATTAGGTTAGTCAGGCACGACTTCCCCTTCGTGAATCCATGCTGACTGTTCGTGATCACTTTCCTCTCCTCTAAATGTTTCATAATTGATTCCTTGAGGACCTGCTCCATGATTTTTCCAGGGACTGAGGTGAGGCTGACTGGCCTGTAGTTCCCCGGATCCTCCTTCTTCCCTTTTTTAAAGATGGGCACTACATTAGCCTTTTTCCAGTCATCTGGGACCTCCCCCGATCGCCATGAGTTTTCAAAAATAATGGCTAATGGCTCTGCAATCTCACCCGCCAACTCCTTTAGCACCCTCGGATGCAGCGCATCCGGCCCCATGGACTTGTGCACGTCCAGTTTTTCTAAATAGTCCCGAACCACTTCTTTCTCCACAGAGGGTTGGTCACCTTCTCCCCATGCTGTACTGCCCAGTGCAGCAATCTGGGAGCTGACCTTGTGCGTGAAGACAGAGGCAAAAAAATCATTGAGTACATTAGCTTTTTCCACATCCTCGGTCACTAGGTTGCCTCCCTCATTCAGTAAGGGGCCCACACTTTCCTTGATTTTCTTCTTGTTGCTAACATACCTGAAGAAACCCTTCTTGTTACTCTTAACATCTCTTGCTAACTGCAACTCCAAGTGTGATTTGGCCTTCCTGATTTCACTCCTGCACGCCTGAGCAATATTTTTATACTCCTCCCTGGTCATTTGTCCAATCTTCCACTCCTTATAAGCCTCTTTTTTGCGTTTAAGATCAGCAAGGATTTCACTGTTTAGCCAAGCTGGTCGCCTGCCATATTTACTATTCTTTCTACACATCGGGATGGTTTGTTCCTGCAACCTCAATAAGGATTCTTTAAAATACAGCCAGCTCTCCTGGACCCCTTTGCCCTTCATGTTATTCTCCCAGGGGATCCTGCCCATCTGTTCCCTGAGGGAGTCAAAGTCTGCTTTTCTGAAGTCCAGAGTCCGTATTCTGCTGCTCTCCTTTCTTCCTTGTGTCAGGATCCTGAACTCGACCATCTCATGGTCACTGCCTCCCAGGTTCCCGTCCACTTTTGCTTCCCCTACTAGTTCTTCCCTGTTTGTGAGCAGCAGGTCAAGAAAAGCTTTGCCCCTAGTTGGTTCCTCCAGCACTTGCACCAGGAAATTGTCCCCTACACTTTCCAAAAATTTCCTGGATTGCCTGTGCACCGCTGTATTGCTCTCCCAGCAGATATCAGGGTGATTTCTATGAATCTACACAAATGAGCAGACAGTCTTTCTGCTTCCCACCCACTCCACCCTGCCAGCAACATAACCCCCTTTACTTCACAAATAGTATGTAAAACACAACAAGGAATATTGGGCTCTCTGAGATCCAGCCTCATCATGAAGCACCAGCAGCCTCCTTTCAATGCATATTCAGCAGCCATCCTGCACCTGCTCCAACAGTACTCAAATCTTTCCTTGCTTCTGTCCTGGGGGCCTGTGAATGACTTCCTGAGCCAGGGAAGGAATGGGTAGGTTAGGTCCCTGAAAATCATGATTGGCATTGCAACCTTACCAATGTGAATGGCTGGTCTGCAAAAAAAACCCCAAACCCTGCTTGCATCTTTTCAAAAAAGTGCTGTAGTCCTAAACATGCATGCATCACCCACCTTTCTTGACCAGCCAACGTTAATGTCAGTGAGATGTTCTCGGTGATCCACCACCACATGCATAACCATGGGGAAGTACCCCTGCTTGTGCACTGAAAAGCAACGTGGGGCTGGGCTATAATAGGGCTATGTATCCTGGCTATCACCCCACCACAGTTTGAGAAGACCATTGCATTGAATCCCTCAGCGATTTCCTGCACGTTGTTCAGAGTCACAGTCCCATGCAGCAGGATGTAGTAAATGGCCTGGCACACCTGGCTGATGCCCATCCCTTTCTCCATTGTCCAAGCAGCTCTGGTGTCTCAGCTCACAATGCCAGGAATGTGGCCTTCCGCATCTGAAAGTTCTGCAGCCACTGTTGATTTGCATCATGACCCAACCCCACCACACGGTGCTCATGTCAGGGGCCTAGAAGCACCACTCCACCATATACAGCAGCTCAGTGAGAGCCTGTGGCACCTGACGACTTTCATTCACTCCCCGCAGCAAGCACTTCTTTCCTGTTCACTACTGCACAGCTGGCCGTTGTGGTAATTGTTGAAGTTCCTCAAATACAATAGAATTAGGTGCCCTGCCTCTAAAACAGACCATCTTTGCCCCAGTCCTGAGCCCCCTCCCGCACCCAAACTCCTTCCTGAAGCCCACACCCCCTCCAGCGCCCCAACCCCCTGCCCCAGCTCAGAACCCCCTTCCACACTCCAAACCCCTCGGCCCCAGCCTGGAGCTCCCTCCTGTAACCCCAAATCCCTCATCCCCAGCCCCACCCCAGAGCCCACACCCCCAGCTGGAGCCTTCACCCCCTCCCACACACCAACCCCTTGCCTCAGCCTGGAGCCCCCTCCCACACTCCGAACCCCTCGGTTCCATCCCCCAGCCTGGAACCCCCTCCCGCACCCCACCCCACTGCCCCAGCCTGGTGAAAATGAGTAAGCAAGGGTGGAGGAGAGCGAGCGACAGAGGGAGGGGAGCTGCAGTGAGTGGGGGGACTCAGGAAAGGGGCGGGGCCTTAGGGAAGGGGTGGGCCTCAGGGCAGGGAGCAGGGCAAGGGTGTTTGGTTTTGTGAGATTAGAAAGTTGGCAACCCTAACTGGGATGCCAACCCACAATGCAGTGCATCCTTTGCCGGGACAGACTCTCATGCTGTGGACATGCGGCACTGGCAAAGGCAGGCAAATGTGCATGAGCTCTAGTGACAGTGTGATGTGGGCAAATATATGGTGGCAAAAATGCTATTGGCAAAACTTTTTAGTGTAGACATGGCCTTACTTTCAACACTAGGGTCCACAAGACAGATGTTTACCCTCTGGTTAATTAGGGCTAGCTTTTCATTTGTCTCTTCCCCATTGTGGTTTCAGACACCAACAATCCAAATGAACAGGAGACGCTCCCAAGTTAACCTTTCTGTTACTGACAGTTTAGGAAATTATGGTCTATTGATTGTCAGTAAATTCCCTACCAACCAGCACTTGAAATCCCAACCTGTGAACAAACTACCATAAATGATAGAGACCTCTCTAGTCCCTCACATACTGAGATTAGACTCACTGATGTGCTAGCCAGGCCCCCCTGCCCAAGTTGTGATCAATAACCACCAGAGGCAAAGTTCTAAGAAACAGCCTATAACGTGGTGTCTGTTGGTAGGTGCTGGTGATGAGTGCCAAAGAATGGCCTCTGTGTTGACTTTTGAATGACAACTTCTGTATTTGGACAGAAGGAATGTGAAAGACTCACTCAGATGCTGTTGGCCTCATGTTCTGCAGAAAACAGACTGTGGGGGAGGGAGAGACAGGGCCGGCTCCAGGTACCAGCCTGGCAAGCAGGTGCTTGGGGCGGCCGCTCCAGAGAGGGGCGGCACGTCCAGGTATTCAGCGGCAATTCGGTGCACGGTCCCTCACTCCCACTGGGAGTAAAGGATCTCCCGCCGAATTGCCGCCACAGATCGCGATTGCGATCGCGGCTTTTTTTTTTTTTTTTGGCTTCTTGGGGCGGCCAAAACCCTGGAGCTGGCCCTGGGGAGAGAACAATTATGGAGACAAAAGTTCACAAATTCTTTACCCCTAGTCTAAGAGAGACATAAAACTTGCTGCCTTACCCCCTCGTGTTCTTTGTACCTCACAATTTAGAAACACATCAGGCTAAATTTCCCCAGATGCTTAAGTCCAGATTCACCTCTACATATCTAGCTCAGCTTTAGAGGCAGTTTTACCCCTTTACATTTTTTTCTTAAAAGACAATAAATTTGCATGCTAGGATGTGTAAATCTGTATTTATTCATGCCATACATAAGCAAATAATAAAATTCATTTCCTCTAAGCTTATAGAAACCTTTTTAATTTTAAGAATAACTGAAATGTACTAACGTCAAGAAATTGAACTGTGCACCAACATTGGGTGGACCAGTATTAAATTGTGTTACAGAAGGTGACTGCCTTGGAATGATAACCCCTAGTCCTATAGTGCGAAAGGTCCATTTTCTCACCTTTGCCCTTGCAAACTGAAGTACAGTGTCAGAGACATCCAAAGACTGGCCAATGGCATTTTCAAGCGATAAAATAGCAAGCAATGTCAGTCTCTCGCTGGCCATGGTCGATCAAAGGTATGTTTTAATGAGCCTGAGCTTTGAAAAGTTGCGCTCACAACTGTCATCAAACATTCCATGTTAAGCATGACAAAAGAAGTAACAGTATTTCTTTTATATTGTTGCGTAGATAGGAGTTTGATAGATATCTCTGGTGTCTGATTTAATATGTCCTTTATTAGTCGCTACTTACACTCTTCTTGTCTTAAAACACAAGTACACTTTCACAATTACACAATAAAACAAGGTTCACAATATCGCAGCTGGGCTCTCACTTCACTTCACTTCGTTCTGATATTTCACTGACTGACTGGCAACACCCTGCCCCTTATATACCTGTGAGGGCATGACTGATAACATTCTAGGAGGTTCCAGGAAAATATAGTTCTCAGAAAGTCTGGAAGGCTCCACAAGCTTCTACAAAGATCCAGAACATTTTAGGAGATTAGTGAAAAATGAATCCACCTACTGATTATCTGAAACATTTTACTTCAAACATTCTATTTTTCCCCTTTGTCTCTAACAACAAAAACAGCATCCCGAGCCTGGCATCCCCCAAGCCCGGCACCCCAGGCAGTCGCCTGGGTCATCTGCCCCTAAATCTAGCCCTGCTGCCTTTTCCCCTTCTCCCAAAGCTAACACCAAGGGCACGGGAATTTGCCAGATCCCCTTCCCATACCCTATACACCACAACACTTAATACAAGTCACATAGCTCTCAACAGATACACATCGTGAGTTAAAAAGCAATCATATGCCAGTTCCATAAACAAGCTTCCAGCCTAGCATTCTTTCCCTAATGCCTTCCATTCTGGGCCTGGGTACTCAAAATTTTCCATTACTGCCGCTCTGCCATTTCTACATATTTCTTGTTTGCTCAAGTACTCTTGCGGTCCAGTCTTTCTCCCTCATACAGAAAAGAAGAGATGCCTTTCCCAGGTACAGCATATATCTCTCATAAAATGCACTAATAAGCAGACACAACTGTACAGTCTTTAAAATAAAACTGATGCGTGTAATATATTATACAGGAAGCAGCAGTTACTGCTATAGGTAGGAGGCCTGATTCTCCTTTCACATACATTCATATCACTCCATTGACTTTAGTAAAGCAATTCCTGATTTATACTGGGAGCAGTGAGGGCTGTTGTTAGAAAAGTTTCCATTAGAAATTCCTATTTTTAGATATTCATAATAACTTTACAAAATGTTACCTTTGGGGCGGAAACGGCCCACGTTCCACATCTGCCCAAAGGTGACTTGTTTTGTTTTGAAAGTTGGAGCAAAACTGGCTGAGCCATTTTTGAATAAGAGGAAAGAGGAGAATACACTTGTTTAAAAAATCCTTATGACCTTTTTCTTTGGCAGCTCTACAGCCCAACTGGCTGCGGTTTGAAAAGATGCAATTTGGCAGGGAAATAACCGTCATTGGGGAGCAGCTCGGGGCTTTGTATTGCAGGAAATTGGGTTTGATTTGACCACGTTATGAGTGCTTGAAAATTGCAATCTGAGCATATGCAGTTGAGATTTTTTTACTAGGCTTGTTCAAGGGCATGGAGCCCAGACAGCCAAACCAGTACATGTTTTCTGAGCTGTGGGGGGAACTGGATTCTGGGGAGGATAGGCAAGAAGAACCAATACCTTGCATGATGCAAAGCATGCTGAAGGCAGGGTCATGGGGAGAGTGGAGCTGGAAAGGGCATGGGGGGGTATAAAATCTGCCCTGTGCCTGGCCCTTGCCTATGTGGGAGGCTTTGTCTCTAAATGTACAGCAAACGCTTGATCCTGCAATACTCTGGCCCCAATACACAAAGCACATAAACTCCTGCTTAACTTTATGCATGTGAATAATCCCATTGACTTCAGTGGACTGCCTTGTGTTTAAATTTCAGCACCTGCTCGTGTGCTTTAATGGTCAGAGCCAGAGTGCTCAGCACTTTACAGGATCGACCCCAGACAGAGCAATGAGAAATGGCTCTTCCCCAGAATGGCTCCAGAGTCTTGGGTTCTGAGGTTCTCAGGAGACTGTGCTCAGGCCACGTTGCACCATTCAAACTTCAGCTCTGCTTTGACACAGGAAAAGGTCTTCTCCAAATCACTCAAAAATGGATGATGGGATTTGGGGCAAATTTCCCCCCGCACTCTCCCCAAAAAGGTTAAAGTCACTTCTTGATAGAGACCAAGCATGGAACATTTCAGGGGACTGTTTTGGAAAGGAATGAGAAGAGCAGGTGGAATATTGGAAGAATGGGTCCACAAATGCATTGTTTGACAACGAATGGGAAAAAAACATGACAAATGTTACTGATGATTATTTTTCAGCCAACCGCTGAACTGGCTGAATAGCAGGAAAAGTATCTTCATGCAAATTCAGCAATTAATGAGGAGGAAATTAGTTGAATAAACTATTCACAAATATTATTCAACCAGCTGAATGTGTGAAAAAGGGGGGGGGGGGTTAAATACGGTTGGAAATGGGTTTTCAACCATAACTCTAACAATTTCTGCCACCATGGTGCTATGCTATCTGCGAGAATATATGGAGGGAGAGAGAAAGAGAGAGAGCTTTACCCATCAGTAAACTAAATTTGAGGGGGTTTGCATATTCTTCTGAAACCTCTGGCACTGGCTATTGCCAGAGATAGGGTACAGGATCTGATACGGTATTCCCTGTGTTCCTAAATTGAATTCTTGTAACACAGATTTCTTTATTCGACTTCATTCACAGCCTGTGCCTGGGATCCTGGTTCACACTGGATAGTTTGTTACTCTGGGAATAGCCCTGTTGAAACTATTGTGGAGTGGGATATCAGAACCCAACCCTTTGACTTGGAAACACCTCCAACCTTGCTTCATCAGGAGGATGAGGATGTAATGTTATATGCAATTCATTTTCACTCTATGGTTCATGCAATTCATGCCCGTTCTATGCGCAATCTCTGTCCATTCGATATGTACCATTAAGATCCACTCCATTCAACAATTCTTTGTCACAGTGTTATATGCTATCTCCATTGTTAGTCAAAAGTGCTAATTATCATATGAGTGCACTATGTTGTGTAAAAAGTGATGCAATGCATAATTCAGAGGTGATTTGCAGTTGAAAACTCATTAACAGCATTTATAGCAATGAAGAGAAACGAGGTACAGGAGTACAGGACCTAAAATATTTTGCAAATACAAGAAACGTTTTCCTCCCGAATAGCGTCTGTTGCATCAAAGCTGCTCTCTGAAATATGCTGATGACACCAAAATGTCTTCATTGGAATGAATGGGGCCCACATAACTGGGTTTGGGTAATAATGCTGAGGCCAAAGGTGCTGGTAATGAGCCAGCATTCAAGAAAGCTGGAGTTGCTTTTAAATCCAGTTGGCAGGAAATGCCTGAAGCTGCAGTGGTGCTGAAGAAAGTGGAAAGAAGAGATAACATGTTGCTGTCCATTTAGTCAACAAGTTATAAGTTCATCAAAAAACAACATGAAGGGAACTTAGAGGTTGCACAGATAGGCATTCAGAATTCTTCCTCCTTATGCTAATGCTCTACAATACAATCTTTATTAGGTGATTGCATAATACTTCTCACGCAATACATACATATCAGTTTTAGGTACTCATGCGAAGCATCTTCTGTTGGTGTGTGTGACTGCTGCTGCTAGGCAGAGTCCATGAAAATTATTGAAAGAGGAGATACGCAGTAAATGAGGCAAAGGATCCTATTCACTTAACAAACTCTTAGAAAATAGTGTGTTACTTTATTTTTTGAGAAGTAGCGTATGACCATGCAATGAAAGACTGGGTTCTAAGGCATATGCACAAGGACAACACATGAAGGTTGCATATACAGCCATAACTTAAGCATTTCCTGGCTTTTACATGCTTGGAAGTGCAACCTTAATACTTTCTTAACATGGCTATTTTTATGGAATTTCCTAGGCCCTGGGTTCTCAACCTGGGGGGTGGTTAGAACATGTGGAGGGGGCAGTGCATGGAAAATGTTGGTGAAAACAAAATATTTTCATCAAAATTTTCAGTGGAAAATTGCAACTTTTCCTTTAAAAAACCAAAAACCCGCGAAGTAAATTTTTTTCAGTTTTTTTGGCCAGAAACTGCTGAAAACCAAAAAATCTTTAAGTTTTTGGCTGAAAATGTTTGGGGTTTGGTTGTCTGACATAAAATCAAGAATTTTTGAGGAAATTTCACTTTCTATGATTTTTGTTGTTGTTGTAGCTGAAAACCCATTGAAAAACATTTTGACAGAAAAATTTTGACCAGCCTTAGTCATGACCCTTCCGTAGGGGCCAAGACCAGGCATCAGGGTGTCACTCTTCTTTTCTTTATGGCTAGATGGGAGGTGAGTCCCAAAACATGTTGTAACGGGGTGCGTGGTCTGGGAAAAGGCTGAGAAGTGACAACCTCTGTCCTGTTTTTTGTTTTGTTGGGTTAAAGATGAAAAAAATCAAAATCTGGCTCTGTTTGGCTCGACACCACTGGCCACGCTGTCCTTGGAGAGCACTGAATCAGAACAGGATGCCCATGGAGATCTGCTTCATTCACTGCACAGTCTGCAAGGTGGCCCTCCGTGAAGCCAGGCTCCTTCCTCCTGGGTGCCCACCTTACTCAGGGTTTGGCTGTGCCAGACAGGAGGTGCACCACCCTGGGGGAAATTTGAGGCGGGAGTGTGCCAGGAAGAGACAGTCCCTCCCAAATCTTCCCTACTCCCCTGATATATTGTGGTACACATAGGCTGGCACAGCTGGACAAGACGGGAACCAACATTCTGCTTGCCTCAATTCCTTCTCTAGTTTAAACTGGATCGAGTATTCTTCTTCACGCCCTGTCCAAAGCTGCTATGCAGTATCTCTGGACACAATTACACGTCTGGGATTTTATTTCAGAGCTGGCTGAGCTTCAGGGGTGAGAGAAAGTGACTGTTGCATGCGGTGTCGTATTTCTATGGAATTATATAAGCTAGAAATGGAAAGGATTTATCAAATTATCCATCTGTGTCAATGCAGGATTGATCTCTGCTATCCACCTTGCCGTGCTTTGGGATCCTTTGTGAGGCCATGCATTACACAAATGTAAAGTATTAGTATTCATTGTGCTTAATAATAAAGCAAAAATTGTAGCAGTAGCTACTTCTGA
Source organism: Malaclemys terrapin pileata (assembly GCF_027887155.1). Taxonomy (NCBI): domain Eukaryota; kingdom Metazoa; phylum Chordata; order Testudines; family Emydidae; genus Malaclemys; species Malaclemys terrapin. The sequence goes on along the minus strand of NC_071516.1, from coordinate 29,750,380 downwards.
ATAGCCTTCCACCCATGATCTTATTTGATTCAGCAACGGCTGTGTATACAGAACTTTGATCTGAGAAGAGCCCTTATTAGACTGAATACTTCTGCCTCACAGCTGCCTACTGAATGTTCCTTCTCTGCTCATTTGGGAAGAGGAGGGAAAGAGTAGACAGAATGGGTCAAGATTGGATGGGCTGTTTGTCAGGTATGATTTCTATCATCCACCCATTTTCACATCTATTCAGAACACATAATGACTGTCTAAGAAAGCTGGAAATTTGAGTTCAGATCAATGGGAGGCTGATTAATTACCTAAGATGTATTCAGATAACAGAGCTGAGTGCAAATGCAAAGGGAAAGCTTTCAGAAAGTACTCAATAAAGTAAACCAAATCAGTTCAAAATATGTTTTAAGGATAAGTGCAAAGACGACCCAGACAAACGTGGTATCAAAGAAAGAAGAGATCCAAAAGCAAATATCACAAATCAACAACATAGACACGAAGGAGAAAAGAAATCTCTAAAGCTCTTACAAATCTGGAAGCCTATTAAAAACAGAAGAAAAAAAAGGTAAAGGAAATCAAATCAAGAGACATGGAGAGGCACTACAAATGAAACCTTTAACAGCGGGGGGAAATTACTCTCTGATGCAAATGAATTTAAATAGTGGCTCTAGTGGCTATGGAGAATAGCGTTTTCTTAATCCACAAACTTCTCCCCATGGGTGAAATCCTGAAGTTAATGGGAGTTTTGCCATTGACTTCAATAGGACCAGGATTTCGCCCCATGTGTCTACTTGTGGTATACTACCACAACACATCTTTACACCTATTAGTGCCTCATTGCTGAGACAGCCAAAGGCTGGAGATTGAGTTGGATTCGGTTTTGCCTCATGCTTCATCAGGAACAGTGTCAGCTAAATTCTGACTGCCTAGTGTCTGAGCCAGGCTCTCCTCTCACTCACATTGTTGTGAATCAGGAATCATGCCATTGATGTTGATAGAGTAAAATCAGGGTAAGCGAGAGCAGAATCAGTCCCTCAATTATGGGGGATAGTAGAATAGTCTGAAAGTATCCAGCTTGATTCCCAGGCCCCCTGAAGTCAGACAAAATATCTTTTGACTTGTAAACTGAGCAAATCTGACCTGGAGTCAGTGAGAGGCAATAAATATGGAACCCCAGGCTGTAATTTGTAATCATTCAGTCTACAGACAAGAGAGCTGTGATGCTAGTTATGGTCGATGGAGTCACAAGCTACAGGTGAATGGCAAGGCTAAGCCGTGCCAAATCTCTGAAGTGTGCATCAGCTTGGGGAAGTTGCTGTATAATTAAAGCATGTTCTCTCAAACTGAACCGACTAGAGAATGGACAGTGTATTTCCAGTAGTTGCCTAGAGGGGTGCTCATGATCATAATTCCTTGACCTGAAAGGTGCTCATAGTGTCCTTCCATAACCTCAGCTGACTGGGTGCTCCTCCCTCATAGTGAGTGTGCCCAGCAGTTCTGTGCTGGTGACGCTCCTGGCACCGTGACACGCAGTCCCCACTGCTTTGAATGCACCTGGCTCCTCCGTGGGAGGTTTGGGCAGGAACCCCTGGCAGGGCTGTGGTGCTGAATACAACAGTGCTTGCTGCAGCTCTACATTGCATGGGTTTCAAAACCCCCTGGAGGGAATGGTTATTACATTAAGGAGCCAAGTGAAGGGGTTGTGATCAACACATTGGGAGAAACCTGAAGCTGAATTTGCAGGTGCAGGCAGAGAGATGCTTTTATTCCCAGCCACTTTGAAATGGAAACTCTAAAGCAGTAAGAAAGAGCAGAAATCCATGAATTCTAAAGCGAGAATGGATCTCAGTGATCATCTAGTCTGACCTGCTGCATAACAGAGGCCATAGGCCTTCCCTGAATGAATTCTTGTGTGTATGCTCTACATGCCAATCCTATTACTGTTCCTTGATTTTCCTCAGTTGAGTGCAACACACTGGCTTTGCATGGAACAGCAAAATCTTGCAAACACTGTGTATGTGAAGAAAGGTTGGGGAAACTCCAGTTCCAAAGGCCCACACCTCCTCTGAAATGCAGCACCAACCTCTCTCTCATATGGCCATGCCTGAGGATCCTGACAGCATAGTGTAGTTTCCCTGTTGCCCCTGAGTATGCATCATTGGCAGAGTCATGCTCACGCACTGCCCCATGCAGCGGGGTGGAAGCTACCTCCGCCAGATGCACAGGGATAAAAGCAGTCCCAGGAGTTGCTAGAAAGTCATCTTCTTCAGTCCCAAAGCCATCACAGGCACCTCTGCTTCCTCCCCAGGTGCCTCCATAGGGAATGGCAGCAAAACCAGTCCCAAGGATCAAACCTGTATATCTGTCATCACAGTACAGAGACAGCATCTGGCCAGCATCACCTCAGAGCAGAGCAGACCCCTCTGCCTCTCCTCCCTGTCCTACACTTTTCATCATCATCATGTTCCTATTACGTCTCTGGCGTTTAGGGCAGTGACGAAGCTCCTCCACTCCTGTCTGTTTCTGGCAAGTCTTTCAATGGTTCCCAGTTGTGCCCCAGGTATTTTAGCTCAGCTTCCACAGCTCTTTGCCAGATTGTTTTCGGGTGGCCTCGTTTTCGCTTGCCTTCAGGTGTCCATCTTATTGCTACTCTGGTGATGGAATCAGTTTCTATCCAAAGTGCATGGCCAATCCATCTCCAACGCCTCCTGGCAATGATGGTGCTCAGATCCTCTTGGCTGCACTGTGTCAATAGATCTTGGTTTGAGATTGTTCTGGGCCAAGAGATATGGACAATTTTTCTGAGGCAGGTTGTATGGAATGAAGACAGTTTGGACATGTCATACTTTTTCATTCCCCAGTATTCTGAACTATAAAGTAGTGTTGAAAATACACAGCTCTGCTAAATCTTAAGTTTGGTTTTGGTGTTGTATTTTGATGATTTCCAGACTGTATTTAAGCTCCTGAAGGTGTTCCCAGTTTTACTGATTTTGTTACAGATGTCCTGGCTTGTTCCACTGTCCTGGCTGATGGTGCTGCCCAAGTATGTGAATGTTTCTACATTGGTGAGAACATAATCCTCTATCCGTACTGATGATCGTGAGGCAATATTAAAGGTCATGATATCTGTCTTATTGCGGTTGATTTTCAGCCCAATTTGCTGGCTGAATGCATTGAGTCGAGTTGTTTTTTCTTTTATGTGGTGTTGGGCAGGGCCGGTGCAACCATTTGGGCAACCTAGGTGGTCACTTAGGGCGCTAGGATTTGGGGGGGCACCATTTTCTTCGGCAGCGACCGCGGCAGCTGGATCTTCGGCCGCCCCGGTCGCCACCAGCATTTAGGTGGAGGGAGCTGGGGCAGGGGAGCGCGGAGAGGGCCGCCTGCAGCAAGTAAGGGCAGGGGGGTGGCACGCAGGGGAACTCCCCACCCCAGCTCACCCCTGCCCCGCCTCCTCCCCGAGCACACCATCGCTGCTTCACTTCTCCCGCCTCCCAGGCTTGCAGCGCCTAAGCTGATTGGCGCCGCAAGCCTGGGAGGGGGGAGAAGTGAAGCAGCCACAGTGTGCTCGGGGAGGAGGCGGGGCAGGGTGAGCTGGAGTGGGGGGGTGCCTCAGGGTGGAAGGGGGAAGCTGCAGCGGGGGTCGCCTCAGGGCGCAAAACATCCTTGCACCGGCCCTGGTGTTGGGTATGTGATGTTCAGGGGAGGGATAGCTCAGTGGTTTGAAAATTGGCCTGCTAAATCCAGGGTTGTGAGTTTAATCCTTGAGGGGGCGATTTGGGGGAAAAATCTGTCTGGCGATTGGTCTTGCTTTGAGCAGGGGGTTGGACTAGATGACCTCCTGAGGTCCCTTCCAACCCTGATATTCTATGATTCTATGTGATAGGAGAGCAACATCATCTGCAAAGTCCAGGTTTTCAAGGGGTGAGAAGAGTGTCCATTTAATGCCTCTTGGCGTGTCTTCTGTTGTACACCACATTACCCAATCAATGGCAATGTTGAGGATTGCAGACATGACACACCCCTGATGTATTCCTGTTTTGACTTCAAAACTGAGCTCACTGTAATCAACACTGCATGTAAAGTTGAAATAGAAGCTTTTGATGATGTTGATTATACGGCAAGGAATTCCATATGCCTGCAGAATGTGCCATAGGCTGGTCTTGTGAATGCTATCAAAAGCGTTCTCAAAGTCTACAAAATTTATGTAGAGTTGCCGTTGCCATTCTAAGCACTGTTCTATTGTTTCGTAGAGTGAAGATCTGGTCTGTGCATTCACACCCTTTCCGAAAACCAGCTTGCTCTTTTCTGAGAACACTATCAACTGCCTCTGAAATACACTGGACTATGATCTTACATAATACTTTGCTTGGCACAGATAAAAGTGTGATACCATGCCAGTTATTACAATCACTGAGAGTTCGTTTCTTTGGTATCTTCACTATAACCCCATTGGTCCACTCATCTGCCACTTTTCCTCCCTCCAAATTCAGATTGGGACAATGAGAACTTTTTCTATTATGTAATAGCTGCAGCCCCATACAGAAGGGAATCTAAGCTGCTGTGATGGCCAGGTTAACATATGGAGACATACCTATCTCATAGAGCTTGAAAGGTCATCGAGTCCAGCCCCCTGCCTTCACTAGCAGGACCAATTTTGCCCCAGATCCCTAAGTGGCCCTCTCAAGGATTGAATTTACAACCGTGGGTTTAGCAGGCCAGTGCTCAAACCACTGAGTTACCCTCCCCCCTCAGCATGTATATTACAGTAGCTTGCAATCTGGTGGGGAAGGGGGTCATAAAGGAAAAGGCTCACTGGGCAGATGAATGTGGGGGTCCAATGCTCAGGCACTGGGTGTGGTCAGGGAGTGGGCGGAGCTGGAGCAATTGGAGAGGCACGCAGGAGGACTGGTGCCAGGGTGGCTAGAAAGGCATGTGGTGGAGAAAGGGAAGGCAGAGACATGCTGGGGAGCCAAGGTGTGGTGCCTGGAGAGAGGCCTGGCTGATATGACTGCACCCCAGCCAGCAGGACATGCGGCACCTGGAGAAGTGGGCAGAGCCAGTGTCTGACATACAGGAGGTGAAGGGAATGGTGGCAGGTATTTCTACCTCAGCTCCAGCTGGGTTTCAGCAGCAGAGCCCTGTTCAGGCACTGACATTTCAGCAGGCTCAGAGTGGGACAGGGAGGGGAAGTGAGGGGCTTGTAGGAGGTTTGCAGGACCACCTCCCAACGTAGGCCCAGCTCTCCTGTGTGACACCCCTCACTCCTGGCCCTGCTTCAACAGTGCCGCCCCTCTTGCCCCCGCCCCAGTTCTGTCTCTCCTGTGTGACCCATCCCAGCTCGCCTGTGTGACACACACACACACACACACACATCCCGGCTCTGGCTCTCCGGTGTGACACCTAGGGTTGCCAATTTTGGTTGGATGTATTCCTGGAGATTTCATCACATCACAATCTTTAATTAAAGATTAATCTTTAAATCCTGGAGACTCCAAGCCAATCCTGGAGGATTGGCAACCCTAGTGACACCCCCCAGTTCTGTCTCTCTTATGTGACACCCCCGCATGCTCTGTCTCCCTGTGTGAGGTGCCCTCACCTTTTCTCCTCTTGCCTCTCTTCTCCTCCCCTCTTCTTTTCGCAAGCTCCCCTGGTGTCCTTAACTGTCCTTCTCTTCCCTTCTCCACTCTGTCCATTTCCCCCTCACTTCTCTTTTTTCCAGTTCCTCACCACCATTTCTCACACCAACACTTGTCCCTCATCCCAGCTACTCCCTGCCCCACTCCTCCTTTCCCCTTGGGAAGCTGGCGTAGGTTCCATCATTCCCTCCTGCCTGAGCACTGGGGAAGGTTGCCCCAACTACTGTATCTGCCTTCCACCAGGGCTGCTGGAGGCTGCCCCAGCTTTCTGTCCCTTCCTCTGGGGGACCCCAACCTCCTAGCACTGCACTACTTTAATCACTAGCAAAGAGCCAGTCATGGGGCTGGGAAGCTGGAGCACCAGCCAGAGGTTAAGCCAGTCCCTACAAGCCCTTGGACTACACAGGAGGCTGGGTTGGGGGAGGGGCTGGCAGGAAACACCAGCCTTGGGAGCAGTAGGAGAATCTTCACATTAGGGTTGAACAGAGAAAAATCTCCTTTCCTCACCCCCATTTTTCATCATATGAGAATTTTCCAGCAACAATGAGACTGACCCAGATGGGCCCGAACCAGAAGCATCTAACCTTACCACTCAGGTGTATCTCTATGTAGAACTCCTTCATTGGCATAACAGCACTGATGTTCTCTGGAGGGACAGGCCAGATCCTTACCACCCTTTCAGCTGCTTTGTGCCAGCTCCCACTGGCCAGACCACTCTCAGTCATCTCATTTCCTCCCACACTGCCCCTCCCTCCCACTCACACTGCTGTGACGCCATCTTATAATTCAACAAAACGCAGCCAAACTTCGTTTTTTCTTGTTCCCATTTTGTAAAAAATGGAGCACCCTCATTCTTCAGCTGAGCCTTCACGGGCCACATTTCAGCCCAGAGCAAACTTTTACAGCAACGTTCTGAAAAAGAAAATAACCCCCCACACGTTTCAAATACGTTAGCTACAATTCCTGTGCAAACTCAGCAACTGCGGCCTGATTAACATTTAAATGAGCTTGCATTACTGAGATTGCAATTCAGATCTGATTTTTTTTTAAACCAAGACTGTCCTCTAAAGCTAAGCTTTCTGCATTTCCTCCCTGTGCCCATTTCTTATATGGAGACACAGGTGCAACCTCTGCTCTCGGCTTTTAAATAGCCAAAAAAACAATCTCAAGGTGCAATCCATCCAGTGACAGTGGAGAGGTCCTTTCACGGTATTTCCTGCTCTGAGAACTTCTGCTGCAAAATGGGCAATCTACACTAGACATCCTTGCCTGCTGCAGGAAGGGCCTCCTCAGCACAGTGGAAACATGGTGTTTGCATTAGGGGCTGTGTGGCTAATTATTTCAGAGAAATACTGCCACTGGAAGAGAGGGGGATCGTCACTTGCTACTGCTACTGAGCAGATTCTCACTGGTAGCCGTAAAACCATGCCAGGGACTTGTCTTGAGTAGGGTGACTTCTAGGCCAGATGCTTGTGCAGCCATGGTGCCTCCGTGCAGGCCCCTTGCGCAGACTGGTGCCCACCACCCAGCAGAGTCTCCACTGGGCTCCAAGTGCCACTACTCTGCGGGATGGGACAAAGGGATTCCAGAGCTCCTCCTCCCCCTGGCCACTTCAGGTATCACCATTCCGCGGGTTGAGGCTCCCACATCTGCCTGCCCTTCCCCCTCCTTCCCGTTTTAACAGGCAGCCATTGAAGGGGAGGGTGCTGGATGGAAGAGGAGGAGCAGGAGTAGGGTGACCATACAGCAAGTGTGAAAAATCGGGACAGGGGGTGGGGGGGCAATAGGAGCCTATATAAGAAAACGACCCAAAAATCGGGACTGTCCCTGTAAAATTGGGACATCTGGTCACCCTAAGCAGGAGAGGGCAGAGGAAAGTGAAAGGGAGAGTGCGTGCCAGTAAATGAGAGGGAGGCCATGGAGAGAGAAGGACTGGAGGGACAGATGGACTGAGGTCAGTGGTACAGTAAGAAGGGGAGGAAGTTGGAATGGGGGAGGCTGTGCTCAGAGGTTTTACAGCCATTTGTTTCACGCCCAGAGGGAACCTTGACTGTGAGCTGTTCTGCATATTGGTCCGGTCTCTGATCTCAGTGATAGTGGTGTAAATCTGGGGGTGGGGGAGATCCATTCAAGTCCATTTACACTGGCATAAATCCAGAGGAGTGCCATTCAAATCCATTTACACCAAGATCAGAATTTGGCCCATTAAGTAGACTTCAAAATGCTTTTAGAATAACAACATAAGTCTTTGTCTTAGAAATGACAAGTCAGCTCTTATGCAGAAGGGAAGTAGGTGAAATACACTTGGTTTTCTGTCTCACTCTTTTAATTCACTTGTTCAGACTACAGTGTTCTAGTTTATTTTCTAATTCTCCAGGCTCTTCAGAGTAAAATCATTCCTTTATTAATGAGATTCAGCCCAACTTAACTAAAAAAAATGAATGTCCAACAGAAGCCTCTTTGTTGATGCTCAGATGAACAGAAGCAAACACAAGGGGGTTTTTATAAATGATTTTTCAGTCTCATCAGCCGGATCTCACCAATCTACCTTATTATTTCACTTCCAAAACATTTTTTCCTAGTAAAATCCAGTCTATTCTAAGGAAAAGCCAACCTGGAAGAGGAAAACCCTAGAGAATATGCCCCGTTTGTGCCTCGTCACTTACACAGCCACAAAGGGTCACTTGTTTAAAAAGCTTAAGGAAGTTTTGGGTCGAGCTCATTAATCGTGACTGTAGAGTTGGCTCTCTGCAGTAGGATTTCTCTGTAGACTGCGTTAGGGAGATTGGTCCACCACAAGAGGGAAAACGGACTCATGAGATACTAATTTGCTGCTATTGAAATCCTGGTTTCAATAATACATGACACAGGGGAGCTGTGAGGTCCCTTAGTAAGATAATGCACTTAGCTTTGCTCCTCCCCCAGACATCAAGGCCCATGTCGAGGTAGAAGCTCAAGGACGCATTTTCAGAAGTGCCTCAGTAACTTAGGAGCTGAAATGTCACTGGAAAAATCCATGGGAATTAGGTACTTTTACCCTCAGCCACCAGGAAAACTGGGGAATCACCTTGTTGACTGGTGTTAAAAAGCCTGACTTTAAAATAGGGCCCATATTTGCCTCCTCTTGCGGAAAATCCCACCAACTTTGATTCCCTGGCAGAGTTTTCCAACATCATTCCAATGAGTAGAGGGAGGAAGGGTGTCTGTCCCCAGAATAGCCAGGTCCCCAGGGATCTGTGTGGATCTCAGGGCTCTAGCCCAGATCCTCTAAGCTAGTTAGGTGTCTAACTCCAAGTGTTTTTTGTGGGCTTTGGGGCCCTCTGCTCCCCAACCTGGCTCTATGGCAGCTTGGCCCGAAGGGGGCCTCACTGCTGGGGACTGCCTCCAAATTCCCCTCATGGGGGTCCCTATGGTGCGGAAGGGATAATGGAAGGTTAGTGCTGCCTTAAGCTGCATTATCATTCAGTGGATTCACCCCTGGTTGCTTCGGTGGGGGCTGGTGCATGCAACATTTCCGATACGCCACTGTGACATTACTCAGGGTACAAGCTGGACCAAAGAATAGCTGTGTCCCCTCAGTTCTCCAATCTGGGGTGCCTTCTACACTGCTTTGCTGTGAGAGCCACCACTCCTGGTAAGTTACTCCCAGTTATATTATCAGAGTGCTACAGCCAGCCACTCATGCATTACACTGCAGGCAACACAGGCAAATTCCCAGTTCCAGGCGTTCCCCAGAAATGTAAGTCTTGTACTGCCCAGCACCCTCCAGGACAATACAAGCTCATATAAAGTCAGTCATTTTATTACTAGAAAATGATATGCACAAATTCTACTATCCCAAATGGAGTTTCCCAAACATTTCAGTCCAAACACACCGGTTTAGATAAAACTGTAAAACAAGTTTATTAACTACAGAAAGATAGATTTTAAGTGATTACCACTAATGAGGCATAAAAGTCAGAATTGGTTACAAGAAAATAAAAGTAAAATGCCTAACTTAACAAGTTAAGTGAATTCAAAGTCTTTCTCACCACATGTTTCAGCAGTCTTACTGGCTGAATTTCTTTCAGTCAGGATCCCTCCCCCCAGGTCAATCCTGCTTCCTTTGTTCTTCAAGTGTCGTTGATGCTATGGGTAGAGAGAAAGGGAGAGATAATTGGGGTATCTGTTCTCCTTTCTTACAGTTCTTTCTCTTCTTTGAGAATCATCTCCAGCTCAGGTTTGGAGATGGAAAGTCTGTGTGGATGGGAACCCCCAGCTGTTTCTTTGTCAAGATGTAGATTTTTCCCCACATCCTCTTTCCTGACGAAGATTGGCCACTTAAACAGGTGATAGTCCATTTGCTTTTGTTGACACCTGGCTGAGGCAGCAGCTAGCCTTTTGTCTCTGGGGAACTGGTTTGTGACTGCTCTCCAGACTTGGAACATATCTTAGTAATATCATACAGTAGAATCTTATAACTACACAATGTTGCCACATGTATTTTACCAGTATAATAATGATCAGCACATTATGAGTTTTTAAAATGATCTCACAAGGCATACTTTGTAAAAAAATTTATCATAATCTTGTAAAAGGGGTGAACATAGGGGTACAGATGGTCACACGCACCCTGCCTCTCTGTGGTCCATGGGATCGCACAAGGGATGGTACCATGGAAACAAGTAACTCTTTCTTTGGTGCAGACAGCAGGAGCTCCATGGGCTGAGGGTCCTTTCCATGTGTAGACCCAGAGGGGGGAACCATCTCCCCTAGATTTGTATCTGTAAAACTGGAGGATAAGAGGTCATTTGCTGCCAATTAGGAGTTTGCTCTGGTCAGCCAAGTATGGTACCAGGTATAGCTTCACACTTCCTAGGTTTATACTTCTGGTCTGATCTGGCAATTCCCTAGACCACAGGTGCAACTAGACCAGAATCCTGTCTCTGGCTGTGCCCAGTGTCAGCTGCTTAAGAGGATCATGCACGAAATCTCAGAATGGAAGCTATGGGGTAGCCTGACCATAGATAAGTTTCCTCTGACCCCCTTCCTGTCAGTTATCTGTGCGTTGCAGCAGGAGTGTTTAATTTCCTTGTTATGGACTTGGTCAAAGACTTTTGAAAGTCCAAATCAGTTATCTCAACCAGAAGCCCTGCTGGAGTCACTATCAGATCATAGGTCATCCACGTACTTAATAATCCAATTTTAATCATTGTTTCTATTAATTTACCTGATACAGAAGTAAGTACAATTGGTCTGTAATTCCCATGGTCAACCCTGAAGCATCTTTTAAACGTAGGTGCAATATCTGCTACCCTTTACTTTTCCAGTTCAGAAGCTTATTTTAGTGGGAGATTGGATATTTTTGTTTGCAGCTCATTTGTGTAATTCTTAAAGTCCTTCAGCTTTCTTGGGCAATCCAGTCCAGTCCCTGTGACTTGTTATTCTTTAATTTGTTCCAATTCCTCCTCTTCTCACACCTCAATCCCTCACATGGTCTCATCTGAACAGAATAGATCTGGAGGTAGGGTTCCATAGATAGGAATCTCCCTAACATTCTCTGTGATGAAGATTGATGCAAAGAAATAATGCAGCTTCTCTGCAATCACCTTACCTTCCTTAGTTGGTCCCTTTACCCCCTGATGGTCCAATGGATTAATCAATTTTCAGTGGGTTCCTGCTTCTGAGGTACTTAAAGAATTTCTTGGTACACCTCTACCCCGATATAACGCTGTCCTTGGGAGCCAAAAAATCTTACCGCATTATAGGTGAAACTGCATTATATCGAACTTGCTTTGATCTGCTGGAGTGCGCAGCCCCGCCCTCCCCCTCCCGCCCCCGGAGCGCTGCTTTACTGTGTTATATCCGAATTCGTGTTCTATCGGGTCACGTTATATCGGGGTAGAAGTGTATTGGTTTCTATTAATCTTCATCTGTTTCCTTTCCAAATTCCCTCTTAGCCCTCCTAATTTCCATCTTCATATTACTTGACATAGTTTATGCTCCTATTTATTGGTTTAATTCCATTTCCATTTTTTAAAGGATGCCTGCTTGGTTCAAATTACCCCACAAACATAGCCATTGAGCCATACCTGTTTTCCTTGCCTGTCTTGTGTCCTTTCTTGTTTGGGAGGAGTGCATGCCCTCAGCAACTCTGCTAGGGGATGATTGAGTTTAATTATTTTTACTTTTTAACTTTAAAACCTTTTTACCTTAATATTTATATTAGGGCTGTCAATTAATCTCAATTAACTCATGTAATTAACTCAAAAAAATTAATCGTGATTAATTTACACTTATAATAATAGAATACCAATTGAAATTTATTAAATATTTTTGGATGTTTTTCTATATTTTCAATATTGTTTTCAATACAACACAGAATACAAAGTGCACAGTGCTTACTTTATATTATTATTTTTATTACAAATATATTTTTATTTACAAATGATAAAAGAAATAGCATTTTTCAGTTCACCCCATACAAGTACTAAAGTGCAATCTCTTTATCATGAAAGTGTAACTTACAAATGCAGACTTTTTTGGTTACATAATTGCACTCAAAAACAAAACAGGGCAAAACTTTAGAGCCTACAAGTCCAGTCAGTCTTACTTCTTATTCTACCAATCGCTAAGACAAACAAGTTTATTTACATTGACGGGGAGATACTGCTGCCTGCTTCTTATTTACAGTGTCACCTGAAAGTTAGAACAGGCGTTTGCATGGCACTTTTGTAGCTGGCATTGCAAGATATTTACATGCCAGATATGCTAAACATTTGTATGCCCCTTCATGCTTCGGCCACCATTCCAGAGGACATGCTTCCATGCTGATGATGCTCGTTAAAAAAATAATGTGTCGATTAAATTTGTGACTGTACTCCTTGGGGGAAGAATTGTATGTCTCCTGATCTTTTTTACCCACATTCTGCCATATATTTCATGTTATAGTAGTCTCGGATGATGACCCAGCACATGTTCGTGTTAAGAACACTTTCACAGCAGATTTGACAAAACACAAAGAAGGTACCGATGTGAGTTTTCTAAAAATAGCTACAGCACTCAACCCAAGGTTTAAGAATCAGAAGTGCCGTCCAAAATCTGAGAGGGATGAGGCGTGGAGCATGCTGTTAAAAGTCTTAAAAGAGCAACACTCTGATGCGGAAACTACAGAATCCAAACCACCAAAAAAGAAAATCAACCTTCTGCTGGTGGCATCTGACTCAGATGATGAAAATGAACATGCGTCAGTCCGCACTGCTTTGGATAGTTATTGAGCAGAACCCATGAACAGCATGGATTCGTGTCCTCTAGAATGGTGGTTGAAGCATGAAGGGACATATGAATCTTTAGCGCATCTGGCATGTAAATATCTTGCAATGCCAGCTGCAACAGTGCCATGCGAATACCTATTCTCACTTTCAGGTGACCTTGTAAACAAGAAGCAGGCAGCATTATCTCCTGCAAATTGTAACCAAACTTGTTTGTCTAAGTGATTGGCTGACCAAGAAGTAGGACTGAGTGGACTTGTAGGCTCTAAAGTTTTACATTGTTTTGGTTTTGAGTGCAGTTTTTTTTTTTTTTTTACATATTCTACAGTTCAACTTTCAAGATAAAGAGATTGCACTACAATACCTGTATGAGGTGAATTGACAAATACATTGCAAATATTTGTAATAGAAAATCAATATAAAGTGAGCACTGTACACTTTGTATTCTGTGTTGTAATTGAAATTAATATATTTGAAAATTTAGTAAACATTCAAAAATATTTAAAATAAATGATATTCTATTGTTAATTAACCGCGATTAATTTTTTTAATGACACGATTAATCACAATTAATTTTTTTAATCGCTTGACAGCCCTAATTAATATATATATATATATATATATATACCTTTCTAAAGTGTCGTGGCACCAGGCTAGTTTTTAGGATGGATGATCCTTCCCCTGAGTATGCTGAACTTAATTATATTTTGGTCACTATTACTTAGTTGCACAACTATAGTTACTTTTTGAACTAACACCTACATGTTACTTAGGTCTAGCTGGGAATAGCCTCTCCTTTTCCATGGTCTAGAACTAGCTGTTTCAGGAGGCAATCATTGCTTCTCTGAACCCTGTCCCATTGTTACATGCAACCAGATTGAATGCCACTAATATTTGGAGTTAAGTAACAAGATACCAAAAGTTCCCTAGAAACAGCCACTCCTTGCAAGGTTTCTGCTGGATCCTCGAAAGGCTGAATTCTGCAGTAAATTCCAGGGCTGCAGAATCCCAGCATATCCAAGGCCCTGCACACAGGCTACCAGCCAGCTGTCAGAGGGTAGCCGCATTCCATCATTACCAGTTTGGACTGGATTCAAAATGGTGACCTTGTCAGGCAAAAGTCTCGGTAGATTATTAACAACCGACTGAGCCACCCAGCCTTCTCTTCGGCAGGACATAGAAAATGTAACAAACTGTTTTGCTGTTAAATGCCAAAAGGGGAAGAATAGCACCATAGTATTTTTATTTTATTTTTCTTAGTCCCTTTTTATCTCTTGGCAGCCCTTTGTGCAATTAAATAGCTCCACGGGGATGCCATATGTTGCCAATAGTTTTATACTTCTCAGTAGTGAGAGGCTGGAACTCTTTCCAAATTGACATGATAGGATCCCATTACAAAACTCTTCTCTAAGAGGAACAGCTAAATGTTCTGTCAAGGAACTCAATTAAAAATAGACCAACTGGCATTGTTATCTCCCCACAAGAATGCAGTTGGCATGGTGAATAGCCTGGTACATCTGGCGGTACCTCTCTGAATTGTTTGTAACTCAAGCATTACCCTATCATGGGCCTAAGCAGCAAGGTGCAAGCTCAGATCTAGTTCAGGGGCACCTGATTCCATCCCATCCTTAATATTAGCTCCACAATTTGCAATGTCATCGGAGTAATGTCAATCCAATTCTGAGAGATGAGGTGGGGGACGGGCTAGCTTTTATTGGGCCAACTTCTGTTGGGGAGAGAGACAAACTTTGGAGCTACACAGAACTCCCTTGGAAAGGAGGCAGTGTCCACTCACCCTGGCGCTTTCCTTGGTCCCTGCTTTGGGGATTCAGCTAGACGTACGTAGCCCTTCTGTGCCCTGAACCAAGGGCAGACTATGCCCAGACCTGATTGTGGCACAGGGTGAGGGAGAAGGCCCCTCACTTCACCTTTGAGTGCCCATGCAGGGTTGGGCCCGATCTGGCTCCTAGTCATTTATTTTCTGCCCGTTTTTATCTCCATTCCTTGGTTGCCTCCCCCAATGCTTTCAACGTGGCCTTTTGTTCACTTGCTACTTTCTTGTTTGCTCCTTGCAGGTGTGATGATTTGTGTTCCCTCTGCTGGCCAGATGACTTGTTCTGCCACAGTGAGATTAACATAGAGACATTCATAAAACAAGAGTCAGTTTCTGGGCCCAAGGGAGTCACTTTAAAATGAGGGTCAGTAACCGCTGTATAGTAAATGCCATGTACTGGAAAGGAATGTTTCTTTTCTGTTTCTAAGAGGGATGGGTGTTAACTACGAAAACAAGAAAACGGTCTTAACTTGGCATCACAAAGCCTGACTGTGAAAGTCTGGTCCCATGAATTACTCAGTGCCATGCAGACAGCTCTTGTACAGTAGTGACAGCTAAAATAAGCACATATTTCAGGGCAGGATTTTGTGTTCATCTCAATTATTCCCACTTTATAATCTCCCAGAGCACCATCACAGAGTCAAAAGGAAGTGGAGTTCATCTTAGCTGTCCCTATGCCGGACATTACACATGCCATTCCATTATCACCCCTTCTTTACTTTTGATCTTTGCTTGATAGTAAAGAAAAAATAAAAAGAAAAGGTTGTGCTGCTTCCTACTTGAGTTTAAACTGAAAAAAAAAACCCAACGTAAAAAGAAGGTAAAAACATGAAGGATCAAATTCTACTCTGCAGGCTGCCATCTGCAAATTAGTATTCCGGATGCTTTGCTCATCCAGCCAATGGGACATCCAGGCATGTAGGGAAAGCACAGCATAAAAGCTGTGTACATCTCAGAAGAGTGAGTTCTATGTCAGCATATACCAGCCCAGTTACAACAGAAGGTCTTCAGTGTAAAAGGAGCTAATGTGGTGGTCTTCACACAGTTATGTTTAATTCAGACATTTGGGCTATTGAGATCTTTTGCTGAACCTAGGAACTCTCTTGGGTACCTGGTCAAACACCGAGGGAACTCCTAAAGGGAAGGGGATGCAAAGGAACAGAGTGGTTTTTAATTGCTTTATAACAGAGTCACTGAATTTGCAATATATTATATCTGAGACACAAAAGGCTATGTTAAAAGAACGTTCTTTAGGGTGCAAAGTCAAGAGTTAGGAAATGCCAGTTCTGTGGCTGCCCAGGCACATTAATTTGGCCCCCTTGTGCCTACACCCAATCCTCTAACTGAGGCTGGGGTCCTGGGGAAATCATAGAATCATAGAATATCAGGGTTGGAAGGAACCTCAAGAGGTCATCTAGTCCAACCCCCTGCTCAAAGCAGGACCAATTCCCAACTAAATCATCCCAGCCGGGGCTTTGTCAAGCCGGGCCTTAAAAACCTCCAAGGAAGGAGACTCCACCACCTCCCTAGGTAACGTATTCCAGTTCACCACCCTCCTAGTGAAATAGTGTTTCCTAATATCCAACCTGGACCTCCCCCACTGCAACTTGAGACCATTGCTCCTTGTTCTGTCATCTGCCACCCCTGAGAACAGCTGAGCTCCATCCTCTTTGGAACCCCCCTTCAGGTAGTTGAAGGCTGCTATCAAATCCCTCCTCATTCTTCTCTTCTGGAGACTAAACAATCCCAGTTCCCTCAGCCTCTCCTCATAAGTCATGTGCTCCAGACCCCTAATCATTTTTGTTGCCCTCCGCTGGACTCTTTCCAATTTTTCCACATCCTTCTTGTAGAGTGGGGCCCAAAACTGGACACAGTATTCCAGATGAGGCCTCACCAATGTCGAATAAAGGGGAACGATCACGTTCCTCGGTCTGCTGGCAATGCCTCTACTTATACAGCCCAAAATGCCGTTAGCCTTCTTGGCAACAAGAGCACACTGTTGACTCATATCCAGCTTCTCATCCACTGTGACCCCTAGGTCCTTTTCTGCAAAACTGCTACCTAGCCATTCAGTCCCTAGTCTGTAGCAGTGCATGGGATTCTTCCATCCTAAGTGCAGGACTCTGCACTTGTCCTTGTTGAACCTCATCAGGTTTTTTTTGGCCCAATCCTCTAATTTGTCTAGGTCCCTCTGTATCTGATCCCTACCCTCTAGTGTATCTACCACGCCTCCTAGTTTAGTGTCATCTGCAAACTTGCTGAGAGTGCAGTCCACACCATCCTCCAGATCATTAATAAAGATATTAAACAAAACTGGCCCCAGGACTGACCCTTGGGGCACTCCGCTTGAAACCGGCTGCCAACTAGACATGGAGCCATTGATCACTACCCATTGAGCCCGACGATCTAGCCAGCTTTCTATCCACCTTACAGTCCATTCATCCAGCCCATACTTCTTTAACTTGGCGGCAAGAATACTGTGGGAGACCGTATCAAAAGCTTTGCTAAAGTCAAGGAATAACACATGCACTGCTTTCCCCTCATCCACAGAGCCAGTTATCTCATCATAGAAGGCAATTAGGTTAGTCAGGCACAACTTCCCCTTGGTGAATCCATGCTGACTGTTCCTGATCACTTTCCTCTCCTCTACGTGTTTCATAATTGATTCCTTGAGGACCTGCTCCATGATTTTTCCAGGGACTGAGGTGAGGCTGACTGGCCTGTAGTTCCCCGGATCCTCCTTCTTCCCTTTTTTAAAGATGGGCACTACATTAGCCTTTTTCCAGTCATCCGGGACCTCCCCCGAGTTTTCAAAAATAATGGCTAATGGCTCTGCAATCTCATCCGCCAACTCCTTTAGCACCCTCGGATGCAGCGCATCCGGCCCCATGGATTTGTGCACATCCAGTTTTTCTAAATAGTCCCGAACCACTTCTTTCTCCACAGAGGGCTGGTCACCTTCTCCCCATATTGTGCTGCCCAGTGCAGCAGTCTGGGAGCTGACCTTGTTCGTGAAGACAGAGGCAAAAAAAGCATTGAGTACATTAGCTTTTTCCACATCCTCGGTCACTAGGTTGCCTCCCTCATTCAGTAAGGGGCCCACACTTTCCTTGACTTTCTTCTTGTTGCTAACATATCTGAAGAAACCCTTCTTGTTACTCTTAACATCTCTTGCTAGCTGCAACTCCAAGTGTGATTTGGCCTTCCTGATTTCACTCCTGCATGCCTGAGCAATATTTTTATACTCCTCCCTGGTCATTTGTCCAATCTTCCACTTCTTGTAAGCTTCTTATTTGCGTTTAAGATCAGCAAGGATTTCACTGTTTAGCCAAGCTGGTCGCCTGCCATATTTACTATTCTTTCTACACATCGGAATGGTTTGTTCCTGCAACCGCAATAAGGATTCTTTAAAATACAGCCAGCTCTCCTGGACCCCTTTGCCCTTCATGTTATTCTCCCAGGGGATCCTGCCCATCTGTTCCCTGAGGGAGTCAAAGTCTGCTTTTCTGAAGTCCAGGGTCCGTATTCTGCTGCTCTCCTTTCTTCCTTGTGTCAGGATCCTGAACTCGGAAAAATAGCATGTGATCTTGTAATTAAAGACTGTACCATAATGCACACTCAGAAGGGGCAACTCCAAATCTGTGTGGAATGTAAATAACTTTGAGCCTAAAATGAGTGATGTCCCCTGAAATGAGGGACATTTAAGACAGATGCTTACACGGATGTAAGCCAGGGGTAAGACCATTGGTGTCAGTCCAGTCACACTGGTAAAAGTGAAACAAGGGTAAGGTGCTTGGAATCCAGACCTAGGCCCCACTGGAGGCAGTTATGAAATGTAGCACATTAGGGTCTTCAGCCTCTGCCGAGTGAGTATCCTGTGGATGTTTAGTCTGCCCTGGTGTAACATTCCCACGTTACAGTGGCTCACAATAAATGTATCATGAGCAGTTCCTACTGGGTGATGAGCAGCTCCTGGGAGGTACTGAATGCCCTCAGCTAGGTCAGTGGGCACGGAGGTTGCTTAGCAGCACCAGGCCCCGGAGCAGGACAGGAGGTAGGACACTGGGCTAAAGTCCTGCCCTAGCCAAGCTGCTGAGACTCCATTTCACACACATTGTACACTATAGAATGCAAAGGGAAGAATTGTCATCAGGTACAATTTCTACATGCACCTAAGTGATTTAGGAGCCCACATCCTACTGGCTTTAAATGAGATTCAAGCTCCTACATGCCTAAGGGCCAGATTGACAAAGGTATTTAGGCATCTAAAGATACACACAGGCACCTACTGGGATTTTCAAAAACATCTAAGCTGATTAGGCACCTAATGCCTATTAAATATCAATAGGAGTAGGCACCTAACTCATTTAGGCACTTTGTTAATCCCACTAGGCACCTATCTGCACCTGTAGGAGTCTAAATGCCTTTGGAAACTCAGCCCTAAATCCCTCTTGAAAATGAGACTTAAGGAAATGAATTTCAAACATGCCTAAGTCTCATTTGCAAAAGGGACTGAAGAGCCTCAGTCTCATTGAAAGTCAGTGGGGCTTGCGTTCCTAAATCACTTAGACAACTTTGAAAATTTTACCCCCATCATAACACAATGCCTCGCGAACGCATCCCCAACCAAACCAAAGCCCAGTGACTCAGGCCTGGTAAGGCAACAACCTTTTCTTTCTCTGAATGTTCCCTGATGAATTCCGCACTGGTGATTGAAGCCCTCTGCTTCTCCACAGAACAGGTGGAAAGGCATCAGTAGTGCAAGCCCCCAATGATCCCTCTTTTCTGCCCTGGAGCATCTCTCTCTATGCATGAGAGGCCAGTCCTGTCTCCATGGCCCATTCAGTCCTTGGCCTCTCTGCTGAAATTGTTCTCAAGGATGGTGCCAGTGGTGTTCGTCACCTTTGTGTTCTGAACTAGTGCTTCTCAACCAGGGGTCCAGGGCCCCCTGGGGGGCCACAGACAGGTTTCAGGGGTTCTGCCAAGCATGGCTGGTGTTAGACTCGCTAGGGCCCAGGGCAGAAAGCCAAAGCCCCACTGTGCAGGGCTGCAGCCCAGGGCCCCAAGCCCCACCACCCATGGCTGAAGTCAAAGCCTGAGCAACTTAGCTTTGCGATGCCCCCGTGGCATGGGACCCCGGGTTATTGCCTTGCTTGCTACCCCTTAATGCCGGCCCTGACTTTTATATGCAGAAAAACAGTTGTGGCACAGGGGAGCCGTGGAGTTTTAATAGCATGTTGGGGGGGGGTGCTCAGAAAGAAAAAGGTTGAGAACCCTGAACTAGACAACTGGACTGAGACCCACCGACCCTCCCAGTCAGCCATCAGGTGGTAACCACTTTTGGCCACTGCCAGCGTGGGCTGGATTGGAAGTGGTGACAGAGTAGTGACAAGTTTCCTTGTTCCATTTCCTGAGCAGCCAAGGGGAGCATAAAGAGGTACCACCATGCCATGCAGGGCCCTTGTATCTCTATGGCTATGTCTACACTGCAGCTGGGAGCCAGCCTCCCGCTGGACTCACTCAGCTAGTGCACTAAACATAGCAGTGTGGGCTCTCGAGCCCACCCAACACCCTGGGTCTGAGCTCAGGCGGCTAGCCCGCTTGTCTGCCAGAGCCACAACAGCCACACTGCCATTGTTTGTCTACACCAGCTGGGCCACTGGCTCCCAGTTGCAGTGTAGGCATACCCTGGGTTTCATTAGCCTTGTGCACAGACCACTGTTGTGCATTGGCAGGATAGTGTGATGGGGGAGGCAGGTTCTCACCTTCCCCATTCCCAGCCAGCACACACAGAGAGGGGATTAACCAGTGGAACAAATGACCAGTGGCAGTGCTGGATTCTCCATCACTTGGAGTTTTCCAGTCAGGACTGGATGCCTTTCTGGAAGAGATGCACGTTCTCAGGCTCAGTACAAGACTGATGGTGAAATTTACTGGCCTGTGTTATACAGGCGGTCAGACTAGATGATAATGGTCTCTTTTGGCCTTAAACTCTGTGAAACCATCTCTCCTTTTCACCTGCACTAAAAGATTCACAGCTCCTTCCAAAAAAAAAAAAATGCTTTTATGTCTGTTTTGTGCATATTGCTTTCGCTGAGGGGGCATGAGAGCCAAAGAGAGCAAAAGAGAGAACAATCCATTAGATCCTGTGCACTAAATCCCAGATTATAAATGGACAGGTCTAAAAATACCCAGGATGTGAAAGCAGATACAGCATCATAATTAAACACAGCAGGTCTATTGTAGTTTGGAAAAATGCATGAGATTCCTGCTCTAATAGCTACTCTAACCTTCATAAGAGGTGGGAGTATGCCAGCTCTGACAAAGGGATGAGCCACCCCAATGGCCAAGTCGGTATCATTTCATTGAAGCTGTATGGATCCCAGGGATGGGGTCTCCAGTGTAGGAGGGCAAGCTCCCGCACTGGGTATTGTTCCTTGTTGCCTACGTTAGGCAGATTTGCTTCTATAAAGAGACCTTTTAGAGACAGACTTGAGGCCAAACTCTGATGTGGAGCTAAGCATTTGGTCTCAGCAAAACAGGGGTTTTCCAACCTCCTGGCAAAGGGAGGGTGAGGATCTGCAGAGATTCTCAGCCCCAATTTGCCCTGGCTCTGATAGCAAGTCCTTATCTCTAAAATGGGTTTTCTGTTACTGACATCAAGCGCTAATACTGCAGGTGGGCAAGATGGCTTCTGTTTGACACATTTTTTATCGTGAAATAAAGAATTTTCCACATTTCTGGAAAGACAGGAGAGTTGTTTAGGTTTGTGGAATTCCATGAAACTGACTAACTTACGGCCCAATTAGGTATGAAGGGTCAGGTTTTTATACAAATTAGGCCAGCAAAAATGCATGCATCACTGCATTTGTAGTTTGTGTGTGCAGTTACCACAATTGCAGGCATAAATTATCATACTTACCCATTCATCCATGCACCCCCTGATTTGCACACACAAGCCAGCCAATGAGAATGACAGTGACTTTCTACTTTGAAGACTCAAGCAAGGAGCCGATATGAGGGGGGAAAAGAGGGATGGTGGGCACTAAAACCATAATCTGAAAAAGTCTCTGAGGCCCAGTTGAGTGTCTGTCTCTGATACATAGTGTGCTCCATTATCCATCTTTTGAATCAGACATAGAAGCATGGTCCTGATCACTTGGGCTCATTTCCCAAGGGCAGAAAGTAGCTCTGGCATCCTGGCCAAATTCCATACAGGCTAATTATGTTCTACCAACCTTGTCGTTTCATGTGGACAAAACCGATGGATTATGGTGATGAGTGAAGGGATTTCTGGGTATTGCTTGTGAAGCAGCCTGGAATCTATGGAGATGAGAGGTGCCACAGAGACGCAAGCTATCACCTGTAATTCATTACAGTATTGCCAACTCCAAATGTTCAAAAATGATGATTCAGGCTCCAAACAACCATGAGATTTTCAAAAATAACAAATTTGGGGTTGGGGAGAGGGGATTGGCCTTGTGTTCTTTGAGCCTATAGAGGGTGCTCAGGTCACAATTTTCAAGCTTCTCTCCAGAAACCACAAAGGCTAGAAAATTACTTAGGGCACGTCTTCACTAGCAATGTTAAAGCTAGCCACAGCCGCACTTTAATGTGGCTTGTGTAGTCCCGGCATAGCTCTGGGAGAGAGAGTAAACCACCTCCACGAGGGGAATACCTCCCAGGTGCACTGTCTACACTGGCACTTTACAATGCTGAAACTTGCAGTGCTCAGGGGGGTGTTTTTTCACACCCCTGAGCGAGAATGTTGCAGCGCTGTAAAGTCCCAGCGTAGACAAGCCCTTACCAAAAAATGAAAGTGGAGATTCTCATCTAACCACGTGGCTGTAGGATGTGGAGTGTTAAGCTGTGTCAAATATGGGGAGACTCTCAATCAACTCCTGAGAGCTAGCAACACTTCGGGGAGGGGAACATTTTCAGAAGGGCTGAAGCAGGTCTCTTTGTTGTCAGTTGAAAATTGAATCCACATTTTTGCACCAACAAAATGAATTGCATGATCGGATGTGCCTACTTTACTCCTCAAACTCCCTGATATATACCTCTACCTGGCATTTTGAGGATTAAGTACTCAGATTTGCACTGCACTCCGGCTAAAATACAGATGCATTTTGTGGGCGGAAATTACTACCCTTTAATATATTTGACTGCGTTAACAGCGGTTGGGCTAAGTTGTGATGTTAACACCTCATTGTGGTGAATGTGCGAAAGGGAGGGTGGAACTGTCACCTTTGCTACTGCTCTTTAGATGGAGTGCAAGTGTTCATTGCAGCACTGTGGAAATTAGGCAGATGTAGCCCGTGCTGTATATACATTCACTAGACTCTGCACAGAGAACAACTGGGTGGTGATGGTCAAAACAGAAAAATTCTTCAAAAAACAGTAGATTCTGCAGAAAGATCCTCAAGTTATGAGCTCTGCTTCGTTGTTAATTTAATAGGGATTATTGGAAAATAGGGTTTTTTCCCCAATGGAAAATGTAGACTTTTTGTCAAAAAAAAAAAAATAAAATAAAAAACGGGGGTTTTCGACAACTAAAAAGTTTTGGGGTTTGGGCTAATTTTGGGGGCTTGGGGTTTTTGGTTTGCTGTTGAAAAAAATCAAAAATTTTCAAGGAAAGCAGACACCCTGTGAAAATGTTAATTAAGTCAAAACCCCATATTTCATTGAAAAAAAGATGGAAAAATTTTGACCAGATCTAAGGGTTACAGGTTTGTGTATGTACAGCAGCTGGCACAATGGAGCCCTCATCTCAACTGGAGCTAATACACTCGGTATTGCCACAGCACTGCCATCTGGGGATCTCAAAGCATGTTACTAATTGATTTAATGAGCTGCTCAGCAGCCCTGTGACATGGGCGAGGCCTATATTATCATTAGGCCTGATTTTCACAAGATGAAACTGGGGCACAGAGAAATGGAGTGACTTACTGTCACACCGGAAGTCTGTGGCAGAAGTGTGACTAGAACCCAGAGCTAGCTATACCCATGATATAAATGTGAGCCCAGCCTTCCTTCACCCACCACCACATGGCTAAGGGAGTGCAGTCTTGAAGGAGCTCTGAGTTTGGAACAGAGTCTTGCAAGAATGCAAGAAATTGTTGCCATGTCAGAGAGGTGTAGGAGACCTTGAATACACTGGCCAGTGTGCCAGTCTCCTTGCAACCAGGGCTGGATTAATCTTTTGTGGGCCCAGTGCCAAACATATTTGTGGGGCCCCCATGGGGGCAATGGAGCATGGCACAGGGGGGTCGGTCCCCAGAGTGAGAGGCCAGCCAGGAGCATTGGGGCATTGCATGGCCGGGGTGGACCTGCTCCACCCAGCCCAGTGCAAGGGCACTATTTATAAACTGGCAGTTGCCAGACGCACAGTGGCCAACCCGGCTCTGTGCTGCCAGCATGCCCCTTCCCCTCGGGGTAGGCCCATGCCATGCCACACAGCCCCCCGCCCAACACCAGAACATCCCCCAATTCCCTATGGCCAGAGGCCCCCCCCCGGCCAGCCCCGCTATGCCTAGTGCCCCCCCAGACCCTTCCAACCCCCACTCTCTAGTGCCCCAACACAGAGAGAACTTCCCCACCCCCTCACAGCCCAGCACCACCACCCCAGGCCCTCCAGAGCCCCACTCCCCTATACCCTGCCTCCCGGCCCCACTCACCGGCCCTGCTGGGAGGCGACTGTGTCTGCCGGGCTGAACTGGCAGTGCAGCCAGAGCTGGTCCCAGGGCGGGGAATCGCTCCACCCCTTGTAACGAAGCGGCCTGTGGTGGGACACTACTGAGAGTATCAATTCAGAACAAATTGCTTGGAGCAGCGCCGTCACAGCCCAAGGCTGGGGTTCCTTTATTACTAAGGCACCAAACCAGCCAAACAAAGAGTACTTCAGTTTTACCTCACTGGCTAACCAGAAGTCATATAAACAATTGCCTCAGACACTCCAGTATCCCAGTATCACCACCAGCACCACTCCTTAGGGGGATGAATGGTTATGAAAACCTATACCCCAGTAAAAGAAAAAAGGTTCTCCCCATCCCGAAGGACCAAGCCCCAGATCCAGGTCAATATACAAGTCAGATCTTACCCACAAATCATGCTGGTGCCAATCCTTTAGAATCTAAAATCTAAAGGTTTATTCATAAAAAGAAAGAAATATAGCTGAGAGTTAGAACTGGTCAAAGTAATCAATTACACACAGCAATGGCAAAGTTCTTGGTTCAGGCTTGTAGCAGTGATAGAATAAACTGCAGGCTCAAATGAAGTCTCTGGAATACATTCACAGCTTGGATGGGTCATTCAGTCCTTTGTTCAGAGCTTCAATGTAGCAAAGGCAAGCAGCAAGGATTGAAGACAAAATGGAGAAGATGCAGCTGCCTTTTATAGTCTCTTGCCATGTGGCCTGTGCTTCCTTTGTTTCAAACACAAGCTGCCCGGCACATGTCTTGAAAGCCTAAGGCCTTGGCTACACTGGCGCTGTACAACGCTGCAACTTGCTGCACTCAGGGGTGTGAAAACGCCCCCCCCAAGCGCAGCGAGTGCAGCGCAGTAAAGCGCCAGTGTAATCAGCGCCTGCAGCGCTGCACGCTCGCTCGCAGCACTGCAAGCTACTCCCCTCGGAGAGGTGGAGTACTCACAGCGCTGTGAGAGAGAGAGAGAGAGAGAGCTCTCGCAGCGCTGGCGGCGCGACTACACTCGCACTTCACAGCTCTGCCGTGGCAGCGCTGCCGTGGTAGCGCTGTGAATTGCCAAGTGTAGCCAAGGCCTTAGAGTTCTCTCCATAGGCATGTCCCTGCATGCCTTGCTGAGTCATAAGGTGTATCTGCCTTCTCTCAATGGGTCAATTGTTTAGCTTGTATAGATGTTTCCTTGGCGCGGTCCGGAACAGAACCGGCTGCAGATCGTGCAGCCGGCTCATGGCAAATGGACGGGGTGGGGGCCAGTTGGATCCACGGGGCGGGGGCCCGATGAAAAAGTCTGGAGGGCTCGGAGTGGAGGATGGGCGGGGCGTGCCCTCTCGCAGGACCCGGTTGAGATAGTCCCAAGCAGCGGGCGGCAAAGCGGCCTTCACCTCCTGAAGTACATGCCGGGCAGTACAAGGTCTGGAGAGCCCCATGCGCTGAGCAAGCGTCAGCGGATCCAGCCAGTCTCCCCGGTCGTAGTCCAGGAGGTCTCCGACTTTGGTGACTTCTGCCAGGACAAACCTCTGGCGCACCATGGGGGACTCCGCCACCTGCACACGAAGCTGGGGGTTGTGTAGCAGGGGTTGTGTAGTATAGCTGATGGTCCTTAATGGGCCATCAAGCAGGCTAGGCAGTGCTGACGCCAAACTGTCTGGGGTGTCATCCAGAAGCATAGCACGAGTTTGAAATACAGACAGTATAGAGCCAATACTTATAACTTTAAATACAAAAATGATACATGCATACAGACAGCATAATCATAATCAGCAAATCAAAACCTTTTCATAGACACCTTACTTGACCTTTGTACAAGATTTGGTGCCACTATAGGACCTTGGTTGCAACAATGATCTATATGGTCACAGTTCATGTCAGTAATGTCACACCCCTCAGGAGTGGTGAGATCAGCCAGACCTGGGTCTGCCCCGCTCGGACTCCCTCAGGACCCACTTGCCTGGAGGGGCCCAGCCAAGCCCCCCACATTGTCCCCCCCCCAACTGGTCGAGACTGGCCAGGCTTCTGCATCAGTCCCAGGCAGCTCCGCTCTGGGGAGACAGGCAGGGCCCCACCTGTAGTGGGAATCAGAGACTGCCTAGAGCCAGAGGTGCACTGGGGTCCGGCTAGGAGGCAGAGAGAAGCTGGCGGGTGGGGCCAGAGGGTGGAGAGGAGCCCTCAGCTGGCCGGTGGGCAGGCCGAGAGGAGCAAGGGGTGGGCGGGGTAGCCAGGGGGCTGGCAGGGTCTCAGGGCACAGTGCAAGCAGAGCAGGCCGGGGCCCCTTCTGACCATGGGCCTGGCTCCGTGGCACCACTGGCGCCACTGTAAACCCAACACTGCTTGCAACAATAAGGGCAGTGGACAGGGGTTCAGCAGATGTGGGTGTAATTCCCAGCTCTGCCACTGGCCTGCTGGGTGACCTTAGGCAAGTCACTTCCCCTCCTTGTGCATCAGTTTCCCGCCCATAAAATGTGGATAAAGATACTTAACTGCTCTGTTCTGCGCATTGAGATCTGCTGATGATAAGAGGAAGGAGTTATTATACTGTTGTAATGAAAATGGCAACCTAAAGAGGCACAAAGTGAACCCAAAGCATCTAGAGGTGGCCATGGGAATGCAGGAACCACCCCGCTGCCAGGAGGAGGAGGGAGAACATCAAGGACCATGACACAGCAAGACTGCACTATGCCTGATTTTCCATGGGCGTATGTCTTTAAGTCAAAGAACAGCCCCTCACAGCTTTAACTAGGGACAGGGGGCTGAGAATCAGGGAGCTGTGACCAGCTCCCTGATAACCTATTTTCTCCATTGTTCCCAAGCTCCAGTACAATGGAGAATCAAGCTTGTCTACAAATAAGAATAGAGTCCCCAATTCAGCAAACATTTAAGTCCCACCATTGACTTCCCATGCTTAAGCACATGATTGAAGTTAGGCATATCCATAAGTGCTCTGCTGAAAGGACAGTGCATGCTTACATGCTTTGTTTGCTAAATTAGAGGGCTTGTCTATACTACAGCTCCTTGGCGAGTCTAGCTATGCTGGCATAGCTACATCACCTTCCTGAACATTAGCTATGCCAACAAAAGCAGTGTTCTGTCAGTATAGTTGCATCTACGCTACAAAGGTTTGTCAGCATAGCTATGTCAGGTAGCAGGGATGATTTTTTTCCCCAGTCCTAGCTGACATAGCTATGCTGGTGAGGTTTTGTAGTGTAGACCAGGCCAGATCCCAAATGAGTTCACACGAGGTAAAATTTAAATACAAGTTACAAAGACTCTGAATCTTCATGCTTCAGGGCAGAATCAGATGCTCAGGTAGGGGTCAGGAAGACATTTCATCAGCAGGTTACATAGAAATTGGACAACTGAGCAGGTACATTGGGCCACTGGTAGGCCTGGTCCAAACTTGACAGTTGTGCCAATATAACAATGTCAATAGGCGTGTGACTGTTTTACTGAAATAGTTATACTATTAAAAGCCCGAGTTTGGACACAATAATACCAGTATAAAGACACCTTATATTAGTATAGCTTGCTCCCCTCCCTATACAGGAATAAGCTGTGCCTGTATAAGCACTTTTATACTATAATCTTGTCCACACTATGGGGGTTGTACCACTAAGTATAGGGTACAACTTTTATGTGTAGCCAAGCGCTCAGAGACAGAATATGTCAAATTTGTCTATGTATTTATACCAGGAGACACAGTTAAGACAAGTGGGGACAGTTTTAATTTATTTTTTCAGAAAAAGAGAAAAGATGAGACCCATGGAGAGGAAAGGGCGGGGCGGGGGGGAGAGAATAAATAAAAAAGGAAAAAATACTAGATGGAAAAGAAAGAAAATGTTGAAGGATGCAGAGAATGAAAGTGTGAGACAAGAGAGAAAGTGAAGAAATGAACAAAACAGGGAAAGAAGAAACAAGCAACCAAAATTTGAAGGTGATTTAAGTTTAATGATTGTATCTGAGTCCTTGCACCCATTGAGGTTTCCCAGCCAGGTGTTACATAAACCCACATCCTATCCGTGTTCATACATATGCAGCACATAGGCCCTTTGACAAGAAATCCTGCTGTCAGGCCTTTAAACTTCATAATTCATTCTGACATAGCTCAGGTCTGAAGTGTGGATTGTTCAGGATGAGCCTCGCTCTCCTACCACCTGTTAGATACTGTGCATACCGTACATCATTGTGCAGAGTTCTCCGCACAGCCTTTTCAACTAATCTTGCCTCAAATCCTCTTGAAGAGAAGAAGGCAGAGAAGGGAATTTGGGAGTGATGCTAAATCACCCCAACCTCTGTATAAAAATGCCCCAAGGGTACACTCCAGAAATCCCCTTTAGCTTGGCTTGCTCTTTATGGGATTAACTATTCCTCTGCATCATCACATATGTGATGAAGTGTCAAAACACTGTAGGTTACTGTCTCTGTTTAGGCCACTTGCAGGAGCTGGTCTGGATTCTCCAAGTAGCTCAAAACATGTTCTATTCAAGTAGCCTAAAGTAAGACAGGCTGTGACAAAACTATAAGCTACTTGCTACTTGCTTATCCGAATGCAACCACAAATTCAAGTAATTGGAGTATGTTGAACATGCAGAAGACAACCTGACAAAGGCAGGGCATTGGGTTGGCCAACCCCATAGAGGACAATCCAGTGGATCTATAACAGGGTTCTCTACTCACTGCTGGCATGCCTCCTTGTGGCTCATCTGGGGAGAAACTCGTCCCTTCCTGCAGTCGCTCAGCCCGTTGTCTCAATCTCACCCTCCAGGACTCAGGGCAGTCTTCTTCCATGAGACTCGGCCCTCCAGCTAGGCTACTTTAGTTCTCCCCTTCCAGGGTCTGTCAACATCTCTCTGGACAAACTGTCCCTCTGCTGTTCCAGGCAGTTCTCCATTCTACAGCCAAGGCTCTGCCAACTGTCCAGGGGAACCTGCCCTCTACTCTGGGTTCCAGCCCAGGGACCCTATGCTCCCCAGCTATGGTCTAATTACTCCCAGACCTGGTTGCTACTTCCCTGGGCTCTGACCTACTTCCTCCTTCTCTCTTCTGACACGTCTGGGTTTACCACCGATCCAAGCTTGCTCCACTCCCTGTGGCTACTTTCCCCTTTGGCTTCTTGCCAGACCTGTAACCCTCAACACATGTCCCTCCTGTCAGGGAGTGACTGCAGACTGTTGCCCCCTTACGTTCTCAGCTTCCTAGTTTTTTAGAAGCCCTGCATGTTCCTGCCCAAGTGAGCGTCATCCTTAATTAAGCATTATTGATCCCTGGGTCCCCTCCAGGTGCAGCCTATGCTGTTAATTGGCCCATCCACCCTACCTTAACCCCTTCAGGACTGGTGTAGGCTGAACACCCCATCACAGTATCCAACATCTGTTACAAATCTAAATGATACCTCCCTCCCTCCTCTTTTACTGTCTTGGGGGCTGCTCCTATAAACTCTTAACTTTATTCCTATGAATAATTCCTCTGAAGCTTATCCTCCTTGTGTGGGCCACGGAAATAATTCCATGTTTAGAGCTGTGTAAGCATGTGTATTTGCAGAATCATTCTCTTCCGTGGCATCGTTTTCTCCATGCTCCAATAAGGAGATCCGTCCAACATTGCTACACTCAGGGTGCTTTATGGGCGGTCATTTTTCCTCAATAAGGGGTGTCCCATCCCTGACAAAATCAGCTTATGTCTGGTGCCCCCTTATGCTTTCAAAGTTTAGCTACCAGAGCATCTAGCTGAGACCAGAAGGTGTGAAATCAATTAATAATTATTCTGATGCTAATAACATCAGCAGTTGGGTCCATTAGTAACTCCCTTCAAGTGATTTTAAATACGACTACTACTAATATATATAGATATATAGATATATAGTATAAATAATATTTAATAATTAATATATTAATAAATAATGGCTTATGTAGCCCTTTATATCTCTGAAGTGCTTTACCAACAGAGCATCAAATTATTCCCTGGTTTATTCCGTCAAAGTCAGTGGTGTTACAAAGGCATGAATTGACCCTCTGATCCATTAACCCTTACGGCACCCTCCTCAGGACTGCAAGCACTAACCAGAGCTGCCCAAATAGAAGAAAATACTATTTATGAATAAATTATTTGCTGAATGACATAAAAAAAATTCCTGGCTAATTTATTGGCTGACTATTGCTTGACCATCTTCAATGCTAGTTGAATAGTGGGAAAAAATGTCTCCACACACCATTTATGGGACAATTGACAGGGAAAAAATAGATGAACAAGTGATTTGTAAATGTTGTTTAGCCCGCTCTAGTATTAGATGTCATCAAGTTTAGGGATCAGTTTGTGGGCCTTCCCAGCCAGAACAGATTAACGTACCTAGTTGCCAGTACACAGAGGAATTGCCTTAATAGCTGTATTGTGTCTAAGGTGACTCTGGAGTCAGGTTCCTTCAGCAGAGCATTTTCTAATGATGACGAGTGAGCTACTTTTTCTGTGATCAAAGACCCTTGCTACAGCAATGTCTACCTGCCCATTAACGCCTCTGGAACAGTTTCTCTCCTCCTGTTCTAGCCACTTTGTGCTGCTCAAATGTTACAGTGGGCATGATGCCAACTTAACAGTAGAATCTCAAAGACAGAATCTATTGGTCAAGGATTAAAATTACTTTGACAGTTAAAGCCATCGTGTGCAGCAGCAGTGCAATTTATGAGGAAAACTACAATCAACGTTCACAGAACTCCTTACTCTTTAAAATGAAAAACACTTTCACTTAGTAGCTGGAGTGAACATTGTGCCTTAATATTGTGCATTAATAGACTCACTTCTTCAGCTGCTGATGACTGTAGTTCTAGAAAATTTATTGTTGCTATAAAATGAGTCTCTTTCTCTCTCTCTCTCTCTCTCCCTTTTGCTAATTGACAAAGAGGCCCAGTAATTAAAGGACAATAAAAGTTTTCCAGTAATTAGTTTCTGTTGTTTGGTTACAGGCCATCAATTGTTCTTTAATAATACCAATCGTTAACATTCAGTAGTTAGGAGTCTCTCAGAGGATTCTGGGGCACAACCACTTACAAACAGTACACATTCCATTCCCATGAGGGCATTTTGCACTCAGAAGGATATTAACCCTCTCCTACTGTAACATGTACGATAGCTTTATGTTTCCAGATAAACATCTCATACAACTAATGACTAGAAAGTAGCAATTGGGGTAGCAGAGTTAGCCATACCTAAAGGGGCAGGAGGCAAATGGGCAAAGTTGAATGACTTGTTCACCTCTGTTGCACAAATTCTCTTGAGACTTGCATGCCACAATAAAACACTTTGACAAAGAATATTCCTTTTGGGCCTAATCCTGCAGTGCTCACCTGGCAAAACTCCCCGTGATGGCAGTAGGAATTTTGATTTCATAAGAGTAGTAGGATCAGGCACATGCCAGTTTTAAGATGGCAGAAAATATGAGAAAGTTGACACGCTACTTGATAACGTTACATTTAACTAGCAAAAATTCTAATGTTTCTATTCAAAGGGTTAGGTCAGGGGTAGGCAACCTATGGCACACATGCCGAAGGCGGCACACAAGCTGATTTTCAGTGGCATTCACACTGCCCGGGTCCTGGCCACTGGTCCGGGGGCTCTGCATTTTAATTTAATTTTAAATTAAGCTTCTTAAACATTTTAAAAACCTTATTTACTTTACATACAACAATAGTTTAGTTATATATTATAGACTTATAGAAAGAGACCTTCTAAAAACGTTAAAATGTATTACTGGGACGTGAAACCTTAAATTAGAGTGAATAAACGAAGACTCGGCACACCACTTCTGAAAGGTTGCCGACCCCTGGGTTAGGTTCACTAAGCTGCAGGATCTGGTATGCAAGTGGAGGTGGATTGCATAAGCAATTGCATTCCCATATTTGCCTTTTACTGGGCCCGACTGAAGTCAGTGGCCAAATTCCCTTTTGCTTTAGTGTGAACAGGAGTAGGCCCACTGAATGTGTCTCCAAGAGATATTTCCTTAGTACAAAGGACAAAGTGCTTAGCAGAGAAACAAGGAATTCAGATGGAATTCTCTGAGGCAAAGCTTTTCATAGACAGTCAAGCTGTTCAAATGGTTTAAGAAATGAACCAACCTCTGGGTTTGGAGACACTGACTCAAATGGAATCTAACTCTCTTTGGTTATGCTAATGATTTGTATTCGGTATTGCCATCTCATGCAATTTTACTGAGTCTCTCAATATTTGGTGTTCTTCTGAAAGCCCCAGTTTCCTGCAGCAATCTCAGCTTTCATTGTAGAAGGGCTTTTATAAAGACAATAGTAATCAATTGTTCTCCATGTCCACTGAAGATAGGACAAGAAGTAATCTTCTTCAGCCGCAGCTAAGGAGATTTAGGTTAGTGTGATGGGGTATATAAACCCTACACTGAGCTAGAAGGGGTTAAGGAGCAGTGCTGGGCCCTGCTGCCCCTCCCCCACCCCGGCACCTGCAGAGACTGCTCCAGATGGGGGAGGAATATAAAAGAGATCCAGATGGCTCAGAAGACAGCAGACAGGCTAGGACAGACCTGCCCTGGGAGCTCCTGAGCAAAGGCCTCAGGTCTGCAAGGAAAGAAATGCAAGCAACAGCTACCCCAAGCTCTACAGGAGGGACCAGCTTTTCCATAGCCCTAAAGAACTCTTCACTCCGTCATCTGACCATGGTCAGTGGTAGGAAGTGGCCCAGGGAGGCAGACCCAGAGCACTGCTGGGTAGTTGCTATCGCTGCCTTGTGCAGGGTCCTGGGTTGGAGAGAGAGGGCCTGATCTCCCTTAACAACCATGTTCCCATGAAAGGGGCACAAACCCCTTCATGCCCTGGAGATAAGGATGAGAGGGGTGACAGAGACATTTTAAGCCCTGAGGCAAGGGTACACAGCCCACAGGGGGCTGGATATGGGATGAAGCCTCTTTTTGTTTGCAGATGTTGGACTTATATATTTTGTTGGACTCTGTTACCCCAGAGGATCACACTAGACAGGTGACTTAGCCAGAGGGCTGACTTACTATCTACTAGGAAGGAGACTGCCACTACGCCAGAGTGACCATGGGCAAGGGTGCTGCTAGAGACGGGGGAGAGGCATGACCCAGATCCATTGAAGGTAGGACAAGAAGTAATGGGCTTAATCTGCAGCAAGAGAGATCTAGGTTAGATATCAGGGAAACTTCCTGCCTATAAAGATAGGTAAGCTTTGGAATAGGTTACCAAGGGTGACTGTGGAATCCCTGTCATTGGAGGTTTTTAAGAACAGGTTGGACAAACACGTGTGAGGGATGGTCTAAGTTTACTTAGTCCTGCCTCAGCAGATGGGGCTGGACTACATGACCTCTCAAGGTCTCTTCCCACCCTACATTTTTATGATTCTATAAAGAGGAATTAAGTTTCTAGCCTTCCTGGGTGTGAAGGAAAAATGAAAATATGCCCCCCCCCAAGGGTTTAAAAATGAGAAAGCAAATAAAAGCAACCCTACATTTATATATTTTTTAAAAATCTGGCGTTCTTTCTTTGAAAGCTTTGGGTTGGGTGATACTGAGGAAGCCAGTTCTGGTTATAATAAATGAGGTACTTCCCTGGACCGCCATCCAGAACCCATCCCAAACCTAGAGCTTTTTGCTAACATCCTGAGTGCTGATGCATTTAAGATTTTGTTTTCATTTCCCCATGCTTACCCTTGCAGTGGTTTTGAGATTAAGCAGCAGCACCAAAGGGCAGTTCTTGTGGGGTTTCTGACCTGCCTGTAACCAGGCAGTGCTGAAATCTTGAGAAAGTCTGTTCTCCTATGATTTGCTCATGAGATTTGCAGCTGGGTTCCAAAACCAAAGGTTTTGTTTCCACCGCAGCTTTTAACCAAGTTTGTAAAACTTTTTATTTACCAGGGCTCTGAGCATGCTTAGTGTCCATAAACAACTTAGCTAAAACATAGCAGCTGTGTCATGCCTGCCAGAAGCCCAGTCTGGTGCATGGCTGTCTTCCTGGAACCAGTGCTATACAGATGTTTTGCCATGTGAACAGCACTCTCTAATTCTTTCTGTGTAACTAGTTTGTCCAGATCCTCTTCTTCCTAGTTCTCTGTGCAGTAGGACATCTCAGAATGTATGATCCACTAAAAAAGTGTAGTATTGGCTGACCCCAAACTATTTGTGAATTTGACATGAATTCACCAAATAATTTTGGTCAGAAATTTTTTTTCAGGGGC
Source organism: Malaclemys terrapin pileata (assembly GCF_027887155.1). Taxonomy (NCBI): domain Eukaryota; kingdom Metazoa; phylum Chordata; order Testudines; family Emydidae; genus Malaclemys; species Malaclemys terrapin. The sequence goes on along the minus strand of NC_071516.1, from coordinate 29,715,768 downwards.
AGGGGGGCTATAATGTATGTTGTTGGACTCCTTTGTAAAGCAGTTTGAGATCTACTAATGAAAATCACTGTACAAGAATTTATTATTATTATTACTAGATTCACAAAATAGCAGCAGCGACACTTATAACTTTTAGCTGCTGCACACCTTATAACTTCTAGCCCAGTGGTTAGGACACTCGCCTGGGATGCAGGAGACCCATGTTCCTCAAGAGCAGGAATTTGAGCTCAGGTGTCCCCTTTCCCAGGTAAGCATTCTGGCAATTAGCACAGAGGCTATTCTGTTGGCAGGCCTTCTCAATCTCTCTTGTTGAAGCTAGCACTTTATATAAATAAATATCACTGGTCTACAATTTTTGAGAAGACGTCTGCTTCAGAGATAAAATGTGCTATTTATTATGTATTTTGATGTGCTGAATTCAAATATGACAATTACAACAACTGATTGGCTACTGTTTCTAAGATATTTAAGCTTTTAGAATTTATGTCTATGTATATTGTGTAGATAGTAGAGTTTTAATAATAAATTGTAAACCTAGGTCTTTTCATGTGTTTATGGTTGCTTTACATGATAATATTTCACCTGTCTTGTTTATGTAACATTTTAAAAATCAGCAAAAGGGTTATATAAATAAAATTTATTATGAAACAAAAGGCAAAAAACTATTATGTACATAGTTTAGTCCTATTCAGTGTCTACTCGGTGCTTCTTGGCTTGTCTCTTGTATTCATTAAATGGAGCATCTCTTGTCACTGTCCAGCAATAGTCTGCAAGCATTGATGGGCTCCATTTGCCCTGATAGCGTTTCTCCATTGTTGCAATGTCCTGGTGAAATCGCTCGCCGTGCTTGTCTCTCACTGCTCCGCACTTTGGTGGAAAAAAATCTAGATGAGAGTGCAAAAAATGTATCTTTAGTGACATGTTGCAACCAAGGCTTTTGTATGCCTTGAGGAGGTTTTCCACCAACAACCTGTAGTTGTCTGCCTTGTTGTTTCCGAGAAAATGTATTGCCACTAACTGGAAGGCTTTCCATGCCGTCTTTTCCTTGCCACGCGGTGCATGGTCAAATGCATCATCTCGAAGAAGTTCACAAATCTGAGGACCAACAAAGACACCTTCCTTTATCTTAGCTTCACTTAACCTTGGAAATTTTCCACGGAGGTACTTGAAAGCTGCTTGTGTTTTGTCAATGGCCTTGACAAAGTTCTTCATCAGACCCAGCTTGATGTGTAAGGGTGGTAACAAAATCTTCCTTGATTCAACAAGTGGTGGATGCTGAACACTTTTCCTCCCAGGCTCCAATGACTGTCGGAGTGGCCAATCTTTCTTGATGTAGTGGGAATCTCTTGCACGACTATCCCATTCGCAGAGAAAACAGCAGTACTTTGTGTATCCAGTCTGCAGACCAAGCAAGAGAGCAACAACCTTCAAATCGCCACAAAGCTGCCACTGGTGTTGGTCATAGTTTATGCACCTCAAAAGTTGTTTCATGTTGTCATAGGTTTCCTTCATATGGACTGCATGACCAACTGGAATTGATGGCAAAACATTGTCATTATGCAGTAAAACAGCTTTAAGACTCATCTTTGATGAATCAGTGAACAGTCTCCACTCATCTAGATCGTGAACGATGTTGAGGGCTGCCATCACACCATCGATGTTGTTGCAGGCTACAAGATCACCTTCCATGAAGAAGAATGGGACAAGATCCTTTTGATGGTCACGGAACATGGAAACCCTAACATCACCTGCCAGGAGATTCCACTGCTATAGTCTGGAGCCCAACAGCTCTGCCTTACTCTTGGGTAGTTCCAAATCCCTGACAAGGTCATTCAGTTCACCTTGTGTTATGAGGTGTGGTTCAGAGGAGGAGGATGGGAGAAAATGTGGGTCCTGTGACACTGATGGTTCAGGACCAGAAGTTTCATCCTCTTCTTCTTCCTCGTCTGACTCAAGTGAGAATGATTCTGGTGCATCAGGAACCGGCACTCCTTCTCCGTGGGGTACTGGGCGTATAGCTGATGGAATGTTTGGATAATGCACAGTCCACTTTTTCTTCTTTGACACACCTTTCCCAACTGGAGGCACCATGCAGAAGTAACAATTGCTGGTATGATCTGTTGGCTCTCTCCAAATCATTGGCACTGCAAAAGGCATAGATTTCCTTTTCCTGTTCAACTACTGGCGAAGATTTGTTGCACAAGTGTTGCAGCATATGTGTGGGGCCCACCTCTTGTCCTGATCTCCAATTTTGCAGCCAAAATAAAGGTGATAGGCTTTCTTAACCATAGTGGTTATACTGTGCTTTTGTGATGCAAAAGTCACTTCACCACAAACATAGCAGAAGTTATCTGCACTGTTCACACAAGTATGAGGCATCTCCGCTCACTTTGGCTAAACAGAAATGTGTCCCTTTGCAAAATCAAACACTGACAAATAGGAGAGCATGACACTGTATGATTTCTAGAGCTGATATAGGGCAATTTGTTCAGCAGAGTGATGTAAGCTTCCTTATGATTGCATCATCCATGACTTCTAGGAATAACATGATGCAATTCATATCATTTATGATGCAATACCAGCTTCAGATTGCATCATTCATTGTTTTGCCTAAAAAGCAAGTACTGTCCAAACCCAGTCATAGATTTATTCATAGATCCAGTCAAAGATGTATTTTAGTCATTTATGGTTTAAATTGAGATCCCTTCCCTTTATAACTCACTTATCCTCCACCATTCCCAAGTCAAGGGTTGTATATACTGACCCAATAGCATATCTTGAAAACTAGAGCCAAGCAACAATTTTAAGCATCATTTTCGTTCTCAGTGACCCAGAATTAGTAACATTTGACTACATTTATTTCAGAAGCATTTTGGCTGTAGAGCAGTGTATTCAGTGGAGCAGGGCGTAGGGGCCCCTCTTTCTAGGTGAGTGTCCTAATCACAAGGCTATAGACTCTGTCTTCTCTCTCTGGCCCAATGACAAGTCAAGTATTTTATACAAAGTGAAACAGCTTCAACAGGAGAGATGCAGAGCCCCACCCCAGAACAGCCTATAAATTCTCTTCCTGCTTCTGCAATGGAATGCTAAACTGTATTATACTGTTCAGCCAGTAAGTGGTGCTCTGGTTAAAATACCTTATTTAAGCTAACCTCAGCCATACCTGGCTGTGCATAAAATGATCTTATGATGAACACATCTGCTGTGTATAAGAAAGTTCTGTATCCAGTCCATATCTGGTGCAGGAAAATGACATGGTGTCAGAAATAAACTAGTGCCAGAAGAGAACAAAAACAGAAGGAAAACAGCAACAAAGGTTGAAAACAGAAGGAACAAAGATTGCAGGATCTCATCAACACACCACTCTTCACTGACCCAGAGAACTTCAGCTTTCACAAAACATCACAATGGACAGACTGGAAGCAGTATTATGGAAGATTATGCATTGGAAACAAGCTCCACAAGGAAACTGGAGATATACAGGTATCTTCTTTAATTTAGGCTATGGGGAAGCAGGCAGAGCATATCTTTAAATCCTTTGACTTTCCTGAAGGCAGTCACAAAAATCACTAGGAAAGAGTTCTGGCTATGTTTGATGCATGCTTTCTTCCTCAGAGCAATGTGGTTTATGAAAGAGCACGTTTTCACCAGCGAATCCAAGAACCATGGGGAAATGTTGAATGTTTTATAAGAGCTCTGAGTAAATAGGCTGAAAACTGATTTGGGGGAATGCAAAATATGAAAATATCAGAGACAGGCTGGTTATTGTGTTAACAGATAAAAATGTTTCACAGCAGCTACAGCTGAAGACAGACTTTACCATAGTCACAGCTGTACAGAAAGCAAAGCAGTCTGAACTAGTCAAACAACAGAACAAAAGTCAGAAGCAATTTGAAAAACCTGAAGCTAGCTTAGAAGCTATAAACAGACACCTGGGCGCAAAACATCATTAATATAAAACCCCTGAGGCAAGGAGAGAGAACTCCCAGGTAAGAGAGACACTGTGCATTGTCGGTAATATGAGTGAACTCCCTGACTGTTTTGTGTGGTAAATGCATCATCTCTTGGGATATGACGTTTTCTATACATTGTGCATGTAGGCTGGAAGTCATATCCCAAGAGATGATGCATGTCCAGGCAGAGGCGCACAGTGTAATAAATACATGCAATATGGACATTTTCCAGCTATTTGCCACATAAAACAGTCAGGGAGTTCACTCATATTACCGACAATCAAGAGCCATTGTTTCTGGGATCTATCACTTGATGACCCAGAGCCTGCCTGGAGCGTGAAACTGAATATTCATGGCAAGACTATTGACTTTAAAACTGACTCAGGAGCAGACATCACAGTCATTTCAGAAGGGATTTACAATCGTCTTCAACCTCTCTATGAAGGAGTTCACTTACCACTAGGCGCCTCCTTGTGGCCACATCTGGGGATTAGCTCCACTAAGGTCTGGTGCTCCCTTCCTTGCACTGTGGCCCCTCTCTCTCCATGACTCAGGGTGCTCCCTCTTTGTGACTCAGCCCTCCAGGCAAGTCCCTGTAGTACTCCCAGGGTAACAAAATCTCTCCAGAACAGTTGTCTCATTGGCATCTCCAATGCTCCTGTGCCACTTTCCAGTGGCTGGCAGGGGAACCCAGACCCACCCTCTACACTGGGTTCCAGCCCAGGGTCCCTATAACAAGCAGCCAAAATATGCACAGGCCCTTGCTGCTGTTACCCTGGGCTTCTTCCTATCCAGCCCTCTCAAGCTTCCTTTCCACACAACTCCTCTGGGGTTGACACTTCTTTTTGGGCTAGAACCCCGGCACTTATTCTCCCTCCTGGGTTTTCACTTTCCCTCTCTCTGCTCCCAGACAGTGATTGCAGACTCTCTCCCTGCAGCCTTCTTCTGCTGGAAACTTCCTGGCTTTATAGCCTGCTTCAGCCAAGTTCAGCCTCCTGTTCAGTTAAGCCTGGCTTTCCCTCCATGTGCAGCCAGGTACCTTAACTGGTCCTTCAGGCCCATAATAACCCCTTCAGGGCCTGTGTGAGGTACACACCCCATCACAACCTCTCAGAGCTGAAGTTACCAGACCCAGCTTTGACTAGCCCTGGAGAGATTCTGAACTGCATGGACTTGTTCACCACAGAAACAACTTACAAACACAAAAACTGTGCATTCAGAGTGGGTGTGATCAAAGGATCACAGACCCACAGCCTTTTCAGACATAATGTGATGGCCACGATGGACCTAGAAAGAAAGGTGGAAGAATTCAGTGGAATATTTGGTGACATTGGACTTGTGAAAGGAGATCCAGTACAAATAACCTGACAAAACAATGCTGAATCATATAGTGTGATACACCTTTCAGAAATCCTGTCCCATTACTTCATCAAGTAGAAACTGAATTAAAGAGAATGGAGCGAATTGGCATAATCGAGAAAATCTCTGAGCCAACAGCATGGTGTGCCCCAATGTTACCACTGGGGAAAAAATGGGAAAATGCAAATCTGTATTGATCTTCAAAGACTTAATGAAGCAGTTGTGAGAGAAAAATATATCCTCCCAACACTGGATGAGCTACGGTATCCTCCAAGCTGGATGCCTCCAGTAGATTCTGGCAAGTTCCTTTAGCCAAAGAGAGTTGACAACTGACTACATTTACCATAGCCTTTGGGAGATCTTTCTCTGAAAGATTACCTTTTGGGATTACCAGTTCACTTGAAGTTTTCCAAAGAAAGATGGCAGCACTGTTAACAAACACAAATGGAGTTGTAGTTTCACGGATGATATTGTGATATATGGGTCTTCAATGGAAGAACACAACAATCCTAATCATAATTTTTCAGTCCAGACTGAAGCTAAACTGGGAAAAGTGTGTTTTCCACCTACCCCAAATTGAGTTTTTGGGACCGAGAACAAACAAAGATGGAATCTGTCCCAGCCCTAAGAAAATAAAACCAATGAGAGACTTGAATACACCAACTAAAAAGGCCTGGATCAAGCACTGCTGAGAACCCAACATCTATTGCTATGGTTAATGTAATTTAACCCAACTGCTAAATATGTTCCTGGGAATAATCTGTGAGTAGCAGACACTCTTCAACATTGGGGCAGCTGTATCTGTATCCAAGTATCTAAAGGACACTAAGGGTAGGTCTACACTTACCTCCGGGTCCGGCGGTAAGCAATCGATCTTCTGGGATCGATCCCGGAAGTGCTCACCGTCAACGCCGGTACTCCAGCTCGGCAAGAGGAGTACGCGGCATCAACGGGGGAGACTGCCTGCCGCGTCTGGACCCACGGTAAGTTCGAACTAAGGTACTTCGAATTCAGTTACGTTATTAATGTAGCTGAATTTGCGTACCTTAGTTCGAAATGGGGGGTTAGTGTGGACCAGGCCTAAGAAAGGGATGAGACTACTTTATTGTGTGTGGACAATGAAGGAAGTTAAATGGGCTCATGATTAAAGACAACTGGAAATTCCAATTGTAATTGGAATGTAAAATGTAAAGACAATTGTAATTCCAAATGAAATAAGAGGAGAAATCCTAAACCTCATCCATGATGGACATCAAGGATTAACTAAATGTCATTAGCAGGCCAACCAGTCAGAATGGTGACTGGGCATCAGCAAGGACATAAAGAATAAATGATCTGCATGTGGACATTGCAGAACAGATCAACGTATCACAAAAAGCCTTTAACAACATCACCTCTACCAGACAGACCTTGGAAGAGACTAGCTGCAGATTTATGCGAAATCAGAGGACATTATTGTGACGTTGTGCAGTCTATATGGTTTTATAAAAACATGATAATAAGTGAATATAATGTAACTGGGATAGTTTTAGAAAAATATGGTAATAAGTGAATATAACGTAACTGGGATATGCTTCATGCAAAAGGTCTCTTGTAAGGTATCATTACAAAGCTTATAATCTACTGAGTGTGATCATCTGATTTGTATAAATGTACCACTCTTTTATCTAAAACTAGAAATATAAAATGTAACTCTGAGGGCCTATTGTAATTATGTAAAGTGTGGGCCATTAATGATGGTTTGGAATCTTGATGACTCCCATTAACAAGGACCATTATCCGCAGATGGCTGTGTTTACCTGTGAGTCTTCCTATATATGTGTGTGCTGGCAAGTGGGCAATGAAGTCTTGCAGTGACATGTGATCATGTCACCTGAACTGGAATCCATCTTTAACCTGGTGCTTTTCCAGTGAGGGGGGGGTGGAAACCCAGAGGGACAAAGGGTTCCCGCCTTATGCAAAAGATATATAAAGGGGTGGAACAGAACAAAGGAGAGAGAGGAGCCATCATGAAGAATCCCCTAGCTATCACCTGAGCTGGAACAAGAGCTGTACCAGGGGAAAGAATTGTGCCCAGGCCTGGAAGGTGTCCAGTTTGAGAAAAACTTACTGAAGCATCTCTGAGGGTGAGATTATCTGTATTCAGTTTGATTAGACATAGATTTGCACATTTTATTTTATTTTACTTGGTGACTTACTTTGTTCTGTCTGTTACTACTTGGAACTACTTAAATCCTACTGTCTGTATTTAATAAAATCACTTTTTATTTAGTAATTTACTCAGAGTATGTATTAATACCTTGGGGAGCAAACAACTGTGCATATCTCTCTATCAGTGTTATAGAGGGCGAACAATTTATGAGTTTGCCCTGAATAAGCTTTATGCAGGGTAAAACGGATTTATTTGGGTTTAGACCCCATTGAGAGTTGGGCATCTGAATGCTCTAGACAAGTACACTTCTGTGAGCTGTTTTCAGGTAAACTTGCAACTTTGGGACAAGTGATTCAGACCCTGGGTCTGTGTTGGAGCAGACTGGAGTGTCTGGCTCAGCAAGACAGGGTGCTGGAGTCCTGAGCTGGCAGGGAAAACAGGAGCAGGGGTAGTCTTTGCACATCGGGTGACAGCTCCCAAGGGGGTTTCTGAGATCCAACCCATCACAATTATTACCTGGTCACCATGGACTATTTTTCCAGGTATAGAAAAATAATGTACCTGAAAGACATAGCATGTCACAGTGTTATCAGAAACTGAAGTGCACTTTTGCTATTTCTGTATTCCAGAAAAATTAATGATGGACAATGGACCACAATTTGCTGCAGCAGAATTGAAGTATTTCCAAATGAAATATGATGATGATCATATTACTAGCAGCCCACATTGTTCACAAGCAAATGGAGAGGCTGAGAGAGCTGTATTGATTGCCAAGAAAATCCTACAGCAGGAAGATCTATGCCCCACTCTTCTGAGTTACAGATCAACACCAATAGCAGCTACTGGATAAAATCCAGCACAAGTCCTGCTGGGAAGACAACTCAGAACTACTGTTCCAACTTTGAAAAAGACTCTGTCTCCAAAGTGGCCAACAGTGAATAAAGTAGCCAAATCATTTGTTGTTGTTGTTGTTTTGCTTTGTTTTTTTTTAAGCAAATAGAGCTTATGAACTCTTTTACAACTGACTACACTCAGGTAGCTGCCTGATCTAGAACCTGGTGACCATGATCATGTCAAACTGGATGTAGAAAAAGGATTGTCAACTCCAGCTGTCATAAATAAAAAGAATGCAGCACCCTGATCATATGTGATAGAGACCAACAGTGGAGAATTCAACAGAAACCATCAATACCTACAATTTGTTCCTCAGAAAGAACAGTCAACAAAGCAAACTCTACGAGTAGCAGAGACAGAACAAGAAGTAGAAGATCCAAGGATTCCAAACTGCACAACTAATGAACAGCCAGATGATCAAGTTGTTATGCATTTGGATCGTGTAATTAGAAAACCGGTATGATTCAGACTGAAACATACTGAACTTCAGAGACTGTGTGATAGTGTAAATATTGTAAATGGTTGGAATGTAGAACTTAAAGGGGGAGATGAAATGGAATGCTGAACTGTATTATACTGCTCAGCCACTAGATGGCGGTGTGGGTAAAATACCTTATTTATGTTAACCTGGGGCATTTAAGCATACTAGAGGCATGATAGGAGTGGCAAAGGGCCAGGGCTGGAGTACTCTAGCCTGCCCTTTCAGTTTTAACAACCACTGGGGACCATTTCAAGATACTGCTAGCTAGAACAGCCTTTAGGCTGCTCTATCTTGCACCAGAGTCTGCGTTAGCCCCCAGGATTGGGGCAAGTGGAAAGACAGCTTAGAGCAGCCTTTGGCTCCACCCCCTTAGGTGCACTGGGCATGAGCTTGGCACAGCTGAAGACGGAGCTTGCTGACTTTTAAAGCTATGAGTGTCTAAAGCAATGGCTTTGGTTCAGCCCATCAGAGGGACAGGGATCAACTGAACAGACTGGTTCCAATTCTGAACCTTGGGTTCTGCCCAGGCCTATCTAGCCATACTACATACTCCTGCTAATGTATTGGGTAACTGAATTGAGGAGCATTCAAAGGGATCAAATAACATTACACAATACTAGAATTAAGTTCAAGAGCTTTGTGATGGTACCAGCTCATCCTGAGACTCGAGACCATTTACACCAGTGTAAATCTGCAGTGACTCCAGTGGAGCAATTACACAGATCTAATCACAAGCAGAATCTGCTCCAGTGTAGTTACAGTCCTGGGTCTGTGACCTTCCTTCTTAGTTTTGTTACAAATAATACAAAACTCCCACTGCAAAGATATAAGGAAAATATCCCTCATCCTATCCTATACATCTCTCTAGCCCCCATCCTGATCCCTTCCCATCCAGCTGCCTCCATTCCTGTCTGCTCTATGTTCTGCATTAGGTTGTTATTTAAATGCTCTAAGAAACAGATACATGATAAAAAGGACTTTGTAACTTGAAATGTTATACACGCCCACTCCCCCCCTTCCCACTCCCTAGCCCACCCACCACCGGTACTGAGGGGCACAGAGGATTGGTAGCTTTATACACTTTGCCAATGGAGTTTGTGACCCTGTGAAGAGGCTGCATTCCCACCGTGCCCGTTTGGGCCTAACTCACCACTCTGTTACAGACAATGGTACACCAGTAACTTGTGGCTTCAGGGGAATGACGCCTGTAAAAGAATAGAGACCCAGGCCCAAAGTCTGCACATGTTGCAAATGGTTCCTAGTCCCTTCCTGACATCTGGCTTTATTGGTAACTCAGATGATAATGCTGTGCCACCTCTCTGCAGAACGGTAGCAGATGTCTGGGCCTTGCAGGTCAGTCTTCCAGTGCAGGAGAAATCAGTATCATGGAGCCTGGGAATATTTAAAGTGTAACTTGTTGTATGCCAGTCCTGAAATGAGATGGTCAAACAGCATGCACAGTAATCCTTTCTTCCAGGATTCATAGACCCACACCAATGCCCTGTTCCCAGGGAATATCTTGTAATGCTCTAACCAGAGACCACAGCAGAGAGAAAACCTTCAGGCTACTTGCACAGTTCCCTCTCCAAGGACCATCATCTCCCCAGGGAACCAAATCAAACAGATCGAAAACTAAGAGCAAAGAGCCTGTCTTCACAAGACTGAACACTTACTCGCACGCCAATAAAAAGAACTTGGCAGATTATGTGTAACAGCCCCACCTGGAAAAACCTGACATAACAATGACAACAGAACAGCAACATCAGCCTCAGCTTTCTCCCCAAGCTGTTCCTAGGGTTTCCTGCAGGACTTCCCTATCTCTTCCCCGACTTCCCTCTGACCAAAGGGTCACACCCAATTATTTTATCTTGCACCTACCACAGAGAGTCATCTGAACTTAGTAGCTTTACACAGATGTTAAAAAGTGATTAGCATTTTGAATCAATCCATTTTTGGATACCCAGAGTGAGACAGCATAAAGAGGACTGATTCTCAGAAAGTGCTGAGCCTTACCCTCTGAAAATTAGTCCTCTATAAGGCACCTCAAGTTGGGCTCCCAAAAACCATGTGTCCCTTTTGAAAATCTTGGTGTCCTAATTTTAGGTACCTAGTTTGGGAAAATACTGATCCGAACCCAGTTCCAGCCAGAGCTAAATAAAATTAAACTGTCTCTCAGATTCCAGGTCAATCTAATGGTAAAGGAAGAAGAGTTTGCCAATGAAAGGTTTGAGGACAGTCACCTTTGTATTTAAGAAGATTGAAATCCTAACTGAAATTCAGTATAAATCTGACAGCCTGGGTGATGAAGAAGCTGAATAGACACTAGTGGATTTTTCCAGTGATCAGAGCTAAGGAAATATGTTGAAAATAGGTTGTTAATTAGCAATACTTTTCCTTGGCATAGTTGGTTTCTTTAGCACTGGGACTAAGTTCCATAGCAGACTTTAGATCTATTGGCAACTTGCCAAATGCTAAAGCAAGATCGTCTGTGTGAGTTAAAATTGGGGCAAGAAACTAAAAACAGCCTTTCATAAATGAGGAAGGCCAAGGATCAAGACTAGAAGTGGTTGGCCAAAGCTTTAGGACAATCTTATTTAAATCCTCAATAGAGAGCACATTCAAATGAGAGAAATCACAATTGCCTGATTTATGTGGGCTAATAGATACACAGAAAGGAGGCAGATCCAGACAGATTCTCAGACTGGAAGAAAAATGCAGCCTAAAGTCATTTACCTTATCAACTAAGTAAAATTGAAATGTCTGACAAAGCTTCTTAGACTGCTCAGGTTCAGGAAGTGACCCAGTCTGGATGTTAAGGAGAATATAAGAAGAAAAGCGATTCCATTCTTTCAGACTCATATCTGAGACTATTTTAAAACCTCCGTATAGCAGGATGAGATTTTCCCCAGGGATAGGTAGTCCAAAAAGCTTTCCATAGTCTTCCTCATGATCTGCCAACCATCTTCACATTTATGAATGCTTCTGTGTCATGGTAAGACATCAAAAGGGTGAAGCAGATCATGGATCTGTTGGTAAACATTTCAGTGAGTCTGATGTGCACACAAAATGGCACCGATGTAACTAGACGTGTGATTTGAAACTGACTTAATCAGTGCAGCTTTTTGACACTCTGAAACCACTTTTACTTGGCTTCTCTTGGTGCAGATTGCTTTGGGACTTTGACAGGTGCAGATTAAACTGGCAAGGGCAGTTTTAAACTGATAGAAGAGAGTCCACACAACGGTTTGCACCAGTTTAACTAAACTGGTTTTTTTTTTAACAGATTTAAGTTAAACCATTCAAGTTCTGTATGAAATCTCTCTCCTTCTCCATACTCATTTGTGGAGATGGTCCCACACCAAGACATCATAGCTAAACCCTGCACCTGAATTTTATTAGCCAAATCCACAGCTGGCACGTGTGGTTGTGACTCCTCTGCAGTCAATAGAGTTGAGCCTGCTTATTCCAGGTGTGAATTTCAGCACATCTCTCTGTAATGGGCAGGAAAAAAACTTTTCAATCCAAGTGCTGAAGCAGAAAAGTGCAGGGACCATATCATGTGTGGGACCGTAATAGTCAGTGGGTTCTTTGAGAGCAATCAGAAATACATGAGCAAATAAGGAAGTGCCCTATTCCCTTCCCGCATGCAAAAATATCTATCACTTGTCATAAAAGGCCGAATTTTTAAAGGTATTTAGGGACTCAATGGGAGTTCAGTGCCTAAATACCTTTATAATCTGTCCCAAAATATTTAGGCCAAACTGTACAAACCTCCTAATTTGCTGATGGAAGCAAAGTAAAGCAAAGCCCCCTATAATCATAAACTCGTTAATAACTTAGAAGATAAATATAAAGGTTGCAAACTAAGCAAAATAATGAGATCAAGTTGTGACCTTCTCGGAAAATAAGGAAATAAACATGCTGAGTGAGGTGAAGAGAGTCTGTGATCAATAAGAATCCCTATGTGAACTATTCAGAGAAATTACCACAGTGAGCATTTGAATCCCCCAGAGTCAGCAATTTTAGGGAGTTTGGGAAATTATTCCTAAAAAATTCAAGAAGAAAAAGAATGTTACCTGTTGTTTTACAAATTAAAGAGAAGCGAATTTAGTCTCGTCTTCAATGTAACTCAAAGGGAAATAACTAACTGAGTTGTAATTCATTACTTTAGATATTTCAGTGCAAGTCTGGGTGTGAACATAATTGAATTCAATAAAAAAAGGCAACTTATCTCAAGCTAGGGAGCTCACTTCAGAATAAGTGTCTGCACCAGACCTGTACCAAAATAACCCAATGATTTGACTTCCAGCGCAGCTTGGTCCGAGTTAATGTATAGTGTATAGCTCTAAGCATTAATGAAAGGCACCAGACTGAGAACCCTGAGCTGGAGTCCTGCTCATGCCCAAAACAGGTACCATATGGTAGTATGGTAAGTCCTTCATGCTGCCCTATCATTGAGTCTCAGTCCTGACCTGAAGAGACTGCCACTGGGAAAGGAGAAGAGATCAGGCTGCCTGACCCACATGCTCGCTGGCTTCTCTACAGAGGGGAGCGTCTACACGAGACAGATGCACCGGTTAAAGTTAACATGTGAATTTAAACCAATTTAGTTAAACTGGTGTAAACTGCTGCATGGACACCTTTGTTTCCCCATCAACCGTGCTTATTTTGGTTTAGCTTAAGTCGTTTAGAATCTGGTTTAAGCGAAACCAAAATAAACTGCTCTTCAACTGAATTAAACCATCTGCACCAGTTAAATGAGATTGGATTTAAAAAAAAATGGATTTAAACTGAGTCAGTTCAACTGTCTGGCATAGACAAGTCATGCTGGTGGTAAAGGGGAGTGTGAGTGAAAAGGAATTTGCTAATCAAGTCAAAGCACTGCAAGAAAGCTGGAAAGAACAGTAGCTGGAATACCCCTCCCCACCATGCTACAATGGATACCAAAAGAATCAAGCCAACTCTTTACTAAAACCAAGGGACCAAAGTCATCCCTGGCATAAGTGGGTGCAGCTCCTGTTTACTTCATTTGGAGTTTTTCTCCCTTGTCCCAGAGATAAAATTGATCCAGGCTCTCCTACTGTAGGTCTTTATCAACTCTTTGAAGTAGAAGTCTTTCGGAAATGAGAGCTGAATGAAGCAATCCCAAAGGGAGGAGCAGAAATCATGGATGAGTTTTTGCACTTATTGAGAGATTAAACCTAGAAAATTGTTTCCTTCCCCTGTGGCTGCTTAAAAGTCCCCTTCAGAGACAGAACTCATGAATGCCTGTGAAGCTACACTGCTGTAGGGAAGCATGAAATACCAGCAAAGCATCTGCTAGTGGGTTTCAGAATGCCTTCTGCTTTGACATAATAATTACTCCTAAAACTGAATAGGGATGAAATATTTTAAAAGTCAGGAAAATAAATAAAAATGAGATTGAGATCTACACAGGGCCAAACTCTGCCCTGACACTGGGTGTTGAGAGAAGAACTATCTGGGGGAAGAATGGCTTCACACTTTATGCCCCAAGAGTTGATTCTAGGCGATCCTGATGCTACTCAAACAATGTAGATGTCTGGTATCTGATATTAATTCCTATAGGATAGCTAGAAAATAAGGACTAACTTGTCCCCTGAGATAATCATTAGGACCCCAATTCAGGAAAGCATCCCTGTTTAAGATGCCATCTTAACACATGCTAAAGTCCCATGCTTAAGTACTTTCCTGAATCAGGAAGTGTGCACCTGAGTGCCATGAATCCAATATGGTGTGGAAGAAAAATTAACAGCTACAAAGAGTAATTGACAGTGTCCTTTCAATTAACTACAAAATGCTAATCACTGGCATCCAATAAAGCATTTTCTAAAGGTAACAGACTGAAGAAAAAAGGTAGGAGACAATTACCACATGGAAAGCAAACACAAGTTGTGTGTGATTGTTGTTTGTTTGTTTGATAGCATTTTAAATGGTCTCGTACACCATCATACATCATACACCATCATCCACAGCGACTGGGGCACCTCGCAGCAGAGGAACACATATCAGTTTATAGTAGCTACTTGACAACCACACACAACTGCCTCAAGCAGTGTCCTGAACATGATTTTTAAGAGATACTGCAAATTGACTGTGGAGGGTTGTAATATGAGAACCAGACAATGGAGTTTGGAAAGAGCTCCATCACTTTTATCCTCTTCACTTCCAGAGAGGTATAGGGGAGGAAAAAGTGGTGCCATGGGGACTGATTCTCCACTGCCTTGCATGGCATGTGGCCCTTTTCACAGGTGCAGAGTGGGTGCAAAACACGGACACTGGTGTAAGTGGTGATTGCTGATCTGGTGGAGGTTTACATGAACTTTGCATAGATGTAAATGACACAAAGTGCAGGGCAGCGGGGAATCAAGCCCAATTGTCTACGTAGCAAGTGAGATTTTAAAATTGCCAAAATGTAGGTGAGGGGAGATTTCATTCAGGGCACCATTTGCAGAAGGCAAAAGCCTCCTGGACAACCATGTGACTATTTATTCAAAAGAGTATCTGTACCAGAGGGCTCCCCCAGCCAGTGCAGAAAGCTCTTTCTATTACTGTTATAATTCATATGATAGATTCATGTCGAACAATTAGAAACATTCGCAGATAATTTGGAATCAGAAAAAAATAAGTGACTCCTGCTTGTAAAGTTTAGGGCATCTGTTTAAGGAACAGAATTAATACCATGTGATGTAGGTGATCGGTCAGAAGGCTCAATAAAAAATGCTCAGCCACACACTTGTCCCCTCAGTCTATCTATCCATCCTACATTCATTAGAGTGGAGAGTGCCCAACAACATTATGTACCCTTTCCTAAATGTTACGACTTGTCTTATTAAGCCTGTTAGCGCTCCTTTGCAGGGAACATGCCTTATTGATGTTTGAAATGCATTGTGTGAATGCACAGGGCTAGCCAGCACAACTGTTTATTAATAAAATCACAATAATCCTTGTCCTCATGGCTGAGCCTGCTGACAAGACTGCCCATTGTGATTGCAGATGAAGGGTGGGGCTGTGGGGACCTCTTTCCTGGGTATTGGACTGACACCAACAGCTCATTTCATAGACCCCCCCACCACACAGCCTTCACATGGTAACTGTTCTGGGGCCTGATCCAAAGCCCATTAGTAAATTTGGCTTTTAATCAAGCCCAGCCGAAGCCCATTACCAACCTGCTTATGACCAGGTTTGAACAGGTGCCCTAAAGACATAAGGGTCCACATCCTATTACCTGTCAGCATCAAGCTGGGGAGCCCTCCACCCCCACCTGACCACAGTGGATGTTTGATTACAAACATTTTCTTTGGCAACTTAAGCACAGGGACAGTTCACTGATTATTAAAACCTCAGGTAGCTGATTGGTTGAGATGCGTTGTTCACAGAAGACGTAAGAGAAACCAATTGGAATTGTAGGTGACTAAGGACCGCAGGGTGGGTCATGTTGAATGTATGGCTCCCCTAGCAGTCATGTCACGAGACAGCTATGGACACATTTTCAAAACGGCCGTTTTCTCATGCAGAGCAGCCCGTAGGCAGCCATGGGAAGGCTGCTGTAAGTTATGCAGGGGGCTGCTGGCAGAATCTGTGTGGAGGCACTGTGAAAAATTTAACCCTTTATCTCCCAAGGCAGATTTATCACTGCAGCCAGCATGATCCCTTCCACAGCTGGTTCAGTGAGCTGTAGAGTAACCGAATAAAAGACCTAATGACAGACCAGAAGACCTGTTGCCCCAGGAAGTTCAAATGGTAAACTCCATTGTACATGGAGCATGCACACCGACGGATTAGCTTCCCTCAGAATGGGACTACTTTCTGTTAAGACACAGTGTCCATTCTCCATTACTTTTCTGTGCTCTTTTAAAATAAATGAGCTGAAACATACATAACCGTGAAGAACCAGAAACACATACTCCAATTGCTCAATAATCTGCTTTATTCAATCCCATTCTTCATCCTTCAACTGCACGTTGTCTATTACCTAGACTGTATGCCCCTTGGGACAGGGACATGTAGACCAATTCTGATCTCAGTTACACCAGTTTAAATCCAGAGTCACCTCGTTTACATTCATAAACTGACTCTGGATTTAAACTATTGTAAATGAGATTAAGTTCTGGACCATTTTCTTTTTACCGGTCTGTAAAGTGCAATGTTTAGTTAGGAGAGAATCACGGCACTTTTATTAACAGCTCACTCTGAGTTTGGTAAGGCTTCTGGAAATATCTAGGCCCAGACCCTCAAGGCGATTTAGGCATCTAAATAACTTTGAGCACCTGACCCCTAATGCACAATCAGGGCCGGCTCCAGGCACCAGTGAAGGAAGCTGCACATCAGGGGCGGCAGCGGCGGCACTTCGGCAGCAGCTCAATCGGTTCGCTTCAGTCTTCCGCGGCAATTAGGCAGCGGGTCCTTCACTTCCTGTCTTCCTCTTCGGCGGCACTTCAGTGGCAGCTCAATCGGGTTGTTTTTTGTTTTTTTTTCGCTGCTTGAGGCAGCAAAAAAGCTGGAGCCAGCCCTGTTGACGATGGGTATACTTGGAGCCTTAACACAAGTCATTAGCATAGACTCTCTCCTACTACTATCACATCATATAATTTACATAGTCACGCCCCTTCTAGTAACTTGATACCTATCCTCATATCCATCCTTTTTTAGCAATTAAAAAAAACCTATAACTAGTTAATTACTTCTGGAACACTTTTTAAAGTTACATGATTATTAGTCAGTTACCGTTGATTTCTGCCCATATGTATCTAACTGCTTTTCCCAGGACATAGGGCCATATTATTAAAGATACTTAGGCACCTAAAGATGGGCACTATATAAGAGCTTGGTATTATTAGTATTATTTATTAACACTACATCATCTAATGTTCATAGTCATCCCCTAACTAAAAGCTTAATTTTTGCTTGAAGAACCTAGCACACTATTTGTGCTAAACAAATAATCTTTCTGAGTCCAATTTCAACTAAATAGAGAGCACAGAATAATATATTTTGTCTTTTATTTTTCCTACTTGAAAGTGCCCAGTCAGTGATCTCTGCCCCTCCCCTTTCTGAACATTAAACTTTGCCTAAATTCATCCCAAGATATTAACAAAGAAAAGTGTCTTTCACCTCCAGATTATTCATATAGTTCCATCATTCAACACAGCATAAAGCCATGCCATTTGTTTACATTCAGTGGCTTTTATAAATACACCATTTCTGACTCAAAAATTTCAAAGATTTACTTAATTTTCACTTCAAAGTCAGTCTTTAAAAAAATCTCTTTTATCAAGCTTGGGAATCTGGTGTCATTCTAATCCCCCTTTATACTCTGCATACTTATCCTTTTCTGAAGTAAACTGATTTCTATATATACACAAAACTTGGAACCGGCACAGCCAGATAAGCTACTTTTGAAATAAAAAGGCAAACTTCAAGGGGTGGTAACATGTAACACTTACAAGCATGAAATGGTAACATTGTTTCACATTGCCATTTTTTCATATACACTTTGTCAATCAGAGGAGGAACACAGCATGTTGAATCCTGAAAACTGTACTAGTGCCTCTCAGAACGTTTGAATATTGCTTCATCATTTGAAACATTTCAGAACCCACCATTAGACCTGGTGTTTGTCTAGTGCCTTTGCTCTAAGAATCACAAAGCCTTTTACAGACATTAGTTAAACCGCACAACACGTCTGTGTAGCAAGTCAGAGATTACAGGCAGGGCCAGTAGTACCATCTAAGTTAAGGTTGCCAGACACTTCCCATTATAACACCCCATCTTCAGTTGCTTATAACTTTGCCAAACTTTTAACCATTAGGGCTGAAATGTTCCATGTTGAGTGTCTGCCTCAAGCATAAGCACAGGAAGGCCAAATTACGGTTGCCTGGGCAACTTTTGAGTACTTGACTTTGCAACATTAACATTCTTTTAATGTAGTCTTTAAATTATGTATTTATTATCTAGATTTGAAATAATAAACATGCTTATTCAAGGCTCTGGTGTCATTTGTAATAATATAGTATAATATAATTAATTCTAATATATACACACATACTACACATAAGGCTGGATCCTCAGATGGTCGCTGGAACTATGCCTATTTATACAATTTAGCCAATAGTTATTATAAATTACAATCACAGAAAAAGAGATCCCAAAATACAAATGATACCAATACTACACTACCACAGGTGTAGTAAAGGGATTTGTGTTTGCTGGTAAATATGATGGAGGAGGTGTACTGTCAGTTGTGTGTGCTGTGGCTGTCTTGATCCATCACTGAAATGCAGTCACGTCTGGGGTGAAACATAGCAGTTCTTTAACAGCACATAGTAAATCTATACAATAGTTTAGAACAGGAAGTGAATAATAAAAATATACAGTTGTGACTATATTCAGGAATAAGCAACATCCGTTTAATTCACCGCTGTTCATAGTCATAATAATAGTTATCCATGAATGTTCTTATGACCACTGATATTGATGAAGATGTTTGTGAATGCTGAATGTTTTATTATATGGTCTGGAAGTGCACTATTCACTATTTGTCATTTGTTATCATTAGCAAAAAGTTTTAGTCAGCCAATCAGTAAGCAGAAAATATACTTGCGACCGATCAAACACCAGTGACCGGCAAATAGTCACAGTGAACAGCACACAAATAGAAAATGATTTACCAAAATTAGTTGGCAAACCCTTACAAATAAATGTGCAGAAATCAGGAACAGTTGGTGAAAGACCTTGGAGCTAAACAAAGCCCTACATTTGATAAAACGTTGCTGTGATGAATACTATGCACCCAGTGCTGCTAAGTAGTAAGAGCTGCCTGCTCGGGTCCTGAATCCTAGTTTTCAAAGCAGGAGTATGGGAAGACTATCTTAAGGCTGTAAATGATACAACAACAGCAAGGGGGAGCAGGGGCAGGTGTAGGCAGCCAGAGATGATGTGTTTCACAAGGAGTTCAGTACTGTTGGGTTGCCTTTTGCACACAAAAGCTTTTTATTCCACTCA
This sequence comes from Malaclemys terrapin pileata, assembly GCF_027887155.1. Classification (NCBI taxonomy): domain Eukaryota; kingdom Metazoa; phylum Chordata; order Testudines; family Emydidae; genus Malaclemys; species Malaclemys terrapin. The sequence continues at coordinate 29,695,907 of NC_071516.1, read as the reverse complement.
TTAAAGCTACAAACAAGGTCTGGTTTCAAGTGACATCCCTGTAACACCATGTTTATTTCCCAGTAATCTGTGGAAATGTTCACAGCCATCTCGTTCACCAGAGGCAAAGTCACAGAGTCATTTCCAGGCACTTACAATGGCAAATTAATAATAATAATAATAATAATAAAAGTCCTGTGTGATCTATTAATTCATTATTCTACAGTTCATGGAAAGTCATCTCCTTACATGATTGACCTGCCTGGATTTGATTACAACACACAGCTAACCTTTTCCAAATCTGGTTGTGTCAAACAAGGAAAGGGTTGAAGGCTGTTGCCATGGTATTGAGGTATCTCTTGAGAGAGAGAGAGAGAGAGAGGAAATGATGCTTCTTTACTTCCTAACCAAGTATAAACAGCACATATACATGTTTTAACACTGGAGGAGCCCACAGCTTCCTATGCAGTCACATCTATCAATGCATTTCCTGCAGAAGGAAAGAAGAAATTGTCTGTTTTGCAGATTAGGGCCTATTCATTGAGTGCCTGAAGAGAGAAAAAGGGGTGGGGGGTGGGGGAGAGAGGGATGACAATTGGAAGAAAAAGAAGAATAAATCAGTCTTGCTATCATTCATGATTTATTCATGAGACACGTGAGTTTTGCATTTAAATTTGACATTCTCATGATCTCAATATTGTATATGCAAATCTAAAGATTTCTGCATCCCTTCACATTCCCAGCTTAAGTGGCTTCTCAAATCCACAGTTCTCCTGCGAATACAAAACCAGTGAGGTTCATATAGACACTGGTTTGCTCACTGTTTATTCTATGACTCCAAAGAACACAATCAACCCAGCCCCTGGATTGACATCAGAGGTATAATATAGATGTTACTATTCATTATTATTATTATTAAATCCTCCATTGGAAACTCTTGCCTATGACAGTTTTCTAGTCATAAGTTGTAAGCACTTCAGCTTTCTAAGATTCCATCTTACCCAAGGAGCCAGCATATTTCTCTGTCAATATACACAGAAATCATTCAAAACACTGTATTGGAATTAGGAAGAATGGTAAATTCCAGACAGCCCAGAATCAATATTACAACTTGAGCCACATCTTTTTCAAAATGTTCAACACAAACATTTAAGGCATCATTTGATAAGTGTGTGTGTGGGTGGAGCGGGGGGTGATCTGTTCCTATTTGTCTGCCAGTTTTCAAATAAAAAATGTTAATGTAGAAATAACTGCACATTAAAACTAGCAGAGGTGACCTGCAAACCTCAAGCCAGAGAACACAGGGTTACCATACCAGCCATAACCAAGTAAAGGATTTATTCACAAGTAATCCAAACATGAGCCTGCTAGAGTTAGATCAGTCAGTTCTTGAGGCTGTAGCATTTTGCTGGTTGTGAGTCCCAATCTCTGAATAGTTAATAAACTGACAGGCATAAAGGAAAGAGTTTGAAAACTGAGTACAAAAGACAGTTCTCAATTACATCAACCCAGTCAAACACATGCTAGAGGGGTTCTGCCAGGGAACGTGAGAGATGCATTTAGCGCAGCATTTATAAAAGTGGATTATACAGGCAAAATCCTGCTCTCTGGACTACTACTTAATGAACAACCTATTCACTGGATTTTGCTGCTATTTAATGAATAAATTGTGCAACCAATAACTTTTTGCATTATTGGCCTGGCTCTGTTGCCAGCTGAATACTAATTCTAAAATACATTATTAGACAAATAATAACAAACTCAGCAAATAAATTATTAATCATTTCTGTAGTATTCATCGAGCTTTATCTCTCATCTTCTGCTCTCCCTGCAGACCTGACCCACAGCCTACTGAAGTCAAGAGAAAGATTCCCATTGACTTCAGTGGGCTTTGGATGAGGCCACATGTGCACAAAACTCCCATTGGTCCCATGATACTAAGAGCATGAAATGTTCTGTATGTATTTGACTAAATTCTACCCTTAGATGCATACATGCAACTCCCACAGACTTCAACAGGGGCTTGGTATGCCCATCCGTGAATGTGTCCCTTCTGATGGAAAAGTTAAAAGCAAAAAGGCTCTTGAAAATGAAATACCAGGGAAATATTTTGCAAACATTTCATAGAATCATAGAATCATAGAATATCAGGGTTGGAAGGGACCTCAGGAGGTCATCTAGTCCAACCCCCTGCTCAAAGCAGGACCAATTCCCAACTAAATCATCCCAGCCAGGGCTTTGTCAAGCCTGACCTTAAAAAGGCTAATGTAGTGCCCATCTTTAAAAAAGGGAAGGAGGATCCAGGGAACTACAGGCCAGTCAGCCTCACCTCAGTCCCTGGAAAAATCATGGAGCAGATCCTCAAGGAATCAATTCTGAAACACGTAGAGGAGAGGAAAGTGATCAGGAACAGTCAGCATGGATTCACCAAGGGGAAGTCGTGCCTGACTAACCTAATTGCCTTCTATGATGAGATAACTGGCTCTGTGGATAAGGGGAAAGCAGTGGATGTGTTATTTCTTGACTTTAGCAAAGCTTTTGATATGGTCTCCCACAGTATTCTTGCCAGCAAGTTAAAGAAGTATGGACTGGATGAATGGACTGTAAGGTGGATAGAAAGCTGGCTAGATTGTCGGGCTCAACGGGTAGTGATCAATGGCTCCATGTCTAGTTGGCAGCCGGTTTCAAGCAGAGTGCCCCAAGGGTCAGTCCTGGGGCCAGTTTTGTTTAATATCTTTATTAATGATCTGGAGGATGGTGTGGACTGCACTCTCAGCAAGTTTGCAGATGACACTAAACTTGGAGGCATGGTAGATACACTGGAGGGTAGGGATCGGATACAGAGGGACCTAGACAAATTAGAGGATTGGGACAAAAAAAACCTGATGAGGTTCAACAAGGACAAGTGCAGAGTCCTGCACTTAGGACGGAAGAATCCTATGCACTGCTACAGACTAGGAACAAAATGGCTAGGTAGCAGTTCTGCAGAAAAGGACCTAGGGGTCACAGTGGATGAGAAGCTGGATATGAGTCAACAGTGTGCTCTTGTTGCCAAGAAGGCTAACGGCATTTTGGGCTGTATAAGTAGGGGCATTGCCAGCAGATCGAGGAACGTGATCGTTCCCCTTTATTCGACATTGGTGAGGCCTCATCTGGAGTACTGTGTCCAGTTTTGGGCCCCACACTACAAGAAGGATGTGGAAAAATTGGAAAGAGTCCAGCGGAGGGCAACAAAAATGATTAGGGGTCTGGAGCACATGACTTATGAGGAGAGGCTGAGGGAACTGGGATTGATTAGTCTCCAGAAGAGAAGAATGAGGAGGGATTTGATAGCTGCTTTCAACTACCTGAAGGGGGGTTCCAAAGAAGATGGAGCTCAGCTGTTCTCATTGGTGGCAGATGACAGAACAAGGAGCAATGGTCTCAAGTTGCAGTGAGGGAGGTCTAGGTTGGATATTAGGAAACACTATTTCACTAGGAGGGTGGTGAAGCACTGGAATGAGTCACCTAGGGAGGCAGTGGAATCTCCTTCCTTGGAGATTTTTAAGGCCCAGCTTGACAAAGCCCTGGCTGGAATGATTTAGTTGGGAATTGGTCCTGCTTTGAGCAGGGGGTTGGACTAGATGACCTCCTGAGGTCTCTTCCAACCCTGATATTCTATGATTCTAAAAACCTCCAAGGAAGGAGATTCCACCACCTCCCTAGGTAACCCATTCCAGTGCTTCACCACCCTCAGAGATGCTAGCTATTTTATAATGGCAGCTTTAAGGGGTAGTGACGAACGGGTTTAAAAAAATTACCAAGAGCAATGAGCAGATGACAACCCAATGTTTTTCCATAAATCAGGAAAGAAAGACAGAGTTTGGATATTTGAATTTCTGGACTCTAGATTTATTACTTAGATTAGGTAATGAAGACAAAAGATACTTTCAGCCGTTTACCATCATTCTCATGGCCTCTTGTGCCATTTCTCCAATGCATTGAATGGCTGTGCTGACATATCACGGGATGCTCATCAGCTGATCAGATTGTGATCTCTAACTTGCCCCTTGAGGAAGGAGACTCAGGAAGCATTTTGTAACATTATTTAAAGGGAAGCTGTCAGTTAGTTTCAGGCCCCCATTCAGTCTATGAGCAATAGAAATGTTTTTGGTTTTAAATTGCTGATTAATTCCAGGAAAAACAGGTATGTGGATTGGTTTGATTTTTACATCTGGATTTAAATGCTTGAAATGTTTGCAACTGAATAGGTCAGCGTTGTGCCAGAGCATCACCCCAGGACAGTGACGCTAACTGTAAACAAGAACAGAATGGACTGGTCAGTGCATGCCAGTGAAGCCCACTGAAAAACCCAAACAGTGAAAATCATTTAAAAGTCTTTGGGCATTAATCATTAATGGAGCTGTTTGTAGCACAGGTTAAAAAAATCTGTTGGGTTTTTAAATTATGTGTGGGATGGGGGGGAGGGGCCTTCCCCCTGAAAATGCATGGCGAGGACCTTCCAGGGGCAGTTCTCTCCTTCCTGTGCAGTCACTATCATCATTATCTTCATCCCCAATACCTCACAGGACTCCGTTGTCCTGCCTGTTGTAGGGAAAGGAGTAGCCAGGCAGGCCCAGAGGAGGCAGGCCTATTGTCATCCCATCTCTGACAACATAGAGTTTCTGAGGAAAAAATAATAGCACCATTAGAAGAGCAGTGTGGCTAGAGCAGAGGTTCTCAACCTTTTTCTTTCTGAGGCCCCCCCCCAACATGCTATAAAAACTCCAGGCCCCACTTGTTCCACAACAACTGTTTTTCTACATATAAAAGTCAGGGCCGGTGTTAAGGGGTAGCAAGCAGGGCCATTGGCCAGGGCCCCATGCCACCAGGGGCTCCACAAAGCTAAGTTGCTCAGGCTTCAGCGTTGAGTGGCAAGGCTTGAGGCCCTGGGCTTCAGCCCTGCATGGTGGGGCTTCAGATTTCTGCTCTGGGCCCCAGTGAGTCTAATGCCGGCCCTGCTTGGGGACCCCCTGAAACTTGCTTGTGGCCCCCCAGGGGGCCCAGGACCCCTGGTTGAGAACTGCTGGGCTAGAGCACTGGCCTACAACTCAGGAGATCTGGCTCTAGTCCCAGCTCTGCCAATGGACTTTCTGACTGACCTTGGGTAAGGGCTCTGTGCCTCAGTTTCCCCATAGATGAGGAGATGAGTGGGGGGATGGGATGGGAGATAGGGAGCTGAATGGGAGTGGGGTAGGGGGACAGGAAGCTTATATTCATGTTAAAAAGCCTTAGATGCTCAAACATTTTTAAATATAAAACTTTAAGTGTTTAATGTTTCAGTGTGTGTAAAAGACTCCCCTATCTCTCATTCCATTTTCTCTGCATCATCCACTACTAAACCAGCTTAGGTAATAGGGGGTGATAAAGGATTAGGTGGAACTGGGTAACTAGCTGGATTTTATATCCAGGCATTTTAACATCTTTGTTTTGTAAAGACAATGTTATATTATTTGATTGTTAGCTGGACTCTACTAAAACATGCTTTCAATCTTAACTCTTTTTTAACAAAGATTTTTCATTGTGAAACTCTGTCTGTGAATCTCTCTCTGACTCTCTGTCTCTCACGTGTTTGTATGTGCACACACATATCTATATGCAAAAATACTTTTCAAACACTCTTTGTGTATATAACTCAAAGGACACGGGGGAAATTCCAGCACTAACACAAAATGTCTGACAGCGATGCGTCGGGTGGAAGCAAGAACCCAGGCTCTGAAACATTAGGTAAATTTGTGACAATGAAACTGAAATAAAATGAATTTTGACATTTAATCCTAAATCAATCAGCGAATCTCACAATAGATCATTTTTCTTGTCTCCGCTGCAAAATGAAGCCACACAAAACTGGTAAAAAAGAAATAAAAGGAATTAGTTACCCAAGATCAGCAGCAGTCTTGCCACTAGAATGAGGGTACAAACAAGAGAGCTCTAACGCTACCAAAATACTGAAGTGTAAAGAATTCCTAGCCCCGAAGATCATTTATAGAACAAAAACCACTGTGCTGCATTGAAGAATCTGAGAGATGCTCTGAGAGAGATTAATTTTCTGGTTAGAGGAAGACAGCGTAGGCTTCACCCCTCAAAATGAACTAGCGAGATGATTCAATTGTATCACTTTCAGAGTCTGAGCCTCCGAGACATTCATTCAGAAGGGTAGTTATAAGAAATGACTTCTTCACTTTAGGAGGAAGAATACTGAAGAAACTGTTAAAGTTGGTCACAGTGTGTGACATCCCTGAAATCAGAAGCAATAGTTCTGCTGGGCTACTGCAAAGTAAAAGCAAAGGCAGGGGCCCAAATTTACCCCCGGTGTAATCCAACTGACATCAGGGATGTGACACCAGGGATAAATTGGCCCTGCTGTGTAATTGGATTGGAAGACTGATAAGTGGTTCCGAGTGTTTTTGAAAGGTTTAGTTATAGAAACCTTTAAAATTGTTCAGTATAATACTCTGCACTTCGAAAATGGCGTGACTGTCAGCTGCGGCTCTCAAAGGACTTTGCAAACACTGCATGCCCACAACATATCTGCAGGCACACACAATTCTGATCTCGTTCACATCAGTGTAAATGCAAAGGAATTCCTCAGAAGGCTGCAGAATTTGCAAATTTTACTGTGAAGAAAAATATTTCCATAAATTCCTTTCTGAGTCAGGACAGTACTTAGAGAGTGGTGTGCCTGTCGGGGCCTGGCGTACACTAGGAAATCAGATTGGTATAACTATGTTGTTCAGAGGGGTGAAAAATTCACCCCCCTGGGTGACACAGTTAAACTGAGGGTATCTCTATACTACCCCCGGATTGGTGGGCAGCGATCGATCCAGTGGGGGTTGATTTATCGCGTCTAGGCTCGACATGATAAATCGACCGAGCGCTCTCCCATCGACTCCTGTACTCCACTGCCGGGAGAGGCGCAGGCGGAGTCGATGGGGGAGCGGCAACAGTCGACTCACCGCAGTGAAGACATCGCAGTGAGTAGATCTAAGTATGTTGACTTTAGCTACGTTATTCACATAGCTGAAGTTGCATATCTTAGATCAACACCACCCCCGCACCCATCAGTGTACATCAGGCCTAACTTAAGCCCTGGTGGAGACAGCGCTAGGTCGACGGGAAAATTCTCCTGTCGACCTAGCTTCCGCCTGTCGGGGAGATGGATTACTATCCTGACAGGAGAACCATTGGCATAGGTAACATCTTCACTGAAGCACTACAGCAGCGCAGTTGTAGTGTAGACAAGCCCACACTAAAGGTGAAGTCATCCAGCCTATTAGAGGATCCCCCATCTAAAGAAGACAATGGTTAAAACATGAGGTGTGTAGGCTGCACCAGAAGTTGTAATAGTGGGCACCACACTAGAAGTTGTGCACAAGCTCTGCTATATACAGTCAGTTGTATCAGACAACTTATCTCTAGATGGCGAGCTCGATTCTTGCATCAGAAAGGCAGCTACCACTTAATTTGTGCCAGGGCTTGCCAGGGCTTAGCCCCAGCCCCTCTTTTCACGCTGGGACTGCATCCCAACTCCTCTTCTGTTATGGCATCCTCTGTGCAAGGACACACAGGCTGGCATGGAGCAGTGTGCACTGCAAAAGGGCATCCTCCTTTTGGCAAACTCTGCTTGAGCTCCCAGCCCCTCTTTCTCGACAAGTTAAGCACTGGTGTGGGGAAACAGGAAACTGACATTGCACACCAAGGTATGAGTCTACCAGACGTATTTTTGTGAGTACAGTGCTGTGTGGTGGCAAGACTTGGACCACATAGAGCCAGCATGAGAGAAGGCTAAACATCTTTCACATCCACTGTCTTCACTGTATTTTAAATATAAGGTGGCAAACCGAAGTTCCTGACACCGGAGTACTTGAGAAAGGAAAATTATCGAATCTAATCACTGTTCTCAAATACAGACCTCTCCATTGGCTTGGTCGTCTGCACTGGATCGACAATGGGTATATCCCAAAGGATCTTCTGTATGGAGAACATGCCGATGTTCCAAGGCCACTGAGGCTCAGATTCAAGGACGTTTGCAAGTGGGACCCAAAGATTTTCAGAAGCGATACCACAGACTTGGAAGATGCAGCTAGCAACAAGCCACACTGGAGGACCAGGGAGCCAAAGAAGCTGAAGACAGATGGTTGAGAGAGAGGAAAGCAGAGAGCAAAGAGGAAAGCAAAGTAGGCCTCAAGTGCTAGCAGTGCACCAGCTTCATTTTCTGGCCCTCCACCTTAAACAGTGGTGTTATCCGTGGCAAGGACTGTCACTCGAGAATTGGACTTTTTAGCCACTCGTGATGCTGTAGCATGACTGACAGTAACTGAACAGCTTTGGCCCTTACACCATCATCTTCTGAGGTGGATGGTTGCCAGTGAGGCAGTACCATGGGTTCTGTTCCCCCCACCCCCTGCAATTAATTTTACAGACAGGCAGAATGAGGTTAAGTGACTTACCCAATACCATGCAGTGAATCTGTGCCAGAACTAGGAATACAACCCAGGGCCTCCAGTCTCCTAGTCCTCTAACGCGAGACCACATATTCTTCTCTATACAGAGGGGTATGGCAGATACACTTCTCTGTTTATTCTCTCCTGACTTTTTTCTTTTTCTTCAGGGTTTATTCTTCAAATTCATTCTGTACAGAAAAGGGCCTATATTTACACTGTAGGACATGGTCCGTTCCTTTGCTTACAGTTGCCTGGGAAAAGCTTACACGTTCCGGAGGAATTATAAACCTTGACTTGACATACTGGTATTAATAATGCTAATTCAGAAAAGCTGACATGCAGAACTGAGAACTGCAGGCACCAGCACCTCCAAAGCTCACACAAAGTCTGTGGCCAAGATATTCAAAAGTGATTGTTGGTTTTGTGCGCCCCAAATTTTTGATGCCCAACTTAAAAACTACTTAGAGGAACTTGAATCACTTAAGCAACCTGGCCTCTGAAAATCAGTTCCCTTTAAACTGTCTCAAGTTGGGCACTCAAAAATAGAAAAAAACCCAAAAGCAATTGTCATCCACTGGTTAAGGAGTGTTTAACCTGGAATTTTTTGTATAAACCCCACAGCTTGGACTGCATTGTAATTGCTTTTATATAAAACGTAGAGAAACTGAGAGCAACATGGCTATGTCCTGACTCTCTGATTATACTGCATACTTTCACAATTTAAACCCTGTGCTCAGACCCACTGATTTTTCCAAAGTGCTGTACAGTCATGAATGTATGAATCCTAACGCTGCTGGGCATCAAGGAAGAATCACTATCCCTGTCTGTAAGATGGGGAAACTGAGGCACAGAATGGTTGCGTGATTTGCCCATGATCACACTCAAAGCACATGGTGGATCATGTAATAGAACCCATTGCCAGGCTAGGCTCCTAAGTCCATATTTAGGCACCTACCTGATTTTCAAAAGTGATGAGTACCCACTAGATCGTATGGACCTCAATGGGAGTTATTGGGTGCTTAGCACTTTTGAAAACCAGGCAGGTGCCTAAATATGGATTGAGGAGTCTAACTTTAGCAATTGCAAAACTTCCATCCACTTCAGTAGGGTCAGGATTTCACTCAAAAAAAACCCCTTCTAGTTAAAGGTCTGGTAACAAAACCATAAACTGTCTTTTTGTGTTAACCAGCTTAATGTGCAATATCAAATGCAGCTTAGACTGCATCCATCACCTGGTGGAACTTTAAAATAAAGACAATTAATACTGGTCCTGTAATTTAGCAGTTGACATTCTGAAGCCCATGTGTTAGGATTGTCCCAAAATACAGCTTTTCTGGGAATAAATATTCAGAGAAAGCAGCCCCTGTCTATTACTTCACTTGGTGTGGATAATATCTACCCATCAAGAAGAGTTGATCTCCTCTTCTGAGGTTTCTTCTAGTGTAATGGCTTGATAACTGGTACTGTAAAGCATGTAATGTTTACTTTCATGAAACATGATAAAACTCACCAATAGTTTGCAATTTGGCTACATTATTTAATAATTAATGAAAATTATAATCTTCAAATGAAAAAGTAGCATTTCCAGATACCTTACACCAGACAGTGGAAGATTACTAAACTAACTGCACGCTCAGAACTTATTAAAAACACAAACATCTAATGCATATTTCCATTGTCACTGATACAGGGTCTGCATGAGCTGGGGGAGAAGACTTCCTGAACCAACTTTGTTTGCATAGACATGCGCACTCTGCCTAGGTGTGCAGCATGATGGGGCCGCTTTGCCCAAATGATCACTTTTGGCTGGTGTTGGATCACAAGTCACTTTGTTATTGGGGGCAGGGGTTATCCTTGTTGTGTGACTCAAGGGCAGCAGAACTGTGCTTGGCATACCCTGATTGAGGGACTCACCCTCAACTAAACTGCACTCGCTAGACAAGGGACATGGGTGCCAGTGGTGTTGAGAGAGGATGGGGGCAGGTGTTTGTACTGGGTGGTGTGGGCTCTGTTTAAGAGTCATAAATATCTTTTGATCCTTCCTCTCTCCACTGTGTAATCAGCTGTGCTGTACATAGTACCAGACACAACTATGCACAAATATTATCCAGATATTCCATATGTATAATCATAGCATGTTATATAACAAAATAGCCATGTAATAGATTGCAGTTAATTTATGCACTGCAGTGTAGTGCTGAGTTCTTTGATGTGTACACTGAGGGGGATATTAACATTGAACAGAAGGTTAGCATAATAGAGACGTTATTAGCAAGGCTGGTTCCAGGCACCAGCCGAGCAAGCTGGTGCTTGGGGCGGCAGATTGAACGAGGCGGCATTCCGCCCAATCCTAGGGCGGCACGTCCGCTTTTTTTTTGGGTTTTTTTTGTTCCGCTCCAGCCGCCCTGTAGGGGGTGGTGGTGCGGAGGACGGGAGCACCCTGCAACAAGCCCAGCAGGGCAGTCCTCGTCCTTCCCTCCCCGCCGACCGGAGCGGAGCCCTCCCGGCAGGCAGCAACGTGGCAGGAGGGGCCGTGTTGCAGCACCCTGCTGTAGCCCTGGTCGCCCCCCTTCTCTCTCTCTCCCGCCCACTCCCTCCCCATCCCCCCCGCCAACCAGTCCGTGCCACAGGGTTTTGTTTTGTTTTTTGCTTGGGACAGCCAAAAAGCCAGAGCCGGCCCTGGTTATTAGTATGTTGGGGTGTTTGAATACTGTGATGGTGGTAGGCTAATGTTTGGAGATCATTATTATATGGGTGTGAATGTTGCCTTTACATTTCCTTTCCATGCCCTTTAGTTGTTTGCACTGTTGTGAGGAATTCCACTTGTGCAACCTTAATTTTAAGTTAATAGGTTCTTGCATGTGATAATTTTACATAAGAACATGTGAACCATTTATGTTATGCTTTGCAAAATCCAGTCCTCCAGGCACTCTAAAAAGTATCTTTTCGAATTCCATGAAATAAAAAATGCAAGTTGTAGGATTCTATAGAATTTGCTTCCATAAAACTCATATTGGACCTAATCCAAAAGTCCTTAATAGGGACTGAGTAAAGCATTTGACCCTGATCTAGCAAGGCACTTAAGCATGTGTGTAACTTCAAGCACATGAATAATCCTATTAACCTGTTGTTTGCTAGATCCGGGCCTTTCTGATTTGATCTACTGTTGATTATGGAATTTTTGCGTGAGGAAGGTCTGCAGGATTGGGCCCATTAACCGTGAGCTATCCCACATATGGCTGGATCTTAGATTCTTGTGCTTGTTCAAAATAAGGATGATGTAAATTATCGTGTGAGTATCCTTAGTCCTTTCCTAGACTGTTGGGAGTGTTTTGTGCTTTGTTTTGTTTGGGTTTTTGTAATGTTGTGTCCTATCAGTGACATTAATTACACAGTAATTGCCTTGGTACTATGGAACAACTCTTCTTTCTTTTTTAAATAGCTTTTCACACAATGTGTAAACTTTGTGTATGTGCTGCATTTCTTGTGTCATGAAATAACATGTAGACAAAACAATGTTTTTCCTGTCAGAAATTCAATGGGGATCCAAAGCAAACTGATAGGTGGTTAAATAGCTGCATTTATAAGGATGTCAAGAAGATTTTTCCTTTTTTTTTTTTTTTTGGACAGGTACCAAAAACCTCAAGCCAAAAAGAAGGCTAATGCCATCTGTTTTGGAAGCAGAGATATGCAATTTTACTTTAGATTTTACGTGACGTAAAATGTCAAATGGGTAACCTTGCTTTATGGATCAAATCCGGTTTATATGAATGCTTTTATTTACTCAGAGAGCTCCTAATCCAAAGCCCGTTGCATTAAACAAGTCTTTCTATTGACTTCAGAGAGCTTTGAATCAGGCCCATGTAATAGGAAGTTTTTCAGCGGCATTTAATTTTGTGTTACATGTAAATCCAGATGTAATGTGGATTTAGTTAATCCAGTTTCATTGCAGTTGTAATGTATTCATTTGCATTGTAGTTATTGACAGTTGGTTTTATTCATTTGTTCAGCATTTTTTTAATAACCCAGGACAACTTAACACTGATGAAAGTACTGAATATTTAGAGATCTATATACTTCCTTGCAGAAATTAGAAGTGTAGCTCTGAATTAAATAGTGTGATTAGAAGTTCTCAGATACAAACTGGAGATAAGACTCAAATGTCAAAGACAGAGCTGTGTAATACAGCTCTAAATTAATATCCATATTTTAAAACAAACTGTACAGTATTAAATTATGTTTAAAAATCAATCTAAACAGGCATTTTAAAGGATATGCTGAAAAATAATATACACTTTTAAAGTTAAAGTGCAGTTGGAGCTGGGTGAATATTTCAAAATAAATAATGTATCTGACAAATTTAGCCTATTTTTCTGCTCCTAAAATATCCACCTGCCATTATTTGTTTTGCAGATTTATTCTATTATTTTAAAAAAATTAACTTTAGTTTGATCACAGATTGTTCTCTGCAAGTGTTCGATACTTGAAATTCTAGCTGTGTTGCCTAAATATGATTGGACAGAAAAGTCACATGGTATTTTATTCTTTGATTGAATGCTTGAATGTGTACATTTAAAATTCAGTCTTTGTGAATACTTGTGCATGCAGCCCTGCAATTTCCTTTCCAGGCATGAGCATGGCTAAGGAGAATGAAAACATTCTATTTTTTGCAGGATTCACCCAGATCTAAAAATGACCATGAAAAAATTGCACCTTCTGACTTGGTGTGTCTGCTCTCTGGAGCTAAATTCTGTCCTGGCGTAAATAATGCAACCCCACTGATCTCACTGGAATTGTGCTTATTTGTGCCGAGCTGAATTTGGCTCTTTGTTTATTTGAGATGCGTTCATTTACTGTTTTGATATTTGGCCAACTCCTGAGGTCTTTGCTCTGTTTTTGCTGAATCTGTATTCAAGGATTTCAATGGGAGTTTTGTTCAAGTAATGGCTGAGTGAAAACTGGGGGCCTGATCAAACCTCCCTTCTGAATGAGGAATGCCCCGCTATCAGGTGAAAAGGATTGTCAGTCACATACATGGCAACATCCCCACCTTTTGCCGTAGGCCCTGCAGAGGGCCCTCTGTAGGTCTGGGAATCTGCAAGCAAGTAGGGGGCAAGGAGTAAGCAGGCCAAGGGTAGGCGTAGACTAGTCAGGGTAAGGTGAGGAGATGTGCCTTCTCTTCTCAGCCGGCCCACAGAGACTCCTCAGTAATGTTAACAGAGTCCAGGCTCTACTAATTCCCTGTCTTGCTGTGACGGGGATCCCCCTCTTCAGGAAACCCCGGGGCACTCACTAGCTTCATCGGAGCCATACTGTCAGGGAGTTTAGGTGTGCTGCTGGGGTGTAAGAACCTCCATGCAGATAGCCCTGGCCTTTCCCTGGTCTTCTGGAGTTCATGAGACAGCCCAGCAGCCTGTTCCACTGGTGGGAGTGGATGGGGGATGGGAAAAACAACCCTAGCCCATGGCAGAACAATTTGGGAAAAATTGGGAGAATCTTGGAAACTTTCCTCTTTCCCCCACACACCTTCCATAGATTTCCCTGCAGTAACTGGGTCTTGAGTAAGGGTCTTAAGAGCTGACTGTGTTTATTCTTGTTAGTTCTACAGGCTAAAATGGCAAAAGGAGGGGGAACTGATTTTCCCTCTGCTTTGTGCATCATCAGCAACATTTCCCACTACATTCTGGTTGCAGACTCCTTATTCCTGGCGAGGTGTAAGGTGAGGTGAGCTGAGTTTTCAGGGCTAGCTGGTAAGGTCACTTTGATCTGGGCATCACTGAGAGAAAACAAATATGGAACTTCACATTTTTATGGCCACTTTTCTGACTGTAACTAACCAATAATGAGCTATAATTTTCAAGAACTCCCTAATATGCTGACTCTGATTCAGATGTCCGGAGACTGGTTTACTTCTTGCCACACACACAGCTTAGCACTTTATTCTCTAGCCTTTGGCTTACACAGAATTGCACTGGGGAAAATGTTTGTTTTCCAAATTGTAGTACTAGAGTGCAATTGTAAGAGTCACAGTCTAGTGGTTTTGGTACAGGGCAAAGAGGCAGGAATTATGGGCCAAGATTTTCAAAACTAACCACCTAAAGTTAGGCTGCTAAGTCCATATTTAGGCACTTGCCTGATTTTCAAAAGTACTGACCACCCAACAGCTACCATTGAAGGCGGCAGGAAGTAGTAGATACTCATCATTGAGCAGGTGCCTAAATATAGACCTAGGAGACTAATTTTAGGTTCCAAGTATTGAAAACTTAAAGCTTTCTCTGCCAGGTGTGTACAGGGCAGTTTTCAAAGGCATAACGGATAGTAATTCCCAAATGCACCTTTGAATATCTCCCATAAAGTTTTAAGCAGAGCAGATAACTATTTAAGTGTCATCCCAGCTTCTCTAGCTCTGCTCTCCAGATGCTCAATTAGTCTCCATCCCTGTTTAAGTTCTAAACAGGCATTTTCTGTTCCCTGTCCACTACTCTCTTATCTCCACCCCTACATATCTTCTTGGAAACTATAAGCACTTAGTTTTTATATAGAGACATTTTATCAGTATATCTGTATATGTGTAGAAACTAAGCACTTAGGTACCAGTGCTGGAAAAACGCATATGCTTAAATTTCCCCTTGCCAGTAATCCCATTGGCTGCAATATGTTAAACTCATGAGTATGTGTTTGCAGGATTAGGGCCTTTACAAGAACAAACTGGACAAAGCTGTGAAGGGTGGTGCAGTAGGGATTTGGGGAGTTGGACCAGAGTGGGCACTGTACACAGGGGCAGTGGCCGAGGAGGTTTCACAAGGGGTGCAGAGGCCCAGGACAGGCGCTTCCATCCTGCACACTTTAGAAAGTGCATAAGCAGGGTGCTCTCCTGTGGACCTTTGGAAATCCAAAGGAGAGCACCACCCCCCTGTGAACTTCCTATGGCCTAGGAGGTCCAGGAGACAAGAGCTGGGAGATGGTCCTTTCTGAAAGTTCTGCCAGCAAAAGTGCTGAATGATATAATGGACATAAATTACGAGGCCATTTGTTTGATGAAGAGGTCTTTTTCTGCCAGCTTCCCCTGGTGTATGTGAAAACAGTTAGGGATATGGATAGGAATAGCCCTTTTCTTTTGTGATGACTGATTTCTCAAGTCAGTCTGTGTAGGAGGTCTAGTGAAGGGAGATGAATGGACAACGTTTGACATCTCTGACTGTTGTGAGACTTATGCTCTAGGAATTGGAGAAGACGTTAGGAAAACATTGCTATATTTTGAATGAGAGTGATTTTAACATGTTTTGAACAGGACTAATTTAATATAATAATTGTTTAAAAAATCAGTTTGTATCTGCTGAGGAAATGCTGTGTGTTTGGTGATGAAATGTGTTCATTTTCTTGGGCAATACAGGGATTAAATCTTGCTTGAAGTGAAAAAGTCAACACAGCCTTAACTGTGGAGCTGCAAGCAATGTCTCCATGATATATGAAATATAATAATGATAATAATTAATAAAGATAATAACACAGTAAAACCTTGCTAATTCACACTAACGTCTGAGAGTCTCCTCGCTAATTACTGAATTTTGTGAATAAACAAGCCAAAATAATGCATCAGAAAATGCACTTTGTTCAGTTATTTTGACAACTCTCGTTTAAGTTTAATTATTTATACTTCTTAATGTATTAGTCTATGTACTGGGGTAGATTTTACAAAAATAATGAAGCCTTTGTAATATGACACTTCACTACAGCATCTGCTGAGAAGTGGGGAGACAGCACCATTTTTGGGTGTGTGTGACTTACTAAATGGGCAGATTAGCAAACTGCAGTTCAGGGAATTTGTACTGTAAAATAATATACACTTCCATAGTGCCTTCCATTGAGGGATCTCAAAGCACTTTACAAAAACAATAGAGAATGTCTGAAAGCAAAGCAGAGGTGGTTATTAAACACAATATTGCTAACCCTGAGCATTCAAAAATCATAAATCAGACCCCCCCCCCTTCCCCAAAATCATTAGGTTTATTTCCCTTCTGGCTTTTGAGCCTTTACACTGCACTCAAGTCACATTTTCAAGCTTTTTGCCACAATCATGAGAGCTAGAAACTTAATTTTAATATCAGTGAAAGCTGAGATTCTCTTGTAATCACTTGACTCCAGGAGTTAGGATTTTAAGAAAAACACCAAATATTGTGAGAGTTTGCAACACTGTCACAGCTGGTAGAAAGAACTCCCCATAAATTAGAGACCTCCATCCACAGATGGGTTTGCAGCACTGAGATTGGAACTGGATGTGCAAATAGCCGTGCAGATAAATAAATAAATACACAAATACAATAAAATGGCCATTTCTATCAGTTACTTGCCAGACAACATAGACGCAGACCTGGTCATGATGAGCGACACAATGGTGGTCTCAAAGCTTGCTTACTGCCATTCATATCTAGGAATGGAACCACACATCCTGAAAATACTCCAGCTGGTACAAAATGCAGGAATCCATCTGCTTAGCAACACAGTGCACTGCAAACGTATCACCCCAGTGCTCTGTTCCCCGGCTATCTTAGCCACCTGAGATATTGCCTCTTCCTTCAGCGCCCATGACAGCCATGTTCCACCAGAACAATGAAATTATTGATCAGTCAGGGGAGGCTCATGAATGTGGAAGACCAAGCCTTCACAAGAGGTGGGCTGATGCTATGGAACTTGCTCCATGGCTGCCTTCAGAACTAAATACAAGATTAATTACTTTGACCTGCCTTTCCCTTAATAATTTCTTTACACACACACACACACACACACACACACACACACACACACACACACACACACACACACACATTCTATAGACTACACAAGCACAAGACAGAAGAAATTTCAGCTGCAAAAGAAAAGTTAATTAAAAAGTTCAAAGTGACTGAAAATAAGGAGTTAAAATGGAAGAGCCATTTCATGCCTTCCGTCTTCAACCTGCCTGGTGCAAGCTCTGGTTCTCCAGGCCCCAGTTCTGTTTACTGGCTCTTTCAAAATGCTCTATGTCACATGCTAGCATACAGAACAATTCCCAGAGGCCAGCTTAGGGAATTGTCATTTCTACTGTCAATAATTGGCATTAAAAAAATTAAAATAACAGCAGGTTTGCGCAGAACAGAGGCATATTTTGGTCTAATGATTTTGGATAGTTGAAGAGTAAGTACCTAAGGTCAGGACAGCAGATAGTATTCATATAATCCTGTGGAGGGTAGGGAGCTGTGAACTCACTGTCTCTGATTTTCATCCCACCTCATTTCCTTTATGAGGTTGTTGGTGCCAAAGTATTAAATATCAATATTAATTGTAATTTGTGGAGAAGGCCTAATAGTTGACATGGACCCAAGTAATCATGGAAACTTTGAACTCCCCCCCGCCCCTTCTCCTCATCAGTCTGGGTTACTGGAACAGATTAGAACCCAATTTAGAGTTAAAACATGTTATCAACGATTCCCCAAATCTCCACTGGGTTCTAATGTTAGCTTTCCTCCAACCACTGTGGCCTGAGGCACTCCCTTTGCCTTCTCCACAGGAGTCACCCAAAACTAAGCTTTTGTTTTTAGTAAGTAATTAATAACTGAGAACTGGAACATGATGGAGTGATGAGTCCTCCTTGCCGACAGCTTGCTTCAGCTAGCCCCATGCATAGTCAGGCTTCAGGCTTGGCGCAGCTACTGTGACAGAGCATGTGTTTGGCCAAGCCAAGCATCTTCCCATAGCAGCTTCTTCTGCTTCCTCTCCCCAGCCAAATCTCCGTTTCTGCCAGCCAGGCCTTTCTCTGACCTGCCCAGCAACTCTTCCTCCCGCAACAAACCTCTTGGTTCCCTTACATCCCAACCCTTACCTCAGGCAGAACTCGTCTTCCTTTTATCTCAGCCCCATGGCTCAACCCCCCCACACAGTAGCACCCTACATTCTCCAGTGCTCATCTCCCCCATGTAGCAGCCCTATGAGCTTCTGCTCAGCTCAACCTCTTTTGATGACCACCCTCTTTTCCTTTCTTTGCCTCAGCTGCTTGTTACAGTCCCCCCATCCCCTTGTACCAACAAGAGTGCTCCATAGTCCTCTTCACCTTCCAAGATATTGTATGGCCTACACCCCTCTTCTGGTGAGGAACATCAAAACCTAACAATCATCACTAGAAACACTGATCCCAGGAAATCAAAAAGTTGTATGCCAGGTGTTCATGGCATATGTCTGGATCCAACCTCTCACCCACTTTCCCCTTGTGTTTGGCCCATTCCCACAGGGTGTGCCTCTAGTGCATAGCTTAGCATCTCCCTGGGCCAAATTCTGCTCATTTATGCTAATATCAATCCAGAGTAATTCCACAGAAATCCATGGATTAGCAGTGGAGTAAATGAGAACAGAATATGACCCTATGTATTGTTGAGTACTTGCCAGGCCTATCCTGAGACTCCTAATATGGAACTAGCTGCAGGAGCAGCTCCCTTATGCCTGTCTGCAGGCTCAGGCCATGTCTACATTATAGGTGCTACAACAACACAGCTAGGGTGCTGCAACATTGTAGCATAGACACTTCCTACAGAAACCCAAGGGGTTTTGCCATTGCTGTACCTCAAGCAGCAGTAATTAGGTTGACAAAAGAATTTCCGAGGGTTAGGTTGGAATTGCTGCAGTGCTCAGGGGTGTGAATTTTTCACACCCCTGTGCGCTGTAGCTATGTTCACCTAATTTAGATCAGGCCTAAGGCAAAAGTTTGCCAGGCCCAAGCTACTCTCCTTGCACTCATGGTGCTCAGCCCCGCCAGCCGTGGATGACACTAATGGATGCCCTCTCCAGTATGTAGCTTTCCATTGAGTGGGGGAGTATGGGGTGGGATTCAGCCCATTCAGGGAGGAATTAAAAAGGGAAGAACAGCATTAAAAAATAAGAGAACAAGAAAATCTACAAAAAAATTAATAAAAAAACCCAACAAGGCAAATAAGAAAAGGAATGGAAAAGGAGAAAAGAGAGAAAACGGACCACAAAAGGGAGATGTGCCAGAACCTAATGTGAGGTGACAGCGTGAGGGTGCCCATGTGACAATCCAACAAAACTACCTCAGCCCATGCCCATGCCCAACCTGTCCTCAGAGGGACTAGCCTGTTATGCACAGTTCAAACCCTCGCCATATGCAGCAGAACCTCAGAGTTATGAACACCAGAGTTACAAACTGACCAGGCAACCACACACCTCCTTTGGAACCGCAAGTACACAATCAGGCAGCAGACACACACAAAAAAAGGAAATACTGTACAGCACAGTACTGTGTTAAACGTAAACTATTAAAAAAATAAAGGGAAAGTTTTTAAAAAAAGATTTGACAAGGTAAGGAAACTGGGTCTGTGCTTGTTTAAATTAAAATGGTTCAAAGCAGCATTTTTCTTGTGCATAGTAAAGTTTCAAAGCTGTATTAAGTCAATGTTCAGCTGTAAACTTTTGAAAAAACAACCATGTTTTATTCAGAGTTATGAACAACCTCCATTCACAAGGTGGTCTAGCATCTGATCTATATGGCCTATACCTGCCGAGTCTTGCCCCTTAATACATTGCCCAGCTCCTCCTCAACTATAGGTGAGCATGTGGTACTTGGAAGGAAACTGCATGGTGGCTTTATTCTTGTGAAAGGCAGAGTCTGTTACAGAGACAGGAACGTCCAGGAACCAATGTATGTGTTTGTGGTGGAGCGGGCAGGAGGTGGGAGAGTCACCCCCATTCCTTGGTGAGTGGGGCAGGTGACTCAGATGAAATGTACCAAGATCAGCACCTGTCCTTGGGATGCACAGAAGGAAAGGAGAGTTTTGGACCTTTTCCCCCTTTCAAAACTAGCCTCTAAATGTTGGGTGCCAACTTTAGACACCTGTGGGGCCCTGATTTTCAGAAGTGAGCACACACAGCTCCCACTGAAGTCATTGAATGTTGTGGGTGCTCAGCATCTCTAGAAATCAGGCCACTTAGTGGGTCACTAATTGTGATCAAAAGTGCCTGATTTTAGGCCCTGGCGTTTGAAAATGTTGGTGATGGAGCCTAACTTGGGGCATCCAAAATGAGAAGCCACTTCAGAAGCTTTGGACCTGAGGCATGTTCCTGCGGGATGGGCAGGGAGGAAAGCCTTGCTCCTTTTCATGGAGGGGGGAGGAGACAAGGAGATTCAACCTCTTTATAGTAGGGCAGAAAGAAAATATGCCCCTTTCAGGAGTGCAGTTGCAAATAGCAGCTCAGACCTTTGTAGGGAGAGGGCAGAAGAGACTCAGACCCTCTCTAGAGATTGGGGGTAGGTGGAGACCTAAGAATTTTGGAGGACTGGGGTAGAGAGCGTAAAACTGGACCCTCTCAGGGGAGGGGGAGAGGCAGGAGTGCCAACACCACTAGGGGTGGGGATCAGAGGTTCCAACTCCTTTCCTGGGGGGGAAGGAGGAGGAGTCCCAGAACCTTTACTTTTTTGGGTGTGTGTGTATATAAATCTTAGCCCCTTGCTGGAGGATGCTGATGAGGAGGTTACACTCCCTCTCCTGTTGGGGGGCTGGGGTGGGGAGGGGGAACGACCAGTTTCTCTGCTGCTTTGGGAGGGGGGAGTTAGGGAGGCTAAGGAAAAGTCTCAGCCACTCTCTGGGGGCAGGGGGGAATCCCAGTCCTTCTCCTGTCTGTAGGAGTTTGGGGGGGGGGAGAGACGAGTCCCTCTCCTGTGGGAGGGAGATTTGGGGGGTGAGTCCCAGCACCTCTCTTGGTGGGGGACCTGGGGAGAGTCCCAGCTCCTCTCCTTTGTGTGGTGGAGTTGGGGGGGTGGAGGTTGGAGGGATCTCACCCCCTCTCCTTTTGGGAGGTCCCAGCCCCTGTCCTCTGGGGGGAATTTTGGGGGTCCAAGTCCCTCTCCCATAGGTGGGAGTTGGGGTAGGGGTTGCTAGCCCCTCTCCTGTGGGGGGGAGAGTTTGGGTCGGGGGTCCCAGGCCCTCTCCTGGAGGGGGAGAGTTTGGGTCGGGGGTCCCAGGGTCTCTCCAGTGGGGGAGCTTCGGAGACAGCCCCTCTCCCGTGGCGAGTTGGGGTGGTCCCAGCCCCTCTCCCGTGGGGTGGGGGTCCCAGCCCCTCTTCAGTTGTGGGGAGATTTGGGGGGCAGCCCCTCTCCCTGGCGGGCAGGGGGCCGTCCCAGCCCCGCTCAGCGGCTCGGCGCCTGGAACAATAGCGAGCGAGCGAGGAGAGGAGCCGGCTCTGCCCCCCGCTCCCCGCCCCGCCCCTGCCTGCCGCACGCCCAGCCAGAGGCAGAGCCGCCGCCGCCGGAGGAGCCGGTTCCATGCCCGCTGGAGCCTCCTCGTGCCGCCGCCGCCCCCGCTCGCCCCGCCATGGACGTTCGCTTCTACCCCTCGGCGCCCAGCGCGGTGGCCTCGCTGCCCGGGGCCGAGCCCGGCTGCCTGGGCCCCCTGGACTATTACCACTGCAACAAGGTACCGCGGGCTGGGGGCTCTGGGCCGTGCGCCCAGCCCGGCCGGCAAACTTGCCGGGCGGGACCTGTCACCGCGGGCGGGCGGGCGCGGGCCAAGCCTGGGTGCTCGCCGCCCCTGACGGGCCGAACTCCCCCGGCGGGGAGCCCAGTGCCGCGGGCGGCCGAGCCCCAGCGCCCGGCGGGAGGGAATTTCAAAACTAGTTCCGAGAGCAGCGCCCGGGCCGGGAGCGAGCCCCTGGGGGCCGGGGGCAGGCAGCGGCGGTGCCGTCTCTGCCCCCATCGCACCCGCGGGGCTGCTGCCTGCGAACACCCCTGTGGCTGGAGGGGAAAACAAAGCAACACACCGACAGCAGCGCGCACGCTGGGCTGTGTGTGAGCGAGGGAGTGAGTGGGGACGGGCAGGGGAGTTGCGTGCGACCGGGCGGCGGCTTGCTTTGGAAGTGTGGCGATGGTTCGGGCTGGAGAATGTACGGGCTAGGAGAGAAGCGCTTTCGGGTGAGTGTGGGAGCGTTGTGTGCTGGGTGCATTTATTCCCCACGGGGATGTTTTGCCCAAAGGGATCTCGGCATGTTTTCCCTGTATTTTGCAAACCTGGCTTCCCCGGCGTGGTTAGCTGCTGGGCCGCGGCTCTTGGTACATTTGTTTGCATTTTTCGGAACTCTGGCTTTGGACTCCGGGTTCTTGCCCCCTCACTTGTCAGTATCTCGCTCGCCTTCTCATCCGCCCAACACAGCTACTTCTGTTAAACACAGCAGACAGACCTGAGTTATGTGTATTTCATAAGAGCTATAGTGCAGCATAGCAATCTTTTTAATCTGGATTTTTCCACTTGCTGCTGCACGGAAAAACACCCTTTTTTGTAACTAGCAAGGAATTTGGTGGGGAGTATTCGAGAGTGCCAGAGGTATTTTAGGAAATAATCCTTCATCCAAGAGCAGCAAGAGGATAAAGCAGTGATAGATGGATTCAGCGCTCGAGGGACAAGTAGTTCTCTGCAAGTGCCACCCTGCTCCACGGGTTTGAGGAAAACAACACTTGAACATTTTAGTAACAAAACAGTTTGGAGTAAAACCTTTGGAGGATTATTTATATGGATAAACTTGAATGCGTAGCTGGGTCTGGGTTTCATATTGCCAAATTCTGGTGCTCGTATTTAAAAAGTTAATGAAAGACGTGAAAGTTTTAATGTTTCAGAGCTGCAACTAGAATGCCCATTAGTTTTTCTACAGTAACACTTTGAATCGAACTGAAGAACAAAGCAATATGGTTTATAAAGACTTAGCAAATGAATTTTCATTTGTAAACTGTATGTATTAAACATTCTCTGCTGTTTGGGTCATTTAAATATCTTGTATAACTCGAATTAGACTTACTAACATACTATCATTTCTTAAAAATGCCCAGAAATTTTCCCTGAAGTTGAACAATTTTAATTGGAAATTACTTCTTTCCACCTGACTTTTGCTAGTTGTGCTTTTTTTTTTTTTTTTTTTTTTTTAACAACAGGATCACTCTGAAAATACTAAAAATCGGGCAAACAGCTAAATGGGAGGGAAGATAAATTTTGATTAGTACAGAAATATCAATTGCGAAAGCACATGAGAGCTTGGGTGTCCAGGAGACTATAAGCAGAAGACTTTAAGAGCTACAAGTCTAAAACACTGCTTGTATTAATAATATTATTAATAGTAATATATTGTTATTATTAAAAGATTGTAGAAATTAGCTTGTTCTCAGTTTTTTTGATGTAGAAGATGCTGCATGGGTTATTCATCCAAAGCTCTAACTGGGGCAGTGCTCATTTGTCCATAACCTGAGTGACATGCTCTCCCTGTGGCAGCTTGAGAGCAGAGTGCCCTGTAGTGGAAAGTCACAATGTAAAAGTTAATATGTGCTTCCAAAAACTTTGACTTGAGCGACGGAGAAAATTCTGTGGGGCCCATTTTTGTGGAATCAAAGGTGGGATTGGCAGGTTAGACTCTTGTGATCATTTTGGAGCTATTTGTTAATACATCCAGTGTGAGAATTGCTGTGAGTGTAATGCTCTGAGAGCACAGATGGAGCTACTTTTCTCTAATTAATAGAGTAAAATAAGTAAGAAAATTTCTAGTCTTTGCGCTGACAAGCTGAATGGGATGTTGCAGAGGAACATACAGGGTACCGACCATGCCACCAGGTGCTGCTGTTGTCACTACTACTGAAGATCTTACGACAGGCAGAGGAAGAAGGGAAAATACTAACCCTTTCCCTGATGTTTAGAATTTTTTTTTCCTGAGCTATCAGATGCCATTTGCTTATGCACAGTGCACCAACTTTACCTTAGGTGAGAGCCCACTGGGTTGAATTTGGCCCACTTTGTTTTTTGGACCAAATGCAGAAAGATGCAAGTGTGACTAATTTTAATATTAAAAATTGAGCAAGATGAACAGGAGGTGGTGTGCATCATCTGGTTCTACTCCAGGGTATGTTTGTGGGCTACTGTGTCTGAATTCCTATCCTGTTCTGCACACTGCAGGCTCAAGTTATTGTGCAGTTACTGGTGGTCCGCTCTTCACCTTCCCAGGCATTCCACAGAGAGATACTCTTTGTGTGTGCTCATTTCCTCTGAAACAGAAGGCTGCTTCCCCCTGTGAGATCTTCCCTTTTCATGAGACTCTTGGTCTTCATATACAGATTTCCCTCCACCCATCCATGATACGCGTTGTGTGTTTAGTGCTGACAATGTGCTCATCATTGAACAACGCACACCGATACAGACACAGAGAAGGCAGATGTGGTGGTAAAGTCTGAAGGAAGAGGAAATAAACGCCTTGAAAGAGTTTAATTATCACTACTCATGGCCATTACAAATGGAATGAGTTTTGGGCTCGCTGTGAATAAGGAGAAGGCAGTAATGTGGTACTGCATTCCACCTGCTACTCCTCTAACCCTTAATTCAGACCTGTGGGTGAGCGGCAGCTCCTCAGCATGATCCCCCTTCTCTATTATTAGACGAGAGTCTGGGCTGAAGCAGATTGAGGTGGGAAGGACTCTTGGGCCTGGCTCGTATTTCCTTTTCCATGGGCTGGTTCTTGTGCTTGAAGTCTCCATCTGCATCGAGAACCTCAGCAAATATATAATTTGAATAAGGAGGAGCTTAGAAGTAAGTTTCAAGCTCTCCGACTAAAATGCTTTTAGTTTTAGGGGGGCTCTTCCCCCCCGCCCCCGAATAGGTGGAGAAAGATGAAGATTGAAAGGAGTGCGCAGTGTCACAGTGTATAAATAGCTCTAGCTGAGAGCATAACAATAGCTCTGCCGGTGCTATGGCTGAGCCAATAGGCACTTTCAGTACAACCAGCAAGCTCACTGAGGAAACACACTTTAGCCCAAAGCATCCTGAAATGTTAATGTAATTGTTTTGTGCACTTACTGAACATGATATTGTTATCATGAGATTTCCGATCTCATCTGTGCGCTGCAGTGAGCCGCAATTCCTTTTTACAACTATTGAGGTGCCTATTATGCATGAGAATTTCCATTTTAAAAAAGACAGGAGCTTTTAAAGATAAAATGAAATGGGGGCATACGTTCAGCACCACATGCAAGGGACTGCCTGTGCATCTAAAGCTCTCCCAATGGGCTTCATGGGAGTGGGGCCCTCCGCTAGCTGTGTGTGATGGTGAATGCTGGCTCAGGTAGGGCAAATTCTGGCCTCACTATGTGGCTCTTCTTCCCCCCACCCTTCCCTCTGGGGAAGGGGAATGGTTAGTGGATCCACACCTGTCCTCCTGCCCAGGCACTCCTGTTTACACCCATGACTGTAGCCTGTGAGTGCCCACCTACTCCAGTCCTATTCCAACCCTCCACTCTGGGGCATGGGTGCCTGGAATTGGCACCTCCCCCTCCTGCATGCACACCAGTTCTTTTACATTTAGCGCTGCCACCTACTGGGGAGAGGGGCAGAATTCCCCAGCAGGCTAAGGTTTTTTACATGCTTAGGCGTATTATGATGCATTTTCCTCAGACTCTAATAAGCCGCTTATTTTTCAAGGTGTGTTATTTTTTATTGTGAATATATTATGTACATGACCAAGGCAGCACACATCTGTGGCATGTAAGATGATTGACACTCTGTCATGTGATGGTTTTTACACACCGCTGCCTGCTCCATGAAAATCTTGGGTTCATGCCCACTTTGGTTCAAATAAATATTTATATGGGCCCTTTGCTTTTAAACAATGTTGAAATTCCTGGTAAGTAAATTATGTATAAAGGGTTCATGGTAAATTGCAGTTTTATTGTCCTAGGGCCCCATCCTGCTCCCAGAGCCCTTAGTGAGCATGTACATTGTATTAGCTGAATTGTTGGCATGTATGTAATGAATA
Organism: Malaclemys terrapin pileata; assembly: GCF_027887155.1. Classification (NCBI taxonomy): domain Eukaryota; kingdom Metazoa; phylum Chordata; order Testudines; family Emydidae; genus Malaclemys; species Malaclemys terrapin. Next base: position 29,669,625 of record NC_071516.1, on the reverse strand, counting down.
ATTCAGGTACATTAATTTAAAATAAGTAATATTCAAAGGCCCAGTTTTGCAATCCTTATTCAGGCGAAACTGCTACTGAATAAGAGTAAGATAGTGGGGATCTTGCCTGCGTGAGGAATGCAGGATCAGGACTGTTCTTTGTCTTATGAGCTGTAGGATGCAGTGTTATGTTGTAATGTACTAGATGTGTTATTGGGCTGCCAATGCTCTGGTCTCTTATCTCTATAAGTAACTTTTGACAGTGAATGAGTATGTTTCTGTATATTTTCCTACATAAAGAAATTTAAATATAAATCCCTCTTAATTATAACTGTGCATATTAAAAAGTTCTTGATATTAAATTTGCAAACAATCTGATAATCATAATTACTGAATATAGTTTATGTTGTCTAATTCATGATGTATTTCAGTCCCTGGTGTAGAGAGTATACCTCTTTAACACTAGGAATACATGATCTGCTCACTGCACCTCCCATTATTATTAATGGGAGTTATGCATGCATGTCAGTGGAAAGCTGTAGACGCCTTAACATGTCTAACATTTTTAGAAGTCAATAGCATAATCAAAACCTGTTCCCTAAGCCAGAGGTTCTCAACCTTTTTCTTTCAGAGCCCCCCTCTCCAACATGCTATAAAAACTCCATGGCCCACCTGTGCCACAATAACTGGTTTTCTGCATATAAAAGCCAGGGCTGGCATTAGGGGCTAGCAAGCAGGGTAATTGCCTGGGGCCCCATGCCATAGGGGCCCCCACAAAGCTACATTGCTCAGGCTTCAGCTTCAGCCCCAGGTGGTGGGGCTTAGGGACCAGGGCTTCAGCCCTATGCGGTGGGGCTTTCTGCCCTGGGCCCTAGCAAGTCTAATGCTGGCCCTGCCTGGAGGTCCCCCTGAAACCTGCTCGGGGACCCTGGACCGCTGGTTGAGAACCACTGCCCTAAGCCTTTCTAATAAAACTATTAGTTACTTTGCTGCTTCAGATATACCATAATTTCCCTGTATTTTGCCTTCTCAGTTCTTAAATTGATAAAAAACTATTTTGTTAATATACTGTCATAAATTATAGATAATTAAAACCCACAAGCCATGAGATAAGTATTAATTTGTAGCAACATTTTCTTCTTCAAAAACAAACAAACACTCATTAGAAATTGAATCTGCCCTACTGGTATAAAACAGGGTCAATCTAATGAATACATTTTTATGGAACATTCTGTTTTGTTTTGACTTTTACTGTACATTATAAATTGCAGTGATAAACACTGGCCTTTTTCAATGTTTTATTACTTTGCCATGCTGGAAGATAAAATATTTTCTGTTCCTTTTTACTTTCTAAGCCAGTTCTGTTTTGAAGAAACATAAATCTTTTTTTCTTTCAAGAGAGACTATTGGTTGGGAATAAAATGTCCAGTAAATTTTTAATTTGGGGTCTATTTTATTCTCACTTTGTGCAGGGAACTCCTCTTGATAGCAAATGTTGAATAATTCCCTGAAGATGGGCAAGGACCTAAAATCTTGGGAATTATCTGAGTCACTCAGTGGGCCATCCCAGCTTCCTACAGCATATTCTTTGATGGTTTATGCATTCTATCTGCATAGTAGAAAGTGTTTGAAGCTCTATTTTGCCGTGGGCTTTATTAAATCAGAAATTCAGAGCTAAATAATGAATGCCCATCCATTCATAGAAATTGTTGTTCTAGCTATATGTGCAGAGAGAAGGCTTTATTCTAGTTGCTTTTGGAATAATAGAGATATCTTGAAGACTACGCTGGTTTATATAACAATATGGTTGTAAAGGTCAGTTCTGATTAAATCCCTTAAAGGCCTGATCCACAAAAGTTTTATGCACATGTGGTGAGGAGGGAGTTGGCACACTGAAGATAATGGTTCAAAATCTTAAAGTTTCTTTTACTTATTTATGATTCTTCAAATTGACTATGAACATTTTCCTTAAAATCACTGGGCCAGAGTCTGATTTATGTTATGCAGCCATAAATCTGGACTAAGTATTGATGTCAGTAGAGTTACTGCTTACTGACAGTGGTATAACAGAGATCAGAATCTTTCTCCGTGCATGAACAGTCTAAAAAGCATTACTGGTGACAAACTGTAGTTCACTTTGTATTCATAAAAAGGAGCAGTTCTATAATGGTTTATAAAAGTGTACCACACACATTATTTCTGCTAGTTTCAGGGATGATTGTTAATATAGAGGACACCTGTGACCCACGCTATGCTCTTTATCCCTGTTCTTTCAGTGTCCTACTTTTGCTATTTGTTTTTATTCACTACGGGTAAAGTAGGATTGTTTTCTTTTTAGGGTATTTCTGCATGTTCCACCATTGCTTTCCTTGTGTGTCTGTATTAAACTGCAGAAGAGGCATGGAGCACTCTGTATCCATATGCAGATTATTCAAGCCAGCAGCATTTTGTTGTGAATCAGGGAGGCGGGTGGAGGAGAGGGGGGAATGTGTCATCCCCCTAGATGTGGAATGATTTTTTTTCCCAGTTACCTTTGTGTTCATCCTTTTTATGAATAGCGCTCTAAATGCTTTTACCATAAGTTGGATTATATCTTTCAGTATAAATGAAGCATATAATTGTGTTTTCCTAACAGCTCTACATTAAAAATAAGTTATTATGCTGCTAATGTGTTTTCCTAGACAATTTTCCATCTAGTCACTATCAGGCTTCTGTTTTTAGCTGTTGCGTACAACATCTTCTCTGGCTTCTTTCTTTTTTATTTTGCATTGCTAAAGTACGGGTGAAGTGGTGCCATGATTCCAATTTTGCTACCATTAACTCCTAATGGGAGATTTGAGTTTTAATGTTCCACTTTTGTGATTTTTTTCCATACACCTTTTTTATAATTAAGGCTTACATTTTGGGATTTATTTCCTGTAGGGGGGGGAGTAACCTACAATGCAACATACACTGAAATGAGCAATAATCAAAACTGTTATAAAGATGTGGTTGAGAATGGTGTTAAATCATCTGTCTGACTCACTTATATAAGTAGGTTTAAATATTTTAGTCATGTGCATCCTCCATTCTTTTATTGTTCCTTTTTGGTGTTCTGTTCTGATGGATGCCATTTCTTCTTTGAAAAATGGAACTGTCTGCTGCGTAGCCTGCAGGCTGAATCTTTGCATTATGCCACAGAATATCCATCCTCCATTATAATCTTTTGCATAGATTGGTTGACCTCTGTAGATATAATTAAATCTCTTCCTGGCTACTGTATGGTTTCATTTCAGCTCCGTGCTGTATGTATCTGTTAGGTAAGTGTTAAATTAGGGCCCTATATCAGTAATTGTTATTGTGGTACTATTATTTGAAAATCAGTTTCTACTGGGTAGCGTGAGCTATTTCTGAGAAGCCTTGTCTGAGGAAATCAGGTGACTTTTAGTCTGAGGCAGTTTCTTGACCTCTAATTATAGCATGGTCACAAGAAAGCTGGATTGCATGAGTGCTTAATGTAAAATGTAGATTTTCTGTATTGCCTTAAAAACTCACCCTCTCACTCTTTGTGATATGATTATTCTGTGTTCATAAGGGTCGGCTAACCTCACAAGAGCAAGGAAATTAAAGTGGAAATATCTGGCCTGATCCTCAGTGTGAGTAATTCCTCTAAGTCAATGGAGCAGTGCTGACTTACTCCTGGTGCAGATACAGTCCCATCAACTTCCGTAAAAGATCCTTAAGACTGGCTAATGTACTTGTATCACTTCCACTCTGCTACAGACATTACCCTGACACAAAGGACCATGGCATTGGATGTTGCAAAATATATAGCCCTGGTACTTCAGAGTTTTTATGGAAACAGAGATACTCTGTTCCAAAATGAAAACAATATTGGGAACACTTGCGGCCTTGGCTATGCATGCACGGCTCCCCTTGGGCCAAAGTCAGCCCTGCTCTAATGTCATTCTGCCACTCACTCTGGATTTGACCCATACCAGTGTCTGATGGCAGAACAGGGTTCATTGTTTTTATGGGAGCTCTTTTAGAAGGTGATAAGCATTTTTCTATTGGATTAAACAGATTACATTAACATAGTTTTTCTTCCCACAAGATATACCAAAAATGTCTGACTCACAGTTTCCATTCCAGTTTGGATTCCTTGGAGAGGCTTTGTCTTTTTTTCTCTCCTGGCCTGTCTCTTGCTCCACTCATATAGCCCCATTCTTCTCTTTCTCTCCCCTCTAGAGGAAGTCATCATCTTTCTCTTTCTCCTTTTTGCTTCAGGTCCCCATGGTGTCAGAGTTGGGAGATATGGATTTTATTCCTGGCCTTGTCACTGACTTGCTGTTTGATCTGACCATGTCTCTTAGGCCTTCATTTTCAGAAGTAACTAGTGATTTTTCAGCTCCATTTTTTGTGGTGCCCTGTCTGAGATCCGTATAGGGGCCTGATTATCAGAAGGTGCTGAGCATCTGCTCTCTGCAAACTGGAGCTTTTGAAGGTGGTTCAAGTTGCGCGTCCAGAGATTGAGGCCTCCCAAATCATTGGTCACTTCTGAAAATGTAGGTGTTTTGAACCTCTGCTTTTCTACCTGTAAAATTGAGAGAATAATTCTTCCCTTTGTCACAGTAGTGTTGAAGCTTAGTGTTTGGAAAGCCCTTAAGAGCCTCTAGAAAACAGCAAATGTTATTACTATGTCTGCTTTAGTGCCTCATTTCCCCATCTGTTCGGGATTCCCCTCCATATCAACTTGATTTCCATTCTTTCTCTTTCTGACCGCCTCACTCTTACCCATCCTTCACTCATCTTCTAAAATTCAGTCTCTCTATCTCCTGGTTCTTTGCTTCAAAGTCTCCGACCCCTGTCTCATCTATGCTTATCTCTTCTGCCTTCTCTCTTTCTGCAGAACTCACCTACCACTTCCTGGCTTCAGTACCAACTTGACAGCAACACCAACATTGACCGCACACATAATTTTCATTCCCATTAGCACTAATCCAGAGAAAGGTGGTGGTACTGCCTAGGCTATCTATAATACTTTTAAGAAGATTCTAAACCATTTAAATATTTCGTGATTTCAAAATCAATTTAAATAAGGGAAATGGGTGGGTGAGTAACAGGATTGAAAGTATGTTCTGGAACCTTTTGCTTCCAGGTCCTCAGTTCAAAGCCAGCTCAGGTTGGTACTGATTGAAATCTGTTTCCATTGAATGGCTGCTCCCTGGGCTGTGTGAAAAGAGTTAGTGGGCCTTTGTCCAGGTCGTAGATAGGTGTCTACACTACTACATTTGCTGTTATGTTGGCAGTCTCAATAGAAAGACTAGTGACTGAATGGGTCACATAGACTGAACTACCCTCTCACCTCTAAAGATGGTTTCTCTAGCACAGGGATTTACGCCTCTTTATTTTGCTTTCGACAACCCCCACCCTCCCCCCCTCCGCTCAGCCTCTTGGGTCTTGACTAATCCTAGATTGTGAGCTCTCTGGGTCGTGGTCTTTGACTGGGCCTCTAGGCACTACATCAGCATAAATAAATGAGGGATGAGGTGCAATGGTAAGGAATAGTGTGTTTGTGTGGGGCTTGCACTGCCAGTGCCTGTGCAACTGTATCTGTTCTCTGGAGATGTGCTCAGGCTCAAGGGATGTCTGTCTGGCACTAGTTGCCAGCACTGTATTAATGGACTTCATTTTTTCCTTTACATGCCATTACTGCTCCCTAATTTACAGATAAACATTTTCTCTGTCAAAGAAATAAAACAATGGAGAATATGAAATGGTTCTAATCTTCTACAAAGGTTTATCTTAACATTGCATTTTTATAAAGTGAGCCATTTTAACTGCACTAGTCTGAAGTAAAAGAGTGATCTCATAATAGAAATTTTCTAGGGAATCCTATGGGGAGCTGGATTTGTAACCCTATTGTCTAAACGGGGCAGGGTACCCAAGATTCCTTAATCGGCAATGTGGGAGTGATTATAATTTTATGAAAACTTTTAAGAAAGCTCTTTGTCAAGAGCTGGAATAGAGTTTAATTGAATTATCTTGGCTCGTCTCAGCACTTGGGGTGGGTGGGGGAAGCATTTGGATGTAATTGGAGGAAAAAAAGTAGAAATACTTTAAAAATTGAAAAATGGGCACTTTGACCACAGAAAAATGTGACTTGTCATCACACTAGGAACTAATAGTCACTTCCATTACTTCTGAGCTCTGCTTGCCAGTGGTTTCATGTTAAAATCAGGAAGGTAATTCTTCCTCTCTCCCCCCCCACCCCCCCGCACCTCCACCCCCCATGTATTATCTTGTCTGTAAGTAGTGGACATTAAATGAAGAAGAATGTAGTGTTAAAAATATCAAGCTTTCAAAAATGGCTGGCAGACCTTACCAGTGATAAGCATTGTTGATTGAAGATCAAACGGCAAAAGAAAACCCTTCCAACAAGAGCCATGGAGTGAACCCTGTAGCCAGACAGTGAGGTCACCCAAGCTTCAGTCTGTGTATATTTAGGAACCTGCACTGGAATTATGGTCTGGTCTCCTCTAAACCAGACGGACAGTGGTGACATGTTGTTTTTGAACCTGACAAATCTTAAAACCAAGGAAACATTTGCTGTATGCCAAGAAAACCAAAGCAATGTTTTCATTATTAAGTGGTAAAAAAATTTTTAAGATAAAGAGCCTGCACCGAAGAAAAGACAATGTGGTCATAAAGTAAACTGAAGACTAACAGCATGTTTGTTATTTATTAACTAATTGACAACCTCTGGTTCTACATCAAGGTGGCAAATTAATTGTGGGAGGCCATCTGCCTAAAATTGGGCAGTTCAGCCACTATCTGGCCAGAGAGTGCATAGAGGCTTTTTGGGATTTGATTTAAATCGGATTGAAACATTGGCCTTTGAAAATTATTTTCAGTCACAGTTTCACTTTAGTAATGGGTTTTGAAGAGGGAAACATTTATAATCTTTATAGCTGCTTAAGCCTACCACGTCCTAGACTCTTTGTTAGAATGGCTGTAACTTGGCCTTCTCTTCCCTGGCAGAGTAGCCTGCTAGTAAGTCTAACATGAATAATACAGGTGGAGTTTTCTCTTAAATTATAATTACTTGTGAAAGTACAGTAGCAAATAGTTAACTTGTGTGCATGTGGATGCAACTAAATAGATGTTCTTCTCATTTGAACTCATTCTTCACTGGGCTATATTGGCCAGTCCTTCATCTGATGGAATTGAAATCTCTTATGCCAATCGACAGACTTAGGCCCCAATCCTGCAACTGGCCCAGCATGGACAGATGCCTCCTCACCATTGACTTCAGTGGGCTTTCTGGTGGGCGCAAGGTCTGCCTTTGGAGCCAGATGCAGGAGCTGGGCCTTACACATGAGAGGTAGTCTCACTGCTGCTGTACGTGGTGTGACTTAGCAATTGTATTTGTCTGCATTTGCCAGATGCAGCTTGGTCTGGATACACCAAAGATTGCTTTAAAATGGTTCTGTTGGCACTTCCCAGGTATGAGATGCAGGAAGGAAAATGTCATTAAACTGTGTGTGTGTGTGTGTGTGTACAAAATTGTCAGACACATGGATGAACATAATTTGTTGGGGAAGAGTCAACATGGTTTTTGTAAAGGGAAATCGTGCCTCATCAGTCTACTAGAATTCTTTGAGGGGGTCAACAAGCATGTGAACAAAGGAGATCCAGTGGATATAGTGTACTTAGATTTTCAGAAAGCCTTTGACAAGGTCCCTCACCAAAGGCTCTTAAGCAAAGTAAGCTGTCATGGAATAAGAGGGAAGGTCCTCTCATGGATTGGTAACTGGTTAAAAGATAGGAAACAAAGGGTAGGAATAAATGGTCAGTTTTCAGAATGGAGAGAGGTAAATAGTGGTGTGCCCCAGAGGTCTGTACTGGGTCCAGTCCTAGTCAACATATTCATAAATGATCTGAAAAAAGGGGTAAACAGTGAGGTGGCAAAATTTGAAGAGGATACAAAACTACTCAAGATAGTTAAGTCTCAGGCAGATTGCGAAGAGCTACAAAAGGATCTCATGAAACTTGGTGACTGTGCAACAAAATGGCAGATGAAATTCAGTGTTGATAAATGCAAAGTAATGCACATTGGAAAACATAATCCCAACTATACATATAAAATGATGGGGTCTAAATTAGCTGTTACCACTCAAGAAAGAGATCTTGAGTCATTGTGGATAGTTCTCTGAAAACATCCACTCAATGGGCTGTGGCAGTCAAAAAAGTGAACATAATGTTGGGAATCATTAAGTAAGGGATAGATAATAAGACAGAAAATATTATATTGCTGCTATAGCAATCCATAGGAGGCTATAACAGGGTTAAAAAAAGAATTACCATTAATGGCTATTAGCTAGGATGGGCAGGGATGGTGTCCCTAGCCTCTGTTTGCCAGAAGCTGGGAATGGGCAACAGGGGATGGATCACTGTTCCTGTTCATTCCCACTGGGGGACCTGGCATTGGCCACTGTTGGAAGACAGGATCCTGGGCTAGATGGACCTTTGGTCTGACCCAGTATATCCATTCTTATGTTCCCAAAATCCAGGATACACACTTCTTCTGCACTTGTATACTAAAACAAATCAGTATGTTCAACTTAAGGAATGTTAGGTTATATTTCCAGTAAGGTCATGCAAGGTTCTTAAGCAAGTTGTGAATCTTGATTTCCTGGAAGTATATGAAGGGTGTAAGAAGTCAGATGAGCTAGTTGTTGCTGCCAACAGGAAATCGCAGGAGGGATAAATCCAGTTTTTCAGGGAAACTTCCGTGTCTTACCTTTGGGTTAACCTGAAGTGTTTTGATTCATTTAGATTCCTTTAGTGTTAGAACCCTCCTGTATAACAACATTTAAAATGAGAGAAATGGTGCCCATTAGCTGCAAAGCAGTGCTCCAAGTTGCCTTTGTTACATGGGACAGCTTGGATTTCAATATCCTCTTCGGGTCATGGGGTCAGATCCTCAACTTGATGTAAAATGTCATAGTGCCATGTGTCAGCTTGGAAAGCATGTTCTGTTTTAGAAAGGGATGATTCTGAGAGCTTCTCACTAAATGTCAACATTATAGTGAAAGCTGGATGGCTCTGGAGATTTAAGAACCACTACAGAGCCTTCCAGCACTAGGTTCTTGGTTCAAACTGGGCTCACGTTAGCAGTAACCAAATATTATCATCATCGGAAGCTGGTCAGGCAGCTATGTGAAACACTGGTGCATCTCAGTGCAATTCTGTGTGAACAGGTATCCGCACCACAAATAAGTTCCTTGCCCTGTGGTATTAATGGGCCTTTCCGTGATCAGTTTCAGCAGAAAGGACAAGGATTAAATGGACTATTTGGAATCAGCTGCCCTCATCCATACTATGGTGGCCCCTGTGGGTCAGAGCTGGGGCACAGTGTTGAGGCAATGTGGGGAAGCTTGTGCTGCTTCTGCTTCTATTGTGTTTGCTCTGTGGATAAACAGGGTCTCCAGTTCTATCAGTCCAGTACCTCGCACCCACACTAAATTTGATTAAAAACAATAAAGTGAAGGTGAGCTTGTGTAATTATACATTTAACACGCCAAGATGCTGCTGTTCTAGTTATTTTTCCTAAATAAGCTTATCTAAGCTTCATGGATCTCTGATAATTTTGGCAATGAAACTAAATGGTGTAACCTTTTAGTGCAGTGTTAGACAAAGTTCCTGGTGGACCTGTATGTTCACAGGACTCTGTCCCACCAGGTGGTGAGCACTCTCCATTCCGATTGACTTCTCTGGGTGTTGAACCTGCTTAGCATCTCTCTCAACTTACTCAGTGCAGCATCGAGCCCTGGGTGAGAAGAAAATTCTGCTTTGTAACATTTCAGAGCACAGTTTCACAATGACCAGGCCTTGCTTAATAGGGACCACTGAGTTCAGGGAACTGACTGAACAGGGAGATGACTTGCTAAACACATACCATTTTTCTCTCTTTTGTCCAGTTTTCCTTTTTCCCCTCTTTTATCTGAGCATTGCATCCTATACACATATTTCCTGCTTTGGGGCTGGTGTGGCATGTGTCTGCTTGCTGTGTCTGCCAGTTCTGATGTTTGGTTCCTCCTTGCTAGCACCACTTGCTTCTGCAGAAGCATTTGATGGTGTTATGTAAGCCTCGAATCACAACCTAACACTTTCATAGCAGACACTGCTAAGCACACTGGGTCAAATTCACCCCTGCACTAACTCCACTGATTTCAGTAGAATTGCACCGTGGATGAATTTGGCTCAGCAACTAATGGGAGGAAACCGATATCAGTAATGTCATTCAGAGGAATCTAAATAAGTAGTTCTATTATCTCAGGTAGCTTCAGCTTGAGCTATGAACGAGCACCATAAGTGACTGTAGGCTGGAATTTAAATTGCTTCTAGAACACAGACATTGCACATTAAAACTAATTTTTGGCATTAGAACAAGATGCTCCGTGTCTCCTGCTTGAGATCTGGGGGAGTTCATGTCACAATACTGGTACAAGTTCTTTAGCTGACTCTCACGAAGGACCATGAAGTTTAAACTGAAACAAAAAACACAGCTCTGACTGTGAGTTACCACAATTCTGAACTGAGACTTATCATGACCTTTCCATGTGGGCCTCTCCATTAGACTGGTGCAGGGCCTCTCAGCTATTTTCATGTCAGGCACCACATTTTAATAAAGAAATTGTTTGCTGGGCACCACCTCTGCCATGCATGATTGGATAGGCCTTCTCCCCTCCCAGTGGTGCTTGAATAACATCTTTGTGGCAACTATAGCAATTGCTTACATGGAAAAGTGGTATTAGTAGAATTTGTAATGCACTTCTAAATGTCTCTTAATGGGATTTGGCTGCTAGAGGGGAAAAAAGCAGGAAAGCCAGCAGTGCTGAGTAACCAGCTACTTCTTTGTACTCCATGCACCACAGTTTAGATACCACTGGGTTAGAGAGAAATGAATCCTATTGAACTAGCCTGGTGGTGGTGTTGAACTTCTGTTAGGGACTAGGATAAAACCATCTCTACTTCTGATTTAAGACAAGATGTGAACCTATTGGAAATGCTCAGTTACACCCATGCAACTTCACAAAAATCAATGGAGCTGTATGGGTGTAAGTGAAGGCAGAATTTGTCTCCGGAGCAGAGGCTAATGCATTAGCCTTTACCAGGTTGATAATTCCCATCTTGGTTTCCAGTCAATCCACAGTGCCACAAAGTAAAAGAAATAATGGGCCAGTTCCTCAGCTGGTAAAAATCAACATAGCTCCATTGACTCTGAGTAGAGCTGCTCTTTTACACTAGGTGAGGATATGGCCCACTGCTTTGATACAAGAGTTGTGTACATGCGAGATGGTAGTTACTGTATAGCTCTGTAGTTCAGTCTTTAAGGCCTAGCGTGCCACATCTAATTTTTATAATTGGGTTCACTGTAGCTATCATGGATTCTTACTCATGTGCTGTACACTAAGCCAAACCATGTACCACCAGTCGTGTGAGCACCTCATTTTGAGAACTGCTGGTGTGACTCATAAAAATAGTGCTGTGTCCCACATACAATGCAGCAGAAGTGTATTAATCATATCCTTTTTTGTTCTAACATAATGCTTAGCATTGGATTTAGTTACTGAAATATTTTTTTCTGCTGAGTTCTCATCTTCTTTATTTTTCCTTCTCTGTACTGTCTATAATCAAATTAAGTTCTTGAGGAACAAAAGATTTACTGGGGGAAAATATCCAAGAAATGCATTAACCTGCTAAATGCTTGTATAGACTAGGGATTCTCAGTGGTGTAACTTGTTACACTGCAGCCAACCCCCTAATGTAGTGCACTGCACCGGTGTAATGTAGGGAGGTAGTGCCAGTTTGGGAGGCATTTAATTGGGTCTCTTGATATTGGTCTCAGCAGAGAGGTCAAGGCTTGAGTAAGTGTTAACTGCAGGGCTGGTCCCTCCAGCTCCGGGCTGTAGCACTTAGGAAATGCAGTTGCAGTGTGTGGAGTAGCCTGCCTTGCTACTGTATATAGCGGTGTAAATCAAATAGAAAAAGGGGGGAGGAGGAACACTTTCAAGCAGAGAGGTGCCCTTAGTCCTCAGGCAATGGGAACAGGGTGTAGTGGTAGGAGGAATACGTGGTACATGTTCTACGGTAGATATTGCAAATGCACTGTCGGGGAAACCTACCCTCCTGCTCCTGCCCTGCCCCCACAGCCATAGCACATTCCCTGCCAGTGGAAATTGGGCAGAGCAGGCTTTAGGGGAGCTCTGAATAGCATGAGCTCACTCCCTGCACAATGCTGAGTCCTTCTCTCTGGGCAATCTGTGTGCATCACAGGAGGGTGACAGTGGAGCTATGGAATTCACCCTATTATGGATCCTCTGTTATGGCTGGGGTGCACAAGAGAAGTGGAGGGCTGCAGTAGTGTCCATAGAGTGTCTGCAGAGCCATCTCTTCCATGCCCAGCCTAACTACTTGAGTTTCTCAAGAAGGAAATAGTCACTATTGTAGTGTACGTGGTGAGCTTTGTGATGAAGGTGGATTGCAAAGCAGCAGATATTTCCCTACCTGTTAGTAAAACTAACACAATCACTCATATGTGACCCTTTCCTGCCCAGTTTATTATGAAAAGATCAAACTGTCTGTACTGGGCTATCTTGATTATCACTTCAAAGGTTTATTTTCTCTTAATTAATTGGCCTCTCAGAGTTGGTAAGACAACTCCCACCTGTTTATGCTCTCTGTATGTGTGTATATATATCTCCTCAATATATGTTCCATTCTATATTCATCCGAAGAAGTGGGCTGTAGTCCACGAAAGCTTATGCTCTAATAAATTTGTTAGTCTCTAAGGTGCCACAAGTACTCCTGTTCTTCTTTTTGCGGATACAGACTAACACGGCTGCTACTCTGAAACCTATGAAAAGATAGATCTTTTGGACCAAAGACAAAAAGATCCGAGGTAAAAACAAGGCTACCATGAACTTAGGCAAAAGATGTCCTGTAACCATTAAATACTATGGAACAAAATGGACTCAACATGAGAACTCAGCAAATCTCTCAATAAATTTCACAGTAACCCTGTAGGTGCATGAGACAGCTCGTGGGTGTCTGATGTGTCGATTCACTTCAAAGCCGGTTATAGTGCAGCTGCTAAGGGATCCAGCAAAAGTTGGCTAGTGCTGCTGTGCTTCTTGCTTTCTATAATTTGATGATTTCTATTGCTCGTGAAAGAGAGAGCTGTTAGTGCTAGCTAGAGCCAGGTGCAGTTATCCTGAATGTAATGTGAAATTACAAGAGCTGTAAAATAGGACTTAACTCTCTGTTTGCTTCAACTTCTAGGATGACAGAGGACTGACTTAAAGGGCCAGTTACCAGTCTGTTACACCAGGGTACAATTGGAGTAACTCTATTCACTTCCATTGAGTTACTCTGGATTTATACTGGTATAACTGTGATCAGAATCTGGTCCAGATAATTTTAGACTATGATGGGATGGATGAGAGAAATGAAAGTCTAGCAGTAATTCAATGCCAAGTACAAATACACTGTCAAGTATATTATGTTGTATAATTTAGAAAGGATGCTATTTTTAGAAGGCCATTAGAATTCTGCTTTTCCAGAAAATAAGGGAAAGGAGAACTTGGAATGAAGCATGTCTTAAAAGGAGTCTTTCCATGTGTCGTGAAGACAAAGGACTTTATACTGTCATATTTTTAATGTACAGCATCTTATATAGAATGCATTTGGCAAAACCGTGATACATGTGATATTTCAATGAAAGAGGGAAGAAAAACTGAAATCACTCTGGGGCAGATAGTCAATATCCATTTTTGTTGTTTGTTTGTTTCAAATAAGTAACCATTATACTTATCTTTTTAATATTAATCCCAAACAGGAAAAATTATGGATGTGGCGATTTCTCTATCTGGGAATATTATTTTAAAGCTCATGGGGTTACATTAGTTGAGTGCATAGTGAATTCATTCACTGGAGCAAATAAACCCTGATCAGACTGAATGCTGGGAGCTGACAGTTTGACGTTGGGATGTACATCACAGACAGATCTCTGGGGGCAGGGTGGAGAATTTGGTCCTTCGTGTAATTCTTTCTTTCCCTCCTCCCCTTTTGCTTTAGTGATGAAATTGGTTAAAACACTTGCATTCAAAGCTGGAATTAACTGGGCATTGTTGTGAGGAAGCCTGTAGTGTTGCATGACTTGTTTGTTGACCATTTGTGTAAGCAATACTCATTGGAAGAGGAAGGAGCCGAGTTCCTGAGGAAGAAACCAAGTTACTGCTGCTTTTTAAGATGTAACCTTTCCATATTTCAGTATATCTCTATGATCCCTTTGGTGAAGCATTAATTATTTCTGATCTAGAGAGAGTCTCTTTTGAAATGATGCTGAGAACCAGTTTACTCCTGCAATTTGGGTTTTTCCTTAACTATATCTCAATATAAAAATAAGTGGTACAATACAAACATTAAAAATGTGGGCTCTCTTTATGTTGTATGTGCAAATGATTGCCCAGAAAACTTTCAGCACTCAGTTATGCAAGCAATTTTACGTGTACAAAAACCCATTTGTATGCACAGTATTGAGTGCAAAGGGTTTTTGCATACAGTTCTAATGGTGTCCAAATGACAATGCACCAAAAGTTCAGATGCACAAATAGAGGATGAGCTGCAGCCCTCCTCAAAATTTGTTTTAAAGCAATACATGATATAATATAACAAGTATTAGGGGAACAACATCTTGTAGCTCCTCTGTCTACACTTCCGTTGCAAGCAAGTCTTCAGACCTGTATAAATCTACAGGGTAGGTTAGTAACATAACACTGATATGAGACTCACCCAACCTTATTCACCTACCTCTCTTTTTTTCTTTTACCAAAAATGATTATGGTCAAGAAAAACTTTGTTTTTGGCTAGCAGGATTTAAAACAGTTTTAAAAACATTAACAAGAAAAGAAAATTCAAGTGCTCTTTTTGAAAACAGGCATCTAGATTTTATTTTAAGTTTAATGTTTACGTTAGTTAATAGCCTTTGATATTCTCAAAATGTATAGGAATGACCAAGATATTTCCATGAGAAAATTAGCTCCTGATCATGGATAGCAGCTACTTTCCATAAGGATTTCTGTGTACTCACTAGTATATAGTTTATGTAAAAGTCAGATTGGTCTAGTGAGGTGGTCTGGGCACAAGACTGGGCATTTGGAGCTCCTGGATTGCAGTCCCATAAATGACACAGACTATCTTTGTGTACTGTGGCAGCTCATGCTGTCTGCCTCACTTTTTCCATCTGTAAAATGGAGATAATACTTCCATGTCTTATGGTGGTGTTGTGTGGAGCCATTAAAATATGACTGTGAAGTGTTCTCAAGAGGAAAAATACTGTATAAGTGCTAAGCATTGTTATTATGGTGGATATATATTTTTAGTATACAAACTCCCCATTGATTTCCCTGCATACAGTTGTGTGTGTCTCATACACTAGAGTCCCAGTTCTGCAACAGCATATGTGTGGGTGAAGCCCCATTGACTTCACTGGAGTTTTATGAGTGCCAGGCTCTACCGATATGCATGCTGTTGCAGGATCGAGGCCTAGGAATATTATTACAATTTATTCATTATTTGTAATCCAGTAGTGCCTAGAGGCCCCATTGGGAACCATTGTACAAGGCGCTGTATAGATAAGAGTGCCCTTAGCTTTGTAGGATTCTCCAAGAATGTAGCATGATCCTGCATTCCCTGTGCACTCAGTGATGCTGGTGTTTGACAGGAGCTGTTGTTAATTGCTGTGGAAAGACTAGCCTCCTATTAGAGTGAGAGCTGCTGTGCAGGAGCTCCTCCGTCCCTTGAATGGAGAGTTTGCACAGCGTAAAAAAAATCATTAGAGAACAATAAAACATTTATGGGTGTGATTTAAATCTGGACCTGTGGTGGAGTAGGCAGTGAGGAAACCTTGCAGTGCTTCTACCTGTGCTGTTTGTGTTCTGTGGGTTAAGAGAAGACTTAATTTGCTAGGGTGGCTGGTCTGACACTTTTCGTCACCACTAAATACAATGAAAAAAGGTGATAAAGTTAACTGTCCTGGAGCAAATGCTGTATGTTAATTACATGCACTGTCTTCTTAATGATCCTCCCCACTGTTATCTTTCTAATGACTAGAGCAGAAGGAGAGAACAGAATACTCAGAAGGCTCAGTTCTGCGTGGAAGGCCTGTGCCAATCTCCGCAATGGTCAACGGAGATGACAAAATGCCAGCACGTGACTGTGATATCTGATGCAAAGTTCGTATTTTCTTTGGTACACAAAATGCCTGAGAGTCACTGAAAGAGACAGAACGTCGGATTCTCTCGGAGATTCCACTCTGTCGGTGCAGAGAGTCTGGAAAGCCACCAGATCTGGCCATCTGAGAATTCCCCTTCAGTGGTGGAGCCCACAGCATGCACAGAACTGGTATTTCTGCATCCTGCGCCACCCTCCAATCCCTCTGAGAGTCTGTCTATGTAGCAAGTAGCACCTGTAGCTGGCCCATGCCAGCCAACTCGGGCTTGCGGGGCTTGGGCTGCAAGGCTGTTTGATTGCTGAGTAGACTTCCGGGCTTGGGCGGGAGTCTGGGCTTAGGGTGACCAGATGTCCCGATTTTATAGGGACAGTCCCGATTTTTGGGTCTTTTTCTTATATAGGCTCCCATTACCCCCCACCCCCATCCCGATTTTTCACACTTGCTGTCTGGTCACCCTTCCTGGGCTCCATAACCCTGCAAGGTGGGAGCGTCCCAGGGCCAAGTCTCTCTGGCCTGGGATATTTTAGACCTTTTTCGTAACACTTCCCGTTTTTTGCAAGCACTGGTTCATCTCTGCTGCCAGTGGTCACGGTGTGAGCTCTGTGGGGGGGCAGGGTGCCCGTGGTCACGGTGTGAACTCTGTGGGGGGCAGGGGGCCCATGGTCATGGTGGGAGCCATGTGGGGGGAAGGGAACTAGGGTCACAGTGGGAGTGCTGCGGGGAGCAGGGGGCCCGGGGTCATGGTGGGAGCCCTGTGGGGGATAGGGGGCCCGGGGTCACAGTGAGAGCCCTGTGGGAGGCAGGGTGCTTTGTGTCATCCGGGCTAGTTCTTAGTGCGGTTAGAGATATGGTGTCTAAAATGCCAGTGGCTGGTCTGCATTAGTGCTTCTACCCTTGATACTAGTAGTAGAGCTGCACTGGTGGTGGCACAGTTGGGAGTTTTCTGGAAGCAGAGTCTAATGTAGACAACTTATGGCTGATGGACTGTCTGGTGAGGCTGCCAATGAAGGTGCCAGCTGGGATGGCAGTTTATTGAGTGGGACCTCTCCACTTGGAAGTGGGCCAAGCTTGCCATCCATTCCACATAAGCCATCAAACAACTACACCTCTACCCCGATATAACGCGACCTGATATAACACTAATTCGGATATAACGCGGTAAAGCAGTGCTCCCGGGGGGCGGGGCTGCGCACTCCGGCGGATCAAAGCAAGTTTGATATAACGCGGTTTCACCTATAACATGGTAAGATTTTTTGTCTCCCAAGGACAGCGTTCTGTTGGGGTAGAGGTGTAGTAATAAGTGTAACATTGTCTGGAGTTGAACTGGTGATGCAGAGGAGAGTTACTCTGTATTCCAGGTCCATTTTCCCAAGCCATCCAATGTCCTCATGGCATGTCTTTTAAACCACATATTGTGGAATTAAAACAATTGGAGTCCAGAGTCAGTAATTCCTGTAACAAGTAAGCAGCAAAGTAGAAAAAAGTCATGCAAAAATGCCCATACTTCTCAAATTTCCTGTTGGCCTGGTTTCCAAGCAATCAAGGAGGGCATGGCATGCCGGGTGGGTTTATCCCTGGTAGGGACAAAAGTAAAGGGATAGCCTAGTCTGTTTTTATGCTGTTTTCATGCTCATAGTTAATGCTGATATCTAGAATGTGGATAAGGCACATTCTATAACATAAATAATGCTGTGATGGAGGATGGACAAAAGCCACAGCAAAGATCATGCTAAAGCCTGTATGTATCTTACAGAGTTTCAGGACTCCTGCAAAGCAGCTCTGTTCAAACCGCCAGTCGTGCTGCCTTTCCCTTGCAAATTGTATCTCCCATGGAAAACCTGCATGTCAGAGGTGGAGTTCTCTTTGTATGAACATGTCATGTGCTTGGGCTGTTGCTTTGCAGCCAGGTGCCTGGCCATCTGGGGCTTACCTGGCCTGACCAAGAAGAGCCATTTGAACCTATTGTACTTGCATTTTTTTTTTTAAATAATGTGTGAGACAATACAGTAACAATTCTCTGTACTCAAGTGCCTTAAACTCCTATGGCTGTATCTTCAACTAGTGCAGCTCCATTGAAGTCGCTGGAGGATCTGGTCCCCTGAATTGCCTATGCTTTGTGGATTTGCTTATGTTTAACTCTGCTGCAGGAAATCTCACCTCAGATATTTGTTCTAATGAAACTATTGATTTGATCACTTTTGTCACAATATCATGATGAATGTATCTCAGAGGCATATGATGCTGTTGGAGCACATCAGTTTTGGTGATGAATTAAATGGTTAAATTAAATGTTTCAGTGTGCAGGGTACAGGCTGAGCAAGTTAGAATAATAAAATCCTTTTCAATCATTTATCTTTATAAAGTATTTAGTTAATAGATGACGTACAGCTCACAAAGCTTGTAAGGATCTGACATAGGGTATCATAATATTATGATATTTAACAGTGAAAACTACTGCATTATCAACTTACCTCTCTAGCATGGAGGAGGCAACAGCTGAGGCATAAAAACTAATGCTTCAGTATGACAGAGCTAAAATTGAACTTGGCAATTACCACATGCATGATTCACAGTATTGTGAAGTGAAGCTACTATATAAATCAGCCCCAGTAATCATAGGTTTAAAATTAGTCAGTTACTATTAACTCTGCTACTGTTAACATATGTTGAAGTATTATAAAAGTGAAAGGTATGGAATATTTGAAATACAGGTTTAAAGTAAACCACTTAGTAAGCTCCCAGTGGGAGGGCCTTAAGTTCATATGGAAGTAAGATTTAAGGTGTTCTGAAAAAGGTTTATGAACACATTTAATTGCACACTGCACTCTAATCTTTAGAATGCTTAGTATCCTTTAGAAAGCACCATTTCTTGTGCTCCCAAGACTTTAATATTTTCAGAGTAAAAAGCTGTGACTGAATTTTATTTTTTCTTTGCAATTTTTTTTTTTTTTGACTTGCATTGCCTTTTAAGTAGTTCGCGAGGCTTTTCAATGCCAGAGGTAGAAAAAAGAAAACAGCAGGAAAAATGTTTTAAATCATTATGGGAAGTGAAAGGATGGCTCTGAGCACATCATAGAAATGAACAGCCAACATGGCTGCTTAAATACTCTTTTTCTCCCATATATGATTAACCCATGGAACTTGGTGCCACAGGATAATATGGAAGTCAAGGAGTCTAACAGGATTCAAAGAAGGATCATTATTTGCTTCACAACTGCCACAAGACTCCTCAGAGGGTTAAACGGTAACCAAGAAGTCTCACACTTTTGGGTGGAGGTCTGGGAGAGGTTGTGTTTAAGCTGTGGGGGAGTCTGAAGGGTGGTTAGGCATGTGGATGGTGGGTTCCAGCTCTCAGAATGGAATGCTAGACACAGGGTTTGCACCCTGAGAATGTGTCTAGGAACCCCAAGACTGGGGCAGTGCCTGGACTCTGTTTAGGAGCCGAAGGCTTAAAACACCTGGGGACCCAGTGGCTGGGCTCCCTCACTGCAGTCTGATGAGTGGTCGAGAGGAATCAGGACCTGTAACAGTGACATATCAAGCTTTAACAAATGTGTGTTTGTTGGTAACCTCAGTAAGCTTTTGAAGAAGGGAATGAACATGCTGCTTTCTCACTGCAGCAGTTCGTACCCCTCTTTGTGGGCTTCCTGCCTTTCTCTGTAGGAGGTGCTGCCGTTCCTGCACTTTGCATGGACGCTGTTCAAAGCCCTTGAGATGGGGGTAGGTTTTGTTGCCAATATTCGGCTGCCTCTGAGTAATTTCAGATGGGTAGGGTATAACATGGAGTTGTAGGAGTAGGAGATGAAAATGTCCTGTTAGATCTTTCAGTCCCTCTCTTTGGGGCCAACGCAGGCCTTAGAAGATATTTTCTAGAACTTATTAGTTTTAAATGTTTCTCAATCAATGGGGTTTCTATCACTTCCCCTGAGAGACTATTACATGTTCTGATAGTTTACTATCCAGATGTTTTTCCTGCTATTTAGTTTACATTTTCTTGTACTTAATTTCATCCCATTACTTCCAGCTGGGCCCTGGTACATAAATAATTCCTCTCTATCCATGGTATTTACACCATTCAAATGTTTGTAAAAAGTAGTTAGTATCTCTCTCTCTCCTGCCCCATTTATACTGCACTCATCACTATGATATCTGAGCACCTTGTCAATTCTAAAATAAACACACTGAGAATCTCTGTATCTTTCTCGACATCCTCTTCTCTCCCTTTACCTGTCATCTTGACCTGCTATACATACCTGTAGCTCTTTAACAGTCAAATTCTGTTTGACTTGAATCATTTGCAACCCCACTGAAGTCAGTGAAATAGCACGAAGTGTAAATCAGCACTGAATGAGTCCTTTAGTGTATGTCTACACTGCAATTAAAAACCTGCGGCTGACTCAGACTCGCGGGGCTCGGGCTCAGGGGCTGTTTAATTGCAGTGTAGATGATCAGGCTCTGTAGCCTGGACTCTAGGATCCTGTGAGGTGGGAGGATCCCAGAGATCTGTCTGGGAAGGTCTACACTGCAGTTAAGCAATCCCTTAGCCCGAGTCAGCGGACATGAGACAGCCACGGGTGTCTAATTGCAGTGTAGACATACCCTTAGTCTTTCCTTATAAATTAGTCACCTTCGCGTGCTATTTTTTAACATAGCACTCTCATTTGATATTCTGCAGGGACCATTCCCGCACTGGCCGGGAGATAGGTCTCATCTAGCCCATCAGGTTTTTTCCTGTCTCTATACATTTTACTATGGGGAAATAAAATTTGAGGTGTGCTCATGGAGCAATGGCAGAGCCAGACTCCTTTACTGGTTTGTGTGCAAGTTACAGACAGAAAAGTGCATAGTTGGTCTCTTCAGAGTGCAGGCTAATCAGATTAAAGGATTGAAAAATTAACACAGAGAATTGGAAATCAGAGTTGTTTTGGTGTCATACTTGATAGCTGCCCAGACTTGATTACAAAATGTTAGTTGCTGTATTGTTTGATTAAGGTTCAAGACTTTGAAGGTCACTGTGAACAGACAAGTTTGTTGTTATATTAGGAACTTTGTGTTTTGAAAATGTGCTTTATTTGCCACAGTAGTAACAAGGCATTACCTTATCAGTCAGAGATAAACTTTGCTGCATTCTGTTAAAAGGCTTGAAATAGATGATTTTCTATTGCTGGTTAAATTGCTCCCACACTCCCAATAGCATTAAATAAGGTTGCAAAACAGCTTATCAATACATTTAACATGATATATTGAAAATATATTTTTGAGTTTGTGGAAATGAGCTACAAATGAAAAGTAACTCAAAAAGCAGGAAACATGCCTGTAATGAGGAAAAAGCTGTCACTGGCATTGTGAAGAAAGAGGTGTATAAATAGGGCATTGGGTTAGAAAGCAGGAAACCTGTGTGCTGTGGGTTTTACTTGGAATTTCTTCTGGTGGCCTAAGATAAGATTGTTAACCCTTTTCTCTGTAGACAGCTGTACGTGCTCATTTAGAGGCTCTGTTTTGGCTTGCAGGGCAGTCTGAGTAATTTAACAGTTTGAAAATGTGGCCATTGCATCAATCATCGGTATGTGGTTTTCATGTTTGGGAAGGGCCTCTTTGTCAAGAAGACTAGATTTCTCAATATTATCTCTGTTGTATTATTTAGCTCTAGCCACACCCTGGGGAAAAACAATAGCACAGCCCAAAGGGTCAGTTGCATACAGTGGAGGGGTATACTTCATAGGCTATGATTGCAATGTGTACTGTGGATGTGTGAAGCAATATTGACAACCAAAACTTTAAAAGTCATGTTATGTTTCTGCATACACGAAGAACAAACAGATCATTTCAGTAAGAATGAGCTTTACTGTATATCAAGAGTAAACCCAAGAAAGAACACAAGTAAAGTATCCATGGGAGAGTTCATGGTGTATGGGAATCCTTGGTAACAGTGTCCACTGAACTGAAAACAAAATGGCTGCTAGTCGCTGCACATAACGGTGTCCTGTGAGATTTAAAATTGTAGTACTCAGAAAACGCAGGGATGACAGTTACTGGGCCAAATAACACCAGAGGACTTTGCACTCCTTATTCTGCACACCATGCACAAAAGTCCATATTTTGAGGTTCTAATGGGCTTTTATGCACCCCACACACTAGAGGGACTAGATGCAAAAGTCTCACTTTGCAGGTACACATGCAGAGTTTTGCGCACAACCTTTTCACATGTTTGGCCAAATTTTCAGAGAGCAAAATTGTAGAGATTAGATCTCTCAAATGTTACTTCGGTGAAGAAAACATCTATCAATGTGTCCGTAAATAAGGCACTATAGAGAGTCCCACCTGTGACTGGACTTATAACATTTATATTATGTGACAGGAAAAAATATCCACAGACCATAATGTAAAATGATTGGTCCAAATGCCTTTTTGGACACTTTGTCCAATGGAGTCGTTTTTGTGTAGTTGATGCTGTCATGATTTATAGCTCTGGAATAGCGCACTCTGTCTTTCAAGGTTAATTTTTCAGCATTGCAGGAGTCTGATTTGCACTTGGTGATGTGAGGACAAATTGCCTCTGGAATGGAAGCCTCTTCTCTTCCCTGTCACTCAGGCATCTCCCTTTGTATTAGGTTTCATGATGGTTCCCAGTTTCTAGAAGTGACACCAGCATTGCTCTGTTGATCAGCCAGTGGGGATGCTGAAAAAGTGAGACATCTGGCATCCTTCCCATAACGCATCGTCTCTGTAGCAAGCCTGGTGGAGGGTTGAGATTTCTTCTCTACTCTCCAGTGAGGCCATCCCAAGAGGCAGCACTGCGTATTGTCATTGTGCCAACAACCCAGCTAAATTAAACTTTGAATGACAACAGAACTTCATGTTTATTACCCAATAATGTAGATGAAAAATGATCCCCCAAGAGGTGCTTAGGGACTTTATTTTATTTTATTTTGGGTTTAGGATGTAAGTAATGTACATTTTTCTTTAGCAGTTGATAGTTTGAATAATAGATCTCTGGGACCAAATCTCTCACTGGTGTAAGAGGGGGCAGCCCTTGCCAAAGTCAATACTTTCAGTTCCTCAGGCTTCCAAACCTCTGGTTCTAATGTTGAAATAAGTCATTACTGTATTTGACCTTATAATAAAACAACATATGGATAATATGATTATCCTGACCTGCCAAATTCTGCTCTCAGTCACAGCTGATGTAAATTTTTGGTCTGGGGAGCTATTCCAGACTTAAACAGGTTTGGCACAGTCTGAAATCAGATAACTAAAAAAAAATAAAATAAAAAAAAAATCCACAATATTTCTGATTCCTGTGTGTTTATCATAAAACAATCACTTCGTTTGTGTCATTTGAGGTAGCTTCATAACAAAATTAACTGAGCTATGGGGAGCTCTTGAGCTAGCAGAGATTTGTCTTGTGATTTAAATACAAGGCTGGGAAGCAGGAGACCGAGGTTCTGTTCCCCACTCTGTATGACCTTGTGCATGTCTGTTACCCTCTCTCTGCCTCCGATCACCCAACTGTGAAAAGGAGAGGAGAATACTTCCCTGCCTGGGGTTAGTGAGCATTAATTAATTCTTGTAAAGTGAATTCAAATCCTCCTGTGGAAATTGCCTAGTGTTTTCTTTATTTACTTTTCTGTGATTTCCCTTCCTCCTCCTCTGCAGTAGTAACATGAATTACTTGTGGGGTTTTTTTTAGGGCAGTTACAAGTGGCAAACTCAGAAGCTTAGCGATTGGTTTATTGCAATTAAAAGGGTTCTAAATGTGCATTTATACAAAAAGCCCAGCAGCTCAGGTTAGCTGGCATGGATCTGGCACCATTGGCTGGGCTTCTCACTTTGGTTATAGTGAGACTGAATCATTGACATTAGTGAGGATACTGCAGCTTCACACTGATGTAACTAGAAGCAGAATTTGTCTTTGTGTCTTGCCATTAAGGTGCATGAGGTTTGCTCTGTGTGGTTTATTGCAGAGAATCATTCTGATGTTCTTACCAGTTGTTTTGTTTCCTGTCGTGTCTGAGTTGCTGTTGAGTGAGTTCCCTGCACCTTCTGTTTCTCCCTGGGCTGTTTGCATGGCAGGGGTTTGCTAAGCATATGATAAAATATTGAAGGGGAGGAGGAAAAGCCATTTTTCTTTTTCTTTTCTTTTTGCAATCCAAAAGATTTGTTTTGCTTTAGTCACTTTTAGTTTGGCAGAAACCACAGTTTGATTCAGCATTTACCAAGGTCAAGATGTGGGTTTAGGAGAATGTAGAGAATGTGAATTTTTCCAAGCATTAGTGGCATAACAAAATTTTGAGAAATTATTGGTGTGCATTGGAGCACTGGATAACTCACTGAAATCACTGCAGTTGCACTATTTTTAATTGTGTTAATGGCATTCAGTATGTATGGGTTAGGCAAAGACCTTTTCAGGAATGGTTTGGGTATGCTTGGTCCTGCTTCAGTACAGGTGGGTGGACATTAGATGACCTTTCGAGGACCCTTCCAGCTCCACATTTTTATGATTTTATGGTGGTGCCTATGGGTTAGCCAAGGGTGGGGCCCCATTGTATCGGGCACTGCACAAATACAGAGTGTCAGAGAGACCATGCTTACAGCATAAATAGCCAAGACAGACCAGGGTGAGGGACCAGGATGAGGGAAGGGGAAGGGTAACGCCTGCATAGTTAGGGGTCTACTTAAATCTCAAAGAGATCACACATTTTTTGTGGGTTGGTCATGGCATAAATAGCAAATTTCGTGGATGTGTTCATACAGTATATATACAATAAGTACTGTATTGTTACATTTAGAAGTCACCCTGGACAATTGAATCTGCTAAATCGGGGATTCTCAAACTTTTTTTGTTGGGACCCCCTTTGAAAATATTTCAGGCTGTGACAACCCCCCCAGGTAGTGAGGACTCCCCCACATATCATGCCACCCTTACTTCTGTGCTGCTGCTGGCGGCGGCGCTGCCTTCAAAGCTGGGCACCTGGCCAGCAGCCGCCGTTCTCCGACTGCCCAGGTCTGAAGGCAGTGCAGAAGTAAGGGTGGCAATACTATGACCCCCCCTACAGTAGGCTTGCAATTCCCTTTTGGGTTGGGACCCCCAGTTTGAGAAACGCTGTGTACTTTTGTATATACTTTTATCCTATAATATACTATAGGGTAAAAGTCCACAAAAGACCAGATTTCACGGGGGAGACCAGATTTCACTGTCCGTGATGCATTTTTCACAGCCAGGAATTTGGTAGGGTTCTATGCAGAGTGAATGGTGTGATGGCAGCAAACAGCATGTTAGCGCTAGAATTATTCTTTTGGGAGGGCATGCGTTTTGGTAGGAGAGGTTCAGCTGATTGGAAAGAAAAGAAGAGTGAGTGGGGAAGGGCAAGTGAGAGGAAGGTAAGAGGGAGAGGTGTGAAGTGAAGTTGAGATGAAGAGACTGTGAGGGAGGGGGTGCAAGAGGATCAGAGCAAACAGTCAATCAGCACAGGGCAGAGAAAGCCAAGTCAGAATCACAGGAAGTTTTACAAAGGCCCAAGGTCCCTGCTTTGGTTGCTTCTGCTCCTACTGGCTCGAGTCTCTGGCTGACTCCTCTCTGCAGGGTTCTCCCAAACCACATGGTGCCGGGGGAAGCACCATCTGGGTTCTAACATCTGACTGTGTCAGTGAGGTCAGAGTCAGGTCTGTAGGGCCTAAAAGCTGTATTAAGTGTGGAGGGAGAAACCAGGGAAGGATGCACTAAATAGCAGAATCCTCTGGTAAAACGGCATGTTTTAGGGTCTGTCTACACTGCAGTCGGGGGGGTCTGATAGCAGCTTCAAGCTGTTTTTCTGGATATGTTCCCCAACCATAATGCATTTCCCTGATCCCGTGTGTCTGGGGTTATAGGGAGTTGAATTAGTTCCTGCATTAAAAGCAATGTAGCTGCAGCAGAGGAGTTTGTCCTCATGCCCTCTGGAGTTCTCTTTGGAGTGGTGCAGCTGCTCACCGTTCCCAATGCTGGGCTCTGGCTGTATTTCTTTAGAGAGCTTTCAGAGTTTTGTCCAGCTGTAAGTGTCCCAGGCAAGGGACCTTCATTTGGGAGACAATTCTGCAGCCTAATAGCGCTCATTATGAGGAAATATTTCCTGATAATTTCTTAAAAATGACTTCTGCTCAGTTTCATCTCATTACTGCTAGTTATCCCCCTTGTCACCCTAAACAGCTCCTTTGTGTACTCAAGCATTGCATGTGAACCACAAAGCTCATTTTTCTAAGGGAACAGAGGGCTTTTTTTAAAACGCCATATCATGAAATCCCTGGATTTCAAATGGAATATTTCACAGACATGGAGCCTTTGCGTCCAGATTCTCCGCTGGTGTAAATCAGCATAGCTCCATTGATCCCTGGATTATTCTGTATTTTATACCCTCCCCTTTCCGTTTGATTACTTGGCAGCAGAGTAGGGCCCGTGGTGTGTGTATCCGGGGGCACAGACGGTGTTGCTTTAACATGCAGGGTCTGTCTCTGCACCCACAGACTGACATGTTATTTGTATCTGTTGCTGTGCTACAAGGTAAATGCTGATGTGCCTTGTAATCTCCTAAACTTTCATCATCACTTTGCCCTTATTAGTGTTATCGAACGTTTAAGAAAAAACAAAAAGCGATTCTGACACGTGCACACACGTTTGGAATGTTCTTGTGTCCATGGCTGCCTGCTGATCTTTAGCTGCTGGGCCTCCTTCTGGCTGTGTTCTTTCCATTATGCTGGTCGCAGGGTGACCGGCCCTTAAGAGTGAGTTAGGGCCAATGCTTCTGTACTGGATCAGCACCCCCGCCCTAGTTTGGGCCACTTAATTAACTTTAAAAGCGAGTACCTGACTTTGATAAAAGCTTGAGTGCCTCCTGGAAAGGGGCCTGATTGTAGTAATTAACCCTAGCTGTGAGGAGGGAAGCAGGAAGAGAAATAAGGGGAGCTAAGGACTTACAAGCAGGGTGGAAGGGCAAAGGTGCTGCTGGAGAGCGCTGCCCGATGCAGTCAGGGTCTGTGAAGGGCCAACGGGACAAAGCCTGAGCTCTGGAAAAAGGACTCTGTGGAGCAGCCTGGAATTGCGTGGGACTATAGCCCAGGAGAAGGGTCCTGGGAAGCTCCTGCTGCCCTGAAGTGAAGAAGCCTAGGAAGTAGCCAAGGAGGCTGGAGTTTATGTTCAGTGAGTTTAAAATCTGGCTGAGCTCTAGGAAGGAGCAGGCTGGCAAGCCCTAAAGGGGAAACCCGGAGCTGTGTGAGACTGTAGTCCAGAAGAAGGATTCTGAGGGTATGTCTACACTACGAAATTAGGTCGAATTTATAGAAGCCGGTTTTATAGAAATCAGTTGTATACAGCCGATTGTGTGTGTCCCCACATAAAATGCTCTAAGTGCATTAAGTCGGCGGACGCGTCCACAGTACCGAGGCTAGCGTCGACCTCCGGAGCATTGCACTGTGGGTAGCTATCCCACAGTTCCTGCAGTCTCCGCCGCCCATTGGAATTCTGGGTTGAGATCCCAATGCCTGAATGATGCAAAACAGTGTCGCGGGGGGTTCTGGGGACATGTTGTCAGGCACCTCCCCCTCCGTCAGAACAACGGCAGACAATCGATTCGCTCCTTTTTACCTGGGTTACCTGTGCAGACAACATACCATGGCAAGCATGGAGCCCGCTCAGCTCAGCTCACCGTCACCATATGTCATCTGGGTGCCGGCAGACGTGGTACTGCATTGTTACACAGCAGCAGCTAATTGCCTTTTGGTAGTAGACGGTGCAGTATGACTGGTAGCCTTCATCGGCGATCTGGGTGCTGGCAGACGTGGGGCTGGCAGACGTGGGGCTGCATTGCCCACAGCAGCAGCCCCTTGCCTTTTGGTAGAAGATGGTATATTACAATTGATATCCGTTGTCGTCGTCGTACTGCAGTGGCTGTCAATCATGGGCACCTGGGCAGACATGCTCAGTCCTATCAAACAGTCTCGACGATGATGGCTATCAGTCGTAGTATGCTATTTTCTGCCAAGCGCCCAGTATTTTTCTGCCAAGCACTCGGAAGATGCCGAGGGCTATCAGTCATGCTGCACTGTTGTCTGCCAGCTTAAGATGTAAAAAATAGATTTGTTCTGTATTCATTTGCTTCCCCCCTCCCTCCGTGAAATCAACGGCCTGCTAAACCCAGGGTTTTGAGTTCAATCTTTGGGGGGGGGGCATTCTGTGTGACAGTTGTTTGTTTCTCCCTGATGCACAGCCACCTTTGTTGATTTTAATTCCCTGTACCCGTACGCCATGTCGTCACTCGCCCCTCCCTCCGTCCGTCAGATACTAGTTTCGCGCCTTTTTTCAGCCCAGACGCCATAGCACTGGGATCATGGAGCCCGTTCAGATCACCGCGGCAATTATGAGCACTATGAACACCACGCGCATTGTCCTGGAGTATATGCAGAGCCAGGACATGCCAAAGCAAAACCAGGACCAGCCGAGGAGGCGATTGCAGCGCGGCGACGAGAGTGATGAGGAGATTGACATGGACGTAGACCTCTCACAAGGCACAGGCCCCAGCAATGTGCAAATCATGGTGTTACTGGGGCAGGTTCATACCGTGGAACGCCGATTCTGGGCCTGGGAAACAAGCACAGACTGGTGGGACCGCATCGTGCTGCAGGTGTGGGACGATTCCCAGTGGCTGCGAAACTTTTGCATGCGTAAGGGCACTTTGTGACTTGCTTTCCTCTGCCCTGAATTGCCAGAATACCAGGATGAGAGCAGCCCTCACAGTTGAGAAGCGAGTGGCGATAGCCCTGTGGAAGCTTGCAACGCCAGACAGCTACCGGTCAGTCGGGAATCAATTTGGAGTGGGCAAATCTACTGTGGGGGCTGCTGTGATCCAAGTTGCCAGGGCAATCAAAGACCTGGTGATATCAAGGGTAGTGACTCTGGGAAACGTGCAGGCCATAGTGGATGGCTTTGCTGCAATGGGATTCCCAAACTGTGCTGGGGTGATAGACGGAACCCATATCCCTATCTTGGCACCGGAGCACCAAGCCACCGAGTACATAAACCGTAAGGGGTACTTTTCAATGCTGCTGCAAGCCCTGGTGGATCACAAGGGACGTTTCACCAACATAAACGTGGGATGGCCGGGAAAGGTACATGATGCTCGCGTCTTCAGGCACTCTGGTCTGTTTCGAAAGCTGGAGGAAGGGACTTTCTTCCCGGACCAGAAAATAACCGTTGGGGATGTTGAAATGCCTATAGTTATCCTTGGGGACCCAGCCTACCCCTTAATTCCATGGCTCATGAAGTCGTACACAGGCAGCCTGGACAGTAGTCAGGACCTGTTCAACTATAGGCTGAGCAAGTGCCGAATGGTGGTGGAATGTGCATTTGAACGTTTAAAAGCGCGCTGGCGCAGCTTACTGACTCGCTCAGACCTCAGCGAAAAGAATATCCCCATTGTTATTGCTGCTTGCTGTGCGCTTCACAATATCTGTGTGAGTAAGGGGGAGACCTTTATGGCGGGGTGGGAGGTTGAGGCACATCGCCTGGCCGCTGATTACGCGCAGCCAGACACCAGGGCGGTTAGAAGAGCACAGCAGGGTGCGGTGCGCATCAGAGAAGCTTTGAAAACGAGTTTTGTGACTGGCCAGGCTACGGTGTGAAACTTCTGTTTGTTTCTCTTGATGAACCCTCCGCGCCCCCACCCCCCGGTTCACTCTACTTCCCTGTAAACCAGCCACCCCACCCTCACCTCCCCCCTTCGAGCACCGCTTGCAGAGGCAATAAAGTCATTGTTACTTCACATTCATGCATTCTTTATTAATTCATCACACAACTAGGGGGATAATTGCCAAGGTAGTCCGGGATGGGTAGGGGAAGAGGGAAGGAAAAGGACACACTGCAGTTTAAAACTTTAACTCTTATTGAAGGCTAGCCTTCTGATGCTCGGGCAATCATCTGGGGTGGAGTGACTGGGTGGCCGGAGGCCCCCCCACCGTGTTCTTGGGCGTCTGGGTGAGGAGGCTATGGAACTTGAGGAGGAGGGCTGTTGGTTACACAGGGGCTGTAGCGGCGGTCTCTGCTCCTGCTGCCTTTCCTGCAGCTCAACCATATGCTGGAGCATATCAGTTTGATGCTCCAGCAGCCGGAGCATCGACTCTTGCCTTCTGTCTGCAAGCTGACGCCACCTATCATCTTCAGCCCGCCACTTGCTCTGTTCATCCCGCAATTCAGCCCGCCACCTCTCCTCTCGTTCATACTGTGCTTTTCTGTAGTCTGACATTGACTGCCTCCACGCATTCTGCTGTGCTCTTTCAGCGTGGGAGGACATCTGGAGCTCCGTGAACCTATCATCCCGAGTCCGCCGTTTTCTCCTTCTAATCTTCACTAGCCTCTGTGAAGGCGAAACATTTGCAGCTGGTGGAGGAGAAGGGAGAGGTGGTTAAAAAAGACACATTTTAGAGAACAATGGGTACACTCTTTCAAGTTAAATTTTGCTGTTCACATAACACAGCACATGTGCTTTCGTTACAAGGTTGCATTTTTCCTCTTATATTGAGGGCCTGCCGGTTTGGTGTGAGAGATCACTCACGCAGTGCCAGGCAATAGATTTCGGCTTGCAGGCAGCCATGGTAAGCCACAATCTTTTGGCTTTTTTAACCTTCTTAACATGTGGGAATGGTTTCAAACAATAGCGCCCTCATTTCCCATACCAAGCACCCATTGGGTTGGCCATTTAAAATGGGTTTGCAATGTAAAAGGAGGGGCTGCAGTTTCTGGGTTAACATGCAGCACAAACCCAACTAACCCCTCTCCCCCCCACACCCAATTATCGGGGATGATCACTTCACCCCTCCCCCCCACCGCATGGCTAACAGCGGGGAACATTTCTGTTCAGCAGAGCAGGAAGGGGCACCTCTGAATGTCCCCTTAATAAAACGGCCCCATTTCAACCAGGTGCCCGTGAATGATATCACTCTCCTGAGGATAACAAAGAGCGATAAGGAATGGATGTTGTCTGCATGCCAGCAAACACCGGGACCATACACTGCCATGCTTTGTTATGCAATGATTCCAGACTACATGCTACTGGCCTGGCTTGGTAAAGTGTCCTACCATGGCGGACGGGATAAGGCAGCCCTCCCCAGAAACCTTTTGCAAAGGCTTTGGGAGTACATGAAGGAGAGCTTTCTGGAGATGTCCCTGGAGGATTTCCGCTCCATCCCCATACACGTTAACAGACTTTTCCAGTAGCTGTACTGGCCGCGATTGCCAGGGCAAATTAATCATTAGTCATTAAACATGCTTGCTTTTAAACCATGTGTAATATTTACAAAGGTACACTTACCAGAGGTCCCCTGTGTGCCCTCAGGGTCTGGGAGCACGCCTTGGTTGAGTTCGGGGGTTACTGGCTCCAGGTCCAGGGTGATAAACATATCCCAGCTATTGGCGAAACTGGTTTCTCCGCTTCCTTGCTGCTGTGAGCTATCTACATTATCTTCATCATTTTCCTCGTACCCCGAACCCGCTTCCCTGTGTGTTTCTCCAGTGATGGAGTCATAGCACACGGTTGGGGTAGTGGTGGCTGCACCCCGTAGCATGGCATGCAGCTCCGCGTAGAATGTTTGCGGCTCTGCCCCGGACCTTCCGTTTGCCTCTCTGGCTTTGTGGTAGGCTTGCCTTAGCTCCTTAATTTTCACGCGGCACTGCTGTGCGTCCCTGTTATGGCTTCTGTCCTTCATGGCCTTGGAAACCTTTTCTAATACTTTGCCATTTCGTTTACTGCTACGGAGTTCAGCTAGCACTGATTCATCTCCCCATATGGCGAGCAGATCCCGTACCTCCCGTTCGGTCCATGCTGGAGCTCTTTTGCGATCCTGGGACTCCAGCACGGTTACCTGTGCTGATGAGCTCTGTGTGGTCACCTGTGCTCTCCATGTTGGGCAAACAGGAAATGAAATTCAAACGTTTGTGGGGCTTTTCCAGTCTACCTGGTCAGTGCATCTGAGTTGAGAGTGCTGTCCAGAGCGGTCACAATGAAGCACTGTGGGATAGCTCCCGGAGGCCAATAACGTCGAATTCCGTCCACACTACCCCAATTCCGACCCGCTAAGGCCGATTTTATCGCTAATCCCCTCGTCGGAGGTGGAGTAAAGAAACCGGTTTAAAGGGCCCTTTAAGTCAAAAGAAAGGGCTTCGTCATGTGAACGTGTCCAGGCTTAATTCGATTTAACACTGCTACACTCGTAGTTTAGACCAGGCCTGAGATTCCCTCGCTCCTCTAGAGAGGGGAGGGCTGAGGAGACTGGAGTTTATGTTCAGTGTTGAACAACCTAAAAAGACCTCATGGGAGAAGAGCCACCTTTGCCCAGATGGAGAGACTGGGGGAGACTGAGCTTGATGCACCTGGGAGGTGGGAATTGTGCTTTGATTTGTGGTGTGTCAATACACCAGCCCTGAGAATGGGGTTTTGTTGCCTCACCCTGGCCTCCCTGGTGTGTTGAAGTGTCCCAGGAGAGATGCTGCAGGGTCACTAGTGACTGGTAGGGGGTGCTGCACAGCGGCCCTCTGCCCATGACAGCGCCCATGAGTGAATAAAGGACACTGTTGACATGCTGCTCTCTGCACACAATGTGGCAATGGGAACAGATTGAATTCGCCTCCCACATGTGTACTAAATTACTGCAACTGGGCCACTTGGAGGATTTGCACCCTGAGGAACCTACTGTATGCCCATGCGGTGCCAGCCAGGCTTTCATCAGAACTGTGGCTGTCCTGGCAAGCAGGATTCCTTCCCTCTCCTCAGGCTGGGATGTCTGAATGCCCAGCCATGATCTGGGGAGCAGTAGTGAAACTGATGGGCAAGGGGCAGATATAGCAAAGGGGAGGCCGGGAGGGTATTTTGGAGAGCAGACCACATGTAATTTAGAAACGGGCCAACAGCTTCATGTTTCCTATATTTGCTTCAGTTTTAGACACACCACATTTCCCCCCAGCCCAACCTTTTGGCTCCAGACACCAGGGCTTTGGCCCAAGCTGGCCCCATCCCTGTTTTACCTCTCAGTCTTCCAACAAAATATGATTTTCTACCTACTGGTTACACCTGATTCCTCCTGGCTCCTCAGAAAGACACATTTCAGTAGCCCCCATGGGATGAAGTCACTCACCCCCAATGAGGATGGGGCAGAAACTGGCATGACCCAGGGAGTTATGGACTCAGCATGTCCTTCATCCTCGTGTAATTCTGTGGAGTTACATCAGGGATGAGTTTGGCTCAGTGGCTTTGCATGGATGTAACTGAAGTTAGAATAGAGCTTACTATGTCAAAATGGCACAACTTCAGCTGACAGTATTGGCTATTCAGTATCCGAGTGTAACCTTAAAGAAGCTATAGGTGAGATTCCAACCCTGCAATATAGGGTATGTCTGTACTGCAAAGAAAAACCCACAGCACATAGTCTCAGAGCATGGGTCAATTGACTCAAACTCTGAGGCTTGGCCCTGTGGGTTTTTCTTTGCAGTGTAGACGTGTCCATGGTTATCATTGTTGGGAGGCCCAAAACTTGACCTATATTTCCCCCCATCATGTATGTCTGCAAAGTCCATGCAACTCTTTTTCTTCCTGAAAACAAGTGCATCTGTACTCGTTCTTTCTAAAAAAGAACAACAAAAATCAATGCCATTAACCCAGCTGCACTGCTAAGCTTCCTTACGAAACAGCATCCATGTGACTGGAAATTTGCAAGGAAGGGGAGAAAAAATTATTAGAAAATGAATGTCCATTTTAACTTTTCCTAGAGTATTCTAAACCATGGGTAAAGTGACGCCTAAGATGGTGAAAAATATTTGGAAAGGGTGCTCTCCACCTGTTCTGCATTTTCCTTCAGAGAGAGACAAAATGGTAGTTCCAATTACTGTAGCACAAAAAATTTGGGATGGCTAAATTAGACGTGGGTAGAATGGTCTTTGCTCAGGTTACAGTGGGGCTTGATTCTCCTCTCATTGTCACTGCCATCCATTGGTTGTGACTCCATGGAAGGTAGTGGAATTACATTGGTATAAAACCAGTGTAAGTGAAGTGAGTGGAAGGTCTGGTGTCTCCTGTGAGCTGGAAATAGTTTCTCTGGGTATTATTGCATTGGAAACCACATGAAATGGACTCCTTTGAAGGCAAGCTGTAAGCCTTCCACTTGCATGTACAGTACATAGGGCTGAATCTCCATTGAGGTCAATGAAGTTACACCTGGAATGAATGAATCCTGTGGGGTTACCCTGTCCCTAATGTGTTTAGGAATTAGGAAACTGGCTGTGAGCTGCTCTCTGTACCGTTAAGGTCCACTGTGTAACTCCCATCATGTTGAATAGTACTTACTCAGATGAGTACTCCCATGGAACGGTACTTGCCTGAGTACATATTAGTCAGTTGGAGTAAGACGGCTATGGACTGGCCTTTAACAATTACCCCTTCAATTTTTCACAGTAGACATAGGCTTTATCTGAATTAATTCTCATTAAAATCCGTAAGAATTGCAGCACTAAACCTTTTGAGCAGCGCTTCAGAGACAGCTGTCTTATTTTCCTGTTGCAACTTGCTGCCGCTGAGCTCACCCTCAGCCTTGAAGGAAACAAGCAGAACCAAGTGATCTCTCTCTCTCTCTGTATATAGTTCGAAACAAAAACCACAGCCACTTATGATTGTGTGCTCTGAAGTTTTGGGGGCATTCATCTCTGTTTTTGTTTCAAATGAGAAGTAAAAACACATTTTACAGTGTGTGTGTACGTACAAAAACAGAGATGAATGCCCCCAAAACTTCAGAGCACACAATCATAAGTGGCTGTGGTTTTTGTTCCGAACTAGTTACATCTATCTGATTAACTGTTTTCTAAAGCTGACTTTCCATTTCATAGTGGACATGCAGTGATTGGTAGGCATGCAGTCAGTTGCACAATACAGATTCACATGAGTTTTTAAAAGGAACCATTCTGCACATTCTAAAATTATACTGTTCACCAGCTAATTACATTAGTAGCCACATTTAGACTTTGTGTAAGTAAGCCCAACTCCACTGAATTCACTGGAACTCGAATCCACATATGCCAGGTCTGAATTTGACCTGGAGTGTAAATACTGAATTGTTAAAAAGGCTTCTTATTTTAATGCATACGAAAATTTCAATATTTTATTGCAGAGAGTTGGGAAATTTTGAGTGATAGAGAGAGCGGGACACCAGCTGTCAGGATTCTTGGTTTCTATACATAGCTGAACTCACAGTGTGACTTGCCAAATCACTTGGGCTGAGATTTCAAGAGGTGCTTAAAGGAGTTAGGTGCCCAGTCCCCCTTGAGTTAAGTGGAAGTTGGGTACCTAAGTCCATTAGGCACCTTTGAAAATCTCAGCCTTAATCTCTTAGGGCTTCAGTTTACCCATGTGTACAAAGGCAACAATATGTATCCGCCTCCCAGGGTGTTGTGCAGCTTAGTGTGTGAAAAATGCTTTGAGATTGATGGATGGAGGCACCATATCCACTGAGGGTTAAATAATATGGTCCTTTGAGCCATCTTAGCAACCATCACTGATAGCAGTGGGAGAGATGCATGTGCACAACTCAAGGGGAAACTAGAGTCCTGAATTTCCATGTTTACTGTTTGAGCTGCATAATGCATTTTGCTACATACTGCTTTTCCTTTTCCATTTACTGTTGCGTTTTTGGGTCACTTTCACAATTGTTTGTGTGTTGTGCCGCTAAGAGTCAATAGTATACAGTAATTGGCATTGTCAGGGCTGATCATCTGACGTTGTTTTGGCAGCTTACAGTTCCAGTAGCACACATGAATAGTCCATGCCATAACTCAGACATTTTGGCATATGCATGCTTATAGGTTTGTGTTCACTTTTCTGTGAGGCATCAGATATTGGCCATTTCCAGTGGGAGGATACTGGGGTAATTGGTCTGATCTGACAAATACCATGTACAAGATTACCTGAAACTAGAATTACTTGACTACATGACAAACGTAGGCACAAGTATACAGCATATACGTCCCTAGGGTGTATCAGGAGATGAAGCTGAAGAACAAGCGTCTTTAGCACATGAGAAAAAGACAATCTGTAATATGTTTGCCCACATTTACATTCCACTATCAAAATGGTGTAACGGGCTGGCAGTGTTTACCTGAACCACTCCACCTTGTCAGCAAGTGTTGAACTTGCTGGGGAAATTTTAAATAGGTTCTGCTGACTCATGAAGGCAGGTGGCTCTGCTGACTCATGAAGGCAAGTGGCTCATTACCTCAGGTGGGAGTACCTCTCTAAAGAGAAGACCTGATTCTCTGCTGCCCTGCACCTGTGTAGTCATTTAAACCTGGGCAAAGAGGGTATAAAATGTTACAATTCTAATGAAACATCAGTATGATGTCTGAGTCTTGTCTGCCCCGCTGCTTCCAGCATGGTCCCACCAATGGAAAACTGAATCCTAATTTAACCCATCTAAATGCAGACCTGTGGCCCGATTTTGATCTCAAATTGGTTTGACACCGGTGAAGGTCCATTTACGTCAGTTGACTCCTGATTTACATTGGACTGTAA
Source organism: Malaclemys terrapin pileata (assembly GCF_027887155.1). Lineage (NCBI taxonomy): Eukaryota > Metazoa > Chordata > Testudines > Emydidae > Malaclemys > Malaclemys terrapin. The sequence goes on along the minus strand of NC_071516.1, from coordinate 29,632,794 downwards.
TCAGAATGAAGCCCCTAGTGATTTGTCGTACGCACTGGACATAATCCTTTCTGCCTTTTCATTAGCATGTATTTGTGACAGAGGACAGCACGGCCAAGTTATTCCAACTGTGCAGTTAAAGTGTTCTGTGTCGACGTGTCACCTTTCAATCCTGCCCACAGTGTGAAAGCCAGATAGTTATGCAACTCTGAGCCTTTGCTCGCTCAGTTCATTTCCATTCGGAAGAGAATGACGGTTGATCTATAAATGGCATCTAGCTTCAAAGAAACTTATCTTCATGTTATCAGACAAATAGAAGTTTTCTAAGAGAATAAACGTAACATCCTCAGATGAGATTCTCTCCAATTCTGAGACCCCTATGAAAGTGCATCATTCTTGCAGATTTCCAGCTGCCCTTCTCACTTAAAGCAAAACCAAAAGTTATTTTGAGTCAGGCCTACAGCCAATATAAATCAGAGGACACAAACAGTCGTCCTGAGTTGATGGATTAATTATACACCTGTAATAGAGCTGGTCACGTTGTTCATTGTGCATGATATTCTCTTTTGAATTTAGCCCTTTTTTCTGTTCATGAATTGCTTACAAATATTGATATTTTTACTGATTCTGTATGCTTTGGGTAATTGTTTGAGGAATAGTTTATTATGTGAATGAATTTGTCTGTTTGCACACTGTTCACTTTGGTTATTTGCTATTTGTAGTGTGATTGATGCTCAGATGTATAATTGAGTGACTGTTCACCTGAACATTTGCAAATGACAAGGGGCATGAAGAGAGCTTGAGTGAATATTCACAAACCCTGTTCTGTTGCAGTCAACCAACACTAGACCCCACTAGGTTAGGTAAAAAGTTAAATCATTTCCAGGAATGAGGGAAAGAGCCAGTAACTCGTTAAAGCCCTTCTTTGACAGTCTCTTAAGATGTATGCCCCCTCAGTTACTGGTCTAACCTCACCTCTGACCCCTCCTGGTCGCTTTGAGCACCCTGCACCCCCATCCCCCCACCCCTCAGGCCATCATCTTCCTTGGAATGAAATCACACCATTCTCCCACTCTCAAACAGGGCCATGGGTTGCAACTGTGTCTGCCATGTGCAGTATTTGCAGTTTTCTCTGCTCTCTGGGAGCAATGACAGTGGTGCACAGTGACTAGATAGGCTTTTTAAGGCGAAATATTATTTATTAGAGCTAAAGCATTTCAGAGGAAAACAGAGGGCATAGTCTGTCCCCTTAACTCTCAAACCATTTCTCTCTCCCAGCCTAAAGGGGAGAGTCCTTTAAAAGCTGCTTAGTCCTTTTGTGTGTCTCTCTCTGCCCCCACTTTCCCCTGAGACCCAGTCATTTTTTAACTGGTTTATAGCTCTTTGATCTGTTAGGTCTCAGTTGTGTGACTTCAGCTAGGGGCCTGGAAGTATGTTATTGTCCTGTAATTGCCTTCTTGTTTGTTCTTCCCACAGGTCCCCACTAAGCTAGAACAATACATTCATACACGAATGTATACTTATAACCCAACATATAGTAACTTCACTTCACCTCACCTAGCCAGGTCACACACAATGTTTATAGAATTATTACATCTCAGTATTCTTACATTACATAGCAATTCCATGACTGTCACAGCTCCTTCTTCCATTGCTGATGGATGTCCCCACAGATTAGTTCCACTGGGCACTATAAGAAAAACTCAAAATCTGGCAATAAAGGGCTGTGAATTTCCATTCTGAGCTGCCCTTTTATTGTGAAGACAGCGCACCCACGTTGCCATATGGGGTATGTGGATTCGGAATTTCCTCCTTTTATGGGAGATGGGGTTTTGCTGCACTTGGGTGGCTCTCAGTCCAGATATCTGATGGAAGACATGTTCTACACACCGTTTTTATGCTGATTTAACTATTTCAGTTTCAGTTGTGATTTTTAAATCAATATAGTTAAATAAATACTCCCCTGAGTGGGGACTTGGCTATACCATTATAAGCACATTTATACCATTATAACTGTGTCAACACTCAGGGTTATTGTTAGTCATATCTCAGTTTCTAAAGTGATGCAAAAATGGTGCAGATAAGCCATAAGGTGCCTCGCATTGTGGGATCTGGCATAGTTGTTGCTAGGTGTTGTCCCTTGCTAGGGCTCAAAAGCCTGCACTCAGTCATTGGCTGGACGGGTGTGTAGAAAATGCCCAGTAATAATTAGGGTTCCATGAGCAGAGCCCAGACCTAGCAACCAAAGAATGTAAAAGGCATTCACTTACTTACTTAGATAGCCCCGATCACAGTGCAACTGAGTGCTATACAAGTTACAGTGACAGTAATTATAATAGAGTCAGGCTCAATGACCTAGAGAAAAGCCACAGGAAAATATAAGTGAAAGAAGCCCACAAAACAAAATTAACCACAACACCCTGGAAGTGGGGAAATGGGATATTTAAAAGAAACGTAATCCTTAACGTGCTGGAAGTTGACAAAAAAGGCAGCTGTAGATTTTTGGAAATACCGCGTAGCACATGCTATAGGTTAAGAAACAGGAGAAATCCTGTTTCTTCTTGAAAATGTTGCCTGCTTCTTTGTTTAAGGTGAGCCTGTTAATCCAGCCTACCTCTCAAAATCACTTGCTCTTATTACAGTGCTAAGAGTTATACTATTCTCCATGGTCTGAGATTATTATACACTTGCCTCCCAACCACAGTAATTACAGCATGTTATAATGGCTGCTCTGAGGATAACCCACATTTTTGACTTTAAGGATGATGGATTAAAGAGAGATTCTTTTGTGTTTGAGCGCTGTGTGAAGGCCTAGGTTCTGGTGAACTGAAAATCAAACCTTGTCCTGGTTTGCATTTCATTCGAACCCAATTACCTTGGTGGGGTTGCCTTGGGTTTTTACATTTGAGTAAATGTTGGGTTTCAAGTGTTTCTTGAGTCAGGATTTGTAGTAGGAACCCTGCTCATTGCTTTGATAAAGGAGCACGTAGTGCCTTTGTGTAAATCTTTTAGATTCCATCTCCTTCAGGGCTTGATACCTGTGTTTTATACAGCACCTGACACAAATAATAAATAACCATACAAATAAGACGAGGGAAGAATCCGGTTAATTTAGAAGAGCTGGAAGAGCCAGATTTGTGTTTGGAGTGTATTATCCTGGAATTTGCATGGGACATTTTGGGTGGCTCCAATCATAGGGGAGATATCAGACATGGATTTAAATGCCTACTTGCAGGACACCCATGAATCTGCCACCACTTGGAAGCAGATAAAAAGCCATCTCCAGAACAAGAGTAGTTTTAAATAAGTCTCAGAAAAGAGCAGCCATGGATTTTGGGGTGAAATGTGGTGAGGGCTGCTGTAGAGGACAATACAGATGCTGAGTATGTGTGTGAGAACCTTGCCTAGCTCCATGAGACTCTAGAAGATTAACTAGTGCATCCTCAAATCAAACTTTGACTCAGGGTATGTCTACACTACGAAATTAGTTCGAATTTATAGAAGCCGGTTTTATTGAAATCGGTTGTATACAGCCGATTGTGTATGTCCACACAATAAAATGCTCTAGGTGCTCTAGTCGGCAGACCGCGTCCACAGTACGAGGCTAGCGTCGACTTCCGGAGCATTGCACTATGGGTAGCTATCCCACAGCTATCCCACAGTTCCCGCAGTCTCCGCCGCCCCTTGGAATTCTGGGTTGAGATCCCAATGCCCGGATGATGCAAAACAGTGTCGCGGGCGGTTCTGGGTACATGTCGTCAGGCCCCTCCCTCCCCCGTCACAGCAACGGCAGACAATAGATTCGCGCCTTTTTATCTGGGTTAGTTACCTGGGTTACCTGTGCAGACAACATGGAGCCCGCTCAGCACAGCTGAGCTCACCGTCACCATATATCCTCTTGGTGCCGGCAGACGTGGGACTGCATTGCTACACAGCAGCAGCTGCTAACTGCCTTTTGGCGGTAGACGGTGCAGTAGACTGGTAGCCTTCATCGGCGATCTGGGTGCTGGCAGCCGTGGGGCTTGCCTTTTGGCAGTAAATGGTGTATTATGACTGTTAGCCGGCCTATTACAAGTCGGGTCATCGCACATTAGCAGAGTCTTCCCTGAGCAGCAGCTCGTGCAATAGGCCTGAAGACCATCGTCATACACCGCCCCGTATTTGCTGCCAAGCACCCAGAAAGATGCCGAGGGCTATCAGTCACGCTGCACCGTCGTCTTAAGATGTAAAAAATAGATTTTCTCTGTATTCATTTGCTTCCCCCTCCGTCCGTCAAATCAACGGCCTGCTAAACCCAGGGTTTTCAGTTTAATCTTTGGGGGGGACCAGTCTGTGACAGTTGTTTGTGTCTCTCCCTGATGCACAGCCACCGTTCTTTATTTTAATTCCCTGTGCCTGTACGCCATGTCGTCACTCGGCCCCCCTCCCTCCTTCCCCTAGGCCGTCAGATACTACGTTTGCGCCACAGCTCGAGCCGCGAAGCGGTTCACGCCTTTTCTTTGAATTCTGGGTTGAGATCCCAATGCCCGGATGATGCAAAACAGTGTCGCGGGCGGTTCTGGGTACATGTCGTCAGGCCCCTCCCTCCCCCGTCACAGCAACGGCAGACAATAGATTTGCGCCTTTTTACCTGGGTTACCTGGGTTACCTGTGCAGACAACATGGAGCCCGCTCAGCACAGCTGAGCTCACCGTCACCATATGTCCTCTGGGTGCCGGCGGACGTGGGACTGCATTGCTACACAGCAGCAGCTGCTAACTGCCTTTTGGCAGTAGACGGTGTAGCATGAGTGATAGCCGTGGGGCTGGCAGCCGTAGGGCTGCATTGCACCAGCCCCTTCCAGGCGATGGTATATTATGACTGGTACCCGTCGTCGTCGTACTGGAGTGGCTGTCAATCATGGCCACCTGGGCAGACATGCTACTGTCTCGATGATGACGGTTACCAGTCATAATGTACTATTTTCTGCCAATTGCCCAATATTGTCTGCTAAGCACCCAGAAGAGGCCGAGGGCGATGCTGGGTGCTGGCGGACGTGGGGCTGGCAGACATGGGGCTGCATTGCTACACAGCAGCAGCCCCTTGCCTTTTGGCAGATGATGGTATATTATGATTGGTACCCATCATCATCATACTGGTATGGCTGTCACTCATGCTGCAGCGTCGGCTGCCACCTTAAGATGTAAAAAATAGATTTATTCTGTGTTCATTTGCTTCCCCTTCCTCCGTGAAATCAACGGCCTGCTAAGCCCAGGGTTTCCAGTTTAATCTTTGGGGGGACCATTCTGTGTGACAGTTGTTTGTGTTTCTCCCTGTTCCTGTACCTGTACGCCATGTCGTCACTTGGCCCTCCCTCCCTCCCTCCCTCCCTCCCGCCCTCCTTCTCCTGGTCCATCAGATACTACTTTCGCGCCTTTTTTCTGACCAGGCGCCATAGCTAGCACTGGGATCATGGAGCCCGCTCAGATCACCGCGGCAATTATGAGCACTATGAACACCACGCGCATTGTCCTGGAGTATATGCAGAGCCAGAACATGCCAAGGCGAAACCCGGACCAGGCGAGGAGGCGATTGCAGCACGGCGATGAGAGTGATGAGGAAATTGACATGGCCATAGACCTCTCACAAGGCACAGGCCCCAGCAATGTGGAAATCATGGTGTCACTGGGGCAGGTTGATACCGTGGAACGCCGATTCTGGGCCCGGGAAACAAGCACAGACTGGTGGGATCGCATCGTGCTGCAGGTATGGGACGATTCCCAGTGGCTGCGAAACTTTCGCATGCGTAAGGCCACTTTCATGGAACTTTGTGACTTGCTTTCCCCTGCCCTGAAGCGCCAGAATACCAAGATGAGAGCAGCCCTCACAGTTGAGAAGCGAGTGGCGATAGCCCTGTGGAAGCTTGCAACGCCAGACAGCTACCGGTCAGTCGGGAATCAATTTGGAGTGGGCAAATCTACGGTGGGGGCTGCTGTGATCCAATTTGCCAGGGCAATGAAAGACCTGGTGATAGCAAGGGTAGTGACTCTGGGCAACGTGCAGTCAATAGTGGATGGTTTTGCTGAAATGGGATTCCCAAACTGTGGCGGGGCCATAGACGGAACCCATATCCCTATCTTGTCACCGGAGCACCAAGCCACCGACTACGTAAACCGCAAGGGGTACTTTTCAATGCTGCTGCAAGCCCTGGTGGATCACAAGGGACGTTTCACCAACATCAACGTGGGATGGCCGGGAAAGGTACATGATGCTCGCGTCTTCAGGAACTCTGCTCTGTTTCGAAAGCTGGAGGAAGGGACTTTCTTCCCGGACCAGAAAGTGACCATTGGGGATGTTGAAATGCCTATCGTGATCCTTGGGGACCCAGCCTACCCCTTAATGCCATGGCTCATGAAGCCGTACACAGGCAGCCTGGACAGGAGTCAGGACCTGTTCAACTACAGGCTGAGCAAGTGCCGAATGGTGGTGGAATGTGCATTTGGACGTTTAAAAGCGCGCTGGCGCAGCTTACTGACTCGCTCAGACCTCAGCGAAAAGAATATCCCTATTGTTATTGCTGCTTGCTGTGCGCTCCACAATATCTGTGAGAGTAAGGGGGAGACCTTTATGGCGGGGTGGGAGGTTGAGGCAACTCGCCTGGCCGCTGATTACGCGCAGCCAGACACCAGGGCGGTTAGAGGAGCACAGCAGGGCGCGGTGCGCATCAGAGAAGCTTTGAAAACGAGTTTTGTGACTGGCCAGGCTACTGTGTGAAACTTCTGTTTGTTTCTCCTTGATGAACCCTCCAACCCCCCCCCCCGACCCGGTTCACTCTACTTCCCTGTAAACCAACCACCCCACCCCACCCTCCCCTCCCCCTTGCAGAGGCAATAAAGTCATTGTTTTTTCACATTCATGCATTCTTTATTAGTTCCTTACAGAGGTAGGGGGATAATTGCCAAGGTAGCCTGGGATGGGTGGGGGAGGAGGGATGGAAAAGGACACACTGCATTTTAAAACTTTAACTCTTATTGAAGGCCAGCCTTCTGATGCTTTGGCGATCATCTGGGGTGGAGTGACTGGGTGGACGGAGGCCCCCCCACCGTGTTCTTGGGCGTCTGGGTGAGGAGGCTATGGAACTTGGGGAGGAGGGCTGTTGGTTACACAGGGGCTGTAGCGGCGGTCTCTGCTCCTGCTGCCTTTCCTGCAACTCAACCATACGCTCGAGCATATCACTTTGATGCTCCAGCAGACGGAGCATTGCCTCTTGCCGTCTGTCTGCAAGCTGACGCCACCTATCGTCTTCAGCCCGCCACTTGCTCTGTTCTTCCCGCGATTCAGCCCGCCACCTCTCCTCTCGTTCATATTGGGCTTTTCTCATCTCCGTCATTGACTGCCTCCACGCATTCTGCTGTGCTCTATCAGCCTGGGCGGACATCTGCAGCTCCGTGAACATCTCGTCCCTCGTCTTACGTTTTCTCTTTCTAATGTTCACGAGCCTCTGCGAAGGAGAAACATTTGCAGCTGGTGGAGGAGAAGGGAGAGGTGGTTAAAAAGGACACATTTTAGGGAACAATGGGTACACTCTTTCATTACAAGGTCGCATATTTCGGCTTGCAGGCAGCCATCGTAGGCCACAGTGTTTTGGCTTTTTTAACCTTCTTAACATGCGGGAAAGGTTGCAAACAGCAGCGCATTTCCCATATCAAGGATGAATTGGGTTGTCCATTTAAAATGGGGTTTCAATGTAAAAGGAGGGGGCTGCGGTTTCCCGGTTAACATGCGGCACAAACACAAGTAAACCACCCCCCCCACACACACACACACGATTCTCTGGGATGATCACTTCACCCCTCCCCCCCACCGCGTGGTTAACAGCGGGGAACATTTCTGGTCAGAAGAGCAGGAACGGGCGCCTCTGAATGTCCCCCTTAATAAAATCACCCCATTTCAACCAGGAGAGCTTTCTGGAGATGTCCCTGGAGGATTTCCGCCCCATCCCCATACACGTTAACAGACTTGCTTGCTTGCTTTTTTTTTGTAATGTTTACAAATATTTACAAAGTTACACTCACCAGAGGTCTCCTGTGTGCCCTGAGGGTCTTGGGTGAGTTCGGGGGTTACTGGTTCCAGGTCCAGGGTCACAAACATATCCTGGCTGTTGGGGAAACCGGTTTCTCCGCTTCCTTGCTGCTGTGAGCTACCTACAGTACCTCCATCGTCATCTTCCTCGTTCCCCGAACCGTCTTCCCTGTGTGTTTCTCCAGTGAGAGAGTCATAGCACACGGTTGGGGTAGTGGTGGCTGCACCCCCTAGGATCGCATGCAGCTCCGCGTAGTAGCGGCAAGTTTGCGGCTCTGCCCCGGACCTTCCGTTTGCTTCTCTGGCTTTGTGGTAGGCTTGCCTTAGCTCCTTAATTTTCACGCGGCACTGCTGTGTGTCCCTGTTATGGCCTCGGTCCTTCATGGCCTTGGAGATCTTTTCTAATACTTTTCCATTTCTTTTACTGCTACGGAGTTCAGCTATCACTGCTTCATCTCCCCATATGGCGAGCAGATCTCGTACCTCCCGTTCGGTCCATGCTGGAGCTCTTTTGCGATCCTGGGAGGACTCCATGACGGTTACCTGTGCTGATGAGCTCTGCGTGGTCACCTGTGCTCTCCACGCTGGGCAAACAGGAAATGAAATTCAAACCTTCGCGGGTCTTTTCCTGTCTACCTGGTCAGTGCATCTGAGTTGAGAGCGCTGTCCAGAGCGGTCACAATGAAGCACTGTGGGATAGCTCCCGGAGGCCAATAACATCGAATTCCGTCCACACTACCCCAATTCCGACCCGCAAAGGCCGGTTTTATCGCTAATCCCCTCGTCGGAGGTGGTGTAAAGAAACCGGTTTAAAGGGCCCTTTAATTCGAAAGAAAGGGCCTCGTTGTGTGGACGTGTCCAGGCTTAATTCGGTTTAACGCTGCTAAAGTCGACCTAAACCCGTAGTGTAGACCAGGCCTCAGAGGCAGCTCTGAGTGTTTGCTCTCGCTAAAGCAGACTAAGGTATTTAACCTTTATTGAAAATTGGGGTGTGCGGAAGGCCTCTGCTGCAATGTCCATGTGATTGTAGTTAAACTCTGGCTCTGAAGACAAACTTGTACATTGAAGAGTTCGGTGAAAGGCAGAAGCAAGGGCTCCACAGAATTTCCTGGTCTGTATTCTACGTAGTCTGAGTGCATCCCTGTTCTTGCATATCAGGGTGCGGCATCTCTGCATGCATCTTATTTCTGTTATCTGGGTCAAATCTTGCAGCTGCCCTAGGTGCTGATGCTACTACTTTGGCTTATGGAAGAATGAGGATTTGTCTTGATTTCCTCTTAGGCAGATATGAAAATTGTGCCTTCAGGCAGAAGATGCTGTATGGCTGTTACTGGGCATAGAAAAGATTACAGCCTAATCGGCTTGTACAGGATGGATTTTATTGAAAATTGAAGTGGGATGCTCTTCCTTTGCTTTACTGTGGAGTCTGTTCATGTGTCAAGGAAAATAGCATTTCACGGGGAGCCTGCACACAAGGAGAATTCACTTGTGCAGCACTATCACAAATTTTACATTTGCCAGAGATTTCTGACGTCAGCTTTTGGACACTTACTTGGGCTGCATTGCCATCAGCGAACTCTGCAAGAAGCAGGGCAGGTTTGCCCTGAAGGTTACTGGGACATTCCTATTCTTGTTGTTCTTCAGCCTGAAAAGTGAGGAGAGAATTTACATTGTTTCAAACGGCCTCCCTGGAGGTTTGTGTTTTGGCTGCTGCAGAAGAGGTTGGAGTTTTACTCAGTCAAAGGCAGATCACAGCGTATGCTTCTGACATATATCAAAAGGAACATTGTCTGTTTGAATGTCACCAAAGTGGAAACTAATTCAGACATGTGCTTGTGTGCTTCAGGAAGTCATGCATGTTCACAGCTATTTCCTAGATGTTGGAAGACAGATGTTGTTTCAAGGGGTCAGGCTGAGGGTCCTTGACAAACGGAGATTAAATGAAGAGCACAGGCCAGTTATTCCTAATGAGCGGGTGGGTGGCTGCAGCTCTCCTGAGGGTTTTCTGCATACTTGGGGCATTTTCTTCTTCAGCTCAGTGAATGACCAGGAAAAAGTTAAATAGAAACTAGCCATGCTCTGCTTCTGTGCAGCTGCTACTCATGTTACATAAGCCGTTTCCTAATCTGCGGAGGCATTCACGTTCCATCAACTAGCAGACTGAGATGCAATCTGAGCAACTCAACTATGCCCATGCCCAGGTTTAGGAGGAGAGAGTGCTGCAACCGTGCAGGACTGTACTGCGGCTCCCTTCTATGATTGCCCCTAGAATACCCTGGACCGCTCTAGGGAACCTCAGTGCGAGATGGCATGGAGCTAACTCAGAAAGGAGCATCACAAATGATTAAGTGGCTGAAGGAGCTGACTTGTAAGAAGACACAAACATGAATGTGTGTTGCTTGGCTGAGGTGAAGGGATTCGATAACCGTGTACAAGGATTTAAATGGTGTATAAATGGAGGAGAGAGAGGTATTGGTCAAAAGGGAGGAGATGTAATTAAAAATAATGGAATAAAGTTGCGCAATTAAGACCAAGGCCTGGTCATTTGAAATTGAACTGAAGAAAACACCAGAGAATACTATGTACAGAACAATCCTGCACTAGATGTTACCGATCTGTTCAACTTCCTGAAGTCTTTATTCAGTTCTTACATCAGCTGATTTGGGATGAAATTTGTCACCCCTGTGTCCAGCAGGAAGAGGTCAAAATTGTTTTACAGTAGTAGGATGATTCTCTTTCAAATTATAAAATGTGTTAAATATTCCAGATCCCACATGGGCTAGTGCAGGAATCTCCCTGCTCAGAGAAAAGACGTGTTTCAGAAAGTCCCTGCTTGCCAGCCTGCCTCACAATCCCATGTATTTGCTAATTTTTGGTGTCATCAATCATGAGCGCCTGGATAGCAGCCTACTTATGCCCTCCATGCACTCTGAAGCTCATTGAATGACCTATTAGTGGTTTCAGTTAATTCTGGTGACATATTTATAGCACTGAGATTTACAGCACAGATTTTCTAGAGAGACATATCATGATTTGGCATCAGATTAAGTTATAGAGCATAACCTTCTTGGCTATATCAATGGAAATAGTCCTGCAAAGTCTTGTCTACATGTAGACTCGGAGGATTAGATTTAAATCAGCAAATGGTGGTAATTGCTGATTTCTCTCTCCAAGCAGAGGGAGGGGGAAGAAAGATTGGGTGGAGTGGGGAGGGGAACCATCATTAATAACTAAAGTTTACAGAGAGAGAAAATGAAGAACATATCATATGTCTCTCTAGCAGATAACTGGTGCCCGCTTTTGCTGATAATTCTGTCTGGCAGACAAGCACTATGAAATTATTATGATTATAGTGCATTTGTGAATCTGTTATGAATTTTCTGCAGTCATGACATTTTTAAACAAATATCCATTAGTATTAGAGGTAAAAAATAATCTTGGTAGTGCAAAAATGTAAGTTGGAAAAATACTGCAAAAATACTTGAAAAGGAAAATCAATATTATCTGTCAGACTCCTGAAAATAAAGATTCCTGGTATATCCTTAAGGTAGGATGACCAGAATGCAACACAGTGCTCCTGCTAAGTTAGATAAATGGCATTACAATATTATTATCTATTCTGTTTTTATGCATACTAAGATTCTGTTTGCTGCTGCACACTGAGCAGAGGTTTTCACTGAGCTGTCCACAGTGATGCCCGGCTCTTTTCCCTCCGTATTTCCAGTTCATTTTAAACCCATCAAGTGTGAGTATAATTCAAAGTATCTCTTTCAGCGTGCATTACTTTGCATCTGTCACCGCTAAATTTCGTCTGCCAAAGTGTTGCTCATTCAGTTCACTTTTTTGGGGGCCCTCTGGAGCTCTTTACAGTCATTTCTAGTGCTGACTAATCTAAATAATTGTGTCATCTGTAAATATTTCCACCTCACTGCTTCCCTCCTCAATAAATACATTAAACAGCACCAGTTCTAGTAGGGAACCTTGCAGCACCTTTCTGTTGACCTTTAGCCATGCTGAAAATTGAAGGCTTATTACTTCTTTTTAAAAGTAGGAATAAAAACATGGACACCTGAGACATTTCCCTGGAAACCCTTCTTGGCATTGCATTGTGAAATAGGTAGCTCATGGATCATTCTCTTCCATCTACCTGTCATGTACGTCCATGAATTCCCTATATCAGGACAAGGGGTTGAGCATTTCCCCCTTCTGCACTTTCTACATTTCTCTACTTTTAAAGTTTTCTACTTTTTAAACATATCTGTTCTATTCACCAGTGAATACTTTCATTTTTTTTATATTACGACGGAAAAAGACCAATTGACTCCAGTGGTCTTTGAATCAGGCCTGTATATCACTTACCATCACTATGTGTTGATAATCATTAACTGATCCTTACAACTTTCCCATGTGGTAGCTAAATAGTGCTCTTCCTCTTCGCTGATGGGGAAACTGAGCCATGGAGGTTAGCACGGGTGGAGGCTCTTTTTGTTCAGTATATCACCAGGATGAATCATCATTGGGTTCCTCAGTCTGTTACTGTCCAGATTTTAAGTTCTCGACCATTTTGATTTAACAGATTGTACCCATGAGGTGTACAGCTATAGTAAGGCATGAAAAATCCCAGTTTTCGTTAAAGGCTCCTTTAAAAAAAATGTCCTGTTTTTTTTTTTTTTTAATTCCTTGAATTTCTGTGATTGGATCAGTAGCTACACATTGCCCCTCGTCATAAAGTAAATAAAGCATGATGCTTATGGCTCTACTGTAGTACAGCGTCAGAGCAGGTACTGGTCTTACCCTGTACTCGTTAGAAGTCAGATCCCATTTTTCACAGTAGATCCAAAGCTCATTGTAGTCAATGACTGCTTTCTATTAATTTCACTAGGCTTTTGGGTCAGGCCCAACAAGCCAAATCCTGCAGTCTTTACAGAAGCAAATCTCCCACGGCTGGGAACGAAAGAGGACTGAAGGATGTGGCACAGCAGGGCTCTGATCTCAGCTGGAGCCTCCAGGTGCTACTATGATGCAGTGTGCGACATTCCACCACATGGAAAAATTACTGGGCAAATCAGTTTGTTGCAAAGAGAAATTCTTTTGGAGGTGGTGGTTGTGGAAATGACCGTAGGTGGTTGGGGAATGCGAGAGCTCAACTGGATCAGGCTGTGTATAGCCTGGAGGGGAGGGTTTTGCTGAGCATGCAGAATGCATGGCAGCCTTTGTTCCATGGCGTTGTCTCTGCCGTGTAGGTTTTTGAGAGACCAGTAGAAATAGTCACCAAGTTTTGTCTTCAGTCCAAGCACAGAAAAAAGTAAATCCTCATGTCTTAGTCTGGAGGACTAAGAACTTCTGAGTTTGTGTCAATCATGTGGTTTGTTTCTGAATTGTGGTGCACACTGCTCTGTCTGGGATGCCAGCAGGTAGGTATGGGATATATTCACAAAGGATTGGAGTTTGCCACGCTTGCTCAATCTATGTAGTACCTTACTCTGCGAGTCACCTGTTGGTTTCATAGGCCCAAATGGGCAATGCTTTAATCTCTCTCTGCTGTTTTAGGGATGAATTTGATTCATAGGCTGGTAAAATTAGAACGGTTAACCAGAAATGTGCTCTCACCCTGGGGGAAATTCACCTGAAAGAAAGGGGAATGGGTCTATGGTGAGGGTTTTTTTTTTTTTTTGGGGGGGGGGGGGGGGGAGGGGGGTTGTGGGTAGGACAACTTCTTAAGGGGCCTCTGACCTGGCAGCAGGCATGCATAGTTTCAGGGACAGTCTGGGAGCAGTTAACATGTTTCACAGTTACCAGATCCAGCAGCCCTATCGCCCTGTGAAGAGGTATAGAGTGGTATGGCTGCTATTCTAGCCTCTTCTTGGGGTAGTGGCCTCAGGGAGGTCGTGACAACCCCATGATCCCAGCCTGTGGGTTGAAGAAGTGAATTCCATTTCAGGTTTAGTGCTGGAGGTATGACTTTCACCCATAGCATTTAGGCAGCCTGTAGAACTCCCTGCTGCAGTAGGGTCATTGACTTAAATGTTTTGGCTGTGTCTTTGAAAGATCAGTGTAACTTTTTTATGTATAATAATTGTTGGGTATGACACATGCTAAAATGCGGGTGGTCCACATTCATATTATAGGGTGCAAATTGATCACTGGAAAGGCCAAGGAGGAAATCCCTCTTTATTCAGCATTGCAAAATTGATGAGGTACATTATCATTTATTTTTGTTACTTTCCTCTGAAGCATGAAGCATTGGCTGCTGTTGGAGTCAGGCTCCTGGTGTTGTCCATTCTATGTTCCTCCAGGCATCAGTAAGCTCATTGATTTTAAAGAAACTTCAGTTTCTATTGGTAACACTGAGGCTAGTGCTCATGCTCCATAGCTGTATTATTCTCTGGCATTCATGGCTCGCTTACAGGAGAGCAACTTCCCCTGTTGTATGGAACATTTTAGTCACTATTGTCTGACTGCAGGATAGCTACTGATCCTTTCTCTGCAGAGTTGATAACTTCCCTTGCTTGTAAAACTCCAGAGGACCCTGAGCTCTCCAGTGAAGTTCTGTGCACCATACATATATGCTTGTTCAGCTTCTGAGAACCTTAATTGTGGGAAGTAGTCAAATATGACAGCTCATGTAAATCAACTGGGAAATAATACATAAAAAGAAGTGAGCATGAATTTCTAATTAACTAAATTTGCAACTGATACACACAAGTTAAAGGGCACCTGATTTATCATCTGTCAGTAGAAATCTTGGTTATAGCTATTACCTTCAGTAGTGCAGTGCATGCAGCTGTGATACACAAGTTAAAGGGCATATGATTTATCATCTGACACTAACCACATTGGTTCGAGCAATCATGTCCAAGGATTGCAGAGTATGTTGTTATGTTTCTTGTTTTAATCAAATAACTATTGACTCAGTTACTTCCTGCAGCTAAAAAGCATTAGCATGATTTTGTTTTCAAAGAGTGGAAAATAACTATGATTGCTATTCTTCCCATCTTAAGAGGAACGAGTCTGGGCTAGTGACTGGGAACTAAGACTTCTGCACTCTTTTCAGCTCTGCCTCTGACTAGCTGTGCACCCTGGGCCCATTTGCTTCAACTCTCAGTGCCTCAGTTCCCTGTAAAATGGGTCCAATAATAATTAGCTCACACAAAGGTCAGTTACCTACCCAGTAGTGAAGCTGAGTGGCTTAATTAATTTTTATAAAGTGCTTTGGAATTGTCAACAGAAAGGTATTACTGTATACTAGTGCAAGATTTTATTACAACATTGTGCATTATGTAATACTGAAGGCAAGATTTTTAAAAACTGACCCACAGTTCTGTACCCCTGATTATTTATGGGCACAATGAATATCAGTTGATTTGCACTGACAGTCAGTTACTAGCATGACTAAATTATATTAATCGGGCCTGGAAACCATTGCAGGCACAAAAAAGGGTGGTGGGGGAGGGCAGGTGGAAACCAATCACTAAGCCAGGTCCTAAAAATCCCCATCAGCTACTGTTCAGCTTGGGCCTGATTCCCATAGATAATTAGCTCTGACAGCTTCCATTGACTTCAGTTGGAGTTTTGGGTGTTCAATGCTTCTGAAAATCAGGCCCCATATCATTTGTAACTGGCCAGAATGCCCAGCCTTACATGGGTAGAATATTGTAATTTAAGTAAAATTTGGCCCTTGTAGTTCATCCTGTGGTCATTCAGACAGTAAAGCTGCTAGTGAATTTCAAATTAAAAATGTTGGCTTTTAGGCATCTAACTCAACATTCAGGCATCTACGTAAGTTTGATCTGGTTTCCAAAGGTGCTAAGCTCCACCTGCAAGGTGATGGCAGTTGCAAGTTTTTACTACTTGTGAAAGTCTGACCAAACTTAGTTCAGTGCTGTAGAATAGCTTTAGGTGCCTATCTTGGGCACCCACATTTTGAAAACGTTGGCCTGTGTTTTTCTGTAGCCATACTACCTTGATTTGTGATCTGCTCAGCTCAGAAGGAAGAGTGGGTTTGAGACAGAGGTGGGATGCCTTCAGGGAAAACCCAGCTGCTGCTTAAAGTGGTGATTTACTACTCTTTCCTTTGAGTTGGTACTGGAATCATGCTCCTGCATTATGGGGCACTGTGCAGCTGGAAGTGTTGTCTTTCAGTTTGTATGTAAAACAGAAGTCCTGGCCCCTTGTGGTCATTAAAGATGCCATGGTACATTTGTAGGAGTGTTAGCTTTGGTGTCCTACCCAGATTCCCTTTGGGGAAATGCAGTCAGTTTCCCTAAGTTGATCCCTTGTTTCTCTCCTCCTGCCTCCTACCCTGTTGTGTAGTGTCACTGTGTGATTTTTAAACAGTGACTGCACACCCTCTAAAAGGTATTGTACTTCACTGGTGGGTGTATCAGGTCCTACAGCACAATTCATAGAATTTGGGGTCCTTAAGGATGTAAGATTCTTCTTCTTGCATATTCATGTAGGGATTTTTAGTAGCTTGTCAGTTTTCGTAGTACATGAAGAAAATTATCCAAAGCTCTTCTAAACACATTTGCATCTTGATCCTTGCTGATGACTGTATCAACAAAAGGATCAGTAAAGAATAGTGCTGGGACCACAAAAACCTCATTACATAATGTCTGGTAGGACAAGTCATACATTGAATTCAAGTAACAGATACAGTAAATCTTGAGGCTCTGAGGATCGAGGAAACTGTCTTCTAAGTGTTTTAATTGCTGGTCTTCAAAAATCGAGAGATGTGAAAGCTACCTTCCAAAGTGCTGAAGGTGCTCTCTTCCTGAGTCTTTACACAGAGGATTCCAGTGCCCTGGTCAATTCCAGAGCTCTTTGTGCAGAGCAGAGCTACAAGATTCAGGTTAATTTCATTCTTCTGCTTCTAGCCAAAGCTCTGAGAAACAGCAGAGCCAGGTATTGGAGCTATTCGCTGAGCAACAAGACCCAAGAAAACCCTAGAAGATTGGAGAGGTGCAGAGTAATAGCCATTCATGCTCTCTGACCTTGGAGGATAGCGGAGGAGTCCTGTAGCAGAGATCAATACCCCAGTAGTCAGGAGACTCTGGAGTGGTGTGGGGAAAGGGTGAAAGTTCCTTCTTACCTTCTAGCATCTAGAAGGGGTTTCATGTTCAATAGACACTGAATAGCTAGGGTTGCTAAGAGAGTTGGAGCCTCTGATCAAAGCACAGTACCCTGCTTGAAATCCTTTAAGGATAGGCATGTAGGAATGGTGGTCTTTTCGCTGTGGCTTTGTTCCATGGCTCTATTGTCATCTCATGTTTTGTATCCATTTCTGGCTAGTAGGTTAGTCCTTCAGCTTCTAGATGGCTGATGCATTTTTGTAGTTTTAATTAATATGTTTTTATAAAATCCTTTCTCTTCCTCCGATTTTCCTTTGTTCTTGTATTGGATACTCTCTGAGCAGTTGGCTGCTGATCAGTGGAAGCAGAGCACTCTTCTAGCAGAGGAAATATACCAGAAGCTTTACTTGCTTAATAAGTAAAAACACAACCTGAGAGGCATCTCGGACCAGAGCTGGATTTTAAAGGGGTCATGGAATGTAGAGTGTGGTGGCATTTTTGATTAACTTGGTGTAGGACTGGAATCAAAGTTATGCACTTATTGGACTGTGAATGTTGTTGGGAATGTTTGTCTAATTTGTAGATGTGAAAATTAAGTAGTTTTGTTCTTAATCTATCATACTATTAATTTTTCAGCCATTAGCAAAAATACAAACGGTCATACTGAAATGCACTGTTACATTTCTAAAAACTGCACTGATCAGAGTATTATTCGGGAGCTATTTCTATTTACGTGGGGTGCAGAGGGCCGAGTTAAGCTTCCCCCCTCCCTGTATTTATTATGGAGCAAAAGTGAGGAGCTGGAAAATAGACTTACAGGAAATAAACATTTTTAGTGTTCTAGTGGACAAACCTTAAATTGACATAGGGTGCCGGGTAGCAACAGGCTATGATTGGTGTCAAAGAGAGAGGCAGTTGGGAGTTTTTGAGTGGTCTCTTTGCTGGCGGTCTTGGCAGTGAATTGTACTGGTGCACTTTAGATATAATTTTGTTGTATTTTTAGGTATACCAAAGGTGCCTAGAGCATATGGATAGATACACATTTCTCTCTCTCTCTAAATCTAAATAAATTAAGTGAATTTAGTCTACAGCTGGGCAGGTGCAGTAGCTGGTGTACTGTCACATGGCACCATTTATATTAACGGATCGAGTCTGTTGCACATCTGATTGTGTTATACAGTGAAGATACCCTGGCAATTCAATCCTGAAATCCATCACAGGTGTTTTTACTTATCATATCACCATTTGAATCTCAAGGTGCTGACGTTCCTCAAAGAGTAATTTCTGTTACGTTTTCTGGCTCATTTCTGAAACTTGAGCCACTAACTTGGGCCTAGTTTCCATAGGTTGCTTCTGACATGGGGAGGGTCTGTTCTTACCTCTTGGCCAAATCCTGCTACTGGATCCAAGCAGGTGGATGCCTTTGCCTGCACCAAGCCTCATTGACTTCAGTATGCTCTGCCTGTGCAGATGACTCAGTTGCAGGGTCTGGCTCTATGTCTATGGGATTCCGTTTAACTTCAGTGCAAGCTACGTGTTCATAAAGAGAAGGGAGTAGGACTCTAAAGTGTCTTGGAATCTTTCAAGAGAAACTGACACGATTCAGTTTGTGTGTGTGGGAACAGTTTCACTTTCTGGTTTAATTGCGCTAGTGCAATGCGGTTGTGCTGGAGAGCTACAGAGAAAAATGAAATGTAAGAAATATCATTAAAACAATGAATATTAGGTTCTGTTAAATTTTTCTTTGTAAAACCTAAATTGTATGTCTTTGTTTTTAAAAAGAGCCTTATTTCCAGGTCAAAGCGATGTTATTTCATCTTTTTCTTGTTCAGTGACATCTCCTTCTGGGCACAAGCAACACTTGCTACTCTGATGTATAATTTGGAAACCTCTTGTGGGCTGCTGTCGTTTAATACGCACTTTACAGAAGCCCTGCACAGGTGGCTCACAGGCCTAGCATGTTCCATTCTGCAAAGCGCTTCTCTCCCCCTGGGCCAATTCGTTGTCAGTTCAGTGGAATGTCTCCTGTTCATTTCATGGGGCCTTTGGAGAGCTGTATAGCTGCCTAAATCCTTGGCCACTGTGGTGCCCCAGCAGTGAGGGCTAACTGCAAAAGGAAACTGACTAATTTTAATGCATTTCCTATTGAAGTCAGCTCCTGCATGTAAAATGCTAGGTGCAGAGGAGTTACTAATAAACTCAGTGGGTGTAACTTCAGTTTGGACAGGTTTGTTTGTTGGGAAGGGATGGCTGACATGCCTGCCCCGTGATCCTCGTTAGACAGATGACTGGCTGGCCCTCAGCACAATGCAGGGATTTTACTGTTGGATCTTGGGCAATTTTTTGTGTGTCTCTCTGCTACTGTGTGCAGTGAAACCTGCACTAAGGACCTCACCCTCAAGAGTCAGCTCCCTATCTTAACTGATGTATCCGTTAAGTAATTTTTCCTAGCCATTATTTAAAGAACTGCTTCTGTTAGTTGGCTGGCTTTTGCTGCCCCTTTGAGTGGTTACTTAAAACAGGGTCCTTTGACTAATTATTTGTGCCTTTGGTGTGAAAAGTAAAGTGAAAAATGGACAGTTGGTTTTTTCCCAAGGCATTGGAGGGAGGGAAAGAAGGAAAATTACACTGAATTGCAGAGCATTAGAGGATATGACATTAGGAAGTATGGCCCTTTCTGAAATAGGAGAAGATGGGAATAGAGTTCAAACTCACCCACTTCTGGACCTTTGGCTTATTAACACAGGAAACAGCAGTAAAAAACAACATAAAGTTCAGCTTAAGTCTTCTCCTCAGGCTTGGCTGCATTTCTCCTCCTCTGTCCAGAGTGCTCAGCCTACATTCTAGATCCCCTCTTTCTAGAAAGCCTTTCACCTCCCATATGTCTGTGTTGAGTGACAACCCACTTGCACCAGGGAGTCAGCAGGAACCACTTCATGTGTGTCAGTAGGGTGTAGTGTTTCAGGCAGCACTGCCAGCCATTATAAATCTTTTTCAATATAATATTTAGTTCATGCAAATCAGAGTTTGCCATGTTGTCAAGGTCATTCACACAGCTGTGGAAGTGTTGTTTCCTTCCAATATCGTCCCATTCCTGTACCTGCCATTTGTTTCCCTGTTTCAGAAATGTGCCTGGTAAACAGAAGCTTGAGCTAGAATCCTGACACACGTTTGTATCGATTAATTAATGCAATTACGAGGAGTGTTGAGAAGGCAGCTAGTTAAGGGAAATTCAACAGTCTTCAAACACATTGTTATCCACCTCTCACCTCTCTGAGGAATAATGGGAACAGGGGCGGAAGGAAACAATATTTTTACACTTGTGGTAATTCCAATTCAGTTTCATATTTCATTAATTATTGTTTTGTCATGTTATGTGCACCAGGAGGAAAATATTAATCACAGGTTCTGCTATGTGCTGTGTCTGTAAGTAAATGAATTTCAAACAGGAATCTCTGTTGTTGTTTTATATTTCCAATCTTACATCACAAAGATTTTTCTGGCACCCCTGGGCCAAACCCATCTTTGGTCCAATTCAACACCCACACAGTGTATTTGGCCCCGGTTTATTTTGGTTACAGTGCAGTTCTTTCTGTCTGTAGTGAGCAGTGTGTGTGACTCCAGATACAAAAGCTAAACTCTTCATTTGCAGGTTCCTTCTTTGGAGAGGTGACATGCATACTCAACAGCTCCACTGACCCTATCAGCGCAGTGCCAGTCCTCCAGAGCTGGTACCAGGTGTGGGACATTAATGAATGTACTGGGGTTCCCATATCCTCTCTGGGGCACCTTTGTCTCCCTTTCTACTGCCATCCTGCTCTTTTTTCACACTCCTAGCTTTCCTTTCCTCTTCCAGCCCCATGTCTCTTTTATAGGTCGCAGCTAGGCCAAGGCATTGTGGAGTATTCTGTATCCAGGAGCATCCCCATTCTGTGCAGTCTGAAGAGTTCTCCATTGACTCAAATGTTGGTGGTTATGGATGTGCAGCTGAGAATTATTTGGAAATGGAACACAGTGTGATGTGAGTGGTGCTTCCTGATTCTCCGTCAGCCACAGTTGCTCAGACTCACCTAGTGCTACAGGCTGATACTTGCTGTCATGTAGCATTCTCCATCAAGGAGTACGCTAACTGTGACCAGTTGCCCATGTAACCCATGCTGTGAGGGAGGTGAGGATTATTGTCTCCTGTTTTCTCAATGGGCACTCTGAGGCAGAGCGGCTAAATGACTTGACCAAGTTCAGAGGAGAAGCCAGTGTTAGAGTTGAGATTAGAACTTCGGAGTTATTGTATCCCAGCGCTTAGACCAGCGGATCACAGTTTTCTTCCTTCACTCTTGTCTGTCCGTTCCATCAGAATTAGCATAGGGTATGAAGTCCTCTTTTTTTCCCACTCAAAGCTGGTGTCTCTTGTCATGTTTGGGGGTATCCTGCAAACTGTGCAAAATTCTTATGTGAATACAAGACTATAATGCCTAGTAAGGAGGGAGAGATGTGAGGGATGGAGCATGCATGTGAACTGAGGGAAGATTATACCTCAATATTTCTCTTAAAATGAGATTCATAGACAGAGTGGCAAATTCTGCACTGTGCAGTCTTGCTGAAATCAGCGGATTTTATGGCATGGGCGTCAGTCCACAAGCTGGCCCACTGCATATTATTTTGGGGGCATAAGTAGAGGCTACAAGCAGAAATCATGGTTCCAAAAATGGAGAGCAGTTGGGCCATGCTGTGGCAGGGACCTGGGAATAGACACAGTGCCCCGTTATGACAAATGGGAGCTCCAGTAACCTGCCCAGTTGATGTAAAGGTGTGCCCACAACATGGCTGATACTAGCCGTGTGAACAATCCCTTCAACCAAATTGGTCCTGCTGAGAACAGGAATAGTTTGTGGGGTTGGGGTGGGGTCTGTGCATAGGATCCCAGTGGTTGCACGTCTGTGTTTAAACGTGTAGACTGTGTCCCTTGGCCAGTATCTGGGCACCCAGCTTCTCTCCTGCACTCCTGCTAGCCTTGTTCTATTCTAGAAGGCACATCGGATGCACAATGCCAGTGAGAACAGAGCCTTGCTGCCGCTCATCTGCCTAGCAGCGCAGGTGGAGTGTGTCCAATTCACAGTCCATGCATTTATATTCAGAGCAATTACTCAGACATTTCAAGCGCGGACTATCCGTGTTGTTGGTTTCCCTTTTTGGTGGCGTGAACCACTGTAATTTTGTTTATTAATTTCTAGTAATGAAAGCCACTTTCTCCCATTTCCCTGGGTTATGAATTGTGCCAGCAAATGAGTCTCTGAATTTCGGCTTGAGTTTGAAAGGTCCATCCGGAAATGCAGCATCCTGAGTGGTGTGTGTGTGTGTTTGTGTGTGCTGTTTCTTAACAAACTCCTGAAAACCAAGTTGGGTGCTGTGGAGAGAGGAGACGCCTGGAATATTTCATTCTAGCTCTCTCAAGTGCAGGACATGTCAGAATGTTTGTGCATATATGTTAGAAACGTGAGGCAAGCCCATCTAGAATCATGTGTTCGTGTCTAATATGCTGGCCGAGTGAGCATGATTGTGTTTTCCTCTGGCAGCTGCTCTGCAGGGAGAACAAGAGCCTGCTACTTACTGTTTTCCTCTATCCCAGGCTTTGGGGGCTTGTGCTTTTGATACCAAAGGTCAATAGCTCTCCCCGATGACAGCCTGTATGTTTGCAACCACAGGTGGATTTCATTTCAGGGCCAGATTATCTCTTCTGTGCAAACATAAGAATGGTCATACTGGGTCAGACCAAAGGTCCATCTAACCCAGTATCCTGTCTTCTGACAGTGGCCAATGAGGGAATGAACAGAACAGGTAATCATCAAGTGATCCATTCCCTATCGGCCATTCCCAGATTCTGGCAAACAGAGGCTATGGATGCCATCCCTGCCCATCCTCACTAATAGCCATTGATGGACCCTATCCTCCATGAACATATTTAATTCTTTTTATAACCCTGTTATAGCCTACCATGGATTTATATAGAGCCAATGTGATAGTTTGTCTTCTTATCTATCCCTTTCTTAATGATTCCCAACATTATGTTCACTTTTTTTTTTACTGCCGTTGCACATTGAGTGGATGTTTTCAGAGAATTATCTGCAATGACTCCAAGATCTTTCTCGAGTGGTAACAGCTAATTTAGACCCCATCATTTTATATGTCTGGTTGGGACTATGTTTTCCAAGGTGCATTGCTTTGCATTTATCAACACTGAATTTCATCTGTCATTTTGTTACCCAGTCACCCAGTTTCGTGAGATCTTTTTGTAGCTCTTTGCAATCTGCCTGGGATTTAACTATCTTGAGTACTTTTGTATCCTCTGCAAATTTTGCCACTTCATTGTTTATCCCTTTTTCCAGATCATTTATGAATATGTTGACTAGAACTGGGCCCAGTACAGATCCCTGGGGGACACCACTGTTTACCTCTCTCCATTCTGAAAACTGACCATTTATTCCTACCCTTTGTTTCGTATCTTTTAACCAGATACCAATCCATGAGAGGACCTTCCCTCTTATTCCATGACAGCTTACTTTGCTTAAGAGCCTTTGGTGAGGGACCTTGTCAAAGGTTTTCTGAAAATCTAAGTATAAACTTCATGCAGTGGGTTTC
This sequence comes from Malaclemys terrapin pileata, assembly GCF_027887155.1. Lineage (NCBI taxonomy): Eukaryota > Metazoa > Chordata > Testudines > Emydidae > Malaclemys > Malaclemys terrapin. Next base: position 29,609,047 of record NC_071516.1, on the reverse strand, counting down.
TGCGGTAGTCAGTGCTTTGAAATCCCCTCTTAGGCTGGGGAGCACAAGGGGGTCGCTCTGTGGCAGCCACACGTGCCCCTGCAGGGGGAGTTGAATGTAGGCAGGGTCCTGGATCTGTGGCTCCATTCTCTTTGGGCCCGTTCTGTTCCCAAAAGCCCTACTCTGGTGGTGTCGGTGAGGTGTGCTGTCCAGGTTTTGCCCAACTCCCTGCACAGCAGGACAGTGCTGGATCCGTTACCTTCGGGGCAGGGGCATGAAAGGGACATAATTTTGTCTCCCAGCTCTGGCAGGCTGGTCACATTCTGCTGGCACATTAACATCATCTTTGCAAATCAGACAGCATTTCTTTGTCAAGGAACACAGCCTGGAGGTAGATCTGATGAATGGAGAGCAACATACGGTGTTCCCCCAGGGGAAAACACCCTCGATGTCTTTAAAAAAGCCATGATCTGTGCTGGTCATGTATGGATCATCACCCATACATGTTTTAAAATAAAAAACAAAACACAAAAAAACCCACATACCTTCCAAGTTGGTTATTTCAGGTGATAGCTGTGCATCCCTCAGTTGTGAGCCCACGAACCAAAACAAAAATAAACGCCATTGCTGTGTGTTATTTCTGTCAGCATCACCCACTAACTGAACTTCAGGGTTTTTTGTGTGTGTGAAAACTGTAGATTGCATTAAGATAATCAATTATATGTGAGAGGAAACCAGAACTTTTTCCATTGGTTTTATCAGATATTGTGGTCAGTTGAGGCAATACAAAGTAACTCAGAACCGTATTACATTCACTCTTGCTATAATCACTCCATCTCTGTTTACCATATTCAGTTAAAGTGGCTTGTTTGCTACATCCGCTCTGCTGCCAAAATAACCTCATTTACTCTTGCAAGGGTTTCTGTTGCTGCTGTGTTCCTGCACTGCAAATATATTCTTGGCCACAGCACTGCGGTATGGAATATATTGTTCTTTGAATCCTGCAGGGGAGTTTATCGGTTGGTATTTTCAGGCACTGTTAAATAACATTTGAGTGGCAGTCTTTTTGGAAAGGTGCTTGGCAGGGCTTTGTTTTAACCTGCTGCAGGGTTGGATGGAGTCTTAACTTGGGGCTTCTTCATTCAAAACAATTTTTTTTTAACATTCAGATTCAAATGGAACCGCCTATTCAAAAACTCAAGAAACTGCTTAAATTAAGGCCTTTACAGAAAGCTGGAGCTATATTTAGTGGCAGGCTGGGAATTCTGCAGAATTAGGTCCCAGTGTATTCAAAACTGGAGGCTTTTCCTGGATTCGGTATGGCCATTAATAAACACCATCACTACGGCATCTCTTGGTATTGATTCTGATATCCACTTCAATTAATTTTCCTGTTGCTCCCCAATTTTCATTTTTCTAGAGTGTTCAGACTTTTGTAATTAAAGCTCATCAGTGCATTGTATGAGGTACTGAAATGGAGCTTGAGGTTATGGTAGCCAGAGAGGGGCCAGTCGGGGTGTTGGTACCCAGGAAGATGGGGAGCGGTTGGGGTTTTGTCTCTTAGGAGGTTTTGCCTTTTGTCAGTAGGGTGCAAATGCTTCTCTTTACCCACTAAGCAAGGTAACTAGATGTTTTGCTTGGCGATAGGGCTAGAAAGGCTTTGCTCCTCACCCCAGCAGCCATAGGCAACGATTGGCTGCCCCACTGCCTCTCCCACCCCAGTGTTCTTTGATGCATCCAGCAACCTTGATAAAGCGCAAGAACTGAATGGGCCTGGAAAGTTACCAGCAGCAGAAGGGTTAACAATGTGGACACTTCAGTTGTCATTAGACTCTGTGTTAATACCCCATTGCTTTGAGTGGAAACAGTTCGCCCTTCTATGCGCTCTCACTCCAGGCTATCTGCAGGCTCACGTAGCATTGCAGTTTACATTTAATTTGTATTTTGAAGGTTACCCTTTGCAGCCATAATGGCCAGTGACATACATTTCAAAATGAAACTGATATTCTGCGTCACAATTCTGCACCAGTGGTGGATCACGCTTGTGACCAAAGCCACAAAATCATGCGATATTCAGGGTCTTACATAAGGTTTTCACCAGCTGCTTGTTATCCAGTGCTTGCACCTTAAAATGTCTATAAGGCCTTAATAGTATTAGGCCACTCTCTGATACCTGAGAAATTGCTTGCTGCCCTGCTTCCCTTTCTTCGAGCACAAGCACTTGAGATCAGTGGGGTTGGAGCTGCTGTTTTGAGTGTAAAGCATGCTGGGCCCTTATCCTCTGGAACTCTCACCTCATTATCACTCCTGTTCTGAATTAATTTCCCTAGAAAATGTAGGAACCAAAATGTGCTCTCTCTGCTTGTGTGTTGTGTCCCCTCCCCCCCACACTTGGATTGTAAACTCTTTGAGGTAGGGAACATCTTGGGCCATTTGTTTACATAGCCCCATAGCACAGTGAGTTCCTGATCTCAGCTGGGGCCTCTAGAGTTGCCACTGAAATACAAATAATACACAGGAAGTTGGATGGAAGAAACAAACAAGCTATACAGTGAGGAAGTGCAATAAAATCAGGGAACCTTCCCAGCTCCATTATCAGGACAGACGCTTAAAGGGAACGTCTCTCCAAGACATGATTACAGGCCACCCACCTCTCTGAGTAAGTGTCTACAGGGCAAAAAAAAAAAAAAAAAAGCGGTGTGTAACTCGGTTTAGCTAACCTACATTAGCCAGCTCAGGTTAAAATAGCAGCCAAGACACAGGAATTTATTTGTACCTGGTTTATCAGCATGAGTTTGACCTCAGGCTGCCCTATAGGCTTGAACTTGAGCTGCTATCACGAGTTAAAATAAGCTGCCGTGTCTTCGCTGCTGTGTCTTCGCTGCTGTTTGAACCCAAGTTAGCTCATGCGGGTTGGCTAACCCACGTTAACACACGTTTTCTTCAAGTGTCACCATATCCTATGATGCTGTAAGAAATGGGAGTGTAATTGCTTTCATAGCTGTTCCGTTTGTTTGCTGGTGAAAGATATGACCTGCCTTCTTGATAACGGAGAAGAGCCTCTTGCTGCATAAAATATCGGGGAATGTTTTTAAAAGATAGCTCAAACTGTACAAAATCTGAGCCCCAAGGGTGACCGACTCTCGGAGACCTCTGATAACCCGCTGCTAAGCTCTGGCCATGCAAGTTAGAGGTGACTGGAGTTCCTCTCTTATGCAGCCCATTTTTCGAGGCTATTTAGGAGTGTGGGATACATTTTATACTTTGTACTGGTCCAATTGGGGCAGGCTACTGCTTTCCCTTGTTGTCTTTACCCACTTTGAGGACACAGATCCCCACTTTCTCCCCTCTCCCTCTCTTGCCAACCACCCCCCACTGCCCTCTCACATTGCTTTGTGTAAAAACAGTGAAATAAACTGAAAATATAAAGTGCCTGAGACTGGATTCCTCTGAGTCATCACCGAACAGGAACAGGGTGAACATCTTCTGTACCAAGCCCACCAGTGTGTCCCAGACCTGGCTTTGCAGGACTGCGGATCTCAGATTCCATGATCCATTCAGTCCTTAGTACCTCGGCTGAGGCTGCAAACTAGTGGGCCAGTTACCATTAAAGTGCTAGGATGGTTTTGTGATGCGAGCACAGCTCTATCCAGATTCACAAATGCATTTTACACAGGCCAGTGAAAAGCTGTCAGACCTGGCACATTTGTTTTTTGAGGCCTACATACCGCATGCTACAAAGGAGGCTCTCCATTTTCCCAATCTTCGGGGGGGAGAGCTGCAGTACCGTATAGGCCCCATGAACTGGAGCTGAATAGGGCCTCACTGACACTAGGTCGCACTTCTCCATGTCTTGGTTCCTGGTCCTTTTCAATTCACTGTAATGTGCCTTCCTGAAGACACTGCCTTCCTTTGGCAAGACGATTATGAGCCAAATTCATCCCTGGTGTAACTGCAATAAAGTCAGGTATGCCAGGGATGAATTTACCCTCCTTTATTTTCCTACTGGTTTTTATTTTCCACTTTGAGTCTTCTTGGTTTGGCATAGTGTGTAATTCCGTTTTCTGTAATCTGAGCCCTGATTTGTTTCAGTATGACTCAGGACAGTTCTGACCCAGCCCTGTGTGAGAAATGCATCAATATTACAAAACCGATTATTTGGAGGTGTGAAATAGAAATTGTAGGACTTCATAGGTTACAATTTTGTTTGCAGATTGTGTGTAAGTAAAACCTCATAGCCTCACCAGAGAATCTCAAAATCCTTAATACAGGTAGGTATGTATTGTCTCCATTTTACAGCTGGGGGAAACAGACACCGAGGAAAAGAAGTGACTTCTCTGGGGCACACAGGGATTCCATAGTATATGTGGTAATAGAGCTCAGATTTTGAATGCCACAGAATAGTTTCCCATCCAAATGATGGAATCATAGTCTGCATTGTGTTCATTATCACTCTGGGCTAAAACAGCTGGGTGCATCCTAATATTTAGGTGGGGTTCTAGCCAAATGTCTTCATGTGTGGCTGTGTCACATAGGAGCCAAGGGAAACATTCTTTGGATTCAAGGGAGGCAGAGATGCAAATCTGCATAGAAATCGCGATTTACATCTTATTAAACATTGGAAGGAGTCTTTGTTCAGCAGTGGCCAGTAATGGATGCTTTAGGAGTAAGGTGAAGGATGAGACATTAGGGCAAGTTCCTTCTGAATCCCCATATGTTAGTGGGTGGTTAGTGCCATGAAGCATGAGAAGTTCTATCCCTTATGGTTTTTTATCCTCTTTAATATAACAAAAAATATTCTCATATCCGTGTAAATTTCTAATGATTATTTGAATCCTACTAAGATCTTCATCTCAGTGATGACTTGTGGTAGTGAGTTCCATGTGCTAATTATACTGTGTTTTTCCTTTTTATCACTTTTAGATTGGTTCCCTTTTAATTTCATTACATTTTCTCCACTTCTGACATTGTGACGGGATGGCGAATAAGAACATTAAATTTACTTTCTCTTATACCATACATTAGTTTATATACCTCTATGATGCCGTTCTTACTCATCTCCTTTCTCAACTAAGCAGTCCCAGTCCTTTCAGTTCTCGGAATCCCACCGCATGCACATTTCTGTTGTATCTTTTTTTCAGACAGGGTTACCAGAACTGAACATAGTGTTCCAGGTGAGGGTGTGCCATTGATTTGGATAATGGCATTATAATCTTTCTAGTATTATTTCCTATTCCATTCTTTATAGATTTCGTTTATGTTTTTGGCCGTTGCTATACTCTGAGTGGAGGTTTTCATGGAGTGGTTGACAGTGACACACTGGTCTTTTCTTTCAGTGTTGACAGTTAATTTAGAACCCAGTAAGGAGTATAAGTAGTTCAAATGATTTCTTCCAAAGTGCATTAGTTTTCATAGATTTCATAAACTCAGAGGCCAGAAGGGACCATTGCGATCATCTAATCTGACCTCCTATAAAATGCAGGCCACAGAATTGCCCCAAAATCATTCCTATAGCAGATCTTTTAGGAAACATCCAATCGTGGTTTAAAAATTGTCAGTGATGGAGAATCTGCCGCGACCATTGGTAAATTGTCACAATGATTAATTATTCTCACTGATAGAAATGTAAGCCATATTTCCAGTCTGAATTTCTCTAGTTTAAACATCCAGCCATTAGATGGTGTTATACCTTTCTTTGTCAGATTGAAGAACCCATTATCAAGTATTTGTTCCCCATGTGGATACTTAAGACTGTAATCGAGTCACCCCTTAACCTTCTCTTTGTTAAGCTAAATAGATAGACTCAAGGAGCTCAATCAGTATAAGGCAGGTTTTTGTAATCCTTTAATTATTCTTGTGGCGATTCTCTGAACCCTCTCTAGTTTGTCAATGTTCTTCTTGAATTGTGGGCACAGAACTGGACACAGTATTCCAGCAGCAGTTGCATGAGTGCTGAATATAGAGGTAAAATAACCTTTCTACTCCTAATTTGAGATTCCCCTGTTTATGCATCCAAGGATCGCATTGGCCCTTTTGGCCACAGTATCTCACTGAGAGCTCATGTTAAGCTGAATATCCAAATATTTTTCAGGGCCACAGGATAGAGTCCCCCATTGTGTAAGTATGACCTATATTTTTTGTTCCTAGATGTATACATTTACATTTAGCTGTATTAAAATGTATATTGTTTGCCTGTACCCAGCCTACCAAGCAATCTTGGTCTCTCTATATCAGTGATCTGTCCCCTTCATTGTTTATCATTCCCCCAATTTTTATGTCATCTTCAAACTTTACCAGTGATGATTTTATGTTTTCTTCCAGAAAAATGTTAAATTGCACAGGGCCCCTCTGTGGCACCTCATTAGGAACACACTTCTTTGATGACAATTCCCTGTTTACAATTACATTTTCAGACCAGTCAGACAACTTCTAATCTATTTAATGGGAGCAATGTTAATTTTATATCATTCTAGTTTTTTAATCAAAATGTCACACCGCACCAAGTCAAGTGCCTTATGGAAGTCTAAGTATATTACATCAACACTGTTCTCTTGATCAACCAATCCTGTAATCTCATCAAAAAAGATGCAAGGTGGTTTGTCAACATTGAATTTCCTTTGCCATTGTGTTTCCCACTCATCAGCTTGGTCAGAGCTCTCTGAAGTTTCTGAGTCTTCTTTGGACTTGACTAACCTAAATAATGTTGTTGTATCCTCTGCAAATTTGCCACCACATTGTTTACCCCTGTTTCTAAATACAGTAACAACACTGGACTTAGTAGAGTGCCTGAGGGAACCCCACAGTTAAGCTCCCTCCATCTTGCCAATTGACCATTTGTTCCTACACTGTGTTCTGTCTCTTGGTCAGTTTCTAAACTTTACGTCTCTCCCCATGACCGCTTTAGGCTTGTCTACATTCAAGGCACTGTTCTAACTTTAAATTGTTTCAAAAACTGATTTAGTTAAACCAGTGCAAAACACAGTATGGAAAATCATAATTCTGTTTAAACTAGGTTTATGTTGATTAAGCTTAAATGTATTCATTAACAAATTTAAACCATATCATTATAAAGGTTTAAATTGGATTAAGAGGATTCACACTCTGGCTTGCAACAATTTAACTAAATGAATTTAAGAATCTCACATTAGTTAACCAGGGACAACTCTGAATATAGACAAAGCTTCAGCGCTCTAAAGGACCACTTTGAGAGAGACTTTGTTAAATGTTCTTTTGAAAATCCCAGTAAATTATAGCATCTGATTCTCATTTATCCACTCTGTTATTGAGCTCTAGTAGATGTGAGAGGTACCATTTTCCTTTACAGAAGCTGTGCTGGTTAGCCTCAGCATGGGACTATGATCTTCCAGGTGTCTGACTGTTCTATTCTTAATGATCAGTTTCCCCCCAATTTTCCTGGTACCGAAGTAAGGCTCATGGGTTCAAATTCTTGGGATGACCCCACTAGCTTCTTTTAGAGACCAGTGTAATATGTGCTATCCTGAGGCCTCCATCAATATAGTAGTTGATTTTAATGAGAGGCTGCATATCAGCCATTTCAGTCTTAAGTTCTTTCAAAACTGTTGTATGATACCATTCAGCCATGGTGACTTGTTGCTCTTTAATTTAATATGTCCCACCACTCCTCTTTTGGCACTTTGATATCTGGCACTGTCTCATCTTTATTACCTTAAAAAAGGGTAGATCAGGGGAACGTATCTCTGTAACTTCCTTAATGGGGAGAGTGGTACAAATTAATCATCAAGCTTCTTTGCAATGTTCTTATCCTCCTTATTTGTCCCCTTCCCCTGGTGGCCCAGGAATCCCTCCAGTTCTCTCTCAGGTTTCCTGTTTCTGACGCACTTCAAGAATTTCTTGTTCATTTTTATGTTTGTCTCCTTGCTCTTCAAATTCCTTCTTAGCCCTCCCAGTCTCCATGCCATAGTTTGTTCCTTTTTGCTGTCTTCACTTGGAATGGATTTCCATTTTTGAAAGATGCAGGCTAGAATACCTCTTGAATTTTGCCATTTAACCATACGATTTTGTTGTTGCCTTCTTGGTTCCTTTTCTGTTCGGGGTTATTCATGCCATCAGTGACCAGTTTTGGTTTCTTAAGTAGCCACCATACTAAGTCTAAGGATTTTTTTACTTTTGACTTTAGGGTCTTTTTGTCTATCCCTCTAGTTTGCTGAAGTCCCCCTTTCTTAAGTTTAATGTCATAATGCTAGTTTTAGTCCTTCTCCGGAGGATGTTGAAATTAATTATATTATGGGTGCTATTACTTAGTAGTAGCTACTTGTTGAAGAAACGTCTCTGTGTTACATAGGAATAAGTCAAGAATAGTCTCTCCTCTTGTGTGCACCAGAACTGTCACAAGAAGCAGTAGTTTAAGATGCTGATAAATTGCTTCTCAAGACCTTGTCCTGATGTGACATTTGACGTGTGTGGTTCTCCCCATTCAGAAATTCTCCCTCGTTAGATTCTATACCACCTATACATGGTGTTTCTCCTCCCCTTTGAGCGAAGCCTGCTGAGAGCTGTGGCTGGAAGATGCTATAGAAATGTAGAATGGGGTTATTGTTGGTTTCATTTCCACTGCCAGGAAGGGAAAGAGTGAATCTCATTTCAATACCCAGCAGAGGATAATTAAACACAATCAGTTGATGCTGCCTGGCAATGGTGACCTGTCAAATACAGACACAAATTAGGTGTTGGTTAGTGTATGTCCAGGCCCTGGGATACTCAAAACGAATTGGAAAGGTCTTGGAGACAAGTGGGGTTTCTGCACTGCTCACAGCATGTGTTTCCGCAAAGAAAACGGAGCAAGAACTGAAGCTACAGTCCTGGCTGATATTGATGGTAAACACAGTTTACATGTTAGGTGTTCGCTTTGGGGTTGCCTGCGTCATCTCTGGTTGCATCCTTTGGACCTGACTGTGGATGTTGCATGCAATTTCCAGTACAGTTCACAAGGACTATATATATTTTTTTTACATAAACAGGCTCTGCAAGGTTTCTGTTGCTTCTGAGCTTCATCGTGTTTCATTTTGAGGCTCCAAATCTGCTTTACTTTCACATGAACACTGAAGTGTCCATCCCCATGCACAGAAACAAAGATGATGATTAATTTCTCTGTATTGTAGGCAACAGCGAAACATGGTCTGGCAATACATTACTGCCCCTTCAGCCTCACTTGTGCTGAATTATCTAGCACAATGAAGCCTGTAATTAGCAGTGGAGGGAGGGTGCTGTCTGCATAGCTTTAGAGGATTGCATGGGGACATTTGTCAAGGGAAACAGGTAGAGTACTCGGTTCAGAACAAGAGAGAGCAGTCAAGCAGTAAAAATTAAGCAGCATTATTTCTCTAGGACACTTAGATCTTTATAATACAAATTCAAATCAGCAAATTCTTCATCTGTTACTGGAGTTTAGCTGAAACAGAGTCTAAGCCTGTTGTACCATCCAGCACACACAGCCGGAATAATTTCTGCTGCTCTCTGTAGATTCAGACTGAGGAGAATTCTCCATCTTCAACACTTATGAACAAATTTGGAAGAGAAAAAGCTTTTTGAATAGGCATCATTGCAATATAAGTAAAACATGCAGGCTAGAAGGGCTGGGAGCCTAGAGTGAATCCCAAGGCTAGGATGAGTAGAATTTAGTGGAAATCACTTTTGCCCAGAAACACTTTAGGACCCAGGAGGGGGAATAATCTTATTTATTGGTAAATCTGATTAAGAAGTTTGATTTAGACTCCCCGAGGAGCCTAACAAATAGACCCTGTGTCTAGAATGCTCTGGTCCAGGGGACCTTGCTTTCCTGCTGTGGTAGCATACAGGATAAGGTGCCACTCTAGGATTTTAAATTGCTGTGATGGACTGGGAAATACCCTATTTATTCCCACACTAAAGCTGAGCTCAAAGAGTGCTGTCTGCACAATTCCTGATTTCCAAGGTTTGATTTCTGCATCCATTTTAGCCATAAAGCCTTAGAATCATAGAATATCAGGGTTGGAAGGGACCTCAGAAGATCATCTAGTCCAACCCCCTGCTCAAAGCAGGACCAATCCCCAGACTGATTTTTGCCCCAGATCCCTAAGTGGCCCCCTCAAGGATTGAACTCACAACCCTGGATTTAGCAGGCCAATGCTCAAACCACTGAGCTATCCCTCCCTCAACTGCAACCTGCGGTTTGCCTGTTTTGTGATGGCCCAATAGAGCAGCTCAGTTAAACTTCTTTGGCCGGGGAGCTGCATTTGTGGGGAGGGGGAGTAATAAGCTCAGCCCCTGAGTGATAGTACAGAGCGAGCGGCATTGTGCCCTGGCCAGGCATCGCACCTCTGGAGGGACTGCAAGGAATGTGGTGAGTGAGCAGCAGGACTTGCTATAGCTTTGCCAGTGTTCTCCTACTGGTGTGATTCCTAGTTACACTATTATACACATGCAATTGCAGTCAAGTGTGGCTGCTGGCTGGGAGGGGAAAGGAGTCCTGTCCATTTTCCCCCTTCCCTCCCTCGCACATCTCCCGGGCCCCTGTGCTATGGCAGCAATACATTGGCTTTGTGCCTTTCCTATCTCTGTCTACCGAATGGTTCTTGTACATGGGTTCAAGTCCTGCCCTTGGTGCCAGTCTTGAGTGGCTGGGTCAGGTGCTGGGGGAGATGTGCAGGATGTCAGGGAAAGAGCAATCCTCCCTCCCTGTTCAGAGGAGGTGCATGCTTGTTCCCTCCACTGGAGGAGGAAATGGAAGGACCCACACATAGGCTACACTTGTGCCCTGGCCCCACCTGTGCCTTGTCTGCTGCTGCACAGAGCAGGACTCTGTACCACAAACAGGGTGCAAACCCTCTTTGCACCACCCTACCTCCAGCTCCCCATTGTGCACCATCCATAGCTCTGGAGGAGGGGCTGGATTCACTCCCTGGCAAGCAAGTCCCTGGAGTTGAATTGTTACCTTGCTGGGCGCGCTGCAGCTCCTGGAAGGGGAAAGGAAAAGAGAGCTTGGGGTTGGTGCAAAGGTAGGGGGAACTTTGCATAGCTGCTTCCCCCCACCACAATGCCTTCCTAGTTCCTGTGCTGCTAACTGAGGGTAATCTCTGTGGATGACTACACACTTCCCCTACTGTCTGTCTCATGACCCTGCTAGGTCTCCTTGGGCCTTAGTGAAAGCAAAACAGCTGCCGGTGGCCTCCTAGTTCATTGCTCTGGGGCTAACGAGGCTGCTATCAATTCGTCCTGCTCATTTCCCTCCAGCCCTCCTCCCCCCCCCCCCCCCGCATGACATCAAGTTGAAGCAGAGGGTTGGCTGGACGAGATCCACCAGCATAATTAAGAACGATAGTTAATTAGCAAAAGTAGTGAGTAGAAGGATGGAAACATGAGAAGGTTCATGGGTGAATGTTGATGCATTTTAAAGCCGTAGCAAATTTTGCATTTTTCCCCCTGGATATGTTGATGTCCTGTATTGGGGATTTTCTGAATTTATTTATTTTTGGGCTTTAACATTTTGGGGGGAACTTGGTTAATTTTTTGGTTTCTCTTGCAGTTTATTTTTTCTTTTTAAAGCCCCAATTTTGTATGTAACTATAGAGCTAATCATTTTTTTTTTATTTTTAAGTGTCTAAAAAAAAAATTATGAAAAAATTGAAATTTTTTCACAAAACATGCTCTCTGTTTTTCAGTCAGCTCCGATAAATTAACCTGTGGAAGGAGAGTGGATGGGGCAAAGGATGGGGCATCGGTACTCCTGGATTCTCCTCCCAGCTTTGTCACTGAATTGTGTGTGACATCGAGCAAATCATGTAGCATAAAATATTCCAAAGTGCCTAAATCCCATTTCAAAAGGGACTTAGACACTTCAGAGCTTAAACCTCACTGAAAGTCAATGGGATTTAGGCACTTCAGCCTTTAAGTCACTTGACAATGTGTACTTGATGTAGCCTTGTTGGAGATGGTTGTGGGTCAGCACACCCATCTGTTGAATGATATTTACAGCCAACTCTGGCATGCAGAGGAAGGATGCTTTAATGGTAACACACTGAACCAGAATTCAGGAGATTTGGGTTTAAGTACCAGCTCAACCATGTGCTTCCTGCGTGACCACAGGCAGGTCACTTAATCTCTATACTGCACTTCCCCATCTGTAAAATTGGGATAATACTTACTTCTCAAGGGTGCTGTGAAGATAAAAGCCATTAGTGAGTGTAAGAAGCTCAGCTACCATGGTGATGCAGGCCATATGAATACCTAGACAGATATGCCAAATAACACCTTTCATGAGCATTCCTTTAATAAACAAGGGTAGATAAAATTAATAAATATTAATTTTGATTTAAGAAAACTCTTTGGTGTCAGGAATTGGAATATCCCGATAGAACAGGCAGATGCATAAAACATGAATAGACTTGGCAGAAATTCGATTTTTATTTTGTAATAATTGTGACAAATATCAATGTTTATTTTTAAACATTTTATCCAATTTTTATGCATTTTAAATTTTCAGAGTTGTGGGTAATTATGAGAGGGTGTCAGATAATTATTTAATGAATGTAGACACTGAGAATCAAAAAGCTAAAGACAAATTGTCAACAGCACATGTCAAAATATACGAAGTAAATATTCTTAAATCAAACTATAAGTTCCAAAGCAGCATTTTTCTGACATTCTGTCTGTAAATTTCTGTTGTCAATGGAAATATTTTTTCATGGGTTTGTGTGTGTATGGTGAAACTGACACATACTGACATTTACCAGTAAAAATCTAATCTTTCCGAGCCTAAAGTCAGAAAATGCAGCCTCCCTCCCTGTCAGTATCAGATTTCATCACTTCAGTGTTCTGTAACAGAGTGGTCAAGTTACATTTGTTGTCTTTTCCACTGGACACGTCAGTGGTGTGGGAACAAACTGAATGATTGGGGCAACATGTATGTTCCCTGAGTCAATGCCTCTTCTCAGGGCTTGTCTACACTTACAGGAGGATTGACGCTGAGGCGATCGATGCATCAGCAGTCGATTTAGCGGGACTAGTGAAGACCTGCTAAATCGACCGCTTATTGCTCTCCTGGCGACTTCCGTCCTCCACTTGATCGAGAAGAGTAAGGGGAGTCGACGGGAGAGCATCTCCCGTCAACGTCGCATAGTGTGGATCCCGTGGTAAATAGATCTAAGCTACGTCAATTTGAGTTACACTATTCACGTAACTCAAATTCCGTAGCTTAGATCGACTTTTCCCTTTAATGTAGATAAGGCCTTAGATTTCCTTCCTCTAAGCAAGTCCATGTCTGAATCCCGTAGATGGGCTGTGGTGGCACTTCAAGAATAAAAGAGATGGGAAATTATAAGATTTTTGTGTGTGTATTTTTGCAATAGAAATGTTGATGCCAGCCTAGTTTATACAGTCAACGACAGGTCACCTTCTCCCTCACTTCACCAGTATAACCACATTGACTTCAGTAGATTGCATTGATATCAGTAAGAGGAGCTAGTCCTAGATGTGTTTCCCATTTCCCCTGTGTATTTGGCAAAAGGAGTGTTATGGAGAATGTTGACAATGCAGTTTTCAGCGGTAGCACAATCATAAATCCTGTGTGATTTGGGAATAAGGAATCTGTGAGAAAATTTAAAGGTTGGACTTTAACTTGACAAAGCTGCTTTTAAACTTCTCTTTGTCAGCATGAATCAATGCAGAACAGGGCAAATAACTCCCCTCCAGAAGGACCCTAATAAGACCTTATTTATGAATATATGAATAGTGGTTTTGTAAATATTGCATCTGAATTTATGAATGATCTGACACTGACTGGCAGAAATGAACTCTATAATTTTATTGTGTTAGATTTAGTAGGTCAGGCGCATAGATGCCAAGTGCAAATGACCTAGAAAAACTTTCTAGGTCAAACTATAGCTTTAAAAGCCCCCACCCCCGAGGCATGGCCATACAATTTCACGCTTATTCTGATACATTTTTCTTCCAACAGTGCAGTATAGGTCTTTACTGAGAACTTCTTGTATCATACACTTGGAGGAAAACAAATGTGAAGAACAGGAGATATTCATTTCTTAATGTAACTGTCCTGTGCTGCTCCCTGCATTTATTAGGTGTACTATACATTAGACTCTTAGGCCAAGATTTTGAAAGCCAAGTTCACATATAGGCCTGATTTCCAAGAGTGTTGACCACTGAATAGACCCTGCTGATGTGGGAGCTGTTGGAGGTGCATCACTTTTGAAAATCAGGCAGGTGCCTAAATGTGGATTAAGGAGCTTAAACTTCAGGCTGATGCTTTTGAAAACCTAGCCTGACATTAGTTATCTCCAGTAAAAACTCAATCCCAGGGAAGGTCCAGAAAAGCCTAGATGAGCTTTACATGCACAGTTCATAACACAACTGTGTTCAGTAGAACACTGATATCCACTACCTCTGTTACAAGAAACAAATCTCCCTCCTCTTCTCTGGGCTGCTGACTCTCCTCATGACAACCTGCCTACGCAACCTTTCTGGAGTGGCCAGCTCCTGCAGACTTCTCAGTAGGCAAGGCTAAGACCATGGAGGGAGTGTTATCAATGCTGCTTGGCAGGAAGCCTTAAAGAACAATGGCGCTTTAAAAACCTGTCACGTGCCTTCTGCCCTTGGCTGAGTGGAGGAGATCACAGTTGACATTTTAAAATAAATACAGTGCGAGTGAAAAGTGCCAAGTACACAGCCCTGGAAACCGAAATTCCTTAATGTGAAGGGCCTCAAATACTCAGCACTGAGGAATTCCATAGAAATGCCTTTCAGTAAATACATCCTCATAATTGAGCAAGCACTCAAGTATGTGGTTTAAGTAGATCCACTGACTTTGCTGGCCTTACTCCCATAGCTAAAGTCAGGGCCAGGTTTGAGAGCTTTGATACAGCATGGACAGTAGCATTGTAAGTTCCCCTACACCATCACTATTCCTCATCTGTGCCTCAGAGGGATCATCTCTAGAAGTGAGGGCATAGGCCAGGCCCATGGCCCCGGCCCATCAAGGCAGCCAAATAGCAATGGCTGTGGCCGATGAAGTTGGAAGGCCTTAATCTAATGTATGCTAAGGCCTCTGCCTTCAAGTGGGTGCAAATCCTGAGGATAAGTGAGATTTAGGCCCAGGAGTTTGCAAACCTCTTATGTTGTTTCTGGGTTCCCCAAACAGGACACAGACCTTGTTCTCATGCAGTTTAAACCTGTTCTGCTAGCGCTGATGCAAGTTATACTTATGTGATTTTCCAGCTATAAAGGGAAGCAGGTACTCTGGGCTGGGGTTAAAAGCTTGGCTGTCTCCAGTGGATAGTTCATGACGGCTGTAGACACTGTATCTATTTTTCATTAGTATTTTTCTGTATACACCTCTCTGCTCCTTTGTAGAACACAAACACAGTCCTTTTCAATGTAGCTCTGAACTTCCAAACCTATGGTGACTATGTGGGTCTGAAAATAGGCAAAGGAATTGGCCCATCCCTGTTGCCAGGTGGTGCCAGTGAGGGAGGGGCCGCTGTAATGTGAACTCAAGGAAATAGGCTGGGGCCACCAAACAGCTGCCAGGTGATGGTCATGGCTACAGGACCTGAGCTTAGGGTGGCCGGATGTCCCGTTTTCATAGGGACAGTCCCAATATTTGGGACTTTGTCTTACATAGATGCCCTCTTCCCCCTCCCCCGTCCTGATTTTCCACACTTGCTATCTGGTCACCCTACCAACTGTTTGATCACAACTGGATCTTGGTGTAGGGTGTGTTGCACCATGAGCGGTGGTCTCAGTTTAGGCACAAGCCCTTGTTGGCGGCACCCCACCACTCTGCCGCTTTTCAGGCACCCTGAGCTCCCAGGGGGTATGGCGGGATCACTCCCTGCCCTTGTTCCTAGCACCCCTCCCCTGCCCAGTGCGTCCACATAAGAGCCAGTTTGCCTTTGCCAGCTCTTCCTGGCAAGGTGACATTAGCTTGCCTGGATCACTGGAGAAACGGCTTAACCAAAACTCCACAGGTTCCAAATTGTTTATTCATCCGAACCATGACCTACTTCGAAGAAGCTTCTGCCATCCCAGCAAAGTATGTAATCTGAAGTGGTGGTGCCTTCTGAACAATTACAGCTCACAGCAGTCCAAATGAAAATGTTTGTTGAAAACAACATGTGCATAATTAAGGCTTAATGAGCCCTTGTCTGTTTTGGAATCTGCAATTAGATTTATAATAGAAAATACTAGCAAATGTCAAATAGCTTTAAAAGAAGCTGAGATAAAAGATAATTTTGCTGTAAATCTATAGTAATACTGTAGTTTAATGGACTGGAAGTGGTGCAGAGAAAGACGGTAAAAGCACTGGACTACTTTGTACTGTGCACGTTTATCTTATCTGTCCACATGCCTATCTTTAAAGCTGTCAGTTCAACTTTTAACTATTTAGAAAAAGGCAGGTCTTCTCTGAAATCAGTGAGGATTCTTTTTTTTTCCTCTTTAAGACATTAATTTGCTGGACAAAGTTCGTTTTCCACTGTCTCATTAACATGCTTTAAGTTTCTTGGTGGAGGTAGTAATAATAATAATATATCTGCTGTCATTATTTCAAACGAGGCTTTTACGGTAAAGTTAAGAAATGAGAAGCAGAACAGGTTCTAGGTTGAGAGTATAAGATTTTATGGGTTAGCAATTGATGCTGCGTGCCACGGTTCAAGTCACATAATTAACCTCTTTTCTTATTCTTTATGCGTCACATTTCACATGTAGATCAAAGCCCAGATTGACTAGGCTGAGATTTTCAGAGTCTAAAGTCATTAGGTTTCCAACTCTTATTAAACTCAATGGGATTTGGGTACCTAACACCAATAGGCTCTTTTGAAAACCTCACCCTAAAACACTTAAAATTTCCTGTAAACTTTCCAGTGCTATTGATGAAGGTTGGTCAATTCTCTAATACTACACTGCAAAGCCACAGTATGAAGAAAGTACTTATTTCTAATGACGAATTGGAATATCAGGGTCAGTATTTCTGATTAAATTTGTTTCTTTTGTTAACTTTCCTCTTTCAGCTACCTTTCTGCTAATTTAGGATCTCTTTAATGTTGACGTACATTTTTTTAAATAAAAAAAGATTGAAGTTTTGTTTTGAATTTTCCTGATCAAAGGAATAAGAATATTCCATATTTTTGCCACAGAGATAAAGTTAAGTAGCAGCAAAATCCATCAGGAAGATTAACAGTGACTTGAAGGAAGATGAGCACACAATTACATATCCAAAAGAAATTACTCAGTTTAGAAGTGATCCAAGGGAAAAGTGTTTTGCTAAAAATGTGCTGAGGTTAAGGAGTAAAATTGCACTCTACTTGGGTAAAATGTGCTGGATAATGACTGCACAAATCTAATTTAATTAAATGTTATGGTTGAGATTTTACAGCCCAAAAATCTGGAAATGTAGAATGGTGGTTTTGATTAGCAAATTTAACCCAGCCTCTTAGTGCAGGCTCATCTGTAAAATTTTGTATTACTGCATATGGACACACAGTAAAATCAGATTGTAAGTTATATGTGAAATGTGGCTAAGTTAAAGTCTGTGTAGGAATCATAGCAGTGCATTTTCTGAATCTTGTGCATTTGACATCTCAACCTTTATGCTGTCTTAACTACTTTTTGCATTTAATGTCATCTGCAAAGTTTTGCTGTAATATGCTCCCATGCAGCTCCATAGTGAACAGAATTTGGCTCCTTGTTTTCATTTGCTGTAAATATACACACAAGAGTCACTGAGTGGTTGCATATTGAAACAAAAGTGCAGTGTGGGATTAACATGGTTTCAGTGTTCTCATGTATGTGGGATCCCACATTTAAATAAACACACTGGGCTAGCGTCTGCAGTGGAGCTGCAATAAGGTTGGTGTGAAGGTTAAGGCACAAAGGGCTCCAGTGATTGATACCCAAAGCAGTGCCTTGATCTTGTGCTGGCTCTCTGCTTGGGGTGGATTTTGTCCTTAAGGAATATTTCCCCTGCAAGTAAAACTATTTATCTGCTTTTGGTTTTCTAGTTGTGACAGTTTCTAGACTCGGGCCAATTTGAGCAGTTTGTGGAAAGTTGTGTATACTACACCACTGCTGACTCGCTGTAAAATGCACCCTCTGACATAGTTGTGTGTGATTGACACCAAACCTCCTTCCCCTGTGTGTCCCGTTCAGTCAGTTCCAGTTGCATTGTGGAGGGATACCATATCCTTCAGCATGTAGCTTTCAAATGCACTTCAAAGAAGATATATATATGAGCTCAGTGCAAGCAAACAATATGCATTTTAATATGGCTTAATGTAAATGTATACATCCAGGAACAAAGATTGTAGGCTGAACTTACAGGATGGGAACAGCATCCTGGAAGCAGTGGTTCTGGAAAAGATTCGGGGGTTTGTGGTGGATGATCAGCTGAACATGTGCTGCTAATGCAATCTTGTGATACATAAACAGAGGAATCTCAAGTAGGACTAGAGACGTTATTTTCCCCCCGTATTTGGCACTTGTGCAACCACTGCTGGAATACGGTGTCCAGTTCTGGTGGCTATAGTTCAGAAAAGATGTTGATAAATTGAAGGGGGTTCAAAGAAGAGCCATGAGAATCATTAAAGCATTAGAAAAAATACCTTACAGCGATGGACTCAAGGAGCTCAATATATTTAGCTTAACGAAGAGAAGGTTAAGGGGTGCTTTGCTTACAGTCTGCATGAGGAACAAATATTTAATAATGGGTTCTTCAGGCTATCACAGAAAAGTATAACATGGCTGGAAGTTGAAGCTAGACAAATTCAAATTGGAAATAAGCAGGGCCGGCTCCAGCTTTTTTGCCACCCCAAGCAGCGGAGAGAGAGAGAGAGAGGGGGGAAAAAAAAAGAAAGCTGTGATCGGCAGCACTTCGGCGGCAGCTCTACCATGCCGGTTCATTCTTGGGCGGCAATTCGGTGGCCGGTCCTTCCCTCCGAGAGGGACTGAGGGACCCGCTGCCGAAGAGCCGGACGTGCCGCCCCCTTCCATGGGCTGCCCCAAGCACCAGCTTCCTTCGCTGGTGCCTGCTGCCGGCCCTGGAAATAAGGCATAAATTTTTAACAGTCAGAGTCGTTAGCCATTGGGACAATTTACCCAGGGTCATGGTGGATTCTCCATCACTGGCAATTTTTAAATCAAGCTGGGATGTTTTTCTAAAGTACGTGCTTTAGGAATTATTTTGGGGGAAGTTATCTGGCCTGTGTTGTACACAGAGCCGGCTCCAACTTTTTTGCCGCCCCAAGCAAAAAAATAAAAATAAAAGAGCGCTGCCCCGCCGTAACACCCCCCCCCCCGAGCGCTGCCCCGCCGAAACAAAACCAAAACCAAAAAATACCCCCAAGTGCTGCCCCGCTGAAACAAAACAAACAACAAACAAAAACCCAAGCGTCGCCCCACCACCCCAAGATTGGCCGCCCCTTACAAGGTGCCGCCCCAAGCACGTGCTTGGTCGGCTGCTGCCTGGAGCCGGCCCTGGTTGTACAGGAGGTCAGACTAGATGATCACAGAGAATCTATGATGATCACTATGAATATATATTCCCAGAGAAATTTCTAAGCATTTACGTTTAATTGCTGTTTCTTAACACAGCTACAGCCATATCCTTAACTGTGCTACTCCAACAGCACAACGCTACCCTACAGCCAGCCTGTCTGACCTCTAGAGGACTCCCCTGCATAGGTGAAGAGCTGCTATAGCGACTCCTATGGCACCCTGGTTCTCAACCACTACTCCTGGTGCAGGAGACATTGCTGGTAAAGATGGGCTTGGTTGGGGTTTCCTAGGGCCCAGTGAACAGCAGCAGCTGAAATGGGCTCTTAAGGTTGTTGACTGAAGGCGCAGTTCAGAGGCTGCTCTAGTCTGTGTGTGCGGCCAGTCCTGCGTTGAGTCAGCTGCGGATCGAGATGACATAAAGGGCAACTTTGCACCCCACCCTCTCAAGCTGTGCAGAGCAGCTCTTACTGCTAGGGAGGCACCAGGATGTTATGTAGAAGAAGCTAGGAAATCTTGTGTCTGACTTTGCCACTGATTTGCTGTGTGACCTAAGGTGAGTCCCTTGGGGCCAGATTTTCAAAAGTGGCTCTAAATGTGAGTACCTCCTTTCTGGATGCTCAGCTTTGATGCCTAGATAGATGCAGTGGGCGTAGAGGGAGGCAGTCCTTAGAGGTTTTGAATCGAGCTTGGGCAGCTGTTCATTCTACACACAGATAAAAATTGTGTAGGAATCTTTATAAAGAGCTCAGGATGGAGTAGATGCTAGTTTGTCGTCCTTTCTGCCTGAGGTGGTAAAAATCATCTTCTGTAAAAGAAGAAGCCACAGACCCAGAACCACGGTGAGGGTTTGTGTATGGAACACCATGGGATCTGTAATTATAAACTGAGCTCTGGGTATTTCCTTGGATGGTGAGTTTTATGAGAGAACTTCTTCATAGTAAGGGGAATATTATAACCTCACCTCTGCTTGCTGACAGGGTTTGTTGTTCCCAGCTCCCGTGTCCCTCTTCTCCCCGGGAAAGTTATCGGGCGTTTTGAAACACAAACCCAGAACTTATCACTGGTGTCATTTTTATTTTAAAACATACATTGGCACTGTGAACAGTCTTCGCCTTGTCATTGAGTTCAGCGTTGCTGGTGTTTAGAGAGAATCAAGCAACTCATCCCTGACCAATGCAGCCTAAGTGCTGATGAAATAGAAGCAGATTCTTGGTTGTGTGTGTGTGAAGATATATGTCAGTCCTCTTCATTATTAATTTATATGTAGCATCAAAAAACTCCAACAAAGATAAGGGCACCATTTTGCTGGGCACAATGCAAATACCTAGTAAGAGACTGTCCCTGCCCCAATGTGCTTACAGTGTAAATAGGGAGAAGTGAGAGAGGCGAACTTCCTTAATGAACACATTGCTCCTATTTGGTTTGTTGTTTGAGACCAAAGTGGAGATGGGGACACACCCAGTTTTCCAGATCACGGGTAGCAGTTAGGAAATAATCCTACCATAGCCCTTGATTTTTTTTACTTTTAAATAAAATAGCGTTTTCCCATCACATGGTGAAATAATCTTCCTCTTTTTCGTTTTCCCTCCCAAAAATGTCACCTTTGTAAATTTGTGCTTCAAAACTTTTAGAGTATAAGTTTCAAAATAGCTAGTAGTTGCATAAGTGCATTTTTGAAAATCATAGTATGTACCTCTACAAAACTCATTTGCGTGCAAAATTGAGTGCAAATCAAGAGCAGGCATATTTTTCATTTGTGCATTTAACCATTTCTGTATGTGTGTACAAAAACCGTGCATTCAAATGATTTGTGTGTGCAAACTTGTTCATCTGTGAAATAGAGGCTGCTGTTGTGAGACCTCACTGAAATTTTGGTATGTAAAATGAATGGCTGTCTCCTTGTAAACTTCTGAGATTTTTTTTGCCCCTGCAGTTCACAGAATCATAGAAATTTAGGGCGGGAAGAGGTCATCTCTCAAGAGGTCATCTAGTCCAGCCTCCTGCACTGAGGCAGTACCAAATATACCTAGCCCGTCCCTGACAGGTGTTTGTCTAACCTGTTGTTAAAAACCTCCAATGACAGGGATTCCACAACTTCCCTTGGTGACCTGTTCCAATACTTAACTATCCTAATAGTTTTTCCTAATATCTACCTACATCTCCCGTGCTGCAGATTAAGACAATTACTTCTTTTCCTACCTTCAGTGGACACGGACATGATCATGACTTGATCACATTTATAATGTGCAAGCAAAATAAAGTCCAGACCAGTAATGCATGTACTTTGTGATTTAATACGGCTAATTTCATAAAGCTGAAAACAATTATGAGTCTAATCAGCTGGGAGGAAGAATTTAATCAGAAAAATGTGAGAGATAATTGGGAATCATTTAAAAACATCTTACTAGTTACCCCAAAAGCCACAGTCGAGGAAGAAGGATGTATTGGTTAAAAAACAACCTGATTTAGTGGGGAAGTGGAGATAGCTTTATAGTAAAGTATAAAACAAATGGAAGAAAGGGGAAGTTGACACTAATTAATATAAATTAAGAATTGTAGAAAATTGATAAGGGAAGCCAAGGAACACAAGGCGAAATCTATGGCAAACAGAGTTAAGACAACAACAAGAAGTTTTAAAAATATATTAGGAACAAAAAGAATCCTGACAATGGTATTGGTCGGTTACTAGATGGAAATGGAAGAATTATCGATAATAATGCAGAAAAAGCAAAAGTGTTCAATAAATATTTCTGTTCTGGGTTTGGGGAGACAACAGATTATGAAGTCTCATCATATTGAGATAACTCATTCCATTCCTGTAGTCTCCCTGGAGGATGTTAAACAGAAACTACTAAAGTTAGACATTTTAAAACCAGCCGGTCTAGATAACTTGCATCCAAGAATTTTAAAAGAGCTGGCCGAGGAGCTTGCTGGACCATTATTGAAAATCAACATTAAGTCTTGGAGCACTGCGGAAGTTCTTGAACACTGGAAGAGAGCTAATGTTGTGCCAATATTTAAAAAGGGTAAATGGGATGACCTGGGTAATTATAGGCCTGTCGGCCTGACATTGATCCTGGGCAAGGTAATGGAGCAGCTGATACAGGACTCAATTAGTAAAGAATTAAAGGAGGGTCATGTGACTAACGCAAGTCAACATGGGTTTATGGGAAACAGATCCTGTCAAACTAACTTGATATCTTTTTTTGTTGAGATTACAAGTTTGGTTGATAAAGGTAATGGTGTTGATGTAATAGAGCAGACTTCTGTAAGGCATTTGTCTTGGCACTGCACAACATCTTGATTAAAAAACAAGAATGATGTAAAATTAACATGGCACCCATTAAATGGATTAAAAAGTGGCTAACTATTTGGTCTCAAAATGTAATTGTAAATAGGGAATTGTCATTGAGCAGGTGTGTTTCCGGGGGGAGTCCTGTAAGGATTAGTTCTGGGCCCTATTCTATTTAATGTTTTTATCAGTGGAAGAAAGTATAAAATCATCACTGATGAAGTTTGCAAATGGCAAAAATCAGGGGATTGGTAAATAATGAAGAGAATAAGTGACTGATTTAGAGTGATCTGGATCTCTTGGAAAACTGGGTGCAAGCAAACAAGGTGCATTTTAACATAGCTAAACGTAAATGTATGCATCTAGAACAAAGAGTGTAGGCCGTACTTACAGGATTAGGGATTCTATCCTGGAAAGCAGGGACTTTGAAAAAGATTTGGGATTCGTGGTGGAGACTTAGCTTAACATGAGCTCCCAGTGTGGTGCTGTGGTCAAAAGAGCTAATGTGATTCTGGGATGCATAAACAGAGGAATCTCAAATAGAAGTAGAGAGGTTATTTGACTTCTGTATTTGGCACTTGTGCGACATCTGCTGGAATACTGTGTCCAGTTTTGGTGGCCACAGTTCAGAAAGGATGTTGATAAATTGGAGAGGGTTCAGAGAAGAGCCATAAGAATGATTAAAGGATTAGAAAACGTGTTTTATAGTGATAGACTCAAAGAACTCAATCTATTTAGCCTAACAAAGAAAAGGTTAAGGGGTGATTTGATTACAGTCTGAGTATCTACATGAGGAACAAATATTTAATAATTACTCATGGGGGAACTCTGCACCAAAAAATTAAAAATTCTACAACAAAAAAATGAAAATTCTGCACACAATATCTTAAAATTCTGCAAAATTCTACATATTTTATTTGTCAAAATAACACAATATAATCACACCAGTTTCAATTTTTTTCATCATGTATTTCAAAATATCTGTCAGCAAGTATGTCTGTAACAATACAGACAACAAAAAAGATTCAGGAAATGTTTTTTGACAAATAGACTCCTTATGAGGCATATTAATACAGAACTCTGAGTAATAATTCATTTAAACTACAATACGGAACCATATTTCCTACACTCCTCAGAAGCAGTGCAAAGGCTTGGAGGAGTCAGGGTGAAAAGAGGAGCTGAGGGAGAGGGAACTAAATTGCTGGGAAGGAGCCTGGGTGTGAACTTGGAGGGTTGTTGGGTATGGGTGGGAAAACTATGGAACAGGTTTTGGGGGAGGAGGGCAGAGAGGGATTGTTCGGGAGCTTCCCCCATGCAGACCCTGGCAGACCTCTAGCCTCTCCCATTCAGTCAGGCACATCTGCCCCTGTCCCCATGTGTCCCTCCACCCCCACTCAGACACCCCCTAACCCTATCCCCGTGTTGTCCTGCACCCCTCTGTCATCCCCATGTGTCTCTGTGCCCCCACCCAGGCACTACCGTGTCCCTATGTAGCTCTTCACCCCACCCCCATCACCATGTGGCCCTGCACCTCCCTCCCCCTTGTGACCCTGTTCCTCCACTCCCATTCAGCCCATGCCCCACTCTGTCTTCCCCTACTAGCCCTTATGAGCCCCTGTCTAACCCCACAGCAGCCCCACGCTGTCTGTCTCCTGACCTGGCCCGCTGCAAAGAAGGCAGGCCTCTTTCTCTTCCCTCGCTGGCAGGGAGCTGCTGCAGTGTTCTATTGCCACAGCGCCCTCTGGTGGGCAAAAGGCGGAACTGCATGAACATTTAGGCAGAAGCTTTTTTTTGCGCAAAAAAATAAAAATATGCACGGCTCATTAATTATGCACATGCACAGTAGCACAGAATTCCCCCAGGAGTAAATAATGGGCTCTTCAATCTTGCATAGAAAAGTATAACATAATTCAATGGATGGAATTTGAAGCAAGGCAAATTCAGACTGGAAATAAGGTGTAAATTTTTAATGGTGAGAATAATTACCCATTGGAACAACTTACCAAGGGTGGTGGTGGTGGTGGATTCTTCTCCACTGGCAATTTTTAAATCAAGATTGGATGTTTTTCCAAAAGATCTGCTCTAGGAATTATTTGAGAGAAATTCTCTGGCCTGTGTTATACAGAAGATCAGGCTAAGTGATCACAATGATCCCTTCTGGCCTTGGAATCTATGAAATCTATGAATTGCCCCCAGATAATAAGGCAAGAGAACCTCTGAGACTCAAGGGTACCTTTTTTTCCCGTTGCACTGATGCTCAGTCTGAGTGTTCTGGCTTTCATATGGCATTTATTGTATGTTACCTTTGATTGCAGTGAGAGCTGTTGTTTTTGTATCAAAACCAGTATCTCCTTGAAAGACTTCCACAGTAAAACCACACTTGTATCAGGTTTAGAATCAGGTAGATACAGTCTCTATTTTTATTTCAGACTCCAGGTTTTATCTTTCAAAAAACAATGTTTCTAGATGCCTTTGACTCTCATATATTTCCTTTCTTACATGCTCTGTGGGTTCTTTTAGAACTTTGTACATTTGCTGCCTCTCTGAGTTTCCTGTGAAATACGAAAAGTGTTACTGGCTGAGTAGAATACACAGTCTCATTGTCACTTACTCCATTTGTTTCAGATTGTGTATATGCTAACCTAGTGTCAGTAAACATGCTGCATTAATTTACCCTCTTTCTTCCATAAACAAGGCAAGGTCCATGAGATATTTTCCATGCAAGCTCTGGTCTACTAACCTCATGATTATTTGGCTTCCATCTGCAACCCCTAGTGGGAGAAGGAGCAATATACTAAGTGCCCGCTTTTTGCAGATAAACTCCTTTAGCACCTATTTAAGCGTGATAAGCAATGCAGGATGTGGTGGTTGCTCAGTATCGAGAAGGAAGCAGTGCATGTAAGACTTACAGTCATGTCAGTTTGGCCAGTGATAGTGTCTTGCAAACGAAACAGCTTTGGGCATGGTCAATGATTGGATTGGAGGTCCTCAAAGAAAACCCAGGATATCTTTGGAAGGCATGTGGGTATTTTCAATAGAGACAGTCTTCCCCTCTAAGTCAGTAAGTTTTGTTTGCACTGTGACGCTTCAAGTGCTGACTTTCAGACATTCAGCTCCCTTGTGGACTTTGAAGAACTAGTAAAGTACAGACTTCTCGGACACATAGAGGAAAACGATTTGTTGGGGAAGAGTCAGCATGGCTTTTGTAAGGGGAAATCATGCCTCACCAAGCTATTCGAATTTTTTGAGGGGGTCAACAAACGTGAACAAGGGTGATCCACTGTATATTGTATGCTTGGAATTTCAGAAAGCCTTTGTCAAGGTCCCACACCAAAGGCCTTTAAGCAAAGTAAGCAGTCATGGGATAAGAGGGAAGGCCTTCTCATGGATCAGTAACTGGTTAAAAGACAGGAAAAAAAGGGTAAGAATAAATGGTCAGTTTTCATAATGGAGAGAAGTAAATAGTGAGGTCCCCCAATGGTCTGTACCGGAGCCAATGCTGTTCAACATATTCATAATGATCTTGAGAAAGGGGTAAAGAGTGAGGTGGCAACATTTGCAGATAATACAAAATTACTCAAGATAGTTAAGTCTGTGAAGAGTTACAGTGGGATCTTACAAAACTGGGCAACAAAATGGCAGATGAAATTCAATGTTGATAAATGCAAAGTAATGCACCTTGGAAAACATAACCTCAACTATACATAAAAAATTATGGAGTCGAAATTAGCTGTTACAGCTCAAGAAAGAGATCTTGGGGTCATAGTGGATAGTTCCCTGAAAACATCCGCTCAGTGGGCAGTCAGAAAAGCTAACAATGTTAGGAACCATTAGGAAAGGAATAGATGATACGGAAAATATCATAATGCCAATATATAAATCCATGATACACCCAAACCTTGAATACTGTGTGCACTTCTGATCAACCCAGCTCAAAAAATACATATTAGAATTGGAAAAAGTACAAGGGCAACAAAAATGATTAGGGGGATGGAACAGCTTCCATCTGAGGAGAGATTAAAAGACTGGGACGTTTGCAGCTTGGAAAAAAAGATGACTAAGGGGGGGATATGATAGAAGTTTATGAAATCATGAATGGTGTGGAGAAAGTGAGTAAGGAAGTGTTATTTACCATTTCACATGAACCATTTCAACACAAGAACCGGGGTCATGAAATGAAACTAATAGGCAACAGATTTAAAACAAACAAAAGGAAGTACTACTTCACACAACACAACATGTGGAACTTGTTGCCAGGGAATGTTGTGGAGGCCAAAACTGTAACTGGGTTTAAAAAAGAATTAGATCAGTTCATCAATTGCTATTAGCCAACATGATCAGCAATGCAATGCCATGCTTTGGATGTCCTAAGCCTCCAACTTGCAGAATCTGCAGTGGATAACAAGGTATGGGACACTTGATAATTGCCCTGTTCTGTTCATTCCCTCCGAAGCATCTGGCATTGGCCACTGTCAGACGACAGGATACTAGGCTAGATGGACCATAGGTCTGACCCAGTATGGCCGTTCGTATGTTCTAGGATCCCCTGGCACGACTTTTAATGGTCGGAGTGTTAAAACCTTGGTGTCTTTGTCAAATTCTAGTTGGTTAATTATATTCTGCCCGTTGACATTTGTCTGTAGTTTCAGTTTGATAAATAATCTTCCTTCACTTCCTTTCCTGAACAGTCATTCTGAGATGCTAAAGCTGTGTTGTCACCCAGCCACTGCCATAGAGGAGGTTGCATTGCACTGGTGGGTGAAGTGTTTCCTGGACAGGTCTGGGGTCCTGTATGGTTTTCTTTGCCCATTCCCAAACTCCTAGGAAAATCAGACGGAGTCTAGGGTGAGGAAAGAGCCATTGGGCCTGATTTTGATCTTGCTCACCCCAGTTTGACTTCAGTAAAACTCCTACTCATTTACACCAGCATAAGAGAGAGCAGCCTCAAGCCCATGCTTTGCAAAGTGAAGTATGATTTGTAAGAGTTTATATTGGACAGTTTTATACAAGACACTGGAGTGCCAGGTGGGCTGAAAAATAGCAGACAAACTTGCTTATCTGAATGATATTTGACTATATTAGGCCACATTTTGGCCTCAGTGGCAGCCCTGCAACTCCAAAAAACAAGTAGCTCAGTTGTAACTGAGAGCAGTACGTGGTGTATTTAGGGTTGCATTTCTGTGGAGTGCGTCCATCTCTCATTTGGTCTGGGAGTAGGAAATGCAGACTGAGCATTGGGCAAATGAAGATGCAGTGAGGTTTGATTCACCACTCTGTTTATGCTGTTTTCTCTTCTCCTTGCAGTCAGGCGTGAAAGGGTTAGCCCAGAATTTTGATCTCTGCAGTATTTTCATGCTTATACATTCTGTTTCTCATTTCCATGACAAAGATTGCAGGAAGAGCAGAATAAGGTACAGAATTTCTCAGAGCAATTTTAAGACTGTAATGAGAACAGAAAATGGTAGGGGGGAATAAAAGGATTGTAATTAGAATATGAAATGGGGAAAAAATTAATCTATTTCCATGTCAGTCTTAAGACTAAATTCTCCTGCTGCCCATAGCTTTGAGTGGATGGGTTTTTATTTGTGAAGAATTTTCACTCTTTTGCAGGATCTGAAAGATCTACTTAAATTATTTTAGGTCCTTACTCCTGCCAAATCATGTGAAAAATAACAATAATATTTGGCACTTGGTGTACCGCAATTGCCATAAAAAACTTACACGTTCCCTTAGATAATTAAATAACATTACGTGAGTACCTGCAGCTCTCAAGATCTTTCCTACAGGGAGTGTAGGAAAATTATGACGGAGGATTGTGGACACTGGACCCACTTCTTGGATGGTGTAACTCCACTGGCATAGAATTTGGCCCTGGATCCATTTATCTAAGATAAAATTGGGAAGTTTAAAGGTGAGGGCTGTACTGTGCATAGGACTCTGACAGGCTGGGGTGCTGGAGATCTGCTAAAGTGGAGGCAGCTTTGATTTTTGCTATGGCCCTGCAGAAATGTCACCAGCAGGAGTCGCTGAAATGACAAGTGTCTCTGGGCACAAACCCCTTTTCTTCTAGCACTGCTCACTGTTTGGCTCTCACCCTGCCTCTGTAGCCTCTCACCCAACCTCTCAAAATGGCTGCTGCATGGCTCCACCGCCCAGTCAGCATCATTTCTATCCCAGTGGCAGTGCTTGTGAGCAGAGACTGCACAGCCAGTGCAGAGACGGGATTATGTACCCCCCCCCCACACTCTTGCAGCTTCACATGGGCACCCCACCTGTACCACTGAGCAGCCCCAAGAGGCATGTTCTCGCCCAATGCACCTCCTGGGATGGTGCAGTCCTCACTGCATCCTCTCCAGGGCTCTGCACAAATTGCATAGCTAAATGAAGATCATACAGTGATGGGACAGTAGTAGAGCCATGAATAGAACCCAGGGCCAGATTTTGCTCTCAGTTACCCAGTGCTTTCAGGGCAGTTCATCTGGAATTGCAATGAGACTGCTCCAGACTTATACTAATGTAACTTTTTGGCCAGGATTTGGCCTGATCCTGATCTGCTGCTCTAAGCACTAGATGCCATAATGGATATAAATACCAGATGCTCTAGGCAAGGCAGTACGGTCACTAAAGCCAGAGCATCCATGATAAAAAACCATGATTTAGGTGTTCCTCCCAATTTAAAACAAACTGCTCTTGCAGTCCCACCAACTGCTGCTGAGTAAGACTCCTCCATGAAAGTGCATAGACTGATCTCTACAGTTTAGTGTAAGCCAGTGGGCTAACTCAGTGGCCTGTGCACCAAATAACTCCCTCTAGCCATAAGATTTCAGTCCCTTTTTCCTTTTAAAAATAACACAAGTTCATCATATCAGTCATCTTCCTTCCCCCCGACCTGGGGTCTTCTGTGGAAGCCCGTCTACTCCCTACAGGTTTACACTCCACAAGCCATCCTCCAAGGGGTCAAGATTAACTTCTTTGCTCCTTTTTCCTTCCTAGCCTGCTCCCTGCAGGATTACACTCTGCAGACCATTCGTCTGAGTCGCATATAAACTGGGTTTTCTTCTCTGACATGCATGTGGGCTCCTCCTGGAGCCTTCCTACTCCCAGCGGCTGAGCTCTTGCAGGCTTTTATGAGACCCAGATGATCTTCAAGCTACCACCTGATCCCTGGCCTGTCAGCTTCAGCTGGGAGACAGCTGATTAGTCACAGACCCAACCCCCTTTAAAGGGCCAGCCATGCTGTGACATCCAGATTCAGCAGGGTACTTAGCCATGTGCCTAAGTTTAAGCATGTGACTTATTTCAGTGGAACTGCTCATATACTTAAAGTTAGTCACCATGCTGAGCTGGGCTCTTAAAATCTGGCCAGTGTATTGGAGTGACAGAGGGTTTAAATGATTTTAAATTATTTGTTAAATGTGAAATCATTTAAAATATTTAAAAACTAATGGATATTGATTCTCATAATTTCTTAAGGTAATTACTATTAATGTGTTTTAAAATACTATGTTATGACTTTATTTTATTTTGAAAATAAATGCTCTTCTGTTTTTATCACCTGCTAGTATTTGAAAAACAACCAACCTTAAATCTTGGTTTAAAGGCAGGAGGCTAGTTTGACAATTGGGCCACGATATACCCACAATAAGTCCATATATCTGATAAGCGCTTTTTAAACTGTCTATAGAGTTTTGATCCTTTATAAGGATGTCCTTGTAATCTGCTTGCTTGTGGTCTATAGAGTTCAACGATTGCTCTAACTTCATACATAATAATATTTAACAACTGTGTGTAAAATCCTCCATAAATAAAAGCCAGATTACTTTTGTAGCACCAAGGCTTGCATAGCCGTGCGAGGCACATAGTACTATTAATGCATGCTGGGCTGTTATATAGCCGTTTCAACGTATTCCTCTGAAAGGCAAACTAGTAAGTGGTAAGCCTGGATAGATGTGCTGTAGATAGAAATGGAAATGTCAGTGCTGTCCTTGCAGTAGCATTCTGGAGGTTTAAGTAAATCTATTTTTGAACTTTTGACCCCATCTGACAGGACCAAGTGAGGGGAAATCCAAGCATTTCAGTGGACAAATAAATAATGCTAAATAGATCACTTTGCACCAGAGGTTGTCTAGAGACCTTAATGGGGAAACTGCAGTTAAAGAGATTAGACTAACCTCAGTTGTGTATTCCTTGAAGGAGTCTGATGTTAAATTACTCCTATAGGAAATCACACTTGCGGCCCTGCGGGTAGCAGAGTACAATGGGGGCAGGGCAGAAGCAAATATTTCACATCCTTATGACTTGACAGAAATGTGTGTTGACAAAATAGACTCTTGACAGTGTTTGGAGATGTTTGTTCTAGTGTTAACATTCCAGCACATCCATAAAGCTTAGCCTGTTCAGCTGGCATCTTAGTTTCACTCCAACACCCTGCAATATGAGGAGTTCTGCAGACATGGGCCTATAAATATTATGGCAGAAATGCATTTGAGGAGGGATAAATTTTGCACTTCATAAAAAGTTTTGGTTTTGAAATAGTTCTTGTTTGCTAATAATTCATGATGGAAAAAACCTTTGTAATCCGTTGGCAAAGACAAGTTACATTCGCCAGCATACTGGGCGTGACCTGATCAGATGCGTCCCCTTAAATCTCAATAACGTTTATGCCAATATGATCTGATGAAATTTTTATAAGTAACTTTTTTTTTTAAATATAACGTGGACTATTCTGTATATGGGATTTTGGATCTCTTTGCTTAGTATTAGCAGTTTAAAGGAATTCACTGGACAGCATTATTTTCATCCATTAACCTCAGTGATTTTAGGGCTGCCAGAGATACTAGACTGACCTTCTTGGAGACTGAAACCCAGGCACAGGTTGACTAGAGTGCAAGCTTCTGCCAGCAACCGAGTATCAGATGGCCTCTGGAGAGGTGAGGGGAATTCAACTGTTCCCTTGCTTCTCTGCCGAGGCAAACAGGTGATGGTTCTTGTGATGTGGATACCTGGATGCTAGAAACCACCTGAGATGTCCAGTTCATTCCTCACAGGGCACGCAATAGCTACCTGATGATGATGACTTCTGGGCACTGCTATCCTGGGCTGTCCTGGTCGTGATTCACTTGTTAAAGACTCTGTATTTGTAGGTTTTTTTTTTTTTTTTTAAATTGTCACAGTGTGGCAAATACCAAGCATTGAATCATCATAAGTCAGGCTCCATAAGACTGGCCTAAAAAACATAAGATTAAAAAAAACCCAGATGTATGTCTTGTGGCTTTTGAGTCTTTAGGGTTCACATTTTCAAGTTTTTTCTCTGCAAACTTGAGAACTGGAAATTTCCTTTTTTAAATTGAAAGCGGAGAGTCTCATGTCACTCCATGATTCAAGAAGCTGAAGCTTTAAGAAAATCATCACATATCATGTGATCTGTGAGAGTTGGTAACTCCTCTCAGAAGCTTGGAAATAAGTAATATGTCTTACCAATTTTGTCCATTCTGAATGGCAAACATTTATACTTGTTTACCCAGAACTGAAGATCTCACAACTGCTTTGGTTTAGTTTCTGCTTCATTTTCATTTTTTATTATTTTTATTCATTTTCATCCTACTAACATGCACCCATAGTGACCTGTGGGCACATTTATAAATCAAAACACCCATCATTCTGCAAAAATAACTAGACAAAAGCCAGCCCAAAGTAGAATTAAAAAAAACCCTTTAAAAATGCCAATTCTGTTCCCGGTATAGGGTGCTCCCTCAGCTGTTGCTGCTGCTGTGCAAATTTTTCCTTGGTAAGAACTGAATTAAGAGAATGGACATTTTTGTACATTCTCCATGACAAAATGGACTACAAAGGAAAAAAAAATAAAAAAGGCAAGCTACCTAGCATTTGGAGAACATTTTCTAACAGACGAGAACAGTCTTCATATAGGTTGAGTTATGCACCTAAAGTATTTGACAACATGTGTGATGCTGCCGCACTTGTGCTAATAGCCCAGTTGATTTCAGTGGGGCTGCTCATTTGAATAAGGCTTGCAGAATCAAGCCCAGTGTCCCATTTTGATAGTGGTCCCAATTCTCCACTGCTTTACCTCTTGTCATCATTTGCATCCTTTGTGCTAACAAATCAGAATTCTCTACTCAGTCCCACTGGTGGTAGCATTTTACAGCCATGCTGCAAAGGTGGAAATGGCCACACATGTTGCAAAGCCATAGAAAATCAGGCCCCATGAGCTCAATTCTGGAAGTCCTCAACAGGTCAGTAGGATTATAACCTCTTCTATGAGGTGGGTGTGCCTCATACTTAATATACATTGACTCCAAAAGTTAAACAGTGGGAGTAAGAGTGGCCAGCACAGCTGAAACATCTATTAGATGTTCTTTGTTTATATGTTTCACACTTCAGAGTTCCAGGGTATTTTGGCTTTTTTCTCCTGAAATTTTTGGGATGGATAAATCTAGCTGTTTAAATCTCATATTGATTTTGTAAGGCAAATCTCAGTTGGGCTTGTGTAGAAATGGGTTCTCTTAAAAATAGGGGCCTTGGTTCTGATCTCACTTACACCAGAATCACTCCATTGGTTTTAATGGAGTCACTACTAATTTGCACCAGTGTAAGTGAGATAAGAATCAGGCCCAGGGTACATACCCCTCTTTTCCAAGTTTAGATACACAAAGCTGCATTGTTCCCTGCCTGGCATTATCATTCTCACCTTGGGTGTACAATGCTATCAAATCATTATGATCACAATTTGCATCTACTTTGCATTCACTTTACATGGGTGTAAATAACTAACGAAGGTGAGAATTAGCCCCACCCATTGATTTATTTAATATAGTTTTTACTAAATAGTGGCCATTATTAAGTAATTACAAAAGAGCAGAAGAATGATTGAGGCAAAAGCACAAAACTACATTTCTTTAAAGAGCACTAGTAGAAAGTTATATCCAGCTCTCAGCATGCCTAGATCATTCAAAAATGAGCCAGATCAATTTTTATCAGAGATGGAGTATGATGAATGTATGCGCTCAGATCTGGAAATGGATTCGAATGCTGACATGCATGAGGAGTTACTCCAAAGTGAAATGGGAGGAAATAACAGCAACAAAAGGCAAATATTAAAATGTTTGTTTTCTGCAGTAAATCAGTGTGAAATGATGGGACTGCTTGTTTTCAAATGCATTTTGTGGCAAAATGATAATGATGAGAGCGAGCGAGCAAGAGAGCACGTTATTTATCTGCTCTACCTGGCTAGTGCATAAGTGGCAAACATCTAATTGAAAAAATATCCTGACTTGAGAATTTCTAATAAATTTGTTTGCACCCTTATAGCCTGGAGGGGAAAAAAATCTAATCAGCAATGGGGAAGTTCCGAAGTTTCCACTGCATTTTGAGTCTTGATTTTCAGCCTCACTGCTCAGGTTGGCAATCAGTGGCACAGTAATTTTCAGGACAGGATTCATTATAGTTATTATGAAGGAGTGGGGGCTGGGAGGAAATGGTATAAAGCAATAAAACAAATTTGTTCTGCCAAATAGAATGATGTAGAGAGAGCTTTTCCTATTTCAAATTTGCTCCAGAGAAAGCCACTTCCAAATGAGGTCTATTTTCTATAGGTTTTCTATGAAGAGGTGCTACAAATAGCCCTTTCCTGAGTTTGCAAAATATTTGGCCTTAAATGGGTGGAAAAGTGAGCATGTGTGTGAAAAGATACTGCAGATGGATCTGTACAGTTTATATATTTATAGGACGGTAGGGATACTGTCACTTTGGAAAGAGTTTTAGTTTTTCTACTGTTGAGAATTTCTACGGTGAGAATAACTGATTTGTTTCAGTGGTAGAAACAATTTTTTCCCCAGCAGAAAAAATTATACATATACGTGGAGCTGCTTGTCAAAGTGCTTTGTCATGTGATTCACCTTCAGCATCCCAATATGCACACCCATGGCGCGGTAGCTTTCAAATGTTTGGAGTGTTGTCAGAAGTATTTGTGCTGTTGATTTACACCAGTGCAAGTCTTGGATCCTGCAATGGAATCAGCTGGAGAGGGCCTTTTTGGTCCACCATTGTGTCAGTGGGTTTCTGTGCAGATATAAGGGTCTGAGCTAGCTGATCCCATTGCCGGAATTGGTCCTAAATGAGCTCAGAGCCAGGCCCTGCGTCTCTGAATTCTGCTAATGCCAAACAGGTTGAACAAGCAGAACCCCGGCCTCTAGAAGGCAGTATGTCTCTATGGGGCTGAGTCCCTGTGTCATTAACACCTGCACAAAGTGGGTGTGAAACAGTTACTATTCTGATGTGGTAGCACTTTATACCCACTCTGCACTGGTGTAAATGAGAGCAGACTTCATCTTCTGCATGCTGACGGCCCTGCTGTCAGAGTTCAACTCCGCCAGACTGAGATCTTGATCTTGGTTACATCAGTGTAAACCAGTGGAACTCCTCCAGACTTACACTGATGGGATGGAGGTTGGAGTCTGGGCCATTGCGTTTTAATGAAGTTGCCTCAGGGCTAAATTCAGGGTGTGGTCTTAGCACTTGTACTCAGTCCACTCTACAGGCTGTTACCAGCGTGGCTTTGCCAGTGTGCGTAGTGTGCAGAGGAAATGACGACCTAGTGGTGACAATATCTCCAGTAGGTGAAAATCTAGAGAAATCCTTTGCCTTTCCACTATGCTTTATTTTCCCCATGTGATGGAGTTCCCTCACCAGAGCACCCCCTGCTGGCCGTCTCGGGGATTAGCTCTCTTGGCTGGCGCACCCTCTCCTGGTGGTGTGTCTCCCACCTGCAGACCCACCTAAGTCCAGGAATTGCAGCGTCCTCTTCATGACTTGGAACCTGTGGCCGTGTCACCATCCGGGAAAGGGGAGTATCTCCCAGTTCTATAGTCCAGACCCTTCCCAGTGGCGAGTGGGGGGGACCCGGGTCCTCTCACTACTCTGGGTTCCAGCCCAGGTACCATGTG
Source organism: Malaclemys terrapin pileata (assembly GCF_027887155.1). Lineage (NCBI taxonomy): Eukaryota > Metazoa > Chordata > Testudines > Emydidae > Malaclemys > Malaclemys terrapin. The sequence continues at coordinate 29,573,293 of NC_071516.1, read as the reverse complement.
GATAGCAGCCTCTTGCTGCAACTCTCTAACTTCTCTGGCAGTGCTGCTTCAATTCCCTGGGCCACTTCCCTGTGGCTCCAGCACCTTCTTCACCCTCTTCTCAGAGCCTCCAGGCAGCACGTCCCAGCAGCCAGCCAGGAGCTCTTTTTTGCTCCCCCTGGTCCCTGCCAGCAACTGCTCTGTCCAAGGTGCTACCTTCCTGCAGCTCGGTAGAAACACAATCCTCTCTCCTTGGGCTCCCTACAGCAACAGTCTCATTCTGGCCCTGCAGCTCCTTTTATGTGAGCCCACTGGGCCTCATTGGCTGTTCTGTGCAGCCTCCCTCCAATAAGTTGTTCACTGCGCAGCCCCTCTGGGCTGCTTTTAACGCCTTCCTTTCTGGTGTGGGGCAAACACCCCATCATACCTTATATGAACAAAGAGCTATATTTATTCACTCAGTGGTTTGAGCATTGGCCTGCTAAACTCAGGTTGTGAGTTCAATCCTTGAGGGGGCCATTTAGGAATCTAGGGCAAAAATCTGTCTGGGGATTGGTCCTGCTTTGAGCAGGGGGTTTGGACTAGATGACTTCCTGAGGTCCCTTCCAACCCTGGAATTCTATGATTCATTTACCAGTCAGTTAATGCACAACCGGTATCTGTTTTATAGCCAGGAGCAGAAGAAACACAGAGTGGCCAAGCATCTCCATTTCATCCTCTGGCTTGTAAGGGCAACAGGACTCTCTCTCCCTCTTGCTAAGACTATTGTGTAATTTAGAGCCAATACCACCAACTCTAACTCAGAAATGCTTTAAGGCATATCCCATTGTATTGTCATAATTCATTTGTGAACTGATCCTCAGGGATTGCCCCAGCCTTGCCTTGAGCCAGAGACCGTTCTGGAGGGGTTTTTTGGTTCTGATTCCGAAAGAGCTGTTCTAGCTGATTAACAGGAAGAGTTTTGCAGCTCCAAGGTTCTGGAGTCTAGTAACTGGATTAGTTGTCTGGTGCTGAATGCAAGGGGAGCATGTAAGTTCTGATTGAGCTGATCCTACAAGCCTAGTCAGGTCATTCTCAAGCTGCCTCTGGGATGGACTCATCTTTGACCAGCCACGGGGAGGAGACCTGCTGCAGTCAGAGGCTGGAGTGAAAAGGGAATGGCTTCTTGCTGAGTTTCCAGCTGGTATAGTGAAAGAAAGTTCCCTGCAGGCATGGGGTCTGATTTCCCACAGCTTTACTCTGGTGCAGAACTGGAGTAATGCAAAGGTGAATCAGGCCTGCCAAGAGCTTCGTAAACTGAAAAGAAGAAACGATTTCTCTGTGTCCTCAAGACATTTTCATTCCAAAGCAATTAAGGCTTCTTCTAGCCAAATATAGGCCTATAGTGCACCTCTCCTCCATATTTTATAAAGACTCTGGTCAATGTGACATGGCCTTAAGCCTATAACAAGGGTCTAGAACAATGCTTCAGAATGCAGGGTGCTTAGCTCATTAGCTCCTGCTTGTTAGTTTGAATTAACAGACCCAGGGCTACTGTGATTTGCAGGATGTGTTGTGTCTTCCAATAGAAGGAAAAAAGGGAATGCTGCTATCCAGTAAACTTTTAGAGATTGAATATTTAATCATAAGCCCTTTAAACTGCCATGCTTGCTCCTCATTGCCGGTTACAATTTGCCGATGAATAGATAGCTTCTCCCATGAGTCCCATTTATAACCTGCCTCTTTTCCCAAACAGCTTCCTACTCAGTGCTCGCGATATCCTGGTTTGCAACCAGGAAGGCAAATGTGGTATCAGGAGTAATTATGTCATTGACTGAATCAAGTAGCTCAAAAAGTGCCAGGCTCATACATGCATAATGCACATGTAACAGTGGTTTAGTGTGTGTGACCCTATCTCTCCTGGGTAGTGGCCGTGGCCACTTTAACAGCCTACTACTTACAATAGCTAAAGCAGTGTACTTTTAGCTCAAGTGGCAGAGGCCTGTAATTTTGGTGCTGACGATCCTGATTTTGATCGGGTCTCTGTGGGTGGCCTCATAAACCTAGGATCAGTTGTTCAAAGCGCATGTAGGAATCATGCCTAGCTAAAGATAATCTTGCACATTCAATGTATGATGTTTGTTTCATACATTGTTGCAGTTTTGCTGGCACAGGACTGTGAAGAAAGCTGAATGGGGAAAAAGTGTAGCTGTTACTTACACATCTTTTGGTCATTAGTAGTGGTGGGAAAAGAAATAAGGAATAAAAGATTTGAAAGTTTAGTGTGATTTTTAGTAAGCTCTTAGGCTGGTTAACCTTTGCCCCAACTATGTCTATGGTTTTGATTTGTATGGTTATGATTAAAATGGTTAATTCATGATTTTTCTAAATATTAACACAGCAGTGCTTTGATATTCTAATCAATGTTCACGTCTCCCTTTATTATAATGTATATATGATCCAGAGCTGTGCTGCAGCGCCACGCTAAGAGTATAGCTAGCTTTTCATCATGCTGCAAGTACAGTTTTTATCCCTACTTTCCCTCTGACAAAACCAAACTGTTCTGCCTAGCATTTTCCCGTACGGCCTTCCGTGGAGGGGCTTTGTTTGTGAGAGGGCTGGGGGTAACTGAGCAAGGTGTCTGAGAGATGGGAGGATTTGGAAAGTCAGTTAGTCTCAGTGGGCTTTGGTGCCTTTCAGTATTTTAGGTCTGTTTGGATGGTTCCTTTTTGAGTGTGTATTGTGGGTCTGTTTCAGACTCTCACATAGCTGAGGATATAACCTGGGCGCAAAAACCCTAGGCAAGAAGTTGAGTAAACAGTTATTTAAAACAACTAACTATTTTGTTCCTCAGATCTTGACTCTCCATGTTGAGGGGGGTGGGAAATGCATGGGATCCAAAAAGCCCATCGAGGACAGAGGGAGGTAACATGTTCTGCATTTCACTAACTGTCACTTCCTTTTGTCTTTCCAGTTTGACGGGGAGAACATGTATATGGGAATGAATGACAATAATCAGGAGTTCCTATCAGCGAATCAGGTAAGGGTCACTTTGCTTATGTGGGCTGGGAAGACGCAGTGGGTGGCATTTTCAAAGCGCCTGAGTGATGCAGGAGCAGAAGTCCTATTAACTTTGTGGACTTGTTCTCCTAAGCCATTTGGCTGCTTTGGAAAGTTCAACCCAGAGAAACAAATTCTGCTTTCATTTCCATCCATGCCACACAGCCGGTGCCAATGAGCCGTCATGAGTGTAACAAAAAAGCTAGAGTACTAAAAACAGCAATGTGGCCATGTTGGCCAGGCCAGCTGCCCAGATACATACCTAGGATATCAGACAGGATTGTCCTTGGGCAGCTGGCCTGAGCCACTCCCCGTGCCACCATGGCCACATGGCTATTTTTAGCACGCTAGCTCAATGAGTACTAGCGCATATACGTCTACTCGACCTGGGAGTCAGACCTTAATGATATGGTCCCACGGGACAGCGTGTCAGTGCCTCCCAGTTGGAGAGGTGCCCGATGCTGCGTTGGCATGTCTCATCAGGTCCTGCTACCCGTTGAGCAAAAATACAAGTCTGTCATGAGTATTTCTGAAATGTAAGGTAAGGGCTTTAAAATGGGATGCAGGTTAAAGTGTATCTATTTGTAGGCTTAGCTCCCATAGCAGTGTCCATTGTAAACTATGCCAAGTAAAGTTGTGTTAAGTTATTGCATCACAGATTTCATAAGAAGTCCGTGTGAGGATTTCTGTCCAGGCACCAAATATTACCAGCTTCCTAGTTCCCTGGAAGCTGATTATCTGCTGTATGGGACAAGGTTACAGTATATTCCTATTGTTCAGGCTTCTCACGTACCTCGTCAAGGCTATAAATTTTGAGGCTAGTGAATCATTTGTTCACATCTAGATCAGATATTGAAAACCATGTAAAACAAATGTTAAACTGAAGACAAGAAGAAAAATTGTTTGTCTTCTTGAGAAGTAGCGTACATGAGCTTCTCAGATCCATGCAGAGAGAGAGAGAGACACTTTGCCATAGGCTTTCAGAGACGGCATCGAATGGTTCTGTTGCACCAGCTCCAAAGGAGAGGGGCTGCTTGCTCAAGATATTTCTGAGAGTGGAAAAGGCTTGTATGTTGCAATCATCAGGTGTTAAAATGACTCAGTGGAAACAAATACACAGCAAGAGCAGTGCCTTGTGTTTTGAGAACAAGGTCACAATAAAATAAATACACCAGATAAACCTAACAGGTGACCAAAACCCGCAACCTAGGGTTCACCCCGTCTGCTAAGCCCTGGGTGTGCAGTCTGACCTCCCCAAAGACAGTTTCCCACCTCAGATTTCCAAGCACCCATTTCCTGAGCACCTGGGCAAGGAAAGGGGGAAGCTGAGCTTGAATTAACTCTTCTTTCGTTGGGAACTGGATAGTGCTGCTGACGAGCTAGGATTTTCCTGTGATGTCTGATCTCAAAGAGCTTGAACCCACAAGGCGCTGAGCATTCTGGCCCCAATGCAGCAAAGCTGGGAGCCCAGTGGCAGTTCTTGATAGGTGACACATTTCTGAGAGTACCATGCAGCTTGTGCCTGGCAGGACAGGAAGGGGATGCCCCTTTTGCTAATCGGTGCTTGTTCTCATTTGACTTGTCCAGGAATTGTAAAAGGGCCCCAGCAAAGCGCAGTGCACCCACCACGCTTGGATAGTGGGGCTGAAACAGCCAGGGAACTGTCTGTTGCTTATCAGGATCAGATGCAAAAGAACAAATGATTCTCAAATGTCTGAACTGAAGCCACTGGGATTGCAGGTGTTTAGCATCTTTCGGGATGGAGACCAAAGTGTATTAACGGAGTATGAATCATAAGAAGGGCTGGGAGTCCTTGTGTTAGAAAAAACTCAAGGAGCAATAACTTTACATACTCATCAAGAAAGGTCAGAAGTTCCCAGTCCAATGCACAGCATGACTCACCTGGCCACTTTGAATATGAAATCAGTAATATAGTGTGGGAGAATGGATGTACTGGGACCTGAACGACAGCCAAAAGGAACCATTTGTATTTCCTATTGTAAAATGATAACATTTATCTCTCAGACCTTGTGATATCTTGCTTCCTTATTATGTGGGTAACCTGAGGGAAACCAGAATAAGAAGCACTGGTAAGAGATGATGAGTAAATTCCTCCTAGACAGAGGAGATGACTTTCTAATAAGGAAAGGCACATTGTCATGCACTTGGGAATCAGTGTGCAGATTTAAAATAGGAGAAGGTTAAAAAAAAATGTAAACCCTTAAATCTAGTAAATAATTAATTCAGATAGAAATTCAAGCCATGTTTTAAAACACAAAATAAATTAAAAAAAAAATAAGAAGGGAGGAATTAACTGTGGATGGGCATAGGATCAGCTAAGGGTAACACTAAAATTTCCAAAACACACAGCCCTCTCCCCCCCACCAACACCATATCAGCAAAAACCAAAAGGTGATTTCTTATGTGTCAGTCTGTTGTAAAAGAGAGACCCTCCCCCTGGGGGAAGGGCAGGGAGGCTGAATTTTCCATGTCTCAAAGGAAAAGCAAAGCAGAGATTTAAGCTCTACCACTCAGGCTACTGGCTGGCTACAGGAGAGGCAGTTTGTGAAGGGTGAGGTATCTTTCCAAGCCCTTTCAATGCTGAGGAGGGGAGCATGGTAGATATGAGGGAGGACATCGGTGGAGCCAGCATGATGGGGTTTGGTTTGGAGAGACCAGCATGAAGGGACCTGCTGCCATCCAGGAAGGGAGGTCAGTGGCAGCATGGTTAAGGAGGCAGAGGGGTACTGAACAGTTCCTGTGTGCAGCGCTGTATGTGTCTGTTAGCGTTCTGTATGGCATTCTGTCAATCCAGTCTGGGGCCTCGTAGCCTGACTTGCATGATAGCTCAACTGCCTTTTCCACCTTTTCTTTCCTGCTGGGGAGAATATTTTTCTCTCTCTGGGGCCCTCCAGCTTGTTAGCTGAGCTGCGAGAAAGCTCAGGGCTACTGGTGTCCTTTGCTCCTGTCTTTGCTAGCAGGACCCCTGTCAGCTGCCCTCCCTGGCACACCTGCTGAGACAGCTTTGTGGTTCTTATTTGCTTTCCAGTTATTGCCGCTTTTCTTTGCTCTTTTTTATTGTAGCCCTATAAATTGACATTTTCCCAGTCAATCTGCATGGGAAGGAGGAGAGCACATTTAGTGTCTTCCTGAATTAATCTGCAGAATGATTTTGGGCTCCCATTCTGATGCCTCTAGAGCAGGGGTCGGCAACCTTTCAGAAGTGGTGTGCCGAGTCTTCATTTATTCACTCTAATTTAAGGTTTTGCGTGCCAGTAATACATTTTAACGTTTTTAGAAGGTCTCTTTCTATAAGTCTATAATATATAACTAAACTATTGTTGTATGTAAAGTAAATAAGGTTTAAAAAATGTTTAAGAAGCTTCATTTAAAATTAAATTAAAATGCAGAGCCCCCCGGACCGGTGGCCAGGACCCGGGCAGTGTGAGTGCCACTGAAAATCAGCGCGCGTGCCGCCTTTGGCACCCGTGCCATAGGTTGCCTACCTCTGCCATAGAGAGAAGCACATTCCCCCTGCCTGCAAAGCCCACCCTTGCTCTATGGCACAATGCTTGTTCCTCCTGGGCTCCTCTGTTCTCTCGCACTGTGGCATACAGGAGTAGAGACAGCTGGGAGGGATATAGGTGGGGTAACAGAGGAGGGCATGTATGGGAAGAGGCAACAGGAGAAAGGAGTGGGAGAGACTAGAGGGGACAGGAGGAAGCCAAGAGACAAAGGGGGCCAGGGTTAAAACCAAGAAAGGCGTCATAGGAGGTGGGGAGGCACCTTTCAGACAGACAGCAAGATGTGAAGACTTCACAAGCAATTTGTGAAGTGGACATGCACGGGTAGCAGGTTTCAGAGTGGTAACCGTGTTAGTCTGTATCAGCAAAAACAATGAGGAGGCCTTGTGGCACCATGGAGACTAACAAATTTATTTGGGATAAGCTTTCGTGGGCTATAACCCACTTCATCAGATGCATGAAGTGGAAAATACAGGAGCAGGTATAAATACATGAAAGGATGGGCATTGCCCTACCAAGTGTGAGGTCAGTCTAAAGAGAAGGCAAGGCTTTGGGAGGAGAGTGGGGGCATTTGCTATATGGGAAGTGGGAGGAAGTTTGTTTGGAGCTGGGGTCAGGGCGCAATGTGAGAAAAGTTGGGAGGAGGCAAAAGGTTTGTCTTGATTGGCCTTTAAAGGTGCATTGGTAGATGAAGCTAGGTAACTTCATCCAGTGACATGCCTTTAAATTCTAGTCTAGACAAGGTCCTACTTGCCTTATAAGGCTTCAACTTGGCTGCTTAACACATATCAAAGGTATGGGGTGTCTCCTCTACACCAGACTTCTGGGGCATGTTAGCAGATGCCTTCTAGTACCATGCCTTTGGACTGACTGACAGGGAAGAGTAGTGGACCTGGAAGAAGGAAGGCGTGAAGAGCACAATGCAAAGTATCAGATTACTGGTACGGACATTATCCTGCCAATGCTGGTGTTAAGCCTCCAAACATGCCCAGTGGTGGGGTGCTCATGTAGTCAAAGCGCTGAGTCTCTCCTCACTGCCCTGTTCCTGAGCCCATTACTAACCCTTGCCGGGGGGGAGAAGAGAGCAGGGATAGAAGCAGGACGGAAGGAGTGAGAGAAATTCGGTCCAGGCCCTGAAAGCATCCCAATGTTACCATGAGGTTTCATAGCACATTCCAAAGTTGCCAAAAGGAGCTTTACCTGGTGTGTAATGGCAGCAGTCATTCGGTATTCCCAGCTTCCACCCTCATTAGTCGCTAGCCCTGCCATTGTTTACTTTCTCATGATTGCTTGTTTACCTAAGGGCGTTTTATTACACTGGCCATGACTTCATTACTAACAATACAAGGGTTCTATTACAGGGAGCGCTCCAGATGTTATTTAGTGTTTGCCAAACACATTACATTCAGGAGCACAGCTCCAGAATCTCATTTGAGAGGCAGGTAAGCCACCACCACAGGTACAGCTTTATAGCATGCATGGGAACACCATTCAGAACCCACATTCCTTGGGGATAAATAGAAACCATAGTTATTAATTGTAGCATCCATTACATTATAACCAATGGATCTGTTTTTTTCTTCATTTCCTGTCCTGAACTTTTACATAGTGCCACTGTGTACTGTTAGGTATGGCTTCCATATGAGGAGTGACTAAAAAGATCAGGGCTGTTCAGCTTAGAAAAGAGACGACTCACGGGGGATATGATAGACGTCTATAAAATCATGATGGTGTGGAGAAAGTGAATAACAACCAAAACACAAGAACCAGGGATCACCCAATGAAGTTACTAGGCAGCAGGTTTAATATAAATAAAAAATTATATCTTTTCCCATAACATACAACTAACCTGTGGAACTCATTGCCATGGGAATTTGTGATGGTCAAAAGTATAACTGGGTTCAAAAAAGACCGGATAAGTTAATGAAGGATATGTCCACCAATGGCTATTAGCCAAGATGCTCAGGGATGCGACGCCAAACCTCTGACTGCTGGATGCCAGGAGTGGAAGGTGAGTGGATCATTCCATAATTGCCCTGTTCTGTACACTCCCCCTGAAGCTCTGGTATGAGCCACAGTCGGAGACATTCTACTGGGCAAGATGGACCATAATCCGTACGGAAGCTCTTATGTTCTTACAGTAGGTGCTGCATTTTACCCCAGAAGTGACTGCATGTCAGTGATGGTCAGAGTATATCGTTCGGATCAAATTGATCAGTGACACCTGAGAAATTCTAAGTTAAAGTTAATGGATTATCTGTTTTATATAAGAGCTAATTTTGGGCAGGAAGACTTTGCTTAAAAATATGGGCTAGATTTTGGAAGTGTTACACCAGTTTTATGCTGGGGTCACTTTGTGAAACCCATTGAAATCAATGGAGTTACTCCAGTCCAAGATTAGGCTACTGTGATGCAGTGGAGAATCTGGCCCTAAACGTCTATAATAAAGAACTAACTCTCTTTTTTGCTTACATGCTGCAGCTGATTTTTAAAATGCCGTGTTGTGCTTTCCTGCACTTTTGTTCCAAAATACTAACTGGGGATTAGATTTACGATTCGATCATTTTTCTGTTGAATGTAATGGCTTTTAGCCTTTTGGATTTAAATGGCCTCCATGTGTAGTGTTTATAACTGCAATTTGATGATGATAAAACTTTGCTCTCTTTTAGCACTTTCTATTCAGGAATTTCAAAGTGCTTTACCAACAGTTAATTAAGCCTCTCAACCTCTTCCTTTCCCATCAGGTAGATACAGTTGGGGATATTGAGACAAATGGGGACACTGACACAGAGAGATTAAGAGGCCTGATCCTGTGATAAGCAGCCCCTGTAAGGGGTTGCACATCTTCAGCTCCCGTGACTCAGCACCTTGCAGAATTGTGTCCCGAGTATTTTTCTAAGGTCTCACAGTGGTAAAGCGAGGCTCAGAACCCAATTCCCTATTCTAACTGTGTGTACACTTCTTTCCTTGTGAGCAGTAGCATGTTCCAGAGCTGCTAGTTTATATACACAAAAGCAATGTACATCTTAAAGCTAACCGATCCACTGTTTCCCTGAATCTTATGTTTGAAAGATTTGCTCCCAGGCTATTCATTATATGTCATGTTTTGATGCAAGAAAGAGGCTGTCTCAGTGGAGAACTAAACCCATGAACATGGAGGCCTATAGCATAATGGAAATGCTGACAGACCCTTAGCCACAGTGGCAGAAACTGCTCCATGAGAATAATTCCTGTCGTTCAATCAAACAAGAGGGACATATGACCCCAGAAATGAGTCAAATGCGAAATGTAATTCAACCCCCAACAGGGGCCATGGTATTAATGCCACTTGACATCTGATCAAACGACCATGGACATTTGACCCCCTGAGATGAGTGAAGTATCTATTGTGTCTGATAAAGTTGGCAGGGTGTCATTCTTCACCCTTGTCAGTTTCCTTTTTTTGAAACAAAGAGGAGCAGCTAAATAATGTAAAATCCTGAGGAATGTACAGGTTACCAATCACCCAGTGTACTGTGCAAAATAAGATAGAAGTGGGACTATGCTTAAAAAATGAATGGAGAGACTAGTCTAGCAATGTGAATGCTTGTGAGGGCAAAGGTTAAGAAATTTGGAATGCAGTTTGATATGAGTATAGGGTTGGTTTGTTTGGTATTAATGGTCTTTTCCACTTACAGTGAAAATTTAAAAGCGCTTTACAAACATTAACTAACTAAAGCTCACAGTACCTTTAAGTAGGTGTTATTGCCTCCGTATAATAGATGAGTAAACAGGCACAGAGAATAACTTGCCAGAGATCACCTGTAGTGAAGCAGTAGCAGAACTGCGAATAGAATCAGACCTTGGCCTACCTACTTATGCTGTTTCTCCCACCTTATGCATGTTAGTCAGAGCAGCACAGTCTAATTTGTAGAGAGATACACTGTGCTACAATGTAGATCAATGGAAAGGGGCTCTTCGAGCATCCTACTGGAGATGGTAAGATGTATATAAAATAAAGGCCAGAATTTCATCTCACTTAGTGTACATCTGGGGTAAATAAATTCAGTGGAGTTACACTAATGGAGACCTGGCATAGGTGAGAATAGAATCAAGCATATACATAGACATAGCTAGATAGATATAGTGTGTGTGTGTGTGTGCGCGCGCGTGTGCACATGCATATAAATAAAATTGGGATGTGTCTATATATATGTGTGTGTGTGTATAAATCAACATCCCTCTACTGTATCTATTTTCATAATCTTTGAACTTTGGTCTGTATTAGTCATAACAGATACAGTATCTCACTGATCTTGGGGGACAAATGGTCAGGGTTGTTTGATCAGATGTCAAGACGCATTACCATCATGGCCTCTGTTGGGTGTTGAATTACAACTTGTATTTGACTCATTTCTGGGGTCAAAACGTCCCTCTTATTTGATTGAATGACAGAAACTATATAATTTGTATATATCCCTGAGCCATATGGGTCTGAGTGCCGCTGTAATGTGTTTTATAAAGGCACAGCTGTCGTGGTGACTTATTTAAAATGGGAATTTGAAGCAGTGTTCTTGCCATTAAATGCCCTCATTCAGGGGTATGCAGCTTTTATCAAATAATAAATAACATTTGGAACACTCATTTTAACATAACAATAATTTTGCTAGTTATGAAGATTTGGCCATTACAGTAAAACTGAGTTTGGTAAACAAGCAATAATGTAAAAGTAAATAATAGCATAATTAGAGACTAGTGAGGATACCAGGAACTTCCTCATATATTGCTGGTATTACAGACTAGACGAAGATAGCTTTGGCAACCTGAGGTTATAAAATGTGCTGTAAAACTTTGTGATAACAGCCCTCCCTCCCCCTAAAGATCCATTCTCAACTGAAATGTAACAGAAAGAGTCATATATAAAGTAAAACTGGACTGTGGGCAGATATATACAGTGAGCCCACTCCACACGAGAGACTTCGGGCTTGTATAGACCCTGCTATTGCAAACTAAGTGCCGGTTAGTTGATGCTAGCAGGGTCTATGCGACAACTCTCGCCCCAATAGTCCGCACTGCAGCATGGTGTCGGCAGCATGAATCAGCCAACAACACAGACCCTGAACTCATTCAGAACTGCCACCAGCATCATAGCATGGCAGTAACACTGGGAGAGAAAAGGTAAAGGAGCACAACAGGAGGAAACCCAGGAGTGATTCCACATGTGTGTTCCTAATGAAGAGGAAGGAATACAGTTACACCCACACACATACTCCCCTCCACCCCCCCAGATAGGAAGCTTGGGGCCAGGCAGCACAAAGGAACAGAGAGGCACTTCAATCAGGAGGGCTTAATTGATGAACTACACCTGTGACTGACTCATGCCAAATGAAGAATGGGGAGGAGTCTCCGTTCATTATAATGAGAAATGATGGAGGGTGAGAAAGAAGGGGAAAGTGATAGGAGGAGGAGAAAAGAGAGAACAAGAGGAAGAGTTAAACTCTGAGCCTGCTCTCCCTTTACAGAACTCTCCTTCACCTCCACAGACCATTGTTTCTTCCTCCATTTCTTCCTTGCTCTTTGTCCTCTTTCTCTTTTCCTTTCTGTACATAGCAGAAACTGGGCCCAGATTTATGCACCGGTAGTTTGCTGCCCTACTGCCCAGGCCAGCCACAGCCAACATGTCACTGGGTCTGCAGAATGCTTCCCTTTGAGATCAGAGTTGTTCCCCATTGCCACGGTTTGCCAAGGACCTGCCGTTACACAGCCACTCCTCTGGCAAGGCTGTTCTTCTGCAGTGTGATTGTTTGGCCTTCCCATCCGGCAGCTGTCCCCCAGACAGTTTCTTTGGCCATAAGTGCTGCCCTGCCTCTCTTACCTGCACTGATTAGTTGTTCAGCGTTGCTTCCAGTGCTTGGGGTGCATGGTGTGTGTCAAAGTTAGGGATCTGTATGAACAGCCAGCACCAGGGGTAGTGTGGTTATCACTGCTCCCTTTCAGAACCTGAAAGTCAAGGGCATTTGAGAAGCATTTGGGTGAACATTGTTCCTTAGCCTAAGAACACTGGAAATGGGCTGATTGGTTAGTTAAACAGACTGCCCTGTCATGGATAGGACTGGTACAGTGACTGCAGATAAGCAATCAGAGGCAGGGAATGGATTAGCTGTTACTTCGACTCTGTGAGTGTGTGGGAGGAGAGAGTCATGTATGCAGAGACAAGAGCAGGGGTAGACAACTTATGGCACGCGTGCCGAAGGCAGCACGCGAGCTGATTTTCAGTGGCACTCACACTGCCTAGGTCCTGGCCACTGGTCCGGGGGGCTCTGCATTTTAATTTAATTTTAAATGAAGCTTCTTAAACATTTTAAAAACCTTATTTACTTTACATACAACAATAGTTTAGTTATCTATTATAGACTTATAGAAAGAGACCTTCTAAAAACGTTAAAATGTATGACTGGCACACAAAACCTGAAATTAAAGTGAATAAACGAAGACTCGGCACACCACTTCTGAATGGTTGCCAACCCCTGGACTAGAGGGTAATGGTGGGGTAGAAGGGGAGAGGGCATTGGCTTTCACTCCTGTTAACATGACATCAGCCTTGGATGCTCTGAGCATTACTACATGGGCACTGGTCCTGGGTAGCTTCTGGGAAGGGGAGGGGAAGAAATTCTGAGCCAACATGTGCTGAAGGAGGAGCAGAGCTGTAGCAATGTTTAGTCTGGTGGGCTAGGGTTCGGGATACTCCATTGTCACAGAAAGAGAGAAACGGTCAGAGAAATATTTGACCATGGATTGCTTTTGGGGTGGTGCAGTCCTACGCTCATTAGAGGGAAGGGGAAAGGATGATACATTTAACAATAAAAGAAGAAATACGATCAATATATGGGTTTTATTCCATGTGGGAGCAGGTCTGCTGAGCAGCCAAATATACATAGCAATGCCACAGCTAGACAATGAGATGGGAATGGCTATGCCAGTCCAGGCCATCTGCAAGCAGCAGAGACTTCCCAACTCCTGTGGCTAAAGCTCCAATGCTGCGCTCTTACCCTCCTTCCTTATTGTCCCAGATCCTTGGGCTATTTTAAATATCCTTCTGTTTCCAAACATGACTAAATGTCAGGGCCAGACACACACATACAAACTCAAATCCTTATATGTGTGCCAGGACATATGTATGTCCCCAATAAATACCAGAGAGACAAGGTGAGTGAGGTAATACCTTTTCTTGGACCATGACTGACACGGCTACAACTTCACTGCACCCAGTAAATACCAACAGTCCATTTACTGCTGATTCGTAGGTGTTACTAGGTGCAAGTAAGGTGAATTCGGTATCCTTGCCAAGACTTCAGTGCTGACTCACAGCAGGGGTTTCCTCCAGCTCTTTCAGTGTTAGGCTGTCTATAGATGACACTGCTCATTTGATAGCATTGTTGTAAGAAACCAAGAGACTTTCTCCATGTATGGGTGACAGCTAAAGGTGACCCTTATTTTGAATATTGCTCTATTAAAGAGTGAACAGTAGATAAATACAGGAAAAGCAAAATGGTCCATGATGCTATGAGAAGGTTTCTTGGCATGATTTCCATTCAAGGCTCCTGGTGAATTTTCAGCCTCTTTTGCCATTTAATGAGTCTCGGGGACCTGAGTTTGTTTAAACTTCCAGGGGAAGAGGCAGTCTTTCGTACTCTTTGTAGTCCATTGATCTTGGCTACTTAAGGAAGACGTGTCAGAGGAACATCAACCAGATTGGTAAAAAAAAAAAAACACTGATGTTATCATAGTAGGCTTTGAAGAGTAGGCAGTTTGTCCTACTGGCTTGTTGATTTCTTGGTGATTCTAAACATAAGCCAATATTCTATGAGCTTCCTTGGCTTGACTGTCTTGCTTCATTGAAATGCATGAATGAGATGAGTGACCTGTTCTCTTTTGCTTTTACCCTTCACAGGTTTTATATTTATGAGGTTCATGGCGAACAATTTGGCTATAATGCATCTTACAAATAAAAGTCATGACAATAAAATTGTCAACCATTATTGTTATAATAAAAAGAACTAATATGCAAAGTTTCTAATTGAAAGAGTGAAAATTTAATTTCATTTAGATGTGTGTGTGTGGGGGGAGTACATTTAGAATTCCATGACTAACAAAATGTTAACACAAAGTTAATTACATGGTTAATAAATACAATATCAAGCAGAAGTCAAGAAATGCAAAAGTAAAGGTTGAACAGGGAGCCTTACCTCTGCCCACTTGTGTGTGTGCATTAAAGGTACACTCTTCACTGTTCATATGCTATTTTTCAGATACTACTGTATAATTTTATATGCTGTGTTGGAGGATCAAAAACAGAGGAGCTTTAGCAGCAGACTACAGGGGACGCACCCAGTATATATGAAATGCCCTCCTCAGCAGGTTATGCAGCAACAATATTATGTACCGTATTTTAAAGATTAGCAACATAATGTTATATTGAGGTTAGTGGAATAAGCAGTTAATGTAGATCCTTCCAAACAGGAGTAATATTGAAATGAATGCAAGAACAAATGAAGATCTAAGCTTCTGAATTTTGTATGAGCTTCTATCTGCCAATTAAATTTTTTTGAGGGTACAGTCCAGAAGGAATTATGGTAGGTTAGCCTGAAATTAATGAAGGTTTTGGAAGTAGAAGCATCCATATCTGGGTGTAAGATTGGCTATATTGTTTAAATGGGGAAAAAATTACCTTGGTATTACAATAGAATAAACATCGTCTTCAGCCTCTAGGTCTCAAAGAACTCCTGCATTGTTAACAATAGGGCTGTGTTTGAAAGAACAGCCAAAACGCCTCACAGGATGAAAAGATAATGTAACTGAACAGCTCCTGGAGCCAAAAGGAATAGTCTCTGTTTCTACTGCAGTTACTCTGGGGAAAAATAGCATCAAATACAATTGTAGGTATCTGAGAAGAAGTCAGATGGTCCAGAGTGCCTTGTAGGGACAGAAGGCTGTGAAGAGCAATATATTGTGGCTGAATTTCATCTGTGGACAGGTGGACACATACATTTCACCAATCAACCTAGGTCCCCATATGACGCCAGCTGGATCAGGAACAACTACAACGGGGAGAGTGAAACCCTGGGTACTTCAAAGTAAATAACAGCCACAAACTGTTAATGACCTTGAATTTGAGATCTGACCAAGACCACAGCAGTATCTATCTATCTATCTATCTATCTATCTATCTATACCCCCCCAAGAAACTCCCTTGCTCAAAAGAGTAGGTCCCCCCCCCACAAGAACTTGCCAAAAATCTCTAATTAGGGATCTTTTGGTGTTGAAGAACTCCTAGCATGGATCAGAGCTAGAATGTGTGTCTGTCCTGCAGTGCTGATGATCTAGAAACTCCAAAGACTGATGAAGATAACATACAATAAAGCTGAATCAGTGAAGATCAACTCACCAATGGTCTCCCATAACATAGAGAATCTCTAGTAGTTCTGAAAACTTCGAGACCACTGCATGCCCCTCCGGCACAGCTGAAATATTTGGTGGTCAATAGGATACAGGGGATGTGCTGGACTGAAATCAGGAAAAGTTCAGTAAGCCTTGGGAAAATGCACCCTCCAAGAAAGCAGATCACCTTAGAAACATAGGTGTAATATTTATAATACGGAAAGGACTTTTCTCTGCTTTTAAGCCCACTTACTGCACCTCTACAGTCAGCTATTGCTGCTTCCCAGACCATGCTGTATTTTTCTTTAACAGTAACTGTCACTTCAGACAAAGACAATTCAATAACTTTTATGCATGATCTATTTCTGTCTTCAGATTTTCCAAATTCTTCCACTATGTTAATTCTTCACTGCTTGTCTCCACAACTACCCACTATGATAAAGTTTGATTGGAAGTCAGGACTTTACATATTAATGATTGATTCCGAGCACTGATAACTGTGTTATCACATTATTTGTGACAAGTAAGATTTTCTACTTTGGCCTGTTGTGAGTTGTGTGTGTGTGTGTAGGAGATGGGATCCTTAGATGGGAGGGTGGTAGGTTTTTTTTTCTTCTTTTGCATCATAGGCAGTGTGAGAATCCAAAAATGACTGAGCAGCTGAGTGACGTTTCCTTTCAAATTGATTGATTACTTCTCATATCTGAACACCAGGATCAAGCTTATGTTTGGGCCTTCCGTCATAACAGGGTGATTAACTGTCAGAAGGTTACTTGGGAGCCAGTTACTTCAAGCAGGAAGGCATTATTTTCCACTTCAGTATTTGGATGGAGGCCTGTGCAAACAGGAAGGAGACTCCACAATCCAAACCTGCCTTCAACATTTATGTTCCATGACAACTTTCTACTTCATGTGGATTCAGACTCCACTCCAGCTCACCAAAGGGCCTGATCCAAAGCCCATTGAAATCTGTAGAAAGAATCTTCTTCACTTAATACGCTTTGGCTCAGGCCCCAGCTCACCCATTGCTATGGGTTCTTCATTATTTTCCCAGCATGTAGAAACCCTGCTTAAGCCTGAAAATCTTCTTTCTGATTACTGCAAAGGGCCTGGTCCTGCTTCCATTTAACTCAGTGAGATCAGGGTTGACCTCTAAAAGGGCTAGATTGAGGAGAAAGGGAACAACAGGAATGTTCTCATGCTCTGGCCTTCAGTGAGAGCTCTTGTTGTTTCTCTGCCAGGGATGACGGATCCCGCACCGTTCACCGTTAGAGAAGCTGATTGAAGATTTACTATTGCATGTGTTATGGCAGATAGCAGCTTCAGTGCAGTTGCACAGGCATCACTGTGTTCCCTTGTGGTGATTGTGTTGAGCATTGATGAGACCTGACTTCTGTAACTTCTACTAGAAGCTGCATGAAGAGTGTGTCCAAATCTACCTTTCATTTATTCTGCAGTGCTCATCTCATTAATCCTGCAAATACTTGCTGCTAAGCATGTTCTTTATTCTCCTGAGTAATCTTGCTGAAGTCAATAGGATTACTCATGGTCATAATCCCTGTGCTGGGTAGTGAGTGTTGGTGGCAAATGGAGCCGTATGATGTGGTCTCTTCACTCGCTATGCAATCACCATGTCCACCTATGGTATGGCATTATATTACTTATTAATGTTAAAGAAGACGGGAGCAAAAACTGGCAGTAAGTGGAGGCTGCCCTAATCTTCCATATTCAGATGCAGGTTGGCCTTTGGAATCGAGATGAAGAGCTGGGATGTGTAGAACCACATCCAGCTTTGGTGTAAGTGAATGCTACTCCATTTGAAGTAAATGGCAGCTGAGCCCACTCACATCACACCTGAATTTGGTCCATTGTCACTGCAGGATGCATTGCTGTATTGCCTAGATATCCAGTGTGGCCAGGGGGTGCACTTGAGCTATCCCCAATGAAGTGTATGGCCTTGTTAATCAATGGCACCTCTTTTCATGATTGGGAGTCTTTGAAAAATGTTGTGTTGGATTAATCAGAAACAAAGAAATCCATCAGCAGTAATCAAAAATGTCTGAGCTGGTCCTATGTAACTTAGGTCTGTATGTCTGTGTACATTGTAAAGGGCAAAATATGACTTGGCTTTTATTACTTTAATTAAAACATGAGTGAAGAGTATGAGATTCATATTAAATTGTATTTTCCTGGCTGCTGTGTGAAGGAGCTAACTGATCTGATTACCATGAAGATTATAAACTATCAAAGTGAAAAAGAGCTTTTTGCAAGTATTTCATATTAAACCTTCAAACATAACACTTTAAGAATAATTATAGTTGTATTACTGGAAAATGATTCATGAATTCTGAATAAATATAAGACCCTTCAAGGGAAATGTTCCAAGACCATAGTTTTTGTTCCCATCTGACGAAATTTAGTATCATTTTGCAGCTGTAGAATAAAATGAAAAAAAAATGTACATAGACTGTATTGAGTATATGTCAGACTAAACTAATGAGATTTTTTTCATCAACTCTAAGCACGCACACAGACAAATGGAATAGCTGTTCTCACTTTCTGTAATAGAAGGCAGCAAAGGGAAAAGCAAAAACGAATCTTACTGTGCACAAGTCTTTATTCTATCTTTGATTGTTAAATAATATATTTTAAGTTCTCATATCTAGGCTGCAGACTGTTTGAACTGACATTAATGAACACATAAGAGAAAAGAGCTAACTGAAAAAAAGGCAAGCAAGGGCTTGGATTGGGAATTTTATTAGTATTCCCAATGGACTGTAATAAAGATTCTTTTGACACAATACAGTGAATGTTTACAGCAGACAATTTAGTTTCCTTCCAACAATTATGAGAGAAATTGAATCTCAGGAAATGTTAGTTTTCTCTAAAATTAGACAGAACAATAAAGATATCCCTGAAAGTTTATTAAGCGGTGGGGGGAGAAGCCATTCATCTCTGGAAGACAATTTAACAAATTTATTTAAAGAACTCCAGATGACTTATAAACAAAATAGATCCAAATGTGGCTGCTAAAGTTCGAACATTTCACCCTGGAGCTCTGCTTGGGAAGCATGGCAATGGGGTGCAGTATGTTCTTCCAGGCTGTCGACCCCATTACAAGGAGCTTTTCTCCATCTGTTATTTGGGTAATACAAAGTATAAGAACACTCTGCTGAGTTGATCTTGATTTTGTAAATGCTCATTGAATGTAGGCAGAGGTATTTCCTTTCGCGTAATGTAAAGCTCTTGGCTTGCCATTGGGAGCAAAGCAGATTTACATTTACTTTCGCTGCTATAATGCTGATAACCCACATCTCTTCTAGAAAAGAAAGCAGTATTGTTCATTGTGCTCTCCCAGACGGAAGTGGTTCAGCAATGAGGATACAGTATCACTCAGAAAAATAAGAAAACGAAATCACAGTAGAACAAATTTCCCTTCATCCCAATTCTCTCCACCATTCATTCACAGCAGTTAATTTAATAAGAAGGCTCTTCCACTTGACAGGTCTGTGTGGGGCAGCTGTGTCCCTGGTGCTGCATGAACAGTTCAGTAGGGGGCTCCAAAGCAACTGCAGTAGGATTTCAGGGGGGCACATACATGCCACTGAACATCCTGGCAGCCAGCAGAGACTCTGGGGATTTGTACAGCCAAGGGACGTTACAAACTCCAGCATAACTGTTTTTCCTAGAGCTACCACTTCTTATTGTATTCCAAGGCTTGGTTTGTAGTGTACCTTACAGGCTATGGGCTGCTCCTGCTATAGGGCACCAGCTGTTCACCTTTGGGCTCTGAAGGTAGCAAGTGAGAGAGATGTTGGGAGCCACTTCTTCTAGTCCCTAGTGGACATTTGTCTCCATCCACCATGCCATCTAGCATACTTGAACTCTGTTTCCTGTCTCTGTTCAAAAGGAGCTCAGGGCTGCTTCTGGTGCTTTGGCAGAGCTATTGTAAGGAAACCGGTAGACTGTCTGTCTGGCTCACTGGCCACTCTCTTTCATGTACACTATGGGCAAAGCCTTGCCCTAGCTGTTCATGGACATGCAAAGTGGGCAGCAGAGAAGAGCCACAGATGTGATGGATCTTGAGCCATATTGCCAGGGCAGGGCAGGGCATGGCCCGCTGGAGCACATCATTCTGCTGCACTGAAAAGCAGTAGTGCGCATCCCTTTTAATGCGTGATGCTGACTGCAGCAAGCAGGTGAGAGCCAGGGGACTGACTATGCTCCCAACCTGATGACTCTTACTCCCTTGAGCACCGACCTGTGTGCTCTGCATTTGAAATCCTGTCCTGCTGCTGGAAGGGAAGGAAGATGTCACTGTTTTCTCTTACCTGCTAACCCACCCATGCATCCGAGAGCAGGATTTTGCTCCAGATTTGCCACACCTGAGAAAATTAAAAGAAACTCAATTGATATTAACCAGGAAAGCCAAATTCTCCTTCTCTAATTCAGCAGCAAAGTCATAGAAGGCTGATATCACAAAATCAGTAGAATGCTTGTGTATTCAATGCATGAGTGTTAGAAAGTTGAGCCCTAAAACTGCATATTTTGCATGCCTATTTTGTATGTGCAGTTAACAGGAGTTCCACATGCGAGAGGGATATTTAATCTATCCATGTGCAAAAATGGCCAATCTGCATGGGCTTTCAGATTAAATGCATGTTTTGGTATATACTAGTGACAAGCAGTAGGCAAACACTGCAAATGCAGTTCAATAATTTTCTCTGGGAAAACTGGCCCATAAAATGTCAAATGAGAAACTATATATAAAGGAAAAAAATTATCATGCATTTGAGTGCAACGTAAGGAATGAATTTATCATGCTTGCATAGAGATGCTATGGATCAAAAAAAGAAAGCAGCTATGTAACATGCAGAAAGCTCTTCAGAGTTCTTCAAACAGATCATGCTATGGTGTTTAATTTCTGAACGCCAAAGAGTGGGATTTCAATATACCGCATAATACTCCTTTTTGCCTTTTTATTTATAATTTCAGTATCAAGGATATGGAGAAATGTACAAGTTAAAAGAAAAAGTAACACCACCTCTTTTCCACCAGTTTTTTCCCTAGTGACACCTGATTACCAATATTCTTCCTTTATTGCTTTGGCTATCATGAAAGAAAAGAGGAAAAGATTTTGTGTCGGGGAGAACTTGGTGAAAGACACAATCATTTGGCTCAAATGCAATTATCAAAGAAATTGACACTTGGAAAGAACTCTGTCCCACTCCGAACAGATTTAGGCTGGGCCTGAGGAGAGAAATAAATATGCTTTTGGTAAAGTTTAGTAAGTATCCCAGGAGGCAAGTTTGGTTGGAGTGGTTTTATGAACAGCATGAGCACTCAGCTCCGACTGCGTCTGCTCAAGCTTATGGAAACATCTAGGCCTTGAATAGCCTAACATTTTGAAGATGTGTCAGCTAAAACCATAGCGTGTGTTGGGCAAGTCCAGGGGCTTAACACGGGGATTAGCATTTTGACTTCATGACTATCTGTATCATCCCACTTTCTTTAGTCCGACTTTTACTTGTAACTTGCTGCCTCCCCTTACAATCCCTTTCCCCCTCTTTGGCTGCTTTATTTTCTCTAAGGACACCAGTTTAACTTCACTGGTAATAAAGAATGTTACTGTAAAGACATTTGAAAAGCCTCCCAAGTCACTTAATGAGTGAGGCATTTTTATAAGGTTTCAACCCCTAAATGTCTGGCAGGTTTTCTTAGGATCCAGTTGCTAACACATCTCACTCCAGGCTGATTAACTCATGGCTTCAGCCAGGTTCTGCTTGTACTTGGTGACTCAGGCGATACTGGCTTTGATTTAAATCCTCTTGTACCCTCATCTGTTCCTTGAGGAATTGAGCTTTGACCTTTCCCCCTGTATCCACGAGTATCTGGAATGTCTCAGGAATTGTAAGTAAATCTTGGCTGTCATAGTACCTGTGACTGTCCATTTCCACAATATGTGATTGTAGCTAATAACTGTGGCAGGCTACTAGCTGTTGTTATATGTTCCCAGGTTCCCAGGTTGCCAGGCTGCCATTCTGGACAGTGGATTATATATGTGTCATAGAAAAATATTTTTTATTTACCTTTCTTCCAATTCAGTTTAGAAATCTGGTATTTGTTAATGTTTGAGCCCCTGAACTCTCATGGGAAGTAACGTCCTTGTCAGTCTTCTCATTCTTCTATGCTACCTGTTCCCACCCACTCTGCATAGGGGCACGTTTGGGGCATATTGGGGCAGAGTCTCAGTACCCAGTCATCTGGCCAATCCTCAGCTGGAAGAGCAGTTCTTAAGACATTGCTCAGATTGGCATAACAGAGAGTGGCTCCTAGGCTGCTTTCAGTTATGTGGGGGCCATTTTGACTTTACCGGTTCCAGGATAGAGTAGAAATGTGGTTTAGAAGCACTCTTCACCCTCCCATTCAGTCCCATGGAGGAGTTAGCTCCTTATCTTTGCAGCTTCAGATTCATGTGATGTATTTTATGTTATGCTAAATACAAAAGTCTTCTAAAAAACACTTCAAAATGACTTGTCAGAAGTTCCTCTGTTCCTCTCACAGTAAATAATACTGTTTTTTAAAAAGAAGTTTGTAGCAGTTAATTGCCCTGGTACTGGTATTATATTTCCTAACTCTGAACCAAGCTTTGCTTTAGTTTTATATACCTTTTCCGTAGCTACATTGCTGCACATTTCTGTGGGAATAACATTGCATTGTGTTCCAGTCTGTAACTTGAAGAATACTCTGTCATTAGCATTTGCCAGGCTGAGCCGCTGCCCCCCCCCCGAGCACAGGGCCAAGCAGGCAGTCTCCGCGAGCGCCAGCTCCTCCCACCTCTGAAGACCCCGCCCCCTCCCCCCACCGAGCCGCCAGCCTGAGCAGCAGGGACGTTCTGAGGGTTGGGTGTGGGGTGGAGGAGGCGGTGGGGGTCTCGGGGAAGTGGGGGGGCACCGCAGCCCAGTTGTCCGGCGGTGGGTCAGTGGCCGTGCCAGGGAAGGCAAAGCCTATTATACCCTGGCCTATACCCACCACCCATGAGGAGGTGGCAGCGATGGTGGTGCTCACCTTATAACTTTTATCCCAGTGGTTAAAGTATTCACCTGGGATATGGGAGACCCAGGTTCAGTTCCTCCCCTGTGCCACAGGGGGAGCGTGGTGGGAGACCCTGATCAAATCCCCTCAGGTGAGTGCTCTAACTACTGGGCTGTGGGATATTCTGGTGTGGGTCTTCCTCAGTCTCTCCTTTTGAAGCTGTTCCACTGTGGATAAATAATGGAGGAGTGATTGGAGCAGGGGAATGGACCTGGGGTCTCCCACATCAGTGCCCCAACCACTGGACTGCAGACTTATTCTCACTCTCTCTCTCTCTCACTCTGGGCCAATGAATACTATGTATTCAAGTACACCTCTACCCCGATATAACGCTGTCCTCGGGAGCCAAAAAATCTTACTGCATTATAGGTGAAACCGCCTTATATCGAACTTGCTTTGATCCGCCGGAGTGCACAGCCCCCCTACCCCCCCCCAGCACTGCTTCACTGCATTCTATCCGAATTCATGTTATATCGGGTCGCGTTATATCGGGGTAGAGGTGTATTTATCTATAGTGGAACAGTCATTGGACAACAGAGACAGAAAATGACTCTGTCATCCAGTGGTTAGGGCAGCCACCTAAGAGGTGTGAGATCCAGGGTCCAGTCCCTATTCTCCAGTGAATCTTTTAATTATTTATCCACAGTAGAACAGCTTCAACAGGAGAAAGCAACAGAGGGTTCTGTGGCACCTTTAAGGCTAACAGAAGTATTGGGAGCATAAGCTTTCGTGGGTAAGAACCTCACTTCTTCAGATGCAAGAAGTGAGGTTCTTACCCACGAAAGCTTATGCTTCCAATACTTCTGTTAGCCTTAAAGGTGCCACAGGACCCTCTGTTGCTTTTTACAGATTCAGACTAACACGGCTACCCCTCTGATACTTCAACAGGAGAGTGTGTGTTTGATTACGAATGAAACCCAAATCGCCCATTACTGCAGAATGCCTCTCACCCAAACCTGCTCACTGCAGTTAAGACAGAGAGGATGTTCCAGCTGTCAGTTCCTACAATTCAGCTGTCCCAGACTGGCAGAAAGGGGCCTGGTCTTCAGCACCCCTTCTTGTTTCTGTGGGGCCAGATCCTGAATTTGATGGTCTTCACGGCAGCATTTAAGGTGGATTTATTGTGTTAGTGATGAGGTTAATTTCGTTTTCCCCTCCTAACAACTTCTGGACAAACTTCTGAAGACGGATGGATTGGCAAGGACTTTCAGGCTACTGTTGTTTGGGGGTGCTCAATGGGACAGTGTATATATTATTTGTTTTTAATTTTGTGTGTGTGTGTTTGTATGTGTGTGTAAAAGCAGCATCTAACTGCCCAGGCAACAAGCGCGTCAAAAAGCACTGGATAAATACATATTTGCTGAAGGCATTAGTTGGTGGGAGTTTAAACATTAAACATGCCTCCTTTGTGTGATGCTGTAATAAAGCAGAGGTGTTCAAAGACCCATTAGTGGTGCTCTGACTACAGCTTTACATCTTCACTGTATGTTCCAAGGAGCCTGTATTGTATCAGTGCTGCTTCAGTGACTTTGCCCCCACAGGGGAATGTAAGTGAATTCTAGAAGGGATTTGAACACAGACTTGGACTTTTTTTTTTTTAAGTGCATTTCCTCTTTTGTATTGATCGACATGGATGCTTTGGTGTTGTTCTGTAGTAAGTACTGTGGATTTATACACTTACCATGGGAATCCACTAGAACATCTTCCCCCCCTCCCATACTCATGGTTCTCATCATCCTACCGCTACAGCATGAGCCTCGTGGCATGCGGGGTATGATGATGCAAACAAACAGCAACGTGCACAGGTTCGTGTGTTCGGTTTCTCAAATGACAGGATAAGGAGAACTGCAGAGACTCATCCATTAAGAAATAACTAGGTAGGTGATTCACTACCATTTGTGTAAACGGCACCGACTCTGGGCTGCCTGCACAATTTATTAATACTTCACGGGAGGAAAAAAAAATATTTTAATCTCATAATGGATGATGAGCTGTGAAATTGCTTCTGCAGCAGCTGGGCACCCTGGGGGAGGTGCTAGATTGCACCACATTATGCAAGCTTTCCCCGAGATTGTCTATGTTACTTGTGCTAATCAGACACGTCAAATCTGGGGATGGAGGAGGAGGGGAACTGGCACTGCTTCTATTGTATTTTGTTGGGTTCTTCTTTCCATGCTCTTTTCTCCCCCCTCGCCCCTCCCATTTGAAACCCTGTCGGCTTACTTTTTAGGGCCCAAAGCTAACTTTTGAAGTAAGTGGGTTAGGTCCAATCCTATTCCATAGTGATTTAGGCTGAGGGCTGCAAAGGGACTTTCCAGGGTTAGGCAGGGCCCATCGTTTTGCGCTGTATCTGTACAGCACTTAGCACAATGGGGTCTGGTCCACTCTGGTAATACAGACAATAAATAATAACAATGGACACTCTGCTGCCAGTGATGGTCAGTGGGAGTTGGAAGCCTAACTCCTTTAGAACCCCTGGCAAATGCTTGCCTAAATTGCATTCAGTTATTTAGCCGCTCTTGGGCGGTGCTTGGAATAGTACCAGGGCTAACCCCTGTTCTGTTTGCACAGGCCCAGCACATGAGCTGTGTGCTGAGGAGTTCAGCTGGGTTATGGGGCAGGGGGAAGGAATCCCCCTCCCCAGATGTAGAGGCTAGGTCTACGCTGGGATCAAAAACCTGCAGCACCAAGTCTCAGAGCCTAGTCAACTAACTCAGGGTCGGGCTGTGGGGCTATAAAATTGCAGTGTAGAAACATTTGGGCTCAGGCTGGAGCCTGGGCTCTGCGGCCCTAACCAAGGCAGCTGGCCTGGGCGAGCCACAGGTCCTTTATTGCTGTGTTGAGATATCCAGACTGACAGCATTGCTGTCCTACAGCCGCCTACAGCTAGTGCCTACTTTAGAACACCGACATCCATGGAGCTGCTCCTGTTTATGCTAATATGGAGTTCAGCGCATCACATTTTGATTGTTTCGGCTTTATTTCAGCATCTGTCTCAGTATGAGCCAAACCCTGGCCACAATGAAGCCAGTGGGAGATCTGACAATCACTTAAGTAGGACCAGGCTTGGCCCTGTATTCCTTAGCCCTCAGAACTTCACAGAATTGATGCTTCTTAAGCTTACAGGACATATGGAGAATGGTTTGCCTACACTCATGGGTTCCATCTATTTTATGGTTAATGCCCGAGGAATAGCAAAGGTTATTCAGTGTTTTTACAGAAATAAATGGCAACTTCCAAAACACTCTGCACAGTAACAGTGTTCATCTTGTTATGGTATTCAGCAGCTGTTTCATTGGTCTAGGCCTTGTTTAAAGGAGAACATGTAACAGAGATCCCTCACATACTCATATCTTGGCTGGGAGGTAAAAATCGAAGGCCTGACTATGTACGGTTATTAAATATCTATTGGTACTTTCTGCAAGTGTAATGTGGTTAATTCCAGCTTTGTGGCTCAAATTTCCACCTAAAACTCTCCCTTTGATTTCAGTTGGCTGCATTATTCTTCACTCCCTATATAAAAATTGCAAGAACTGTTGCTATAGGCTGTTAAAAAGCTGCCATGTTCCATCCCCCCAGAGTTGTCTTGGTATTGTGCGTAATATGGCCATTCTAAATCTTCATTTTGATATTCTAAACTCCATGAGATTTTGCATCTATAATAAAAATACATCAAGGAGTTCAGAATATCACTCTGTACATGAGACGGAGGTGTGTGTGTGTGTGTGTGTGTGTGTGAGAGAGAGAGAGAGAGAGACACATACACCAAGGCACACCAGTTATGTACTGGTGAGTCATTTAGTGGGAACATCCAAGATATTCACTAAGGATCTGATGTTGGAAACACTGTGTCTTATTTTGTGAGGAGGGCATCTCTTAGACACCTTCAAAAATTCACATGCTCCTGTGAATGGCCCCTTAGTCACATACTGGTTTATGCACATAAACCCATTTTTGTGCATACAGATGCCAGTTTTTGTGGATGGCGAGTGTGCGTGCAGGATTTGTGGGTGAATAGTCATGCCTCCTTTTGAACACTTGGCCCCTTATGTCTTGAATCTTCATTGCCAAATTAAGAAGAAACGTGAGACGTTTCAGCAGAAACCATGGGTGAATCAAGTTAGTATGTAGCCCTCTCATTGTAGCAATATTTGATCATTTTAATTCCACAGAGCCTTAAATAAAGTAGTGTTTACTGAAATCCATTTGTAACATAGTACTACAGCCATGTGCAGTGCATATTGGCCCTGCGCAGTGGAATATAGGCAGCATGTGCTTTGATGTAAGCCTGCTGAAAACCTACTCCAAAGTATCCATTAAAACTGGCACAACTTCTTTAGAACCATTTAAATTCTGTACACTAGGGAAATATTATGTAAGATGGAAAGGGAAAGAGAATATGCAAAGTGCAGCGTAGTATTGTTCCTGCTTTGGGTACTTTATTTTCCTGCTCCACTGGAGCCAGGTTGCATTAATTTCTTAGAGTGCTTGTTACTTATTCTTTCCTGCATGAATTCCATTAATGTTTTCAAGCAGCCTTATCTTTTGACCTGCATGTAGTGTATTATATATAATTATGTACTGCAGCATTTGCTCAACACAAAATATGAAATTGGTATGGTCCAACAATGCATCTCTACACAATACTGTGATCCTCTCATTATGCATGTGCAGTATATCATGAATGAAAAAAAATATATAAAATCTGTGCTTGTCAAATGCATGGGTGGATGATATCCTTGAATATTATGTTTTAATATTTCTTTTGTTCAGCACAGCCCAAGATACTAGGAAACTAAGGGAGAGAGTCTGGCCCCATCACTGTTTGCAGACACCAGTATTCGATGGACCCTTTGCTAGTGTAGATTGGTGGAATGGAGCTCCACCAATTGACACCAGCTAAGATGCTGGCACTGGCTGTGTAATTCATCCCTAATATTTTTTAAGATCATGCAAGCAATAACAGTGGGATTATCAACCATTTTAATATTACTGAGCTCAAACAAAATATACAGCATGTAACAAAAGTCATGCCTAAGTAACAGTGAGCATTGTGCACCTGGTGATGTCAGCTAGTGGAGTTCAAAGTAAGCTATACACAGAACCCGTCAGTTGCATGAGCAAATGCTCTTAAGAGGATAGCATGAATAGCCAAGAAAAGCAACAATTTGACTCATCTGAAAGAAATGATCGCACCCTTCTCATCAAGCAGAAG
Organism: Malaclemys terrapin pileata; assembly: GCF_027887155.1. Classification (NCBI taxonomy): domain Eukaryota; kingdom Metazoa; phylum Chordata; order Testudines; family Emydidae; genus Malaclemys; species Malaclemys terrapin. The sequence continues at coordinate 29,545,024 of NC_071516.1, read as the reverse complement.
TGGAGCAAAGCATTCTTGGTCACAGATGCTACCTAACAATTCAAGAGCAGCCAAGGATCTAACATGCATCTGATGAGCGCTCCCCCCCCCCCCCCCAATCTGACTACAAAGACAGAGGGTGGGATTTCTCAGACATGCTCAATGTTGCCCTAACTTTGTATAAGCCAACAAAATGAGCACGTTCAAAAATCTCACCAACAGCCCCGTGGCCCTTTTCTGGTCTGCTCAGTGGGAGAAGAGTATTTCTCACAGGAACTCATGGTTACTCAACAGAATTCACCCTGCAGGACATGGGAATATTAAAGCTGTAGGACTTGCTGATGAACCAAAATATTGCAGGCACTCATGTTTACCCTATCTTCTAAGTAGATAGTGAAAAACTAAGGGCAACTTAAAACTTGTCAAAGGAAATACTTTTTACACGCTGTATAATTATTCTGTGGAACTAGCTGTCACGAAATATTGAGGCCAAGAGCTTAATAGAAATTTTGAAAGAATTAGACAGTTCTATGGATGATGAGAACATCTATAGTTAAATTATATACAATATGGGAAGGCTAAGCCCTCATGCTGCTGGGTATAAGCCAACTGCTAGCTGACAAGTTCTAGTAAGAAGAAATTTGCCTTAGGAGCAGATTATTCTGTAATTGTTCATTATGGATTTATTGTACCTTTCTCAGAAGCATCTAGTCTGGTCACTTTCAGAGGCAGGATACTTGTCTTGATGGCCTGTTGGTCTGATCCAGTATGCCAGGTGTTCCTGTAATAAATGTGTGTAGTTTCCATTCTTTCTTCTATTTTTTTTTTTTTGTAAATGCTGTTTCTATCAAAGGGTTCGTTCTCCTCCTAGATGAAGTCAATGGGGCTTGAGACTATGTATCTGGAAGGAGAAGTTGTCCCCAAATCTTTGTGTAGATTTGTAATTGGGGACATTCTGCATCTCTTCTGGACTCCTCCTGGGTACTCCTTTACAAAGCAATTGCTGCACTTCAAAAAGCCTAGTAATAAAAGCAGGGAAGGTTGGGAACTGTGATGGATTACAATTTTTTCCTCTTTATTCCTGAGGGTAACTACTTCCAAAACTCATTTCTGGCTTTGTCACTGGGGAATTCTAGGTCTCTATCCTCACACAAGAGGATAAAAGTAGCATTACTAATCCTTTATATACCATTGCATGCTGCATTGCTGCTTTCATGCATGTATTATCTGTGTTTATGGTAACTGTAACCTTTCCTTGAACCAGAGATTTTCCTGAACAAGAGCCCTCTGGGACCTGTGTGGACTTTCCTGGATACATTTTTAATAAACACAATAATTTGACTGTAAACCCATTACCTATTCTATGTTTATTCTATGGGATAATCATTTTCATGCCCACAAAAACACTAATTCACAGAGCAATAAAAGGAAGAATGGCAACCAGCACAAAATTGGTATGTGTTGTGATAAAACAGCCCATCTTCAGCATCACACACTGTACCTTTATATATTGCCTGTAAGTAATGGGCTCCAAAAGACATTAAATCTTTAAAAAAAAAAAAAAAAATCAAGTCTAATTGTAACTATATTTTTGTTTTTCATTTTGGTTTATATACAGTATGTGACTTTTGCAGAGACATTTTTATTCCAGGAAAATGACAGGCCAACAAGAAGCCATAATTGCACTGATTTTTAGAAGTGCTGCACTACTACAGATCTGATGTACTGCAAGACATGAATCAGAAAAATTCTATTAAAAAATCTCTTGAATGGCTGACACAAGAGTATTATCCACGATGATTAATTTGACTTGGTCATTATGAACACAGACAAGTCTGACAAAATTGCATTTCATTCCCCACTGAATTCATAAAATCACTATACACATAATAAGAAGTTATAGTTCTATGCTATCCACTCTATCTGACAGGATTTCAGTTCTGGATAAGATACTGTTTAAAAAAAGGGAAGGGGTAGAGAGACTGTTTAAGCCTACAATAGGATTGGTTTATTTTGCTACAAATTGTACATAGCAACATTTTTTTTTTATTTTCCATTTGAGATTGTGATGAAAGTCAGCTGGAGCTTGGAAAATCAAAGTCAGCGTTCAGTGTAAGCGCTTATTTATATTGTAAGGTTTTAGGTAGGTTCTGATTTGCCAAAGATTTTCATGTGCTAAGCTCTTGCACATTGAGTAGTCCAGAAGTCAACGTAAGTCTTGCAGGATCAGGGTCTTAGATTGTAATGCCTTGGGGCCAGGACTTTCTTTCGTATCACGTCTGTACAGCACTTAGCACAAGGAGGCCCTGATCAGGTCTCTGGGTGTATCTGCAATACAGATGATTGGTCATCATCATCTCTCTTCCTCCCTATTCACACCAGTGTAAATGAAGTACAGATATGGACGTTCAGATCGGAGACAGTTTTGACAACACATTTTCTGGCTTTCATTTTATTTAAATTTATCCTTTAAAAACCCCATAAATAACTCGTGCATGGTTAAAAACCACATATTATTTATACCCAGTCATTGGGCTTTTAGATCCCATTGACAATTGGTATTATTCAGAGGAGCCATAGTTAAAGTTGAGACTTGCCTTCCATTATAAGCTTGATATTAGCCTTCCCTTTAAAATCCTCAGAAAGGTAATTTTCATGTCATAGTTTGGAACCGTGCAAACAGTTCCAGGGGAAATGTACTTCTTCACAAGTATTTGTGCCCCTTTCCCCTTCCACCAACATTCTCTTGAACAAAAACTTGTGCACATGAAGATTTAGACCGAGCTGGATGAGCAACCGACTCAAAGGAGCGATTAGGAAAAAACAGAAAGCGTACAAAGAGTGGAAGAGGGGAGGGATCAGTAAGGAAACTTACCTTAGTGAAGTCAGAGAATGTAGAGATAGAGTGAGAAAGGCCAAAGGCCGTGTAGAGTTGGACCTAGCTAGGGGAATTAAAAGCAATAGTAAAAGGTTTTACAGCCATATAAATAGGAAGAAAGCAAAGAAAGAAGAAGTGGGACCGCTGAAGACTATAGCCGGAGAGGAGATTAAAGATAATCTAGGCATGGCGCAATATCTCAATGAATATTTTGCATCGGTGTTTAATGAAGCCAATGAAGGTATTAGGGATACTAGCACCATTACAGAGGGGCATACAGGATGGGGGATTACCGCATCCGAGGTAGAAACAAAACTTGAACGCCTTAATGGGACTAAGTCGGGAGGACCGGACGATCTTCATCCGAGAATATTGAAGGAATTGGCGCAGGAAATAGCAGGCCCATTAGCGATAATATTTAATGAATCTGTAAACTCGGGGGTGGTCCCGTTAGACTGGAGAATAGCCAACGTGGTTCCTATTTTCAAGAAAGGGAAAAAATGTGATCCGGGTAACTACAGGCCTGTTAGTTTAACATCTGTAGTGTGCAAGGTGCTGGAGAAGATTCTGAAAGAGAAACTAGTTGAGGACCTAGAGGTTAATGGCAATTGCGATAAATTACAACATGGTTTTACGAAGGGCAGATCGTGCCAAATGAATCTGATCTCCTTCTTTGAGAAAGTAACGGACTTATTAGATAAGGGCAATGCGGTGGACCTAATATACCTGGATTTCAGTAAAGCGTTTGATACTGTACCCCACGAGGAATTATTGGTTAAACTGGAAAACATGGGGATAGATATGAAAATCCAGAGGTGGATAAGGAATTGGTTAATGGGGAGAATGCAGCGGGTCGTATTAAAGGGTGAACTGTCGGGTTGGAGGGAGGTTACTAGTGGAGTGCCTCAAGGTTCGGTTTTGGGACCCATTTTATTTAATCTATTTATAACTGACCTTGGAACCGATTGCAAGAGTGGGCTGATAAAGTTTGCGGATGATACGAAGGTGGGAGGAGTTGCAAATTCAGAGGAGGATAGGGATATTCTGCAGGGAGACTTGAATGAGTTTGTGAATTGGAGTATCAGAAATAAGATGAAATTTAATAGTGAAAAGTGTAAGGTGATGCACTTGGGGATGACTAATAACAGTTTTAGTTACAAGATGGGGACGCATTGGTTAGAAGTAACGGAAGAGGAGAAGGACCTAGGGGTCCTTGTAGAACGCAGGATGACTATGAGTCGACAATGTGACGTGGCGGTGAAAAAAGCCAATGCGGTCTTGGGATGTATTAGGCGAGGTATATCTAGTAGGGATAAGGAGGTCCTGCTTCCGATGTATAAGGCGCTGGTGAGACCTCATTTAGAGTACTGTGTGCAGTTCTGATCTCCCATGTTTAAAAAAGATGAACTCAAATTGGAACGGGTGCAGAGAAGGGCGACTAGGATGATCAGAGGAATGGAAAACCTGTCGTATGAAAAGAGATTAGAGGAGCTTGGGTTGTTTAGTCTGACAAAACGAAGGCTGAGGGGGGATATGATTGCTATCTTTAAATATATCAGAGGGATAAATACAAGGGAGGGAGAGGAATTATTCCAGCTTAGTACTAATGTGGACACGAGAACGAATGGATATAAACTGGCCGTGGGGAAGTTCAGGCTTGAAATTACACGAAGGTTTCTGACCGTCAGAGGGGTGAAATATTGGAACGGCCTTCCGAGGGAAACGGTGGGGGCGACGGACCTGTCTGGTTTTAAGATTAAGTTAGATAAGTTTATGGAGGGAATGGTTTAATGGTAAAACATAGTAGCCGAGGAAAACCAAGCAATGGTACGTAAATAGCTAGGCTAGAGACTCTTGCCTACATGCTCGGGGTAGTACTGATCGCCATATTTGGGGTCGGGAAGGAATTTTCCTCCAGGGTAGATTGGCTGAGCCTCTGGAGGTTTTTCGCCTTCCTCCGCAGCATGGGGCAGGGATCACTAGCAGGAGGGTCTCTGCCGATTGAGGTCACTAAAACACAGGATTGGGGACTTCAATGGCAGAGTCCAGGGAAGGGTCATGTGGCCTGCAGCATGCAGGGGGTCAGACCAGATGATCATAATGGTCCCTTCTGACCTTAAAGTCTATGAGTCTATTTGCCGCCACTGAGGGAAAGGAGCAGTGAATACTGTCAAAGACAATTAGCAGTTTGTATATGAGTGACTATTCACAAATGCCTCTTTAGAGTATTCGACCAACTCTACTCAATGTATTTTGTAGGCCCTACAATTCACATATGTGACTATAGGAAGGGTCGTGGATCTATGCGTATTTCAGAGTGTAATCTAAATATAGCAGAAGGTATCCTATTTCTTGTTCCATATACATCAATGGAGAACAGGCTAGATCTCCACACGCTAAGATGAAGCAAATCAATTTCCATTCCCAACACACAGAACTGCTGATGCAGAAAATCAGTGCTGCTGCAGTTCTTTGGCACTGAAGTTTTGAAATCCCAGATGTTAAAGAAGATCCCCTTCTCCATCAGTACTATGCAGAGACATCATGCCAAAGGGACATGAAGGGACATGTTCCCCTGCCCACTGCTTCTCTACCAGCAGTGTGTCCTTCCATTGACATCCATAGTGATCACACTTTTACTCCTCTCATTTCTCTTCAGTCTATAGCATCCACCTGCCACCATTATTACCAGTGTTTCTGTCTCTGTCTGGTATACTTGGTCCACAGCACCATATCACTCCAAGCAAAATTGCCAAAATGCTACCCTTGTAAATCTGCCAAGGTTAGTGAAATCTCATTGCCTTAGACTCTGGATAAATCAAAGATGGACATGGAAATCAGACTTTAGGAGGGTGGGAAAAGATGTCTTGGGAAAACTGATGTCATTCAGTTGTGAACTTGGGCCTTTCACTTGATCATGATGGTTCAACCCTCTTTTCTCCTCATTTGGCCCATGTTTGCCAAGCCCCTCTCTTAAGCAAGTCCCTGCCAACGCCTCTCCCCCTCCCTCCCTCCCCCGGTCTACTGACTATTTAGTATGTGCTGAGGATTGTATGTGGATTTGAAGTTTCATGATATGATTTTTTGGAATAGCTGCCACAAACAGTTTATGGTAAACTTCACCAATACCCCAGCAGTAAATAGTTCATTGTATAGACAGTGTTAGATATTTATTCTCCCTTAGCTACTAAGGCAATATGCCAGTGACATGTTATATATTTGTTGTTGGAAAGAAGGAAAGTGTAAACCCCATGCGTTAGCTAGCTGTGTGGTTCTCTGGCTTCTCCTCTTTTGGACTGTCTCTACACTTCAGTCAGCAAGCCTTCTGACCTTGGAGGATGGAGAAGGAAGAGAAGAAAGGAAACTTCAGACCTACCGCTTTCCTGATTGTTCTCCTGAAATCCTTTCTCTGGTCCACTCACAAAGTTAGATGTTCCTGGTGAAAGAGAACCTGCCCTTTGGCTCAGAGGGAGGCCTCTGGGTCTATGCCTTGTCGCCATGGGGAGTCAGCTCTCTGCTGCCTGTTCCTAGCTCCCCCGGCATAAGGATTGTGTTGCAGGTGGGCTGGAGGCAGGAGGGGCTGGAGGCAGAACAACCCTGCACTCCCACAATCTGGGAGCAATGGAATGGCCCCAGGGGGCTGTTACAGCCTTGTAATTAAGAGAAGGCCTCAGGCTGCTCTAAATTAGGGCAGGGGCTGACCTGGCTCTAGGATTGGGGGATGGGGAATAGGATGCTTTGAGACTCCTTTCCCCCACTTGTTAGGTCATGCTCCAAGTGCAGTTGGAGTGGACCTGAGGATCTGCTGCCTTGACTCCACCTGACTAGTTTTTAAAATCAAGGGAGAACACATCACATGGGAAATGAGTAGAGAGATTGTGCTAGTAAAGAGCTGTGTAGAGGAGTGTGTGTTGGGGCTGCTTTCTTGTATCTTAAAAGCAGCCCCTGTTAGGAAATGAAAGGAAGATTTTTTAAGAGCAGGTTAGACAAACACCTGTCAGGGATGGTCTAGATAATACTTAGTTCTGCCTCAGTGCAGGGGACTGGACTAGAAGACCTCTCGGAGTCCCTTCCAGTCCTATGATTCTGTGAACACACAGTCCATCCCATTTTGCATTGTCTCTGGTGTTAGGGTGGGGTGGATCACACCATTCTCCATGGTTCCTTGCAGCTCACCGAAAATAAATTCTCTGCCGTTTTCTCTCTCATACTCAAGTTTGCCTGTGAACATTATTTCACAGGGCAAATATTTACCTGCAATAATGCTGAAAATCTCCCCTTCTAACTGTGAATAATATTCTTTGAGATTGTCTGAAACTCCTGGATCCTAGCAGATAATCACAGAGAACATGACTCAGTGGAGAATTGGGGTCACTGGATATTTGGCGTGTTACAAAGGAGAATTGGTTCCCAGGTTCACGGTCAGGTTGTCTTCTCTGTGACCAATAACATGCTGAGATGAGGCTGGCTAGCTGTAGATCTTAAAATGCTTTTTAAAGAAGGGCATTACTGTCCCCATTTTCCATATGAGGAGAAACTGAGGCACAGGAAGGTTAAGGGTCTAATTTTCAGAGGTTCTAAGCACCCACAACTCCCATAAGGTCCATGTAAGCTGTGAGATCTTAGCATCTCTCAAAATCCAGCTATTACAGTCCTTGCTGAGATTCCCCCTTGTGGACAGTCTCAGGTCTGCTGTATTGGACCCAACCTGTGGATCCCCATTATTCCCAGCCCACTGGGTGTGCCAGAGACCAGTGCTGAAAGCTACAATCTCCCAGAGCTCCATCCTCATTGGCAGTTGGGTGTGTCACTTAACTCTTTGGGGACACATAGCAGATAAAGCAAGGAACCCACAGGCTTTGCACAGGAATTTTTTACACACACACACTCACTTTACTCTTAGCAGTACTGGAGCTATGCAGATCTATGCAAAATCAACACCTACATGCTCCACCTTATGTCTATGCTCACTCCTTCTGTGAGGTCCTGGGACCAGTCCATGTGTGAGGTGGGTAGTCCCCTCCTGCCTTCGACCTCCTGCTTCCTGGCAATGTTCTGATGGGGAAAGAGGTCACATTCTGTCATTAAAGTTTCAGACAACTCTGTCACTGACCGTCTTCAAAGCCCTGGGTAGGTGGTTAAAGTCCCAGCCTCCCTGGAGACAAACTGGGAAAACCAGCTTCCTTTAGCCTGGTTCCCTTTTTGGCAAATCCGTTGTTCCCATTGTGGAGGGTTGTTCGAAGTTGATGCCCCTTTGTTGGCTCTCATGCAGAGTCAGACATCTAGGCACTAGGCTCACTAACAACAGAGTGATGATACAATCCAGCATGAGGGTTACAGTGTACAGGCAAGGACACCGCCAAAATGGAGGCTGAAATGCAACATGGATTCACAGAAACCGACTGCCGACAGACATAGCCCCGGAACTCTCCCACAGGTCATGCTGTGAGTTAGCAATGGAACCATATCCCTCAGCTCATGTCAAGGAATGTCACTCATTTTAGTCTCAAAGCTCCATACCTTTCACAGGTTGATTGTTGAAATGGTTGACGTCAGCAGTTAAGAATCATGCAGCTGAGGTGGTAGAGCAGGGGTTCTCAAACTGGGGGTCGGGACCCCTCAGCGGGTCGCGAGGTTATTATATGGGGGGTCGCGAGTTGTCAGCCTCTACCCCAAACCCTGCTTTGCCTCCAGCATTTTTAATGGTGTTAAATATACAAAAAAGTGTTTTTTAATTTATAATGTGGGTCGCACTTTGAGGCTTGCTATGTGAAAGGAGTCACCAGTACAAAAGTTTGAGAACCACTGTGTTAGAGCCATTTGTGCTGAAGGAAGGACTCCCACGGCATTCTTAGTTTCGTGTGTGAATAACTTTTTCTTGTTTTGGGTGCTTGTCACACATGGCAACGTTGTTAGACTGCAACAGCGTGAGAGAAATGGGCAGAGCTGGGAACAAAGGCCAGAGCTCCTGACTCCCAAACCTATGATCTGTTCACAGGAACACACATTCTATTCTGCACTGTTGGGAAACTGGAGGGTGAGAGAAATCCAAGTTAAAAAAAAAACAGTGAAAAATTTTCAACCATTTCAAAAAAACAAACAAAAAAAACCTTCTTGTTTTCTTTAGAATTTTTTTGGCCAATTTTTTTCCCCATATTCCAACCAGCTCCACTAAAGAACGACTGACTTTGGAGCAATTAAATATCATCTATAATGTTGCATTCATGCTGCAGTTTTCTACATCTGGTCATTGTGGACCAGACTGTCCCCTTTGTGGTCTGCTAATGCACCAGGGATGGGAAACTCCAAGGTTCTCTTCTCAGTGCTTTCTACCCATTCCTATCTGTCAGGGAGAGAGCTTTGCTTCTCTCGCTCTGGCACATGGATGGAGGAAGCAGCTGGGGGTTCAGGCCCCCAACAGAGCAGATCCTTGAAGAACCATGTACATCTCAGGCAGTCAGAAGAGGTACAGGCAATCCGCAGTGACCACACCAGCCTCCTAACAGCCCATCTCTTTTTATGATGGTAAGATGGACTCCCCACAGGTTGCTGGACCTGGAGCCCCTCCCAGAAAGGGCAGTAGGTTCCACAGCATGGAGGAGAAAGGTACCTGAGTCATCTTTCACATACCCACCACATTCCTGTGTAGCTGGGGATGCAGGCAGCTATGATGTCACTAACAAAAACATTCCCCAGAGCCCATTCACACCCCAAACCTAGATCATGCATCACACAGGGCCCTTGCTGGGAGGCTTCTATAGTGTCATGAAAGAGGAGAGTAATTCCACAGAAATGGTCTTTCCATACCTCAGGGCAGATGTCTGCTGGCTCCTTGTACCCACCCAGGAAGAGAAGTAGAATGGATGGCATGGTGCTTCAGGTTAATTTATTAAGAGGGAGGTGGGGACTTCCCTTTTCCTGGGACCTGTCCAACAACATGCTCTGTAAGCCATGTGTGATGATGCCTATAATTGGCAAGAAGGCAGAAACAGGCAAATCCGGGGTTAACACATGAGGAAAAGTTGCCTGGCACTCTAGAGCTATGTGGCCCAGCAAGTTCTGTGCTTGCAGGAGACAAGACAGGACAGTTGTTTATTGGCACAAGTTCCTCCCACTTTTCTTGCAGTCTGTACCACAACGTTCCCATGTGCAATGATTTTGGAGCAGCTGAATGTCCAGTCTGACTGCTGAAGGGGAGATCTGATTCCAGCATCCCGCCTACCTAACCTCTCCACGAAGCTGCCTTGTGCAGCGCGCTGATAAGAGCAGAACAGAACTGCAATTGTTTCTCTCCAGCATTGGAAGCAGCAGAAGCAGCATGTTCCTTTGTCACATACGCTTATGTTGTGTTACAACAGTGTTAGATGTTTGCATTGAAAAGGTTCAGTGCTGCTTCAAACTCACTAGTCTTTGGGCCCAAGTTATCTTAATGGAAAAATCCTGGCATCTGCCCTTGCGCCCCCAGTAATTTGCAGATGCGGTTTAAGGTATCTGTAGTAATGTCCAAACACGTGAGTGTACTCGCACTTCAGGATCTTTGATGTCTAAGTGACCTAAATGGTGGGCACAAAAAGGGAAAGTGGTTAAGCCTTAGAAGAAAGTCAGGCTCTTAACTCCTGGGGCACTGACGACATCCTCATTTTTCACTGAGCTCCTCAGGATCTCTGTTGTCCTCAGCATTTCCTCCATCTCCAGAATAAGATCCTCCACCTCCCTAGCCTCTCCTTTGGGCCCTCTGAATGATGCCTCCCCCTAGGTCAGCGAAGGCACTCTGGGCTCTTCTGTGTATTGCCTACCCCCTTCGAACCAATGAGCTGGTAGGAGTTGCTCTCTAGCCACCTGAATCCTGAGATGAACCTGATTTTGTCAGCAATCGCTTCCTCTGACATTTTACAGGGAGCAGTTTTTCAATGGGACCAATTAATTCTCGTTTACAAAGGTGATTGGGAGTTGAGCACAACTCCCTGTTCCCCCTCGCAATTCAGACCTCCCTCCAGTAACTCTCACTGTCTTCAGCTTTGGTGTCATCCTTGACCATGAACCCTTCTTCTCTTCCATCTGCAAAATATGCTTATCACCAACTCTGTAGCATCACCTGGGCACGCCGCTCCCTCAGGTTAAACTCTTCTTCTAAGCTTTCATCTTCCTTTATCTTGGCAATTGCAGTTCCCTGCCCTAAGACCTCCCTATGTTCCTGCTCCCCAGGCCTCAGCATGTACAGAACATGGCTGCTTGAATATACATGAAAGAAACATGAATTCTCAGCCACCTTCCTGAAACAATCCCACTTGCCCTCTGTGCAATTCAAAATCTCCCTCTGTTTATAAACAACCTTCCATGGACTTTCTGTAGCCAGCCTAACAGAGCCTGCATTGGGTCTCTCTTCTCCCTTTCCCTTTCCCTTTCCCTTTCCCTCTCCCCATGGACTTCATACACTTGCTCCAGCTGACTGCCCTCCTTGCTCCCCACCCTCTTCCAGCTCTGGCATCCTCTCTGCTCATCCCCAGTCAGGCCACTGGTGTGTGCGGTCAGGAGCAGCCCCTTGCGTCTCCGCACCTCCTCAACTCTCCTTACCAAGCTCAGCTTGGTGCATCTCTTTTCCCCCATGAAAGTGACTGGGAATTAATTGCCTACTTGCTATTTGTGCCTTTGAAAATCTCCTTCCTCTTCATTTGTGTCTCCCTCAGCTGTTAGTGAACCTACTCGATAAAGTGTTTGGGGTTGCAGTTTGCATGAAAGATACTACACGGGCTGGAACGGCCCCAGGCTTTACTGATACTGTGCTTGGGTGCAAAGGAAACAGGAAATAGGCTCCTTGATCAACCAACAACAATGAGGCTGCAGGAGAAAATCCTCTTCTAACAAAGCTGGTGGATCCACTGATTTGTCAGTGCCTGTTCAGGCTGCCAAAATTAAGGTGACAGATGTAGGATTCAGACACTACCACTGTCCATTTTATAGTGCACTTTTATTTATACTGGTCAATAGAATAGGCTGTAGTGTTGTACAGGATGTGGAAATAACTGGCTGGGTGGTAGTACTGCTGAAAGGCATCTGGGGATTATAGTGGATCACAATTGAATACGAGTCTGCAATGTGATACAGCTGGAAAAAAGGTGAATATCATTCTTGGGTGTATTAACAGGAGTTTTGCATGTAAGTCATAGCAAGTATGTGTCCCACTGTACTTGGCACTGGTGAGGCCTCAGCTGGAGTACTGTGTCCAGTTCTGGATACTACATTTTAGGAAAGATGTCGACACGTTGGAGAGTCCAGAGGAGAGCAACAAAACTGATCAAACGTTTTGAATACCTGAGCTCTGAGGAAAGATTAAAAAAACACTGGACATGTTTAGTGTTGAGAAAAGAAGACTCGGGGATGGGGGGGCTTATAGTCTTCCAGTATGTTAAGGGCTGTTATAATGAGGACAGTGATCAATTGTTCTCCAGGTCCACTGACAGTAGGGCAAGAAGTAATGGGCTTAATCTGCAGCAAGGCTGATTGAGGTTAGATATTAGGAAAAACTTTCTAACTCTAAGGGTAGTTAAGCTCTGGAACAGGTTTCTAAGAGAGGTTGTAGAATCCCCATCACTGGAGGTTTTTAAGAGCAGGTGGGACAAACACCTGCCAGGGATGGTCTAGGTTTACTTGGCCCTGCCTTAGCCCAAGAGTTGGACTTGACTCCTCAAGGTCCCTTCCAGCCCGACATTTCTATGCTCTATGAGAGAGGGGTATGATCTCACTAGGGATCAGAGGCACTGCTCCCTCTTAACAGCCCATGCAGTGTTACCTTTGCAAAAGTGGAATGGGCATGGTAAATTGGGGGTGGAATCATGGCTGCCCTGGTGTCCTGTGGAGGGGAAGGCATGTGGTACCTGCTGAAAGGATGGCAGAGAGGCTGCTGCAGCTTGAATTCTGTCGGAGTCAGCCAGAATCCTTTCAATAGCTACCCTTGTATTGTAGCCCCTCTGCATCCTGCTGGGCTCTAGTTTTAAAGTCACAAACTAGCCAGGCTATAGGGTAAGCTGAATCTTCGAAATTCAGAGTCATAAATTCACACTTTAACTTTGAAACAAGTTTATATTTAATTGCAATTAAAAACAAGATGTAAAAAATATTTTTTACATCTCTCCCAGTACCGCCTTGTGGCTCCCCTCCCACAAAGACCCTAGAATGAGTTTCTGCACAGATACAGTCTACACAAGGATTAGCTAGTTCCATAAGAGTTGAACATACTGGACATGGTCCTTGAACTCTAGCTCCATTACCAACATCACATAAAGATATGAAAGGGTCTGAATACAATGAAGAGAGAAGTACAAGGGGGTGGGGGGAGATGCAGCCATTTTACCATATGGCAGAGATATTGCAAAGTTGGAAAGATACATGGATCCTTGGCATCATCACTTCATTTTAACTAGGGTTGCCACCTTTCTAATTCCTGGTAACTGAACCCCGCCACAAAGCCCCGCCTCTTCCCATGAGGCCCCGCCCCTTCTCTGCTTCTTCCCCCAAGGCCCCACCCCTGCCTGGTGCCTCCCTCTGTCCCATAGTAACTGGGCCTTTGGTTCAGGTGCCATTTAGGGTTGCCAGGACCCTGAAAATCTGGCACAGAAGCCAGAAACTAGACTGTCCGGGTAGAAACTGGATGGGTAGCAACCTTAATTTTAACATGCGCCTATTACTGCAGAATAAAGCAGGGACTTTGCACCCAACTCTCCTCTCCCCCCCAGAAGTCGATGGGAGTCGTGCAGATTCAGGCTCCTCGCTTCAGCTGAACTCCGTATACTTGAAAGTGGAAAATCCTACGTCTTCCGCATTTATAGTATACTAGAGCAAGCCGCCTTTTAGGGAAGTTGAGCTTCACTGTGGTGACATCTTTCAGTCCCTGGTGGGATGAATGGGTTTGAACATAAACCGGGGGGGGGGGAGGGAGTTTGTGATAGTAAATAAGTAACATTTAACGTAATTTATAATGTAATCTGTAGTGTATATTATAATGCATAATCTACTGCATAATTTAATCTAAAATAACATTAACATGCAAAATATGTTGTGTAACACACTTGATGAGGAAATGGTAGTTGGTTGTTACTGAGACAAGTAGACTGACAAGTAGAGACTGAGTTTTAGAGGACAGCATTTCTTCAGTGGTAACTTTAAACCACCACTTGTGAGTATGGATTCAGTCATCCCAAACGTGAAAATAAACAGTGTGTATTACAATACATCATCATCATGGATTCCACCTATATACAGTATCTGTCTACTGAATCTCTGTCTTATTTTTCTAGCTGTCTTTTTAAAACACATATAGAGTAAATATAGGCTTGGAAAATTGTTCTTAGCTGATATGGTGTGAATGGTTGCAGGCGTGAAGTCTGATTATGTTGATTGGATATTGTCTAATCTGATTCTGATTGTGTACTGCTTTGATCCTTATTTTGATATGACTGCATAATACTGTAGTGATTCGGAAAGCTTTGTGATTTAGACAGTTCTTGTTTTCTGAGTTGAATAGAATGAGGAGACAGAAATGCGCAGGGGGTGTGAGCCGCGATGACAGGTTTTCCATACTCCTAACAAAACCTCCTCAAAGCCTTTTAGCAAGCTGCTCAGCAGAAACATAAGAAACTTGTATTTTTGAAGAGCGCTTTAGGAAACTTGGAGTGGATTTTACATAATTTAACTAAGTACAGCAAAGCCACTTGCTTATATACCTGATTCCAAAATAAACCAGTTGGAAGAAGTTTGCTGTGCAATGATTAATTCAAATCCCTCTCTGTATACCGTGGAACAAAATCCTCTTAAATATCTGGGAAAGAATCCGTGCACTTCAAACTGTGTAACCCAAATGAAAACTAACTACCAGCCCTATTAAATGGAATCCATCGGCCCTATACTCTTTTATGTGCAGCCTGCCATCCCCGCCCCTTCCAATGTAATATCTGAGCTAGACAAGCTGACTGGAAGAATAACTGAACTGGAATCTCCACTTGATAACTGTGTTGATACTAATATATAGTAGTATAGACCTTGAGCCCCCATTTCTTGTGTACACAGTGTGAAGTCAATGGGAATTTTGAGGGCATATAAATCACAGGATTGGCCCCACAATAAGTTCTCTGATTACTATCTTTATTGCAATGGTATCATGTGAACAACATAGGGGAGACAAAAAAGGGAGGGGAATCACCTTAGCTAAGGATAATGAAAATGTTAAACTCCCTGCACCTCTGTGTAGAGTGACGAAGGGATGGTACCATTGCAGTCAATGTTTCTCTCCAAAGAAAGTGCCAGGACATTCAAGCTCATGCCCTCTCCGACTGGTGCTTCATAATGAGATTCCAGACAGCCTCTTCTTCACTTGCTCTCTGCTGCGTTTCATGAAGACTTTTTAATTCAAGTTACATAAATCTTTTATTTTATTATTATTTTAATCTGGGGTGATGGAAGGTGAGGATTTGTGTGAGAGTTTTGAGGCAATGGCTTAATAGTCTACAGTGTTTAACCATTTTTACACACGTGAATTTCTGGTCTTAAATCAAGTATTAAATCAAAATCCAACCATGAAACTAGGTGATCTTGGAAACTGATCTTAAAATCCATGTGTATAACACTAGGGATAAACAGAATTTCATATAGTATAGTCATATATGATGTAGGATATCTTTAAAATAAGCTTTCTCTTTAAAATAGAACTTATTATTATGTTCTTCCATACCACAATTAACAATCTTATTGCAAGATTCACATTTATTTTAAATTTACTGTAGATCTAATATATTTTGTCTCAGGAGAATTACAGGGGTGCAATTTCAGATTAATTTTTAACATAGGTCAGGGAAATGTTTTAATAAATCCCACTGAACTGGAAATGATCACGATAAAACTATCTGCACATTTGTGTTCTTCTTCAAGGTAGTGTCATCAGGAAAAGAGCTAGTTAAAGGTATTTTTATTCTTAAATATCTTTGCACAATGAAGTAAATATGGGCACGTCTCCATGCCTGGAACAGTCAAATGAGACTCATTTTTTAAAAAAAGATGCTACAGCTACATTTCTGAATAGGTCTCTCAACTGGTAGATAAATACTGGGTTTTTCCAAGGAGTCTAAAGGAATTTGGTGCTCAGATACCACTGACTTTCCATGGGAGCGGAGTGCTGATTTCCCTTAAGCCCCTTTGAAAATCCCAGTCATAAATATTGCACACTCATTTGTGTGTCCAAAGAAGCATTTGTACTCACAAATGCAGCAGTTGTATGTATTACTACCAGATTTATGCATGCAAATATCCTTTCAAAAAGCAAGCTTAGAGCCCTTTTTGCAAATTTAGTTATTTTGGTCATACCTTAACATTGATCCATGCACGGAATTGTCTGCTGAGGTGGATGAGAGTTCTACAAAGCAGATGGAGGCAGGACATTATACCTTAGTGATAGAAATTGAAGCTCAGGCCATGAGAAATGCCCTTCTGTTTGATTTGGGATGATCTTGATATTAACTACAGCATACTGTGATAGTCTGATGTTGCTTTGGGACCTGCTTATGAACATGACTGGGCATTGTCATTTAGAAATTATTGTATTATCTGGTTGTGGTTAATTTGTAATTTAATTTTTTTTTTTTGCATCACAAAACATTTCTTTTGCTGAAGCAACAAGGAAGTGACATATTGTAAAAATGTCCTTTTATTATTTCAGACGTATAATGGTCAGAATGAGAATAATGAAGACTATGAAATCCCTCCTATAACTCCTCCTAACCTCCCGGAGCCCTCGCTTCTTCACTTGGTGGATCATGAAACTGGGTATCATTCACTGTGCCACGGCCTCCCTCCAAATAGCCTGATACCAGCATATTCCTATCAGAACATGGACCTTCCAGCCATCATGGTGTCTAATATGTTGAGTCAGGATGGGCATCTGCTCTCCAGCCAACTACCTACGGTGAGTTTTCTCTTTTATCATGTTCTGTTTGATCTGATACAATCCACTGTGTGTCATTATGAGTCGTTTGAATTTAGAAGGATATTCGAGGAAAAAACATTTCCAACTAAGGATTGAATAAAGGCAGTGAACACTGAGCTGCCTTCAGTTGGACAGGGAGCATATCTCAAAGATGGGGGTGGTTTGATTGATTCCGTAGAAGTCATTTGCATGGCCATGGTCATGGTGCTTTTCAGCGTAATTTTGTATTTTAAATTCTATGCCTTTTTTGGACCCTGTTAATAACCTAATTGTATTCAAGGGGTGGTTTTGTATTTCGCTCTTGGTGCATAATGTCATACTCATTGATTCTTGCCTTTAGGGAGTGAAGTACGCAGGCTTTATTTTTCCTGCATACTTTGGTAGGGTCATCCAAAACACATTGGAAAAAATAACCCCAACTATACATACAATATGATGGGGGCTAATTTAGCTACAACTATTCAGGAAAGAGATCTTGGAGTCATCGTGGATAGTTCTCTGAAGATGTCCACGCAGTGTGCAGCAGCAGTCAAGCAAACAGGATATTAGGAATCATTAAGAAGGGGATAGAGAATAAGACGGAGAATATCTTATTGCCCTTATATAAATCCATGGTACGCCCACATCTTGAATACTGCGTACAGATGTGGTCTCCTCATCTCAAAAAAGATATACTCGCACTAGAAAAGGTTCAGAGAAGGACAACTAAAATGATTAGGGGTTTGGAACGGGTCCCATATGAGGAGAGATTAAAAAGGCTAGGACTTTTCAGCTTGGAAAAGAGGAGACTAAGGGGGGATATGATAGAGGTATATAAAATCATGAGTGGTGTGGAGAAAGTGAATAAGGAAAAGTTATTTACTTGTTCCCATAATATAAGAACTAGGGGCCACCAAATGAAATTAATGGGCATCAGGTTTAAAACAAATAAAAGGAAGTTCTTCTTCACACAGCGCACAGTCAACCTGTGGAACTCCTTGTCTGAGGAGGTTCTGAAGGCTAGGACTATAACAGGGTTTAAAAGAGAACTAGATAAATTCATGGAGGTTAAGTCCATTAATGGCTATTAGCCAGGATGGGTAAGGAATGGTGTCCCTAGCCTCTGTTTGTCAGAGGGTGGAGATGGATGGCAGGAGAGAGATCACTTGATCATTACCTGTTAGGTTCACTCCCTCTGGGACACCTGGCATTGGTCACTGTCGGTAGACAGGATAGTGGGCTGGATGGACCTTTGGTCTGACCCAGCATGGCCATTCTTATGTTCTTACGTTAAAACAAAGCATCCAAAAAAGATCCCAGGGCACTTCAATATTGATGATCTTTTGAATAATAAATATACCACTACGTTCGTTGCAAGTACTGTAAAACGGGAGCAATCTGCTCACTGGCATAGTAAAAAGGTTAAGGTATGGCATGAACTACCTCATTCTATGGTTTAAAAGCCCATTTAGTGAAAGAACTGAGCCTACGCCATGTCCTCTCAAAGTCAGTGGGAGCTTTGCTTGTGACTTTGAGGGGAGCAGGATCAGTCCCCAGTCCTGTATAGGTTAGAGGTGGCAGTCCTAAAATGCCTTTTGGGTTACTCTGGAGCAAGGCGATATCGTCAGAAGTTTCATGTTAACCTATTGCAGAAAGGAATAGCACAGGGATAATGAATTAAAAATGGAGGTCTGGGGTGCAGGAGGGGGGGAAATGAGCTTACTTAACCCAGTATAGAGATTCGTTCAGCACAGAACCAGCCATGTTGTGTAAGCTTTTGTCTTGATTTCATCAGCTGTATTGAATTTATGATGAAGTCATTTAATAATATTTTCCCTTTTAGCAGATTTAACTACATGGTAGGTTTTCTATATTAGTTGCTTCTAAGATCATTGATTTCCATGGGTGTCACTGGAATGCATCAATATCAAACAGAGCTAATTTTGTTTAATTAACATGCCTGCATCTCCACAACCATCCTAGCTAAAGAGTATTTGCTTTTCCTTGTCTCAGTAGATAAGGGTCTGGAAGGTAGTAGTGTTCACAGGAGCTATTATCACTTTCTCTAGGAACATACCAAAGCTCCCAAAATCCTTGGCATGTCTGCACTTTTTTTTTCTTGATTAAGTTTATGTGTTTAAAAACAATCGATTGAGCATGATATTGAAAACAGATCTCTTTCTGTGAAATTAAATATTACTATTACATTGGGCTCCTCTTTAGCTTTTAGCTTCTTAGTTCATTAAATTATTCATTTCTGAGACAAAAAGAGTCAAATTTGTATGAAAGATGTTTTCCCTAGTTTAATTTAAAGCACAGCCCCTACTTCTGACCCCTATTTTCATACCACAATATTTTTATCCAGTGTTGATTGTCTCATTTTTGCGAGGTGATATTGCATTGATAAATCAGTTTCTAAAATACCCAAAGAAACAAGAATAGTGGGATTTATTAAGCAGCTTCTGAATGTCTGAAATAATTTATTTTGGAGTAGTCCTTGGGAAATGTTCTCTTTCTTATTTTATGGTTCTGTTTTACAAATGCAGCATCTTGACAATAAATCAGGACTGAGCTAGGGAAGATAAGAAGGGGGCTTAGAATGCTGAAAACAGAATAGAGAGATTGAGTTGTTTCCCCCTTACCACTAAAATTAAAAATCCAGGAAACCCTGAATTTTTCAGCTGATAGTGAATTGGAAGTGTTTGGTTTTAAAGCAAAGCCGTTGAGAAAGATATCTCCATAGGTCCCAGCGGTAACAAGGCAGATCAGTAAATGAATTGTGTAGTAATTTTAGGCCCAAATGAAATCCTTTCTTACCCTCCTGTCAAACACTTTTCCTCTGCTATCAAACTTTTTGTTACAGGCTGACCCCTCTTTTCCCTCACAAATTGGCCAAATTCTGCCTTTGGATGCACGGACAGGGATCCCATTGACTCCAGTGTGTGCACATGGCAGTACAGCGTTTGTCCCAATGTGCATGTGTAATCCTGATTAGCATTAATGGGAGCTGTGCACGCACAAGAGGGAACAATAAAATCCCAGAGATGGAGCAGATTTTTAAATTTGTATCATTAATACCTTCTGCCCACATGTCCATCAAGTCATAACCCACTTGGTAATGGTCTAATGAAATAGACGGTGCTTCAGGCATTTCTTGGGTGACATTGCAGGGCGTCTGAAGTGCTGTTGTCCTCCCTGAAAGTTACAAGGTAGATATTTGCAACAGGAAAAATTCATTCTGAGGAGGAACATGTTTACTGACTTGACAATAACAAAGCATTAATTGTTTCACTGTGTGTAGTAATGGGGGCATCAGCCAGTTAGGAAGGTGACTCTTGTTTGAGAGTTCAGCAGGAAGCCTGATGAAATTTGGTCTTTGTTTCAAGTCCTAAATGACTAATGCAAATGTTAAGGGTATTAACATGCCGCCGATGTGCTTCGGCTCGCAATGGGCTGTACGTTTTTTTGCATACACAGATGTTTCCTACCTTTGCTGCCATTTATTTTATTTCTGGAGTAAAAATATTTTTAATGAAAGGGAAAAATTGTAATTGCAAGAAGTTTGGGATACAAATCTTAAATGTTGTTAAGAATTTATGTCCAGTAGCTAGGATTTTTTCATGTGCGCTCATGAAAAATCTAGGACTATTAAAATGACATGACCTAGGCATTACTGAGAGCAATGGGAAATGACATTTACTCTACTGCTCAAAAAGTAATTGGGAATAAGGGAGGCTCTGCAATCCTGTAGTGTCTCCTATCCAAGAATCTGATAACTAACACTTTCCAACCATTTCATGAAGCTTCACAATACCCCTGGGAGGTAGGAAATTGCTATCCCCATTTTACAGAAAGGAGCACTGCAAGGTGAAATAGTTTGTTAAAAGTCCCACATTGAGTCATTAAAGGGCCAGAAATAGAACCCCAGTCTCCTGACTCCCAGGGCTGTGTGGTCATGTTTCAAAAATGGACCAAAACTGAAATATTTTATCTGATTCAGAGATTGTAAGCCCTGAAGGGACCACTGTGATCATCTAGTCTGCCCTCCTGTGTAGCATTCCCTGCTCTTGGAATGTAGTGGTATTGATAAAATGGGACCTTGTATTACATCTCCAGAGCAGTAACCTGACCAAGGAGGTTTTGCAAAACTAAGGTCACCTCCATATTTGCTTATCATGAATACATCCTATCAACAGTCTCCCTTCCTCAGCACCTCCTTTGCGCTACCTGCTTTTGCTTAGCCAGTTGCTCCTCGGGCGTTTCAGATTGCTTCATGAGATCTAGTGTCTGGTCTCCCTCTTGCAGACTTATGTTTCCTTGGGACACAATTAGATAGCATTGCCAACCATCCCAGATTCCCCAGCAACATCCCATGGTCTGGATTGATTTGCAAGGGGATCAAAAAGCCGCTGATTTTATTCCTCTTCTTTCTATCTGAGTGTTTGATACGTCCTGGCTGGCTTGAATTGGGTGTTCATCTTCAAACCTCTTCCTTTGTTGAAGATGTGAGGTTCAGCACATTTGTGTGGCACATGGGACATTCCAAATTTCATGTACAGGCTGCCTCTGTGGAAGAGCAGATCTTTGAAGGAGAAGAAGAGGCCTACAGAAAACTTGACAGTGGTTTAGGCTGCTGGTGTGCTGTGATCATAGCCTCCCATGTTGACCGATATAGTTTCCCTGTACCCTCATCTGTCTGTCCCTTTTTGGTCACTTGTCTTATACTTAGATTGCCAGCTCTTTGGGGTGGGGGACTGTCTTTTTGTTCTATGTTTGTACAGCACCTTGGACCATTGGTTCCTGGTCCATGACTGTGGCTCATAGGCGATATGATAATACAAATAATAAATAATAATAATTGAATAGATACTACTGGGATAGTAGTGCCAGCAGCAGCACAGAAGTAAGAGTAGCAATACTGCAACCCCCGCTCCCCCACAATAACCTTGCGACACCTACACAACTCCTTTTTGGGTCAGGACCCCTGCAATTACAACACTGTGAAATTTGAGATTTAAATAGCTGAAATCATGAAATTTACCATTTAAAAAATCCTATGACTGTGAAATTGACCAAAATGGACCGTGAATTTGGTAAGGCCCTACTGATAAATGGGGGTGGGTGGGAAAGAGAATCCCCCAAACCTGTTTTTCCCCTCCTTTTCCAGTGGGGACAAAATGGGGGCAAAGGAGGGGGAAATGTAAAAAAGGGGGGAAAGGGCGGGGGGAATCTAAAATCCAAAATCACAAACAAAATGAAAATTGTGATTTGAAACAAAACAGAATTAACCGTTTTGTTTCATTTCAAATGTTTTTGTGGAAAAATCTCCTTGAAATAGTAGTGCTTTTGTGAAACATTTTTATTTCAATGAGGCTGCATTTTTTGATGGAGAAGTTTTTCAATTGAACAATGTTTAGCCGCTCAGCTGTGTTCTCAGGATCTCTGTTCTTCTATCCTGTGCCTGCTTCTCTGGCTGAAGGCGGGGAGTTCTGTGGATGGTTCTGTTCTGTTCTCCTCTCTGGCCCTCAGGCCTTTTCCTCAGCGCCTGAAGCATGCAGAAAGCTAGTTGACGTTCTCTCCATTGATACGCAGAAAGCGTGCTGCTGTGTCACTAGTAAGGAAGCATTTATTGTGCAAATTTCCTGCACAAATAAAAATCTAACATGAAATAGCAAAGCAAAAAGCTGAGATGCAACCGTAGGTGTCTTTCTCAGGCCTGAATTTTAAGGAATATTGTTACAAACACAGTGAGAATAAATGGAGATGGTTTTCATGCCACCTTTGACCCAGGCGCATAATTACAGATACTGTTAGTTATTTATAGTTAATCACACCTAATACCTCAGTCAGAATCAGCGGCCTGTTGTGTTGGGTGCTGTGCAAACCTACAGGACACGATCTCTGCTCCAATGAGCCTGTGACCTACACGATGCATGAGTGAATGAAATAAACAATTGGAAAGAAGAGCTGGAAGTGGGATGGTGGGGAAGGGCATATCGGAAATCCTGTCCCATTGAAGTCCTTGGGAGTTTTGCCATTAACTTGAGTGGGATTAGGATTTGACCCCTTGTGTTCACTCTCTTACATTATGTGCTCATCTTGGTAATGTAGATGGTTCTGTAATGTAGTGGCGGGGTTTGCTTCTCTTGCCTGTATCACTGTTAATACAAATGGTGACTTTTTACAGGTTGGGGAAATAGGTGAAGGTGATGAGAGGAAAGAAGGTGGTGGGAAATATGTGAGGGGAAGGAAGCGAGATGGCAGAGGACAAGAGAATGGGAGAGCTAGAAAGGATGGAGGAGAGAAGGAAGGTGTCCTGGGGTGGGGATAGGCAAGGGGTGGAGAGATGGGAGGAACACAAGGATAGTTGGGAGGCAGGGAAAAGTGTGGGGGCTGATCAGAAAAGGTTGCTTTTTGATGGGAAAATTTTTGACAGAACCCAACCCCCCAAATTGTCAGGTTTTTTCCACTTTCTCTCTATTTTTTGCCTCCAAAAATGGGGGGAAATAAAAGCGGGAGTGGAGAGGGAGAGAAAAAAGGGAGAGTGAGTGAGGGGAAAAAGAAACAGAAAATGTTTTGGTTAGTAAGGGAAAACATTTCGAACAAAATGAAAATTTTCCTCCCCCTCCAAAAACCAATAATATAGAAAAATGGTGTTTTCTGTCAGAAAAAGAGAGTTTTGAAAGAAAATTTTTGATCAGCTTCAGGGAGCACAAGGATTTTTGCCTGGAACCAGCAGTTGTTGCTACCTGTCTGTGTCCATCAGGAGTGTCTGTGGTGATGGGGCGGGCAGCAGAGCACGTCCTGGGGTGATTACTGAGGACAGAACAGTGAAGAGAGTGGTGCAGCTAGAGCAGCTTGGATGAAAGTGACTGGAGGCAGCATAGCCCCAGCCTTTGAAAAAGCTGAGGTAAAATGGCAGTGGTAGCAGGGAGAGTGGGAGCATGTTGGGTTAAAGAGCTGTTGTGAATAAATGAGTTTTCAGAAGGGATTTGGAAGAACATGTTTGACAGAAACAAAGGGTGATCAAGGTCAGAGCTGAAGAATTTCCAATGCAGTGCAAACATATTTCCATAAATATTAGATAGGGGTCTCAGAATGTCTGCGTTCCTCATCGTGTGAGCCTGCCGAACGGAGCCTGCAGGCACTGGAGGCTCCCCTACTGGAGGGTGGCTCCTGTGCCACACTCCAAGCAGAGGGGAGGAGTCGGGGGAGTATCCTGGCCCAGAGATGGAACTTTACTGCACTGTGATGGGAACCGCCACTCGCAGTGACTCCTGCTGGGCCCTCCTGCGCTGCCCTGGGCCATGCTACCCTCTCTGCACACAGTTCTGCCCACAACCATTTTGGACTGGGCTTTCCTGGCTGCCCAGGGGTTCATCCCATAAAGGGGAGAAGTCCCCTGAGTCTATTGAGGGCCCAGCCCCTACACCTCACTCCCTAACAGCAGCGCTGCTGGTCGGCCAGATGGGAGCCCATTGACAGCTCCCACACTGGCCCAGTTTGGAACAGCGCCTCCCATGGTAACTTACCATTGACTCAAACACTTGGGGTCACGTTGTTTCAAACCTGCTCCTAGGAGATGAATATCACAAAACTCCACGTGAACAAACACCAACTCCAGGAACATAGCCTTGTTTTTCCATGATCCTAGCCTGGCACAATGGCAGTGAAAGGATATTAGAGCACTGGAAATGCAAAATGACTGGGGCATTCCTCCCTTGGGCTTGGGCATTGTGTGTGACTGGTTCAGGGAGGGGGTTCAAGATGTTGAAGGTATGATTGCCGAGAGTTCTGTCCCCTGTGCTCCTCTCCTACGGGCTCCACCACGGTAGGGGCAGAACCCAAAGACATTATTGTTTTATACACTGTTGTGTGTGTGGAAGCTTCAGTGTCTTAGATACCATGCAATGGTAACTATTAGCAAGTGCTCACCTTTTAGTGGTGATCACTGTATTATAGGGGAAACTGGTAGCAACCCCTGTATCTAATCTGCCTAACACTTTCCATCATAAAACATTCTTGTGACTTTATTTGAGAAGTTCAAAAACGTCCATGGTTAGCAATAGGCCTTTGAAATTTATAAGAGTGCCTTTTCTTTGTTCAACAAAATTCCATTGAGATTTTCTGAGCTGTAAACTGTTGAAAGTCAATTTTTATTTCACTTCTGTCTCTCCTGTGTCTCAGGAAAATGTTGGCAGCCCACCGAAGTAATAACTGAACATGAACATCCTAAGGTTGGGCCTACACTGCCACCAAATTAGCAGCAGCAGCAGCAATCACTGTGGTGAGAGTGCCTGGGAGCTGCCAGAGCAACTGTTTTGGAGGATTAGGAAGAGTTGGGCCAGGCTGAGCTCCCCCACACCAGACTACAACCTCCAGTGTCCCATATTTACTTATAGGGGCACCATGTGGGGAAGAAATTCCCCTAGATCACCGTGGGAAAGAGAGTCAGCCTGGGCTTCCCATAACCATCCTCTGGACTCAGTGGGATGACAGATTTCTTCTCCTACCAGCTAGTGTAGTTAGTCCTGTAGGTCAAGCTGTAGCAGTTTGAGCACCAGGGCTAGAAATTCAAGGTTCAAATCCAGTGCATGGGGGGAGTTGTTACAGTTACAGAAAAAATGAAAATTGTATATTCCCTCCACACACACATTAAGGCTTGGCCTACACTACAGACTTATGTCCGTATAATTGCATCGCTTGGGTGTGAAAAATCCACACCCCTGAGTGACATGGTTATACTGACCTAACCCCCAATGTAGACAGCACTAGATTGATGGGAGGGCTTCTCTGACTGCCTCTTGGGAAGGTGGAGTACCTATGCCGATGGGAGAAGCTCTCCCATTGACGTAGGTAGTGTCTTCGCGAAGCGCTACAGTAGCGCAGCTGCAGTGCTATACAGGGAGACGAGCTCTGAGTTAAAAGAACGTTAAGGTTGCAAGAACTCGAAAGTTGGACTATGCCAGATTTACAGTTGCCTATGTCACCTTAATTCAGCCCCTGGTATAGATGCATTATGATACAGTCTTTAATTATAGCATATGCTGTTTTTTTCCACATAACCCCAGTGTCATTTAGTGCACAGGATAAATACACAAAGAAGTGGAATTAAGATTGCAAGGGCATCTGTAAATCTGGAATTTCCTAACAACCGACTGCTTGATTTTGCAACCTAAATAACGTTCTTTTAACTTTGTGGCAGTTTTGAATGAAATATAAATAAAAGCCAATTAAACAATCCACCTGTAAACAATCTGCCTATCTCTCAATGAGAAATGGTAACTAAAAATAGCCACTTCCTTTGGCTGGGGCTGGGAAGTGTAAATATGTCTGCGTGATGGGGGAGATGAAGCCTCCCCTCTCCCTGATCAAAGCCTAGAGTCATTAAAAATGCAAATGGTAGAAGACCATAGACTGTGAACTGTTCAGGGTAGGGTCCTTTGTGTTTAGAAAGTGCTTCATGCAGTGCAGGCCCCAAACACAATCTGAATAATATATAATAAACAACAACATTAAATCAGATGTTTGAAATGTCAAATGGAACCATCCAGAGCCCTGTGACTGTGTTGCTGCATTTTCTCTTCTGATTCACTACTTTTTCTTCTGTTGCTGAATATGTCTTTGCTCCATGTGTCTCCTTCCATCTCTCTCTTGTTGTTGCTTCTCCCCATTTCTCAGACCTTATTCCTTTTCCCCAAGTGCCCCAGTTCCCACTCCCTTGGTTCTCTCTTCATGACATTTCCCACACCTTCCCCTACCCCAGCAATTTCTCTCTCGGCGTCCAATCCTGCAAACAGCTATGCCCCCCGAGTATCGTTATTCCTGCACATTGTCAGTGGGACCTAGCAGGTGTAACTTTTCCCAGGTTCAAACCCTTGGTCATCTCTGTTCTCTTTCCTCAGACTGCTCACATACTTGAATTCACTCTTTCTCCTGAGTCAGACCTGCTGTGCTGATGAGCCCATACATAACTGTGTGCTCCCTTAGGGCCAGATCCAAATCCCATTGAAGTCTGTGTAAGTCTTAATAATGTATTGTTAGTTATTTGTATTGTGGTACTGCCTCAGAGCCCCAGGCCTGGACTACGGGACCCCTTTGTACGAGGCCACCGTACAGACCCAGAGCAAAAAGAGGGTCTCTGCCCTAAGGAGCTTACACTCTAAAGATAATAATTGATTACAATTCATTTTGGATCATTTTCTAACACGGGAAACAGCCCCAAAAGGAAACCAATTAGAAATATACTAGAAAAACAAGTGTTAGCCATTTGCTGTTTCTCCGAGGTATGGAAATTGTTAAATGTGGTTTTTAGCTTGGCAGATGGTATAATTTATTTATTGTTGATAAATATTTAAATACGTAACTATTTAAATAAATATATATATATATATATATCTTAAATTCCTATCTATTTTAAATAAAAGTTACATATTTTAAATAAAAATGTATTAAAAGTATTCTTTGTAATCTAGCACTATTCCTTTATAAGAGGATTTAAAGGAACAATGTCATGAACAGGATATTGCTATTGTTATGGTAGAATCCAGAGGTCTCTGCTGAGACCAGGGTTCCATTGTGTTCAGTGCTGTACAAACACACAGTGAGAGACAGCCCTGGCTCCGAAGAGCTCACAGTCTAAATGGTCCAGGTAGTCACAGAACAGAAGGGGAAACACACAAAAAAATTATTTCAATGAGACTTATTTCAAATATGAAATTAATGTATAGTGTTTTGTACATCCAAATCCCATCCCCCACGTTGATACTGCATATATCACCATAGCATCCCTTGGCCTAGCACTGAATCAAACCCAATGGCTTAGATTATTAGAGCTGAACAATTAAAAAGGAAATTGAATCGTGTTCCCTCTAGCTCTGGTATTCGTCTCCTTTTTTTGTTTTACTTCAGCACGAGAACAGGCTGGAAGTCAGCTTTGCTTCTGTATGTAAGTTAGGCCCTGATCCCACAATGTTTAAATATCATGGAATTGCACCTTAGTCAGTTTCACTTTCCTGTTCTCTGCTTATTTTACTGATTTTTAGAAAATCTGTTCCCATTTTAATTTTGTTTCTTTATCATTTAAAACAACATTTCCATGTGTTTTAGGATTGGGGGAAAATATTAAACCTGGCAGCAAATTTGCTCTTATCATTTGCTCTAAAACGAAGAAAATCCTGTAGAATGATTGGCTGCATTGTTCACAATCGGGCTGTGATTCTGTCCCGCTCCTCCTCCTTCCCCCCAAGAATTATGGGTCAGATTGTAGCTGGTGGACCCCTGCCCAAGACATGATCTCTGCCTTTCCAGACATGGAAGAAGGGAGGTCATAGGCTCTGTGGCATGGCATACTTTCTATGTTGGATGCTGTGGAAGGCCCTCATGGGCTGAGGTGAGCAGGTGGGACATGGGAAGGCAACACTCAGAGGAAAGTTATGTCTGCAGTCCTACCAGCGTTGTAAATGTCTGTGTGTTCCGGGGCAGGGCCGCCCAGAGGGGGGTGGCAAGTGGGGCAATTTGCCCCGGGCCCCGCAGGGGCCCCCACGAGTATGTCAGAGGCTCCCCCTTCCCCACGAGTATGTCGAAGGCTCCTGGGAGAGGGGGTAAGCGGCATGGTAAGGGGCCAGGGCCGGGCACCCCCCACCACCCCATCCCCCACAGCCCTGACCCCCAGCTCCAAGCCCAACCCCTCTGAGCCGGAAACCCCCTGACCCCATCCTCCCCACAGCCCTGAGCCCAGCCCCTGTGAGCCGGGCAGCTCCCCACCCAGCCCTGGGCAACAGCAGCACCACCCCCAGGCAGCGACAGCCCATTGGTACCAACCATCACCATCACCCAGCAACAGCCCATTATGTAATTGCAAATGTATACATACCATTAAAGCTTTTAATGTTTTTAAATAATGTATTTAGTATATTTTCAAATTATTACAAATTATTTTTTTAATGTATTTCACTAGTTATTTTTTACATTTCCAAATACATGTTACTAGAGTATTGCAACTTTTTTTTATGGAAGGGGCCCCTGAAATTGCTTTGCCCCAGGCCCCCTGAATCCTCTGGGCGGCCCTGATCAGGGGCTATATTATTGTGGTTCAGTTCTGGAGGACGGGGGGTTACTTTCATAACTGGAGAGTTCATTCTAAGGAGATATCCTCCCCGTGCCTTAAAATTCCACCTGTTCAGCCGGAAGTCCATTGACATCCATGGAGGCAGGATTTCGCCTAATGTATTTATTTTTAAAAAAACAAGAACTCAGTGTAATTCAGTGGAATTCCCCCAGGTAGGCAAAAATCCTTTGCAGGAGAGATGGAATGATAAGGTACCAGGACCGTATGTCTTACTTTTCCACTTGGTAGCGGTGAAGACCTGCTTTCCTGAGTTACAGTGTTTAGAAACACCTGTGATGCGCAATCAGAAATAAATAAACTTAAATACGGTGCTCCAGTTAGCAGACATATTGCTGAGAACAGCTGCAATAAAACAGAGCATGACGCCACACAAATCAAGCTGCAAACCAAATTAAATTCCAAATTAGCAAGCTTTACAACACAATGAACAGCAGTAATATTGGTGCAGTTTAATGTAGGGACAGGCTTTGTCAACGCAGGGACTGACGGTGTCCAAAGAGTGAAACCTTACGGATTTTGACCCAAGATGGTTTGTGCCTTTCTGGAGTTGTACTAATTCTTTACATCTTGGGTTTTAACTCATTTGTAATTCTGCTCATTAGTTGTTCACTATTTAAAAACTAAACTGCCTAAGATAAGGCCTGGGTGGAAAATAATAATAATACAATCATATGTGAAGGTTTCTTTGTATTAAACAGAGCCCTGTTTGCAATCTCCTGCTAGTGTTTTTCTCAGAGGCAATAAATGAAAGAAATATGTCTTTTTAAATTTTATAAAACTCAGAAAAATGGTTTTAAACAGCTTTTCTTCACCTCGTATAATTATTTATTTTCAAACAGTCCTTCAGGGTAATGTTCCGTTTTCTTATTTCACACTCCTTTTTCTCATAAATGAACCATCACTTCAATAAATCATTATGAAAACAGAGACTAACACAAACCCTGAAAGGTTGAAAGATTTATGTAACACATTTATGTTTTCCATTTTCTCATTCTGGTACTCTGCTGCTAAAGCTAAGCTAATAAAAGCTGCTATTAATATTTCTTGTTGCCTAGCAACCGCAGAGAGGGAGTAATAGCTTTAGCTAGAAAAATAGATGACCGATAAGGAAAAATTCAATTCTTTTATTATCTCAAGGGAAAATGGGCTTTTACTGGAACATTATGATGTACGAGTGCGAAGTTGAATACAAAGGATATTTTTTCAGTTGTTTTTCTATTTTTAATGAACATTATTTTGCCTTCACTAACTCTTTTAAGGCATTTGCCCCACCTCCTTGTGAGCTTAGTTTAGCAGCACCCACGCGTGCTCCTGTTAAGATTCTGTTGGCATTTTCATTTGAAAGCCCCCCCTTTTTTCCCTGGGGTTTATCACTAGGTTATAAAATTTCACTCCAGGTTGGAACCTAGAGGACAAGTTTAGGAGCAAATTACTTTTATACATATTAAAAAAATAAATAAACCAAAACCACTTTCCTCTTTCTAGATCATAGGAACGGGCATTTGTAAAAAGTTGTCTGAATTCTTTGCTTTGCACTCAGGTTTGGGAGTTTCTGTGCCTTTTGGGGTGGTTGAGCAGCAGTGCTGTGATTAGCGGTCACACTTTCAAGGCAGCTTGTGTGCAGTGGGGTTTATAGGTACATGGGATGGTGTCTATATTCAAAGACTGATATGCCTAGGCAGACAGAACTGTGCAGTCAAGGTCTGGGCATGGACATGGATTCTGGCTGTGTATTCCGCACTGGAATTGTGTAAAGAGCCTTCCCAGTGCCATCCAGCAATTCTCCCCTCAACAGCTTCAGGAGGAAGATGCAATCCAAGATAAGCTTTTAGATGATCACGATAGTCCCTTCTGGCCTTAAAGTCTATACGTCTGTGTGCTAGATGTCCCGGTCCCACACCAGTTGCTGTTGCCAGCAGGCCAGGCCCACCAGGAGTAATGGTGCCTGAGGCGTAGCTTTTACTTTGCAGTAAATTGATCTGCTGTTTCCATTTGCTTAAAATCCTCTTTCTGAGTCTTATTTGCAGCTTCCCTTAACTTTGCTGTGCCTCTTGACTTGCACTCGCCTGCACTGTGCCTCATTTGCCTGTGCTGCGCTGCACTAGGTGGCCCCTGAACAGCTCTGAAAGAGGTTGAGTATGCCTATTCCAAGGTCATGCCATGACACTACCCAGCAGTGCATGGCCACATCATTTCAAAATCCCCTGCTTGCACACTCCTATAGCACCTGCTGTCTTCTGAAAGTTCAACCCTCTCCATCCGGTTCTGGGAGATGCAGAAAGGTGACAACTTCCTTTGGGCTCTCATGAGAATCAGTGGCAAAGCTCCTCTTGGCTTTAGTGGGAGTAGGACCACGTCCATTGACTTCATTGGGAGTTGCAGATGCTCACCAGTTCCCAGAACCAGGCCCTATGTCCATGGGAAGTTTGAATGTGCATGAGTACAGATCAACTCCTGGTGTGGACCTTTCCAGGGCTTCCCACTTCAACCATGCTAATTAAATGGTCGAGATGCTAATATGTGAAATTCAGCAATTGCATCTGCACACTGGGTTACTTGTCCCTAGCCTATTTGTAGATCTGTATCATATTGTACCTCAGCTCCATAGGAGACACTGCTGTGGTATTATTGTTATTACAGATGCTCAGATCCTCCAGTGAAGAGCACAGGATGTGGATGGATGAATAATTATTCATGCTGGGATTTTCATATTTGCTGGAGGGAGGGAGTTAAGAGCACAACTCCTATTGATCTTTCAAAATCCCTTTGAAAATCCCAACCTTATTGTTCAGTGCCAACAATACACTCAGTACCGTTAATACATCAAAATAGAGAGCCACTCCACTGTAGCGTTCTATCTGCGGGACCCAGAGAGGGGAACAACTCAGATTTTTCCTTGTCCTCCATCCCTAATCAGTAATTAGTTCACTCCCTACTGGCCTCACAGAAAAGAGGGTTTTGAGGAGGATTGGAATGATGAGAGGCAAGGGGCCTGGAGCGCTGGGACTGGGAGGTCATTCCATGCCTTGGGAACAATGCAGGAAATAGCAAGGAGAGAGAAGTGGGAGTAGGATCTAAATGGGATGTCAAGGCTGGTGTGGCTGGCACGGCAGAGAGGGGAGGGGAGATATGAGAGGAGAGGAGGTCCCAGATGCCCCTAGCAGTTTTAAACACACTGCATGGGAGATTTTCAAAAGCACAAAGGTCAACTAGGTGCACAATTGCCTTTGGAGACAAGACTCCTATTAGTGCCTTTAAAAATCTCCCCCTTCATACAGCCTCATCCTGTTGGCTCAGATCTAGGAGAAGGGGTTTAACCACAACTTCCGAAGTACTAGGCTGCAGGGTCTGGCCAATGGATGACAGCTCTGATTTCCCTTTCAATAAGCATATGTAAAGGGAGGCCCAGAAGTCCATGTTACACAGTGTTTTCCCAGGATCGTAGAGGCTAGAGGCAGAAAAGACCTTTTAGGTCTTTGAATTCTTCCAGTTCTTCCATTAGCCAATGCAGAATTATTGTCCACAGTTATATATGTATTTTATATTCTGCAGCTCTTTGCCACTCGTTATGTCTCAAAGGATGAGCTTCTACAACTTGAGAGAGACTATTCCACCCCCTAATAGTAGGTCTCACCCTTATGAGATTTTCCTGGACATTCAGCTGTAAATTGCCTGTGCCCCATTTCATCCCACAGAACATATGCCAAGCGGGATGATCATTTCTGTTTGCATTGTTCTGTGCATTTCTTGCCATTAGGAATTTGCAAAAAACAATTTGGTTCATTTTTATAGCAATTTAGAATATTACCAATTTAAATGCAAACTTCTTTGGAACAATAATCAGAGCCGTAAATAAGCTGTTTGTCTAACACCAATGAGGAGGCTCATTGTGAGCAGCAGCATGTATGTATTAGTGGTGTAATTAAAATATCAATTACGCTGTGTTGACAGTTTGCCAAATAGCTGGCTTTTGTGCACAGTAAACTTAATCACTCCTAAACCTACTCACAAGGCCTGATGCAATCTTGAAACTGAACTAGTCCAAAATAACAACAGCATTTGTTAAAGCACAGTTTCAGTATTACTCTACATAATGGTGCAACACTCCAAGTGCATATTTGGTATCGTGTTTGGAAAATTATCTTTTAATGTACAATTTGTATTGCTGCGAAATGTCACGTACTCTGTAAACGCCTCACTGACATAAAACCCAAGATTTATTTCAGTCAATTGTGTTTCCTATGTCAGGTTGATAATGAGAAGTCTACTTTATGTGTGTGCTGTTTGTGTCTGGTTTGAAATTTGGGATTTCACAAAAGACGGTAGCATAAATAAAACATGATATAAATTAAAAATGTTGTGGAAAATAAAATCTGTGAATTACTGTAGCAGAGAAGATAATACAGCAGGAAGGAGATTTTCAGGAACAATATAAAGTGGCTGGAAATATGCACAATAAATATGTTTAGGGTGTATGGGAGCCATTTCTAATGAATTTAAAATCCATGTGT